>NW_024870802.1:1281666-1922500 GCF_019054845.1 Dipodomys spectabilis
TCACTTTACACAAATGATAAAGTAGAAAAATACATTAGTTAGCTTTACTTGGTAGGAGAACCCATATTAATAAATTATGTTCAGCTGGTAGACATTCTCAAAACAGGGTTAAATTTCATTAGAAGCCAATACAAAGAGAATAAAACAATACATGTGAAATAGGAAAAGCAATAAGACAATATTTCCAGAATTAGTGGGCTGTGCCTGAGTTTTGAAGGTATTCTGACTCTAAACTATTTTGATATCATATCAAATGTTTTTCCTTTGTTGAAATGCCTCCAAATCCAAGTTCTGTTCTTAAACTGTCACATGCACAAAAGCATGCATACATACTCAAGGTATGATATCTAGGTTAACTAA
Organism: Dipodomys spectabilis; assembly: GCF_019054845.1. NCBI lineage: Eukaryota > Metazoa > Chordata > Mammalia > Rodentia > Heteromyidae > Dipodomys > Dipodomys spectabilis. The sequence goes on from NW_024870802.1 coordinate 1,282,027, forward strand.
GTTTTGCTCCTATCTAACTGTACGGCATTAATTTGGAAATGAAGAAGCTGGGTTGGACTAGCAGCTGCACTGTGGTAGATTATGTTTTTCTAAGATTATTAGATCCCAGAAAGTAAAATGAAGACAACTCTCTTTTTAAAATATCAGATAATCATGCTTTGCTGTGAATTAGTTAAGTATTGTCAAATTGGTGAGCTGGTAATGATAAGAGAAGGAGATGTTGAAGAGATGAAAAGTTATTCCTGGTAGTGGTCTTGAAGGTTTTGATAAGTTTATGAAATAGTTTCTATAATTGTATTTCCAGGCATCTGTACTTTTCTCCATAGTCCAGAGAACAAAGTAACCACTGTGCTTTGTATATGAGGTTCAAAATCAAGACCATCCTTTCTGGCCTTAAAAAGTACTGTGTGAGAAAAAACATCTGTCTAATCATTTGCTTAACATCCTTTTCATTAACAAACTTCTGCTTTTGTTCAGGCCATTCTATCCACCAAACTGCTCATAACAGCTTTCTTTTTTTTTTTTTTTTGTAGGTTGTGGGGCTTGAACTCTGGGTCTGGGCACTGTCCCTGAGCTCTTCAGCTCAAGGCTAGTTCTCTACCATTTTGAGCTGCAGCACCACATTAATTGGAGATCCTGCCCAGGCTGGCTTTGAGCCTTGACCCTCAGGTCTCAGCCTCCTGAGTAGCTAGGATTACAGGCATGAACCACTAGCGCCAAGCAAGGCTTTCATTCTTGTAAGACTCAGCTCAAACATCTCTGAAAGAAAATTAAACCAGGTCTTCCTGGGCCACTCTAGCACTTTTCTCATGCAAGAGTTATAAGTGCTTCACTCTTCCTCTTAAAACCACTGGGAGTATAATGGAGTGATTGAAAGAATCGTCCATGGCATCTAGCTAATCAGATTCAAGTTTGTACTCTCATCTAAGTGTGAGTACAGTCAAATCACTTAATCTCTCTGTATCTCAAATTTCTCTTCTGTAGAATAGATCTAAAATTATGTACTCATTGTCCTTTTTATAAGAAATAAAGGAACTTTATGTAATATATATAGATATAGTATGCACTTGATAAGACTCAGCTATTACGATGGTCTCACTTTGATTTGGAATTATTGTTCATTTGATGAGACTCAACTCAAAAGCAAGCATCTAAGGGAATGAATGTTTAACGATACTAGTAGTTTAAAATGAATTAAGGAATTCAGCCTCCAGAAGAGAATTCTGTTGATGACATACAGTATAGGAGAAAGCAGATCCTCATTCCAACCTTCCTAAGGGTAGTATATAACACTGGCACTGAATAGTTCATGTTTCTGATCTGTGAGCCTATGCATTCATACAACAGACCTTGACTGGCATCTAACATTGAGTTATTCAACAGATATTTCATAAAGAAGTGGATATTTGTCTTTTTTCCTTTACCAGAGTATAAACAAGGTAAATCTCTGAATTTTGTGGCAAGAAGTTATGAACATAATCTCATTGTACAGCAGGCAGATATAAACAAAAGGAAAGTTAAATCTTTTTAATGCAATGCATATTATGTACTTTAATGCAAATGTCACCTTAAGAACTTAGTGGATAAGCTAATTCTATTCAAAAGGAAACACACTAGATAGTAGGAGAGATTGCCGCATAAGGTGTAGCATCCTTTCATTTGAGTGTGCCCTTGAAGGGTACATTCTATCTGGACTTCTCTCTGTGCTATTTAATACATTTAAAGCTGAATGCTCTGGCACAGTACTGCATCCATCCCTGGGGGTAGGAGTTCAGGTGGTGGAGGATGGTGTAATGGGTGCCAGAGAAGATCTTCACTTTGTACAGGATGACTAGGAGTTCACTAGAATGAGAAGGAAGCGCATAAATATAGAAGTATAAAATCAGATGCCTTGTCTTCGGAAACTGATAGCCATTCAGCAGTATTCCTTTGAATGAAATTGTTAATACAATAGAATCTAGGAAGACTGTTCTGTATAGAGGAAGACTGGAGCCCTCCAAAAAGTTCAGGATCTGCATCAGCTCCTTACATTCTTCCTGAACTTGATTGGCATTGCCACCTGTTTAAACAGCATGTTGAGATGTAGGACAGAGCCTACTAAGGGCAGCACACAGTGAGGTTCTGTGCCACATCATGGAGATATGATGCAGTTCATCTCAAACAGACACTGCAAACTTCTCTCTATCAAGAATTCACAGTGCTCTTTTATTAAACTATTGGTAAAATCTGTTAGACTGCATGCACATTAAATTAAAACACTTACTTCTGAAACTTCAATCATAAAAGTAAATCAAGAAGCACTGTGAAAACTAGGTGTCAGCAGAAAGAATGAAAGTGCAGATTTGGCAATATTTTTAATGAGGAATCAAATGTTAATAGATCTAGCATAATAAATGACTTTCTACTATGATTATTATACCAATCACAGTCTATTCCAAGTAAGAAAAGCCTGAACAAATCTCTGAATCAAATGGCTTATTTAACTTGTTACAGAAATATGTGTGTAACTTCTGTAGAGTAAAACCTACCTAGATTTCTTAGCAAAAGTGATACTGGATGGCAGTTTTCTCACAAAGCTAAACATGAACTCTTAAGAATGAAAATTCTGCTATTTAGAGTATTTTAAAATCAGTAAAATCATCTCAAATAAATTTTCCTTTCTTTGTTTCTTGATCAACCTAAAATAAATTAAATATTATTTAATACCATCTTGATGTTTCATGAGCAACATTATAAATATCCTTGAAGATACATAAAGGTGTTAACATATGACTCAGTGTGCTGACAGCTAGAACTCTAGACTTTCTTTTCTTCCCTTCTGTTTACATTGCCTCAGAAACCCCCAGTGCTAGATGTTTGGTTGTTTCTTTATATAAAGGCAATCTAATCATTGGGCTTCCTCCGGTTGGTAACAGGAAGGCTTTCTGTGAGATACATCAGTGCTTAGAAAATTGAAATTCTCTTCTTGGGGATTTACCTTCCACAATTCTCCCCCTTTCTCTGTTTCTATGGCTGTGTTGTGACATGTTAGCATCATTTAAAGTATTGCCTAACTGACGTGACCAAATCCATGGACCACAGACATCCTCTTGACAGTTTGTAATAATCCTTCTATGTCACTTGAAGTCCAAAGTCAGATTAGCTTTCTATTGTTTGCTGTTTTTTATTGTCAAGGTGATGTACAGAGAGGTAATAGTCCCATAAGTAAACTTGTTACAAAAAACTTTTGTTACTTGTTACAAAAAACTTGTTTTTTTTTTTGTCAGTTATGGAGCCTGAACTCAGGGCCTGGGCATTGTCTCTGAGCTCTTTCGCTCAAGGCTAGCACTCAACCACTTTGAGCCACAGCTACACTTCAAGATTCACTTTTCTAATTTCAGTATTTGGGTTACAGAATTTGGAAACAATCTTACTATAAATTTAGACTTTAATGATTTTATTACATGTGACTCAGACTTGAATTCAAATCCTATGAGATCTTAGGCAAGCTATTTAACTCTTTTGTGCCTCAGACTCTTCATGTGGAAAAGAGAGCATACTACTAATCTTGAGTAGTTATACTAAGAACAAGAAAGGATAATAGCAAAATATATGATATGATGCTTGACAAAAGTTGTTATTTAAGTTTTATATGAGATTAAATAATTTACCAATGTAATTTTTGTTAGTCAAAACCAATGGAGTGTATCAGCAATTTTCTTTGGTTCAACACCTTAAGAGTTCTCTTTCCCTTCCTGTTTTGGTGACTTACTGTAGGGAGTTAGTGATGTGTAATGTCAAGATCCTTTCTTATCTTTCTATTCTAGGTGTTTTTACTCTCTCAGATGTGGCCTCAATGTATAAAACCAATATGCTAGTGACTGTGCATTAAAGTTAGAACCAAGTTTCAAGTTTAGACAGCCTATTATGGAAAAGACGATCATCCATCAAAGCAAATGTTAAAAAGTTCAGAGGCAAAAAAGCATTTTAAAAGATACATATTGTACTGGAACCTTTCTGCTTGCACAGCAAAGAGAAGAAAGTATTTCATAGATTGATATGCTCAGACCTGGTTTCTAGGATCCCAGTACCTCTAGGTAGCCTGAGAAGCCTCTTTTCTGCTATCTCACTCCAGACTATTTGTTAAATTAAAATTTCCTTAATTTTATAATCAATGTACTGAGAGAAAAGAAAAGAAGACAGATGACAGAGGCCGAGTCTGATTATCTGCTTTCAGCAGGATCATGATTCCTTTTGAAGTATCTGCGGTATGCCCAGGCTCTCTGGAACCTACAAAATGGCATTTGCTACTGATCCCCCATGACCTGAGGTATGTGGAGTCCTCCTGTGGGTAAACTCAGTATATTTAAATATCATTCTTTGTGATCTTTTCTTCAAATAATTTAAGTGTCTGACCTTAATTACCTCATCAGAGCTTTAGAAAGTATGGGAGATTAAATAAAATATCTCTCCAAATCTGTTTTTTTCCCAAGGCTCCTTTTTCAATATGACTTAAAATTAATGGTCAGAATCTGTGTAATGATCCTTCCCCTGGTTTACTCATGCTGCTTTACCAACTCCCTCTTGGTGCTAGCAGTTATCTAATTGATTAAGCCTAAGGAGCCTTCTGCCATTGAGTGTGATCCAGTGCACACATCTGGCTCAATATGTTTTTTTAAAAAAGGATGGAGGGATAATTAAAATGCCCATATAAAAAACACAGGTACCACAATGAGGTAGAGCCTGGTTGTTTCACCACTTGCTCTTTGTAGTGGGTTAAAGTTTACCTCGAAGTTCTCATCCACCAGAACTTCGGCATGTGATCCAGATTGGAAGGAGGATTCTTAATAGTTGTAACTGACATTTCTCCCTCAAACCCATAAGTTGGAGATTTGGTTTCTAATTAGTAGTGTTTAGAGGTGAGGCCTTTGGAGGTGACTGAGTCATAGGGGTCTAACCTCACCAAAGGATGAATACATTGATGGGGTTATAGTTTAATGGAGTGTTGGGAAGTGGTGGAAATGTTAGGAGGTTGGGCTTGGTTGGAGAATGTGGTTACTGGGCATGCCTGTGAATGGCATATTTTGTCCCTACTCCTCTCTTTTTCTTTCTTGGTGTGATGGGGGGAGCAGTTTTACGCCATCCTCTTCCTAAGGTTCTATCTTGCTACAGGCCACAGCAATGGAGTTGGCTGACTATAAACTAAGACCTCTGGAATTGTGACCCCAAATTAATCTTTCCTTAAGTCAATTTTCTCAGGTTTTTGTTACAGAGATGGAACTACAACTAACATGAGAGCTTGTGCTCTCTCTAAATATATTAATGATTAAGTTTAGTCAAGCTGTACTGGATTAGGGTAGACCTGACATTCATTTAAGATGAGTCCATATATAGATAATACACAGATGGAAAGAAACATCACAGGAAAAAAGGCACTAATGTTTGCTGGCAACCACTAGTAGCTAGGAGAAAAGCAATAAACTCTCCTTTGGTCCTTACAGAACTACCTCTGCCAGCACCATCATTTCATAATTTTGGCCTTCAGAAGTGTTTTTTTTTTTTTTTTTTGGTCCGGTCATGGGGCCTGAACTCTGGGCCTGGGCGCTGTCCCTCAGCTCTTCAGCTCAAGGCTAGCGCTCTACCACTTGACCCACAGCACCATTTCCAGCTTTTTTCTTTTCGCTTCTGTGGTGCTGAGGAATCAAACCCAGGGCCTCAGGCATGCAAGGCAAGCGCTCTACCACTGAGCCACCTTCCCAGCCCCAGAAGTGTTGTTTTAAGCCATCAAGTTTGTGGTAATTTGTTGTGATGGCTTTTGGGAACTAATAGAGTTTCCTTAGTCACAAACCAATCTCTAATAGAATGACCAGAAAATTGCTTGCTATCATTTCCTGATGTTTTGGAAATGATAGCATAATACTGAAACTGTGGCTAACCCCAATAACTCATTATGTTTCCTCTACTTGGGAGTCATTCAAGCCATTTTCATTTGAGAAATAAGCAAAATATCATATAGAATGGCAAAGGTCAATGGAGAAATTCACTTTTATGAGTTTTGTGATACAATTAATGACAATCATAAACTTGGAAATAGTCATAATTGCTTCTTGTGTTGTATGTCAGGGTCCCTAGAAAACAGATCTGAAACTGAGATGTGTGCAGCAGGATTCATGGGAGGCAGCCTCTTCCTAGTAACAGAATAGAATCTGCGTAGGAAGCAGAAGTGTAGGGAGAATGTTACTCTGATGCAGAAACCTGTGCCTGACCTGCGTGTGCCTTCCAAAGGCTTTTCAACTGCCCCGTGGAGGGGCTGTACTCAGAAAGGGGCATGACATTGGGAGAGAGAGCTTTCTGGAATAACTCTTCCCTGAGTTGACAAAGATGAAATTCCCATTGAATCTGAATGGAGATTTAGGCAGCACACTCTATAGACATTGCAGTATTTGTAATCTTAAATAAAAATTTCTTAATTAACGAAGTGACTTCAGTCAAACCCAATACAATATGTTCTGCTATAGATAAAGTTGTGAGGCATCTACAGATTTGTTTCTCACAAGGTGTTGTGAAGTGTCCCCAAGAAGAATGTTTGCTCTTTAGGACCATAAACTTTAATTTTCCTACCTTGATAGCAACCCTGATAGTCACTTTTCTCCTCAGAAAAGGGAAAAGTATTATTCAGTGCTAGCTCCATGGCTAGGTTAATAATATAAAGAACTGAGTAAGCAGAACTGTATTTCAATTCTCATACTTGGTATTCAAATGATTCCATGTATTTTGCCTTCAGTTAAGTTGTGACACTTCCACAGAAAGCAGCCAACCTTATTTTTTTTTTTTAATTTAATTTAATTTTATTTGTGAACATACTGTACAGAGGAGTTACAGTTACATGGGCAGGATAATGCGTACATTTCTTACCAAGCATTGCAGCCTCCTCCTTTGTTTACCCTTCACATCCCTTCCCAGCCTCCCCCCTCCCCCACTAATCCCAATCCTTCTCCTTCCCCCCCCCCCCCCCCCCCCGCACCAACTTTGTAAAGTTCGTTTTGGACATGACAACTTGTACTTCTCATTGTTGCAACAGGTCCACCTGTATCCTTAAACAACTGGTTTTTCCCCATCTCCTCCACAAGTTATACTGACATCAAATATAGTGAAAGCAAGGGTTATACTGTGGGGGAGGGACATACAAAGCAACAAAGAGATAATCTTATAAAAGTGTTAGAAACACATGCATGAAAGAAAAAAACATTAAAATACACATCTAAAGGTTCATTTTCCTGACATCACATTATCTGACCTTTTCCGCTTGACTCATACATATACTAGATATTACAAATAAGGGAAACCATGGGACCTACGTTTCTTTGGGCCTGGCTTACTTCACTTAATATAATTTTTTCCAAGCCTTTCCATTTCCTAACAAATGGGGCAATGTCATTCTTTCTGATGGAGGCATAGAATTCCATTGTGTATATATACCACATTTTCTTGATCCATTCATCTACTGAGGGGCATCTGGGTTGGTTCCATATCTTAGCTATCGTAAATAATGCTGCAATAAACATAGTTGTGCTGGTAGCTTTAGTGTGGTCTTGTTTGTCAACATTAGGGTAAATGCCCAAAAGTGGGATTGCTGGGTCATAGGGGAGCTCTATGTGGAGTCTTTTGAGGAACCTCCATATTGCTTTCCAAAGTGGTTGAACAAGTTTACATTCCCACCAACAATGAATTAAGGTTCCTTTCTGTCCACATCCCCTCCAGCATCTGTTGTTGTTAGAGTTCTTGATTTTTGCCGTTCTAACTGGAGTGAGGTGATATCTCAATGTTGTTTTGATTTGCATTTCTTTTATGGCTAGGGATGTTGAACATTTCTTCATGTGTCTATTGGCCATCCTTCTTTCTTCTTCAGAGAAGTTTCTCTTTAAGTCTTTCGCCCACTTATTTATTGGGCAGTTGTTTCTTTGAGGATTTGTTGTTGGGGGGTTTAATTTTTTGAGTTCTAAGTATATTTTAGATATGAGACCCTTGTCCGTTGTATGGCTAGTAAAGATCTTCTCCCAATCCGTGGGCTTTCTATTGATCTTGCTAGCTATGTCATTTGCCCTGCAGAAGCTCTGCAACTTTATGCAATCCCATTTGTCCAACCTTTCTTTGATTTGTTGTGTTTCCGGGTCTCTATTCAGAAAATTTCGGCCTGAGCCAAGGAGACCCAGGGTTTCTCCTATTCCATCCTGTAATGTTTTCAGAGTGTCTGCTTTGAGTTCAAGGTCTTTGATCCATTTGGAGTTGATTCTGGTGCAGGGTGATATATAAGGATCTAGCTTAAGTTTTCTACATGTAGTTAACCAATTTTGCTAGCACCATTTACTGAAGAGGCTGTCTTTCTTCCATTCTATTGTTTTAGCTCCCTTATCGAAGATTAGATGGCTATAGGTCTGTGGGTTCATTTCTGGGTTTTCAATTCTATTCCATTGGTCCTGAGGTCTGTTCTTATGCCAATACCAAGCTGTTTTGATTACTATGGCTTTATAGTAGAGTTTGAAGTTTGGTATTGATATTCCTCCAGCAGTGTTCTTTCCATTTAGGAGCGTTTTTGCTATTCGGGGTCTTTTATTGTTCCATATAAATTTTTGGATTGCCTCTTCTATTTCCTTGAAGAATGAGGTTGGAATTTTGATAGGTATTGCATTGAATTTGTAGATAGCCTTGGGAAGTATTGCCATTTTCACGATGTTAATCTTTCCAATCCAGGAGCATGGGAGGTTTTGCCATTTTTTAAGTTCTGTGTTGATTTCCTTTTTCAAGATTTTAAAGTTTTCATCATAGAGGTCCTTCACTTCTTTAGTTAATTCCTAGGTATTTTATTTTTTGTGGCAGCCAACCTTATTTTGTGTGCAGGTACAGAGGAGGATCAGATCATTTGTTAATCTCACTGAGCTTCTACCAGGTGTCAAAAGGAATTACAGAAAAGACACCTTTTCCTTCTGTTTGCCTGCTAAGTCACATTCTTTTTGAAAAATGCAACTTTATGTCATTTCTCTAATGACAATGATAAGGCCAACTATTATTTACTGGCATTTATTACTTCTTGAGGGCTCCCTTGGGCAGGAGTGGTTGAACTAAAAAGCAATTTCTGCACAAAGCTAGCTACAAACATGTGCTACAATCATTAGCAAGATTACAAGATGTTTTGAAAACTAAGAACATTATTAAATCATATGAGTTGTGAAAACTACTGTGAAACAGCAAACAAAATCCATTGTGGGGGGATTTTCCATCAATACGTTTAGGATATTGATTTCTATCACAGTAAGATGAGGAGCTACATATCACCATATGTATCATCCTCACCTCCAAGATGGAAAAGACATGGACAGGAAGTAGCAAGGTGACAATGACATAGGAGATAACAAGACTAGTCATATAATGTCGACATTCCATTAGAGAGAAAAATAAGGCACTTTCCTAATACAGATTTCAAAAAGAGCACTAGCTATGTCTGCTGTGATTCTCCTGTTTAAAGCAAACTACTACATTACTTAAGAGAACTAGCTGGCAGAACAAAGCAGTAGATAATCCAATCTGCTTTTCCCCAGAAGAGAAATGAAAGAGAATGTGGCACGAACTTTCAAAAGAGTGACCATGCTCTAATGGTACTCACAGTACTGAACTCTGATAGTACCAGACAAGTGGAATTTATTCACAGGTGTTTAACTTCAAACTTTGGATAGGAAGTTAATTTTAGGAATTAGGCATAGAGTTTCCCTTTATGAAAAGGGAAAAGGATGATTCAAAAACATGTGTAAAAGGGTATCAAAAAAAGAAGTATGCTGGAAGTGAGGTTAAATTAGTAAGATGTTTATTTAGCAAGAGTAATGCCCTGAGTTCAAAACCCCACTACGACCACAAAGGCAGGGGTGGTGTGATACACATGTCTGTAATCTCACCAGTACAGGAGGACCTTGGTTTCAGGCTAACCCAGGTAAAAAAATTAGTAAGATTCCAGTGTAACAAACAAGCTGCATGTGGTGGCTCATACCTGTAATCCCAGCTATTCAGAAGGTACCCACTGTGGGTAGATCTGAGCTAGTTAGGACAAAAAGTTTGAGACTATATCTGCAAAGTAACCAAGAGAAAAAGGGCTGAGGGGTCATGGCTCAAGTGGTAGGTCCCTTGCTTAAGCAGGTCTGAATTCAAATGTCTGTACCACACATTAATATAAAAAGACAAAGAAGAAGAAGAGGGAGATGGAGGAGGAGGAGAAGAGAAGAAAGAGGAGGAAAGTACCACATTAGAGCAGGTTAGGGAATCAAAGGTGATGAGAAGGGCAATAGTGGAAAGGATGATCAGGAAAGCTCTCTCTGTACTTGGAGGTGAGCACAATCTGAATAAACTGAGGTGTGAAGTCAGATGAAGATCTAGAAGCCAAGAAGAAGTAGTAATACAGGCAAATCCTCAGGGAAGGCTAGGATTGGAGCATTTAAGCACTAGTAGAAGACTAATGAGCAAGAGGACCAGTGGGCTAACAGGAAATGTAGGATTTGCCAAAGTGAAGTGATGAAATTGATTGTGTGTGTGTGTGTGTGTGTGTGTGTGTGTGTGTGTGTGTGTATGTGGAGGAGGGTGTGTTTCTGTACTCTTGTTTTGTTACTTGAGGGTAGAACAGGAGTAGAGACAGAACAGGCAAGATGGGTTTAACCAAGGCTATAGTAATTATGGGAGATGAAAGGGAAAGAGGGAAGAAGAGAGGAAGCCAAGAGTATTTGGGGTATAGACAAGAAGAGATAAGAAGGTCTTGGAGAAAAGGAAGAGGGTGATTATCACTATTGAAAAAGTGATCAAGTTTACGGAGGTTCCAGTAGAGAACCAAGACTCTTTGGAGCAGAGGTCACTGGAGTGAGCCGGAGGGCGGTGGAGCAGAGAGCAGGTGGGGAAAGGCAGCATCAGGAGGCCGTGGCTATGAGCTGCAAGGAGCTATAGAAGTTCACATCTTGCTCTGTGTGGAACACCACTTGAGATTGCTTCAGGAGGAGTGGGCTCATCAGAGAACTCCCAGGCTTCCAGGAGAGCAAGCTTTCAAAGCACAGATTTCAGTTGGCTGGAGAGGCTGAGAATGTAAGCGCTTTGCCTAATAGACTGTATAAGTTCTGAAAGTATAGTGATGAGCCTGAGGGACAAGTCAGGCAGCTAAGGTCAGAAAAGAAAAGGAACTGAGTCTATGAATTCCAACAAGGGCGCAAGATCTTGGAAAGTGGCTTTCAAAAGTTCAGAGCAAACATAGCTATAACCCCACTTCTATAGAATCTAAAGTAAGATGGCTCAAAGGATAGGGAGCTTTAAAACGGGTTATCTAAAATACAATGAAAAAGATAAAGAAGGAAACTCATGGTTGCAGAAAGAAGTCTCTCATGGGATGGCAGTAGGATAAGCTAGAGCACAATTCAGTGGGAGCCATGCAGAGGAAGAAGCAAAGATGTACAGAACATAGGTGTGAAAGACAGTTGGCTCAGGCTTCTCAGTAGCATCATCAGATACAACTGCAGCTGGAAAGATGGCCAGTCACAACATGGTACAAGGTACAAGGCAATAACGATGGAGGCAGATGGTACAGGACAGAGGTCAAAAGAATGGGCTCGTGTACAGCACCATCTCAGTCCAGTTCCTGATTCTGACAATTATTGTGTAAATCTTGGCATGTTTCTTAACTAACTACATTTAGTTTTCACATCTGAAACATGGCGATAATATACTACTTCACCGAGTCACTGTGAGCATGAAATAAGTTGATAGTTATAAAGCATGTAGGATACTGCCTGGAACAGCACAAGTGTTCAGAAAATGTTACCTATTATTATTTATTTCATTGTGTCATTAAAAAATTTTTGTTTACATTACCATACATTTTAACTATAATAATTTATTGATATAGCCTAAATTTCTGGGCTATAGAATTTTTCAGGGCCATATGTATGGCTTGGTATAGACTTAGAGGAAGCTCTTAAGGACAGTTGTAAATTTAACACAAACTTGAGTTTGAATTTTGGCTCTACAATTTATTGTGATATTAGGCAATGAGTCTAATATGTCTAGGCCCACCAAGAATAGTCACCTGTGAAATGAAGGTAATAATAGTGTCATAGCTTATAGAATGCTTGTAACAGGTAATTTACATAAAGTCCATGGTATATGGTGTGGGATAGAGCAGGCATTCAATAAATAGCACTTATACTTTTATTTAACTTTTTTCTTCCCTAATTAGATGCTTTTAACTTGCCTACTTATTACAATTGAACATCATAAATTCCTAGGTTGCTATTTCAGTTTCCCTTTTCTTTCTTCCTTATATGTCCTGAAGGAATTAAAAAACAAAATACCTAACTATAATGAAATATGGAGGCATGAAAATATTGGTGATGCTCATTTTCTACTCAAAAGGGAATTAACTTACTGCTTTAACTGTCTCTCTCCACCACAGATTTATGTGTGGAGGCTCTAACCCCTGCTCTGCACATCCTGGCTAAGGCCCAGTAGTCAGAGGTCAGAATAGATGAGAGGCTAAACTAGACTCAGCATCAAGGAACAGCTGTGAAGTCAGCAAGTCCAGCACAAGGGAAAATGGATTTAACAAATGATATACATAGTAATTAGGACCCTGTCTGAGTTCCTAATGTTTCCCAACCTGGTGCAAGAGAGTGGAAAAGTTAGCATTTGAATCCAGGCCTGTTGTGATTCTAATATGCACTAGAAATCAGTGGCCATGGGAGATAACCAGACAGACAAGTGGGCAATTCAAGATCAGAATCCAGACATTCTATAAGACTTAAAGGAACAAAAGTAAGAAGAATGCAAGGTAATAAAGAAGTATACACAGAACCTCTAAATAGGAACCTCCAAATGCCCCTTCTTTGCTTCTGCCTTCTGATTCCAGGTACAAGAGCCAATTTTTCCAGGACCTGGAGTTATTCTAGCTCTGCTGCTGACTCAAACTACAATCTTGATTTGAAAAGAACCATGCTCCCCTCCTTGTATTTTCTGCAGAACCTAAATGAATTTTTAAACTAATTTCTCCAATTCTAGCATCTACAAGTTCACATAACTAACTTTCTCTCCTTTATTTACCCCATAAAAGAGATGTTAGGACTACTATGGTCTATAAACACATGCACATTTTCTGAATCATCTCAAAAGATTATTTGAATTCAATAATATTATTTTTTTAAAGAAGTGTTGGTTGTAAAGTTTCATGATATATTTAGTTAATAGCAGGTAGATATAGACATTTTAGTGTTTCTTTCAGTGGTACTAACCTCTATAGACTTTTTTTTGTCACTTGAGAGTTGACAAAACTCTTTTAAAATCTCACTGGAAAAAAAAAATTTAAAGGAAGTCAATTGACCCTTACAGTTACTGTGTGAGATGGTTATAGTATTTACTTTCTAAACTTTACAAATGACCACATTAGGGCAGCTCCTAATTATATGTATCATTCCAGTTTAAAGTGGGTCAAAAATTGCCCTAAAACAATAGATATTTAACTTACCTACCCGCGCCAATAAGCCATGCACTAGGGGTACAATGTACTCCCATCAGCTTCTCCTACCCTTGAGACAGTGAGCAAGGGGAACAGAAAGGTGGAGGGTTTAATGTTCCTGAGCTATTTTCTCCTGAAGTCACTTCATAGCCATCTTGAAATCCAGGAAAGGCCATCCACCAGCCAGGTATTAACAACTTATAACAAGGCCTTACCTGACCAGCGCTGACGCAATGGACTATCTGCCTGCCTGCCACCACCCTTAGTGGCTAGGAGACTATTTTAACTATGTATGCCTTATTACTGCCCCCAATTATACCCCAGTTAAATGTTGAAGGCCAGTGTCTATACCCCTGACAATAAGATGGCTGAAGATGGGCTGAATGCTGTCTTCTTCTGGCATGACATACCATATACTTTCTCTTCCGTATTTATGACTTAATAAAATTTCCTATCACTTTTACTATGTTCATATCTTGCCTGAGTGCTTCTGCCAGATGCAAAAACCAAGGTAGGTTACCTGAGCTGAATGTTTGGTAACGATATGAAATTGAGGTCATCCAAACTGTGAGTAATAATGGGCAAAAATTTGATGGAGAGGTATTCTCAAGAACCTATCTTAACCCTCATGGCCACGGGCCTCTCAGGTCCATGAGAAATGACCAGAAAGCTTTAGTCAAGATTCCCCAAGGGAAAAGGCTCAATTGTGACAGCTTCTTCCATTCCCGCATTTTCCTTGTTCACCTCAACACAAAAATAGTTATGCCTTTTGCCTTTTTATTTGACAAGCAGCAGATTTCCAGATACTGCCAAGTTTTCTGACAGAGGGTCTATGTCTATCTTGAATTTTAGGAATTGATGAACTAACATCCAATTCAAACTATCATTGTCACAACTCATCCCACTCAAGCAGATGGCCAGACTAAAGCCCCTACAGCTTATTGCTGAAGTCTTGGTAACAAGGCAGTCATTCAATAAATGTTTATTGACCATGGCCTATGTGCAAGATACTGTGGCCATGCCAGATTCCTTATTACTCAGTGTGCTGCCCCATATAATGAAAAAGTTGGTCTAGCTGAATTCCTAATAAAGAGGAGCCTGAAATCGTACTTCAGGAGCAAGCAACAATTTATCCTGGTTATAGCTCTGCCTCTATTCATTGTCATTGGGCAGATATTAGCTTTTGCTGTTTTGCTAAATTTATTAAAACCTTCTGTTCACAGGTACATGTATCAAATATTTTGCGAGATCCTACAATGTACTAGGCAGTTAGTACTGCAGGTTTTGGGGCAGGGTCAGGTAAGGGAATTTTGCAGTGAAACAAAGACCTATTTTGTTATATGTCTATTGATTAAGTAATGGTTGCTTGCACTTACTGTAGAATAGGGTCATTCTTAATATCATGTTTCATAGAACATGAAGATGAGCTCCTATAATGTAATAAAAGTTATGGCACATTCATCACATAAAACACAGAGAAACTGGGGTTAAGGTAGCCCCACATAGGTCCATAGGAGGGAGAGGCAGAAAAGGAAAGTTAGGGCAAGACAGTAGCCTGATAGAGATAATGTCCCCTCTTCTTCCTGAAGACCCTGGGAAATGGACAATGACTCTGACAGAAGCAAAGCTCCTGATGACCCTGGAGCAGACCTGTCCAGGGGATTAGGTATCCCTTCCCTTTGGGTGATGTGGAATGACCCAACCACATGCCAGAACAGCTGAAACTTGCCCAAAAGAGAGACACCTCCCCCCAAAATACTACAGCAAGCTACTGATTTCTAGGCCCTACTTTTTGCTCTCTTACATGGAGAAGTCTTTTCTCCCCATCCTCCTTTTCCTTCTTGCCTATGAAGCAGATGGACAGAAATACTTGTACAGCATAAGGTAGCCTTCCTATGTGAAGTCCTAGTTAGATGCTAGTACTAACTTGCCAATAGCCAAGAGGCTTTTCTCAACTTCCATGGTGCCTTATATTCACTTTCAAATAAACTTTGCTTCATAATGCTTATTTGGTGAGGGAAAAAAACCCAAGACCAATAGACAGTATCACTTAGGAACTATTCTTAGGGCAAGTAAATATGACCCTGACCATTAAGAAAAGGACTCTAGCATTATCTCATGTTGACCATTTTCTGCTTTAGTTCTTTAGGGACAGCCCAAAATCACAGAGGACAAAGTTTCATGTGGTCTGGAAAATGCTGGCATGGAATTCCTTGGTGGCATCTGAGAGAGGGAATCCAATAAGAATCTCCTTAAAAGAACATGTTAGCTTTAGAGGAGAAAGAGACTCTATAAACGGTGGGGTTTTCAGCTGTTCAGCTCTGGATGAAAATGAGAAATATTTTGCTTTCTAACAGATTTGAACTTCTAAAAAGAGAGCCTACTAAAATCTTCTCTTCACACTACAAAGCAGAAATCAACTAAACTTGATTATAGCCTTTCTAAGAGTCCTCTTTATACAATCAGGATAAAGAGGACTCTTCATCTTATTGTTACCTCTTTAGCTCAAGTACTAAAATTTCTTAGCTCTCATCTATTAGAACTTGAGTTGGACTGGGTCTGGTTTCCTCTCATATTCTGTTCTACTATCCTCCTAAAAACTCTCATGCCCTCAACTTCTATCTACCATATATTTCCTTTGCTCCTCACCCCGCAGAGTAGAGCAAAATTTCAAAGACCAAAGGACGCTGTGTCATTTCTTTCATTCCCGCCCCCCATAAATATTTGTAGCACTTGGCAAAATTGGTTAACTACATGTAGAAAACTAAAGCTAGATCCTTATATATCACCCTGTCCCAGAATCAACTCCAAATGGATCAAAGACCTTGAACTCAAAGCAGACACTCTGAAAACATTACAGGATGGAATAGGAGAAACCCTAGGTCTCCTTGGCTCAGGCCGAAATTTTCTGAATAGAGACCCGGAAACACAACAAATCAAAGAAAGGTTGGACAAATGGGACTGCATAAAGTTGCAGAGCTTCTGCAGGGCAAATGACATAGCTAGCAAGATCAATAGAAAGCCCACGGATTGGGAGAAGATCTTTACTAGCCATACAACGGACAAGGGTTTCATATCTAAAATATACTTGGAACTCAAAAAATTAAACCCCCCAACAACAAATCCTCAAAGAAACAACTGCCCAATAAATAAGTGGGCGAAAGACTTAAAGAGAAACTTCTCTGAAGAAGAAAGAAGGATGGCCAATAGACACATGAAGAAATGTTCAACATCCCTAGCCATAAAAGAAATGCAAATCAAAACAACATTGAGGTATCACCTCACTCCAGTTAGAACGGCAAAAATCAAGAACTCTAACAACAACAGATGCTGGAGGGGATGTGGACAGAAAGGAACCTTACTTCATTGTTGGTGGGAATGTAAACTTGTTCAACCACTTTGGAAAGCAGTATGGAGGTTCCTCAAAAGACTTCACATAGAACTCCCCTATGACCCAGCAATCCCACTTTTGGGCATTTACCCAAATGTTTACAAACAAGACCACACTAAAGCTACCAGCACAACTATGTTTATAGCAGCATTATTTACCATAGCTAAGATATGGAACCAACCCAGATGCCCCTCAGTAGATGAATGGATCAAGAAAATGTGGTATATATACACAATGGAATTCTATGCCTCCATCAGAAAGAATGACATTTCCCCATTTGTTAGGAAATGGAAAGGCTTGGAAAAAATTATATTAAGTGAAGTAAGCCAGGCCCAAAGAAACATAGGTCCCATGGTTTCCCTTATTTGTAATATCTAGTATATGTATGAGTCAAGCGGAAAAGGTCAGATAATGTGATGTTAGGAAAACGAACCCTTAAACATGTATTTTAATGTTTTTGTTTCTTTCATGCATGTTTCTAACGCATTTATAAGATTATTTCTTTGTTGCTTTGTATGTCCCTCCCCCACAGTGTAACTCCCGCTTTCACTATATTTGATGTCAGTATAACTTGTGGAGGAGATGGGGACAAACAAGTCGTTTAAGGATTCAGGTGGACCTGTTGCAACAATGAGAAGTACAAAATGTCATGTCAAAAACGAGCTTTACAATGTCGGTGTGGGGGGGGGGGAGGGGAGGAAGGATTGAGTGGGGGGGAGGGGGGAGGTTGGGAAGGGAGTTGAAGGATAAACAAAGGAGGAGGCTGCAATGCTTGGTAAGAAATGTATGCATTATCCTGCCCATGTAATTATAACCCCTCTGTACAGTATGTTCTCAAAATAAAATTAAATTAAAAAAAAATATTTGTAGCACTTTACTTTCAGGCTCAAAGTATTTTATAAATTACTTTCTGTGGATTCTAAACCTCACCTGATATGTATGGAGGGAATTTCAGCAAATTTCAGATAATGGAGAAAAGTATAACTCTTGAAAAAAAATGCCCAACTACAGTAGTTAGGCCTTTATCTGTAATCCAAGACTCTCTCTTAAAAAATGTAAACTATATTGTAATGCAATGTAACATCAATGAAAACTCTATTGTAAACTCTTGAGACTTCTAATAATCACAAAAGGAATTTGGAAAAGGCTAATGACTATGATATTACGTTCTTTTACAAAATAAATTTAGCTTAAAAACCATACAAAAGAAAGTTAGCAATGCTCTTTAAAATTTATCAGAGATCTCTTAGGTATATTCTGTGTAGAGCAACAAATGCACGAACTTCCTGGAGGTGATATTTGGTTGTCATTCAACAGACTATTGTGAAGGTTAGATCCACAAATAATTCTCTCTAGACTGCTAAAATAGTAATAAAATTGAGGGAATTAAATATAAGAACTAGAATTTGATTTTTCCTAAAATTATTGAAATGTAAAAACATTAATAAAATCCTGATAAATGAGAAAACATTAACAAGCATAAAATAACAAGCTGTCACTAGGCTATGCATCAGAATGAGAAGCAAACATTGTGACTGGCTGGACTATTCAAGCCTTTCATTGCAAGTGAAATGTCCTTTAGAGTAAAATAATTGATAAGCCACGAAGAATCTCCGCTTTATTTCCTTGATTTCCATTTTCCACAGTGCATTTCTACACAGCCTTAACAGCTGCACGGTCTGTTGTCCAAGTCCCAAGCTAGGCATGATGTGTCTTGAAGCATTAATTCCATTCTGCATGAGTGAGGGACTTTGTTGATATCTCTTCCCTCCTCAGGCTGCTATAGTTCTCTTTGGTCCATTTCTCTTGGGTGATGAGCAAGAAATAGCACTGGGATACTTCCTTTAGAGGAAAGCTCCAGGGAACATTCCTTAGCTATGATTTCATTGTGGCCACTGCTTAAGGTTAGCCTGGGTGTCATGTTTGACCACCTGCATGCGCACTGAGTCCAGTATAGTTCCCTTGTGTCCTCATTTGACAACTGTCTTTGTTCTTATGTCATCTCTTACTTATGCCAACATGTGGCACATTGAAGCCATTCTGATGACAAGGAAGCTCTCATTCCTTCTTGGATTTAACATCTATCCCAGGCAGCCGTCTGGTACAGCTGTTAGGAGGTTGTCAAAATTCCTTTGTCCATAACACAAGTGAAACTCACACCAGATTGTGCAATGAATTTATGATGTGGTCATTCCTTTGGATAATCATCAACATTAAAATCGACCAATATCCTGTTTCTAACGTCAAAGGGGTTCAAACTGATGTAACAAAACATGGGAAATACAGCCCTAGGGACAGTCTGAAGCCTGCCAACATTCTCTGCTACACTGGTATGTGTAACCTTAGATAACATTGATTGGGGGCAGTGATCATTCATATTTTAAGCTGTGAAATCCCAGAGTACAGGCTAACATTATGACTCTTCTATTCACAAACAGGTTGCAGGGATATGGCCGATACAAAAGGAAGCCTGAACTGAAATAATTTGGCTCTTGTTTTATGCATTTGTACACTTTTCCTAAGGCTATCAGATTTGGAGGCTGTTGGTCTTCCTGTAGTTTGGGACACTGTCTTCTTGAGTTCAGAATCAGGGCATGTTAACGTCCTGTTATACAGTTATTAGAAAGGGAGTCATAATGCTCATCTCATCCATTTTTGCAAATGAATCTATGTGGAAGTTCACACTGATAAAGTGAACTCCTTTCCTGTGAGACTCTTGAACAGAGAGTGCCAGTGTCCAACAACTTGGGAGAAATTCAAAGGCAAAGGGAGCCGATAAAAACTGAATAGTATATTTCTTGACATTTCTGAAAATGTCTTGAAGATATAGTCATAATTAGTATGACTGGTCATAGATTTCCAAGAAACAGCTCTCCAAAGGGCTAGTTTTTAAAAAATCAGATGTGTATATTTCATCAAAGTTCAACCTTACAAAAGCCTTTAGGATGTATAATAAATAACCAATAACTGAATAAATAAAAGTTCAAATCTCATGTCTATATAAACTGATTTCTGTTTATAGCATGCATTCCTTATTCATTAATGTACCTTTTATGGGTTAGACATCATGCTAAGCACAGAATTGGCCATGCAGAGTAGTTTCACTGGGAAGCAAAGAGTTCTTTTTTTTTTTTTTTTGTCAGTTGTGGCGCTTGAAATCTGGGCCTGGGTGCTGTCCCTCAGCATTTCAGCTCAAGGAAAGCACTCTACCACTCGAGCCACAGTGCCACTTCTGGTTTTCTGGTGGTTAACTAGAGATAAGAGTCTCACAACTTTCCTGACCAGGCTGGCTTTGAACTGCAATCCTCAGATCTCAGCCTCCTGAGTAGCTAGGATTACAGGTATGAGCCACTGGCGCCCAGTGTTAAGGGTTCTTAAGGAAACAAAAGGTCACCATGAAAAAAAATGTGAGTTGTGAAAGTTTGTAGAGCCTCAATAACTGTAAAAGGTGTTGACTGACAGATGGTGTCTTCCCATGGAAGATGGCATGTGGCCTGTGATGTGGGTCTGAAAGACCAGTTCTTATCAGTATATGTGAGACTGAGAGAGAGCTTGAACATATTTAAAATAGATGGATGATAAATAGAAAAAAGTGAATAATTGAAAAGACAGACTGTGGATGTAGATAGATCTCAAAGGATTTATGTCATTAGTAGGCAACGATTATATGAAGGGGTAAGGACAATTTTAAAATATGGGTATACAATCTTAGTGCACAGTGTACAGAAAGCTTATTATTTGTAATTCACATTTCATGAATAACCATATCCAGATGCTTTCTTCTTCCCTTTAGAAAATGAGGCACAGAGAAGAGAAACAAAGCTAGTCTCTGACAGACTGGGAGAATCTGACTGATGCATATACTCTTCAACATGATTTTGTGGTCCTCTCAGACAAGGATCTGGTGAAGAACTGAAGGAATGGGTTGGAGAGAAAACACTGGAACCAGAGCCTTTTGCTCTAATGGACTGTAGTAACTGGAAGTTCAAGTCTACCTGTTGTCCCTAGAGAGTAACAACAAAGTATCATATCAGGTGTTCACTCATGGAAATCCAAAGTCTTGGCATGTACTGCAGAAAACACAATGATTTCCCTCAAAGACATCTCAGTCTCCTTTCTGGACCCTGTTGAAAGAACTGCATGAAACACTGCAATTCTGAGAGACGCAGGCAATGGGACTTTCTCCAGTAACTCCTATAGGAAGCTGAAACTACAAAGCTGGAGTAAATCAATATGCTTTTTAAAGTTGACACATAGTAATTGTACATATTAGGCTCAATATAATAGTTCAATACATGTGAACAATGTATAATGATAAAAATACGGCAAGTAGCACTTTCATGTCCTCATCATTTCTTGTGTTGGGGGCCTGCTGACTTCTTTCTTGGACTGTTGCAAACTATAGTCCCCTTGCTCTGCTGTAGAAACATAAAATTTATTCTTCACATGTAAGTGTATTTGAATACCTGCTATCCAGGAAATATACATAATGGAACAACATTCAGTCCTAGAACAGAATTAAGCTGGGATTTTATGGTTCACACTTGTTATCCTAGCTATTCAGGAGACTGAGATCTGAGGATCGTGGTTTGAAGCCAGCCCAGGCAGATAAATCTGAGACTTATCCACTATAAACTTGCAAAAAGAGGTATGACATACGAGGCAGAGTACCATCCTTGAAAGAAGAAGCCAAGTAAGAGCAGGAAGCCCCGAGTTTGAGCCTCATTACTGTCATGTATGTTTGTGTACCCACCTACCTCTCCTTCACAGAACTGAAAACAGCCTTTGTGGTAACATTGATAAAACTGGAGGACGTTATCCTAAGTGATAAGTCAAACACAATGACAAATATCACATGTTTCTCACTCATATGTGGAGGCTACAAAAGACAATCCCAATTTATTCTATTGTAACAAAAACTCTAATTATACTAAAGTGAATTTGATGGGAATGCTTGAGTGTGGTAATGAAAAATGATAAGAAAAAGGAATATCATGTAATAATTAATCAAATTTCTGTCAGTTATTTTCAGAGTAAGGCTCAAAGGAAGAGCCTCATTGGGTTCAAGCGGGATTTACAGACGTGGTGAAAGGATGGCCGCTTTGCACTGAGGAAGACTTCCACATGTGCCTGAGCACTCTCTGGTTCCACCTCCATCAGAAGAATGACACTGCCCCATTTATTAGGAAATGGAAAGACTTGGAAAATATTATATTAAGTGAAGTAAGACAGACCCAAAGAAACATAGGTCCCATGCTTTCCCTTATTTGCATTAACCAGTATATGTCTAGGATAATCTTACTAAACAAGCAGAAAAGGTCAAAAGCTTTGTACATATGACCATGTAAGATGATACTAAGCAAAATGAACCCTAAGATAGGGACACGAGGGGTTTTTTTTTTGCTATTGTTTTTAATGTACTTACAATGCACTATGTGATTTTTTTTGTTTCTTTTGTATGTTCTTCCCCCATGGTATAACCCCTGTTTTCACTGTATTTGATTCAGGTGCCCTGCACCTTGTATATACATTTTTTTTTAATTTGGGGAGGGGAAGGGAAATAACAAAATGCTGAAACAAGGATACAGGTTGACCCATTGTAACAATAAGATATACAAGACACTATGTTGAAAATGAACTTTACAACTTTGCAGGGCTTGGAGGGGAGTGGGAGGTATGGAGGGAAGGGATGGTAGGGGAAAAACAAAGGAGAGGATAACAATGCTTGATAGGAAATGTACTCATTACTTATATAACTAACTCCTCTGTACAGTATTTTTACAAATATATATATAATATATATACATAAAACTGGAGATATAGAACTGGTCAGAATACTACTCTGACCTCATGGAACTTGGTAGTGAAAATACGCTCAGTGGCTAGTGATGCAATTATCCAAGGAAAGTGAGGTGGAACTAGAATAGGTCAGTAGGACAGGTATTAAAGCTATCAGTAGAATTTTGAAAGGTGCAGCTTGAGGTGTCAAAATAACTTTAAGGGGGAGCTGTATGACAAGGTTCTGGCTGATGTGGGCTTGCAAACAGCAAGAACTAGCATCACAGGTACACAGATGGTGGTAGAAATCTGAGAAAATGAGACCACAGCCAGAGGGCAGGGAGAGCCAGAAGAAGGCCTAGAGAGGAAATGTGAGAAATGATAATGTGGAATTTCAGGAAACAGCGTTGAGCAAAAACTGTGGCAGAGAGGTTTGAGAAGGAAATAAAACCTGGGTAAAATGACATCATGAAATTAAAGTGAAGAGAGTTGTGCTTATAATTGCCTGCTTTCTTTGAATCTGCCACTGGTCACTAAGTTTCGCAAGGGCAATGACTCTGACTATATTGTTTACTTTTTCTTCCCAGTGATTCATGACAT
Source organism: Dipodomys spectabilis (assembly GCF_019054845.1). Lineage (NCBI taxonomy): Eukaryota > Metazoa > Chordata > Mammalia > Rodentia > Heteromyidae > Dipodomys > Dipodomys spectabilis. Next base: position 1,305,306 of record NW_024870802.1, read on the forward strand.
ATGGCACTTAGTAAATATTTTTGAATAAAAATCCACAGTATGAAAAGTGCTGGAAAGCATCTACTGGACTCGCCAATTAGGAGATTCCTGGTAATGTGTGAGGAAAGAATAGGTTAAGTGGCTCAAAGGGAAGAAAGAGAATAAATGCCACTGGCTTTAAAAAGATTAGAAATGTGATGAACCATTAGGGAGGGTATAATGAGCATAATTTCTAGAAAACAATTGTTTGTGACGATCATTCATTAAACTAGAACATATTTACTTGTTAACTGCTAGACTAATGGAAAATAGAACATACAATAAAATTGTTATGATATACTTTTAAAAGTTAAAATAGGGCAGTTCAATTTTAATATAATGCAAAGGTATTTTTCAATATGAAGAATAGAGTAAGGTAAACAAGGCTTCAACAGTTGGTTGACCTGAAAGCAGTTTAGGAACAAACAGGCAAGACTAGCTTTCATTGTGGCTTCTCATGCCAAGCAGAAATCTCTTCTGTAAGCTTCAGTAGCTCTGTCTTATTTATTCACAGAAACTAAAACTAGTAAATAAACAACTGGCCAATGGTCAAAAGAATTGAAGATCAAATAAATCCTGGATTTTAGCTTGGACTTAAGAAAATTTGTATCTAAACAAGCACTTAGAAGGCCTGGAATGCAATAAAACAAAAGGCAATTTGCACACTAATGGAGCAGCTAAAAGGGGAAGGAGTGCAGAAGGGCACTGTGTAATGCAGGGCAAGTTTTCTTCTAGAATTTGGTTATAAAATAGTCTCTCTGATGATCAAACACTCACTAATAACAATTAGAATTTTCTGTTGGAACCAGGATGACGAACAAGTATGCATGTCTATACTTTAAAGCAGATAATAATGCAATATAAAATCAATGCCATGAGTTAAAAATTTTGTGTTTGAAGCCGGGCACCAGTGGCTCACGCCTGTAATTCTAGCTACTCAGGAGGCTGAGATCTGAGGAACATGGTTCAAAGCCAGCCCAGTCAGGAAAGTCTGTGAGACTCTTATCTCCAATAAACCACTAGAAAACCAGAAGTGGCACTATAGCTTAAGCAGTAGAGTGCTCGCCTTGAGCTGAAGAGCACAGGGATAGTGCCAAGCCCAGAGAGAGTTCAAGCCCCACGACAAAAAAAAAAAAAAAAATTGTGTTTGGAGCCAATTGACAGCAAGACTAAATAAAGCACTTTTCTGAACTATTTTCTTTCCTTTCTCTCCCCACTTCCTGCTCCTTCACATATGCATATATTTGGCCTTACCAACTATATGTGTATATTGAATCTTACAAATTCTAATGTATCTAGCACACAGCACTTATTTTCACTAAGTAGTTGTTGAATAAGTGATGAATGACAAAATACATTTGATTCTTAAGGCAATGAAATGTTTGACACAAGTTCCCATTTCTTACCATCACTACTATGAAACAAAAAACAAAGGAACTTAGTGATACAAGGTGGTCAAGCCGCCTCACAGAACAAATGGCAGACTGTGAGGAGGAACTGCAGCTGGAATCTTTTATGTGACCAGAGACAAAAAGAAATGGAGCCACTTGGAAGGCAGAATTGTATATGAAGTGATTAACTTTAGTGCTTACTGAATTGTAGTGACAACATAACTGTTTCTTAACTTCTATTGTCAGAATGGAGAGAGGCTTATTTTTACTTAAAATGACCTTGCTTAGTTCCAAGACACTAATGCATTGAATTTGCTTCTGGACAGTGCTCCCAGACCTCAGGAGTCCCAACTGCATGCTTATGTAGAATAGTACTCAAGACTCATGGAATCAGCTTTTTCCTGATTCTTCTCTTACCCAGCAATTTGAGATTGAAACATGATTTTTTACAGTAAATACAAAACTTCCAGTATTATTCATGGTTCCACCAACTTCTCATGTGCCAGGCTTTCTGAAATAAATGCAGATATAGAATCTTCTTGGAACACATCTATTTATGGACATACATATAATTTTTTTTTTGTTAGTACTGGGGTTTGAACTTAGGAAGTAACACTCTTGTTGGGCTTTTTGCTCATAGCTAGTGCTTTAGTACTAGAGCCAATGCTCCAGTTTTGGCTTTTTGCTGATTGATTGTAGGTAAGAGTTTTGTAGATTTGTATTCCTAGGTTAGCTTCCAACTTGATGCTCAGATCTCAGTCTCTTCAGTAGCCACCAGCACCTGGATTCATATTTTTTGTTTTATAGCATTCTTCCTGGTAAAGACCAAAGAAAAAAGAATTAAGAAAAAAATCTGCTTTGAAGTCAAACTCCACTTGAGGATTAGTCCACTAAAATGAACTAAAAATAGAAGATAGTTTTTCAGCTAGGTTAGTAAGGATGTTGGGCTATCTATCAAATTCTTACAATTTGAGTACTAAAGAAAATAGAGTAAAAACACATAAATTTAGCATATCTATACATATAAGTATGTGTATCTATAAGTTTAAATACGATATGTATAAATACGTATTTGTATACAAACATACATGCCCACAAATTCATATATCATTTAACAATGGGGATACATTCTGCATCATCAGACAATTTTGTTCTGTACACATTACAGCGTGTACTTAGACTAAATGCTCTGCTGTCACTAACAATTTTATGTTATGGGACTATCATAGTATATGCATTCCATTGTTGACAAAAATGTTGACAAAAATTTATTATGCAGTGTATGACCGTATTCAGGTTCAGCATGACTTATCTGAAATACATTGGACAAGTGTTTGGGATATGGAACTGTTTTTCAGATTTTGGAATATCTGCATGTAAGTACTGGGATATTTTGTGGATAGTCTAATTTTATGAAATTTATTTATGTTTCATATGTACCTAATACATGAAGCCTGGAGGTATCTTATTTTGACTATAATCCATAATGTGAGATTAGGTATGGAATTTTCCACTTCTGGAGTCATGTCAAAATTTCAGGCACTGGAATGTTTTTGATTGAAGTTCTCTCTGGGGCTGACGGGATGACGCAAGTGATAACACATAACTTGAAATGTTTGAGGCCCTGATTTAAAACCCTGGTACCAAAAGAAAAAAAAATTATGTGTGGGCACTAGTGCTTTACACCTGTAATCCTATCTCCTCAGAAGGTTGAGATCCATGGATGGCACTATGAAGCCAGTCCAAGCAGGAAAGTTCATAACACTCCAATTAATCACCAAAAAGCCAGAAGTGCAAGTGTGGCTCCAGTGGTAAAGAACTAGCCCTGAGCAGAAAAACTTAAGGGGCAGTGCTCAGGCCTTGAATTTAAGCCCCAGTACTGGCACACTGTGCGCACACACACACGAAAATGATGCTCTCTCTATACATACACACACATAAATATACGCAGGAATGACTGTCTAGATCTGTGGTAGTATAGGTGATAACAACTTCATTTTTAGACACAACTCAAGACATGAAAAAAGTAGTTCTGTTGCTTTCAAATCACAAAACTCTTTTTCTATAATGCAATGTTCTTACAGTTTAGGATAAGGTTCTTGGCCCCTACTATTTTCTTATGAGCTATTATTTTCACATAAAACTTAGAGTAAATTAAGTCTTGAAATGAGTACCAGAACTGTCTAGATTTCATTTATCATCAATGAGAGACAGATTTTTTTTCTTTTTGGTGTCTATTTGCTTTTTAATGGCTACTATCAACTTATACCACAATTGTGAAGACAGATTATCTTAGGAATTGGCTTCTCAAATTTTCTTATGAACTGACTGTATATGTGAATTATAACGACAGTTTATACTATGCTTTGGAAAATTGTTTTTTTCTCATGATTATAAAATTGAGGTAACAATTTTTGAAGTAGATATTATGATCATCTTTTCAACAGATGAAAAAAATTGAGGACCATAGAGGACTAATAAAGTTGGCTCCAGTAACTAGTACTTAAAAGAGTGGGAACTCAAACTCAGATCTCATTACCAATTCCTGTGGACAGTAAGATAGAGGGAATGAAAGTGTTTGGTCAGTGGTCATGCCAGTGCCATCTCTCTACTTGTTTGTCCTTTTGCCTGACTTTCACAGCTACCACTCCATCTCAACGTCCTGAGTTCTATCATGACTTCAAGGGCATGCTGAAAACACTAAATACAGCAATGGAAAAAATTCTGTACAGACCATTGAGCAAATTGATCTTATTAATACTTGAATCTCAATGTGACTGGTAGCTTTCTATCACATATATCTACATGTCTGGAATGCTTCAAGGACTTTGAAATTTTATTTTGAAAATGTAAACTTTTCTTAAAAATAAATCCTATAGTTACATTTTTAATAGCATTTACTTAGATAGAGTAAAATAAGGACATAAAATCTTTGTTAAAGGAATAACAGCAATATTTTGATCTTTAGATTATAAGCTTTGAGAAATCTCTTTGGAAATAATTCTAGTTAAAGATGGCATTTGGGGTGAGGCAAATTATTATCAGTGATCATATTAATATCATGGTATTTTCTACAGTATGGCTATTATGACTCAAGTAGGACTTAAAAAGTATTAACTAATAGACAATTTTTACTTTCATATTTGCTCCTTTATTTGAAGTTTAGAAATATTTAGAAGACTGAACATAAGCTTATTCAGTTACTTCACCTTACAACTATATGATGTTAGAGAGTGCTATGGGTTCTAACCTAACTCATTCATTTTTAAACAAGATACGTTTTATTTTCTTCCCATAAAAGGAAATATAACGGTTAACTCCCTAGAACAAAAATAAAGGAAATGTGATAAAGTGCATCCTTAAAAAAATAATCTCACCAGGATTACATTTTTAAAGTGTACTTCGTTGTCAAACAGCATATTTTTGTAGGCATAAGATGCTCTATGAATGTCTGAATAAAGTTAACTAAAGGAAAAATAAAAACATACACTTTAAAATGTCTGCTATAAATATATTTTCTATAAAAAACAAATCATATTTTCATCAATATCTATTACTAAATTTGACTTGTAAAGAGTTTACAAAACTATATACTGTTCTTTAGATATTGATTTGTTTATTATTTGGTAATAATTTCTAAATGTTGCTAATTTGATGTTTTAATGGTGCTATGGAAGATTTATAAACAAATTTTAATACGGTTATCTAAATGTTCTGTGGTAGATAATGTAGAAAGAATGTTATGGGAAGAAGCCAAAGAGCACAAGCAGCAGCTATCCCATTACAAAAGCATAAAATCAGTTTTGGGTACTTTGCCAGTGGTACAATTCAGTACTATCAGATACTAACACCATGACAAAATGTTCATTAACTCAGCTTTAGTTTTCTGGACCACATGTTTTGAGTTTGATAAATACAGAAATTATTTGAAGGGAAACCTTCCTATGGGTTTTAGTGTCAACAATTAGTGAAATAATTGCACAACACTGCACTTGAACACACTATATGCAGAAAGTTAAGTTTAATTCAGATGACTCCATGTAGGATAAGCAAAAGAATTCTGCTGAAACACCTCTGAATAAAATTTTCAGCAGTTTGGTAGAGGGGCCATTGTCTTGGCAAACTGGCTAGAAGCCTTGCTCATCAAAGAGAAATATGTGCTGATTGGTTCTCTAGAACACTCTTTTACATAGGGCTCAAGTTAAATAAATAGTATTGATATGGCAAACTCTAAGTGACTAAGACTATAAGAAAGGACCCAAAGAAAGCCCCTTACCAAAAAAATAATGTAAAAATTATTAATATTCATTTACAGATAATTATACTAATAGCAAATGGTCTCAGTGAGGGATGATAGCTCACCATAATCCTAAAGACCAGGGAGGTGACAATCAGGAAGCCTGAAGTTTGTTCAAAGTCAGCCTGGGCAAAAAGTTTTCAAGACTTCACCTTAACCAATAATTAAAAAAATAAATGGGTACAGTGATGAATGCCTTACCCATCTAAGAAAAAAGAGAAGTAGGAGGATCATCATCTATCTCAGCAAGATATACCTGTAAGGCCCTATTCAAAACAAAACTAAAACAAAAGTCTAAGAACAATGGCACACAACCTGGTAGAATTTAAGGGGAAACGGACAAGACCACAGTTACAGATTTTAATACTTCATTCTTAATAAGAATCAATTAAAATATAGAATTATAGTTATCAATACAGATATAGACATACAGAAAAAATACAAACAGAAAAAATACAAAAAATTTAAAAGAATGGAAATCATATAAGAATACTTTCTGACTACAACAGAAATATGCCACAAATAACCAATAGAAGATATCTAAAAATTGGTCTGGGAATGTGGCTTAATGGTAGCGTGCTTGCCTAGCACTGATTCCTCAGTACCACATAAGCAGAAAAAGCCAGAAGTGGCGTTGTGGTTCAAGTGGTAGAGTGATAGCCTTGAGCAAAAAGAAGCTCAGGGACAGTGCCCAGGCCCTGAGTTCAAGCCTTAGGATTGGCAAGAAGAAAAAAAAAAAGGATACCTAAAAATTAACAAATATTTGGAAATTGAACAGTATACTTCTTAATGACCTCTAAATCAAAAAAAGACTAATAAGAAAAGTTCGAAAATGATTTGGGTTCAATGAAAGAGAAAACACCTCAAATTAAAACTTATGCAACATAACTAAAAAATGTTCAGAGGGAAACTTATAGCATTAATGCTTATATTGAGCAAGAAGAAAAGAATTAAACATGACAAAGTTTCTTTCTTATTACAAGGACAAATACATGGCAAACTGAATGCAAATGAGAAAGGGAACAAAAAAGACACAAATATCAATAGCATAAAAAGTAAAAAGAGGGGATGGGAAGGTGGCTCAGTGGTAGAGCGCTTGCCTTGCATGCCTGAGGCCCTGGGTTCCATTCCTCAGCACCACATAAGCAAAAAGAAAAAAGCTGGAAGTGATACTGTGGCTCAAGTGATAGAACGCTAGCCTTGAGCTGAAGAGCTGAGGGACAGCGCCCAGGCCCAGAGTTCAGGCCCCACAACCGGATCCAAAAATAAATAAATAAATAAATAAATAAAGAGAAAAAATCCATAAATCTAAAATAAATTTCTAATAAAATATAAGTAAAAGTGATAAACTTATGGCCATATTGACTGAGAAAGAGTGAAGTCATATCAGGAATGAAAAATAAGGTATATACTACTACAAATCCTACATAATAATTTTAATGAATAAAGCTGCAATATGCATATCTATGAACATTTAAATAATTTAGTCATTAAAATTTGAGCCATTTGAGACATAGCTCCACTTCTGACTTTTTGGTGATTAAAGTGGAGATAAGAATCTAACAAACTGTTCTGCCCAGGCTAGCTTTGAATTTTTGAGATCCACAGATTTCAGCCTCAGGATTACAGGCATAAGCCACCAGAGTCTAGCTCTAATATTTTTTAATAAAATTTTTAGCACTATAATTTCTACATTATTGCCTTATAGTATTATTAAAATTACCATGAACGAAGGTCAATATATCATATATAAACTAACAAGTTCTTTGCTAGCAAATGAAAATCAAGGAATTTTTAGTTCAAACTATCTCATAAGGAAGAAAACAATAAAATGAAAAAAAAGAAGAAGAAAACAAGGCTGATAGAGCATTTCTGGGCAAATATTAGCCTTTGGAAAGATAGTACCACATTTGTACTGTAGAAGAGACACAAAATTGAGATGCCAATCTCATCATATCACACAGATGTGATTTATTATCATCTGAATCATGATCTCAAGCAGTTTTGTTTTGCTTTGTTTTTCTAAGAAATTGAAATGCTAATTCCAAAATTTACATGGAAATAAAAGCAATCTGGAATAAACAAAATAAATATGAACTAAAAGTACAACATACCACACTGCACTAAGATTTCCTACCAAGTTATGTCAATTATGATATGTTGGGAATGGTATTATGTTTAACTTAAGTATAGTGGAAGAGAATGAGGCCAACAAATAGAACCACATGTATTTTTCAACTAATGTGTAATTAAGTGGTTGAGGTAATCCGGTGGGGCCAAGGCAAGTGCTGAAACAAGTAAGTTTTCTTAAGAAAAAGAAGTTCAGCCTTTACCTCACATCAGTACAGCAAGCATAACAAAAAAACCCACTCTAACATAATAAAGACCTAAATTTAATAATAATTTAATAAATTTAATAATAATGTCTAGAAGTAAATATGAGAAAATCTTTATGGACCGTGAGTTAGGAACACTTTTTAAAAAATGTCTTAAAAGCCAGAAAAGGAAAAAAAAAATCACTCAGCACTGAAGATCATCAAAATGAACAGACATTATTGTCTATATTAATTATATCAATTGGCAATAAACAAATGAAAAGATGTCCAACACCAGTAGTCAAATCATCATAAGACACTCAAAAAAGTGGCTAAAACTAATGTCTGTTTATTTCAAGCGGTTACAGGATGTGGGACAACTGAAACTTTCATATATTTCTGATGGGGATACATATTTATTGCACAATATAGCAATATCATTTCTACACATTACCAAAGCGAAACAAAGACATGTCTCCACTCTTTTACATATAAAGGTATTAACAGATTTGTTTATAATAGCTCCAAACTGAAAACAAGGCAGAAGTCCTTAAGATGGGGAATCAGATAATATGGAATTTCCATGCTGATAGACTACTTACAGAAAAATCTGCTTGGAATAAAACCTTTCCATTTCCAGTTATGGATTAAATAAGTGTTGATTAATGAAAAAAGATCAACTGGAATATGTAATCAATATCATTCCTTAGAAAAAAATCGCTACATTTTCCCAGTGCCTTTCTCAGTATATTCCATTTAAACCAGTGTTAGAAAGGGAAAAATACTCAAATTTTGAAGGAAATCTTTTTTTGGTAATTTTAATTTTTATTTGCTACCCTTACTCTTTCTTAAATTAATAGTTAGGTAATTTATATAGCAAACATAAGTCACGTAAGATAGAATGATAAATGGCACTAATCTCCCAACTTGCTTTCCTTTCTCCAGAAAAAACTCTCAAAACTGAAGAGTTTGCAAATGTAAGGGAAACTTTTAATTCAGTTGGGATATTTAAAAAATGTCTTTGATTAAGGCAATGCTGGTAACAGGCATGCTCAGATGAGCAAATAAGCACATAATAATCAAGAATAAGATGCTTGTTCAGGTATGCCATAGACCTGGTGGCATTTACATGCAGTTTCAAGTGAAGCCAGAACAGAATTTGTTAATGCTACAACTATATAAACAATAGAGTCCAAGCAAGATAGGCCTTAATTCCATGTTTTATTACATCCTTATTTAAACTGCAATTCATATTTGCTATAGTATGAGCATAATGCATAACTATGAAAAGGCAAACACTTTGAGAAACCTGCTCTTCTTACGGACCAGTCTGGGTTACAGATCTTTGTATATCCCAGTAAATTGCTAACATTCTGAGTATTTCCTCAAACAGTTCTAGAATATCATCAAGAAGAGTGTTCATAATATTAACTTAAAAGTATGTGAGCCCAATTACATGCAGTCATTGCAGAATGGTAAAAAGCAAGCCAAAGCATGTTGAAAATCAGTAAGACAAAAGTAGACATTATCTTTAAATTTCCTGACTGAACATTTAGCTTCAGTGATTGTAGAAAAAGCTAAATTAAGAGTTGATTTCTCTTAAATTTTGATGGTCTTTAAGTTTTAATGCATAGAACTTTCTATATTTCCTAAATTATACATATTTTGTTTAATTCCCACATCAACTCAATGAGATAGGTATGATTTCAATACACGTTCTAAACAGAAAATGGTGCCAAAAATTAAGTAAACTGGCCAAAGTCCCATTGCTAGTAATGAAACACATAGAATGCAAATTCCCACTGTGTCTCAAATCTATTTCATTTTATTTTTGTGCTGGGTTTAGGGTTTGAACTCAGGACCTGAGTGAAGTCCCTGAGCTTCATTTGTTCAAGGCTTGAGTTCTTTCACTTGAGCCACAGCTGCATTTCTGGCATTTTGGCAGTTAATTGGAGAAAAGACTTTCATTGACTTTCCTGCCCAGTTTGGCTTTGAACCAGTCCTCAGATCTCAGCCTCCTGAGTAGCTAAGATTACAAGTGTGAGTCACTGGCACCAGGCTCATATCTAGGTTCTTAACAATTAAACTACACTGCGTAGAAAAAAAATTAATTTAAAGTTTTGATTTAAATAATGTCTTTTGTGTATTATTTTAAATCTGACCACAAATAGGCTGTTGTTCTTTCTGTCTTGGCATCAAGAATTGAGAAATTTACAGAGTATTTTTTTTTTTGTCGATCGTGGGAAATTTCCAGATAATTTTTTTTTTAAAGAAAAGCTGCATAGCTTAATTTATTCTGATGAATTTTAGTGACTTGCAACTCTAGCATGTATTTATTCTTGCTGGCCACCCCTCTTTCATTTTATTAATTTCCTACAGGAAATTGCCAGTTAATAGGAAAAGCAGTACTGGAACTGCCTCACATCCTATAGTTATTAATTAAAGCACAGTCTGGTTCAGTAACTTGGGATACTAAAAATATAGAGTTAAACAAAGCTGACTGGTTCTCGAAATGAAATTTCAACTTCAATAATCTGTCTAAAAATTTATGCATTAAAATCCACATCATCCCTTAAATAAATTCTCTACAAAATGTTTAGTGAATAAAGAACTCAATACCTGACCATTCCTCACTAAAACTTCAGAAGTGAAAGGAATCCAAAAGCCACCAAAATAATTACTGAAGTTTATCTGTTTCTTTTAAAAGCAGTTAGTCACATCATTCTACTATATTCCCATCTACAGATTATTGCCCACAATCAATAAAGCAAGAAACTGTATAAGCTATCTTATTAATTTTATATAATGGTTAGTAAACTTTAAAATACTGTCCTATAAAACTTTTAAATGTTTCTGATGGTTTTAGAGCACACCAAATAATTTATCGTTTTATGTGGCATAAAGTGTTAGATAAGTGGATATCATGCTGGGAAAATGCACATAATTTCTCAATGTAGAAATCCATTCTTTTGTAGAGTTTTCTTACATGATATAAGGTTATTATTAGGATGATTTTAGAATGTAGTTCCATAAAAGTTTCTGACAACCATGCCAGAAATGACGTTAAGCCACACAGGCTGCCTGTGTTTCGTTCCCTCTCTCCAGGATTCTGTCAATTGAAGGTGCATTTTGGTCTGTCATATTACAAACTCCCTTGATACTCTCTCACTAAACCAAGCACAACAGAGTGTGAGGGTAGAATGGGATGAAGCATATGGTAAGAGCTTAATCTAATATAGCTCAAACACGAGTGAAAGTTTGAATGTATCTAGCTATTGTTATTTAAGCATTTGTGAGAACCTGCCTTGAAGATTTACAAATGGTGAACACAGAACAGACATGGAGAAGTGAGCAACTCCAAGACATAGAAGAAAGTCACATCAAGATAATGGCAGCGTTTAAAACATTTATTACTATTGTTGTTATTGTATTGTTATTATTTTGGGGGTCCTGGCATCTTAACTCAAGGTCTTGCACTTACTGGAAAGGCACTCTATCCATTTGAGCAATACCTTTAACGACTTTTTTGCTTTTAGTTGTATTTCAGGTAAAGCCTTGCATTTGTGCCTGTGGATGGCCTCAGAATGAATCCTTCTACCTATATATCCTATGTAGCTGGGATCATAGATGCTGCTACCTTGCATGGCTTATTGAGTGAGATGGAGGAAGGTCTTCCTAATTTTTGCTGGGTTGGTCTCCAATTATGATGTTAGCATTCTCTGCCTCTGGAATAGCTGAGATCTCAGGCCTGAACCATCACGCCCTGCCTAGGCATCATCTTAACACCAAAATAATTCATTTTTACTGGTGAACAAAGCAGTGAATAAAAGAAAACCTCAGACTGTGCTCTTTGGAGGTTGGCAAATCTTCCTAATGTACAGGCAACAGGATAGACTAATAGGGTTGTATGTAAGGCCACTCTGGATTGTTTGGCCAAACAGAAAAAGAACATCCTTTTCTTTTTATACATTTTTTTAGTGTGTATCACTTATAAAAATAATGGATATCAGCTGGGAGCTGTTGGCTCACGCCTGCAATCTTCAGAGGCTGAGATCTGAGGATTGCAATTCAAAGCCAGTCTAGGCAGGAAAGTCTGTGAGACTCTTGTCTCCTATTAACCACCAGAAAACCAGAAGTGGTGCTGTGGCTCAAAGTGGTAGAACATTAGCCTTGAGCAAAAAAGTTCAGGGACACACAGAGTTCAAACTTCAGGACTGGCACGCACATGAACACACACACACACACACACACACACACACACACACACACACAGAGTCACACACAATTAATGAGTGTCATTAGGATATTTTTCACATATGTATTAATGACATATCCATATTATAAACACCAGGAACACATAAAGACAATTTGAAAATTAGTCTCTAGACTTACATTACGTATTTTATAAACCTATATACCTACAGTTAAACTAAGTTTCTTAAAAACAAATGGAGATATACTTCAAAGAAGTTGTAAAAATAAATTCTCTGTATACTAATAAATGCTCTCAACTTAATTTGCTTATCATTTTAATATATTTCCCATTTAAGGAAGGTGTGGATGGTGGGAACATACTCCTCTATATAACATCCCAACCTAATCAAAAGTCTGGCCTTTATATTAAAATTCTTTTGTATTTGTTCTTTGTGGTATACAGTGTTTCACTCCATTTGGGTTATAACAGCTTACTTGCTGGGATGGATAGTAACAGATATTTGTTTCTCACAGCTAAGGAGGCCAAGTCAAACATCAAAACATGAGAATGAAGATCTTATGTGTGGTGAGGATATTTTCCCTGTTTTCAGAGAACTTTCTGCTCATGATATCTTTACATGGTAATTATACATCTTTTCTAATAAGGCTAGTAATCTTTTTTGTGAGAGCTTCATCTCCAGACCTAAAGCACCTCTCAGAGTCTTCAATTTGGGACCTCAACATACACTTGTTAGAGGATTAAAACATTCAAGCCACCACAGAATAATTTCAGATATAGTGTGTTCAAGTATTTGTGTTCCCGGAAAGTGTTAGTCAAGTGGGCAGTCAAGATAAGTAACTTTAAAGAAAACACGTTAAAAGAGCTAAGAGCTATAGTTAGGGAGTGGTAGGTAATTGTGGATTTAAGTATCAGATACCTTTTACTTACTGAATGTCTTTGACCAACTACTTCTCCAACTTTAGTTGTGAACCTCTGTAATGATAACAATGGTTCCCATAAGAATTATGACCATTAAATGACCTGCTTACCACATAGTGCCTGATACATAGTAAAAACTAATTAAATGCCAGCTGCTGCATGAGCCCAATGCATTCATTTAAAACACACAAAAGAGAGAGTCCTACTTTACAGCATTACCCATTATTTTTATATTTACTGGCAAGGCCTTGATGCTTGATACTAAGAAAATATTCATAACTAGAAAAACACAAGACATAAAACCAGAGAAAGTGAATCTGTCCAAAGACTACAAAGCCAATCATGCTTTTCAGGTGGAAGATCTTTTTTGGCCAATGTTTCTTAAAAAAGAAAAAGTATAGTTGCCTCTACTGACATTTTTATTAGAATTCTATTTTTTTAGAATTCTATTTATAGTAAAGAAAATGCTTTCAGTTATGTAAAATGCCTATTGTTTATGAAAATATTAAAATGAAACCACTAAGAAAAAAGTCATTCCAGAGTGGAGTTTCTCCAATATTTCTAGTGGAAACTATATGTCAAGATAGACTAAGAATAGACTATAATTCTGAATGTTTTCACTAACAGTTTACCTAGTGATGTTTTGTTCTCAGGGTCAGAAAATAGTGTTAAATGTGGTCTACGTAAAATGTATTCATTTGATATTTTAATAATGAGCTAATTGACCACTTTTTAAATGATGTCTGTTAGGTTTCTTGTCATTGCAATATATTATATACTTCAGCAAAAAAAATGATGCGTCATTTAAAAATATTAACATATAAATGTTATTGTATGAGAATTAGGACCAAAGTAATCTTGCCAAATTAATTTAAGTAAGTATACTAGATAAATAAATCAGCACCCTTTTACTTCTAAAAGCACTTCAAGCAATTTCAAGTCATTAAAATTACTTTTAGCCTTTTACTATGTCTTAATGGTTGCATGACAGCATCTCTACTGTGGCTTTTATGATGTCCTGTTGGCAGCAGCGTTTTGGAAAACTACAAAGAAAATGAAAATCAGGAGTAATTTTTGGACAAGATTTCTAAAACTGTTAACTCCAAAATGACATAAAGGTTGTAAGCTCTTATAAATTCTAATTTTATACATTCCTTTTGCTAAACATTCAATAGGAGATGAATCCTTTCTAAAAGAGCATATAAAACTCATATCAAATTGTGAAGGGGTCCCTGGGTAGTGCTCCAGGAAAGTTTTACCCATTTATCTGATTTGCTGATTTATGAACTAGCCTTATAGTCTTGTGACTTAATTTCTCTTAAGTCTACAAATGTCTCATATAGATGAATGTCATTATGTTTCATTTCTATTTAGATTAAAAGTTAGGTCCCACAAGGCAAGAGGCAGTCACTTATTTTCATTTTATGCTTTTATTATGAAATATTGCTGTTTTTCAAATGTACTTCTGGAGACGAAGAATTGTTCACCAACACATTTTAAAGTGAATTTCAAGTGTCTGAATGCCAGACTGAAAAATAATATGAGCTCAAGATATAACTTCAAATGAATTGTATTTATTATGATTTTGTAATTTTTCCCACTAAGTTTTCTTTGACAGAAATGATTAATTCTTTCCCTTTCCATTTCTAGGCTATTACTATTGTATACTTTCAATGGTTGGCATAGTTTCATTTTTTGTTTTTTGGTTTTTAAACAAACCTGAAAAACTTACACATACTGGAAAGTTTTTATTACCGAGCCAGCATCAGACCTTTAATTTCACAAGCTTGATAGGAAATGGCTTCCACTGCTTTCATGTGGAATGGTAATTTTTTGTTAGCTTTTCTGAAAGACAAGCCAAAATAAGCTTGCTGTTTCCTCTCACAAGATAGGTAACTTCTTGGACAGACTTAGTAGTCTCTAGAAAGTAGGAAGGCCAACAGTAGAGTACTTAACTGAATTTGGGGAAGGAATATATTTCTAGTTTGAGACAGGTCTTTCAACAGGGGAGGGTTGGTTGGTATTGGTGAAGGTAGTACATAGTGACAAGATTAGTGGGCATACAAAGATGTGAGGGTTTTTAAAATGAATCATTGAGAGTTAACAGTCAGTTATAGATTCTATCTGCTGAAGGTAGATTTGTTTAATATTCCTTTAACTGGATTTGCAAAAAGTTCCTGAGAGGAACAAGAAAGTTATTTTCAGTCTTTATCTTTCTGGGCAATAATGTCTTGGAACAGTAAAATCATGTTGATGAAGACAGTTAAAACATGTTAATGAAGACAGCTAAAAAAGTAAAGTCATGTTCTTATAGACACAAAGCTGTGTGGGTGTAGATCACTTTGGTTCTTAACCAATATAGTCCAAGAACAATATCCCTCATCCACAAATTAAATAGGAAAGTGAACAACGGTTAACTACATAATTTTCATTTCAAATATAATAATGCTCCAATATCTTTACTGCAAATAAAGGGCAGAGTGGTTTATTAAATACAATTAGAAGCAGAACAATTCACTGAAATTTTAGAACCTTCTCCACAAAAGTTTTTTTTTATATAAATCTTTCCTCTTTCTCACTTTGTTTCTTCTCTGTTAAGATTTTTCAAGTAATCATCAAGACTGTAGTTTCTAGAGAGTTCATGTTTCCCAAAGGTAAAAAGAGGTAATTATTTAAAGTTTGACAAGACAAAGTGGCAACAAGCTTACCATTATCAGAGGTCTGCTTAGTGAAAAATTCAGAGCACCAAGAAAGAGTGGAGGGGCTATGTTATATTTTAAAGAGATAAGTACCAGTGTAGAAATACAGATAGGAAAGTTTTGGGCTGAGTTGTGGACAATGACCAGGAGGACAAAAAATTTATCACAAAGTAGCATGAAAACCTACCTAATCAAGTAAAAAACCATTCAGTTGCTTTTTTACAAAGAGGAAAATTGTATTTGCCTACTTGAAGTGTTATAGCATGTATTGGATCACTTAAATAATAGACATTCTGAGATCAGGGTAGCAATATGGCTGAGTCATAGTGAGGACCCTTTTTCTCTTTGCAAATGGCTGTCTTCTGGTATATTCTCACAAGAGAGGAGAAGCAAGAAACTCTACCTTCTTGAAATAGTCAGAACCTACTTACTTCTCAAAGGTCCCACATGTTACTACCTGAACATGGGGTGGTTATTAATATATGAATTTTGAGAAGGCACAAGTCTACAATGGAAGTACCGTGAGTCTCTGGTGTGGGAATAGGGAGGGAACAGAGAGAAAGGAACAAGCTAGAAGCATCTTTCCTGGGTAGAATTAGACCTTAAGGCAACAAATATGTTTCACTTTCCCCCTTTATTCTCTTACTGTTTCTTTCCTCCACTTTTTTTTAAACTTTCTCTAGATTCAATTTGAAGTAGAATAGAATTATTAAAAGAAAATGAGTATTAGTGTCAGACAGGACTGAGTTCAATCTTTTGGTCTGCCACTTTGCTGTATACTCTTGGGCAAGAACTTCTCTTCTCTTAGCATAAGATTATTTTCCAACAGAACAAAAACTGTTAGTACTCATCACCTTACGGTTGCCGTGACCATTGCAGATATAGCATATAAACTGGTTAGCCTGTTACATAGTAAAATCTTAGGAAATGGTACAATAAAACTCTACCACAATGTCATAAAGAATCAGCTATATAAAATGCAGAGTTGTGTTACTATAAGGCTAAATATCTTAAGCTTGTGCAGGTAGTTACTAGGTAATGCAATAAGGCCTTTTGGTTCAAATTACACTTATCCAGGATAAGGTTTGGTGCCACCTAGTGATAGTTACTCTACCACTACATGAATTTTTTTTCAGATCCTTAACTTGCTTTATTTTTTATGTGATGTTGACAGAGGGGCTACAGTTACATGAGTAAGGCAATGAGGACATTACTTGTCAATTATTGCTACCCCTTCCCTTGCTGTTGTCCCACTATCCCTTCCCTCCCCCACCTCCTCCACTTCTTCCCCCAACCCCCTCCCCCTCCACACACCCAAAGTTGCAAAGTTCATTTCCAATATACTTTCCTGTGGGTATCCTTGTTGCAATGGGTCATCCTGTATCCTTGTTTCAGCATTTTGTTATTCCCTTTTTCCTCCTCAGATTAGATAAATGTATATACAAGATGCAGGGTACCAAAATCAAGTACAGTGACAACAGGGGACATGCCATAGGGGAAAGAACGTACAAAGGAAACAACAACAAAATAAAATCACATGGTACATTTAAAAATAACAATAAAGACAGACCTCTTGGGTCTATATCTTGGGGTTCATTTCACTTAACATCATCTTTTTTTTGGGGGGGGTCCAGTCATGGGGCCTGAACTTTGGGCCTGGGCGCTGTCCCTCAGCTCTTCAGCTCAAGGCTAGTGCTCTACCACTTGAGCCGCAGTGCCACTTCTGGCTTTTTTTCTTTTTGCTTATGTGGTACTGAGGAATCGAACCCAGGGCCTCATGCATGCAAGGCAAGCGCTCTACCACTGAGCCACCTTCCCAGCCCTTAACATCATCTTATATGGTCAAATGTACATGGCTTCTGAGCTTTACAGCTCATCTGATAAGATTATCCTATATGTATACGAATTATTGCAAATAAGGGAAACTGTGGGACCTGAATTTCTTTGGACTGGGTTACTTCACTCAAGATGATTTTTTCCAAGTCTTTCCATTTCCTAACAGATGGGGGTGGTTTCATTATTTCTACTGGCAGCATAGAATTCCATTATACACACACACACACACACACACACACACACACACACACACACCCCACATTTTTTTGATCCATTTATCTACTGAGGGGCATCTGGGCTGGTTCCATATTTTAGCTATGGTGAATAATGCTGTGATAAGCATAGTTGTGCTGGTAGCTTCAGTATGGCATTGTTTGTGATCATTTGGGTAAATGCTCAGAAGTGGGATTGTTGGGTGATAGGGGAGCTCAATGTGGAGTCTTTTGAGGGACCTCCATACTGCTTTCCAGAGTGGTTGGACAAGTTTACACTCCAACCTACAGTGCATTAGGGTTCCCTTTTGGCCATATCCCCTAAAGCATCTGTCATAAAAAATTGATGGAGACAATTCTGAGCTTATTAAGCTTGTGTGAAACACTAGTGTTTCCAATGATGTTCTGGAGAGATGATGAGTATTTTGTTGGCCAGATCCTAGAGAGAATAGGCTGGGCAAATACTGGGGAACTATAAGTCTCTCAGTCCTGAGATAGGATTACCTCACTTTTCCCTGTCTAGTCTCCATGTTGCCCTTTCCTTCCCAAGGAACTTCAAAGAAAAGGATGAAGAAGAGTGCAGGAGCAAGTTGCCAACTACTCCACATTTGGATTCGGGTTGTTCTCATTTTTATTATTGTCAGATGAATTATTTCAAGAATTACCACTATTATAATTATATATTATATACATATGCATGCATATATAATATATAAATGTATATATACCCACATATATAATATGTATAGATAGACACACACACACACACACACACACACACACACACACACACACACATACACACATATATTTTTTTGGTGGTGGTCCTGGGGCTTGAACTCAGGGCCTGGGTACACTCCCAGAGCTTTTGGTTCAAGGTTAGTGCTCTTGAGCTAGAGCTCCACTTATGATAATTAATTGTATTATATTAATATTAACTTTAGCAAGTAAGTATTATGTACCTAATTAATTATAAAGGAGAAGTACGATGATTTTAGAGATTAATGAATTAGGATCTTGGACATAAAGCAAGTTTATTATCCAATGGAGCAGAAAGATCATTAGATAAAACTAAACCATGAAAGTATTTCTTTCTAAATGCAAGGATCAAAAAATTTTTCATGAAAGGAACCTTACTTCATTGTTGGTGGGAATGTAAACTTGTTCAACCACTTTGGAAAGCAGTATGGAGGTTCCTCAAAAGACTTCACATAGAACTCCCCTATGACCCAGCAATCCCACTTTTGGGCATTTACCCTAATGTTTACAAAAAAGACCACACTAAAGCTACCAGCACAACTATGTTTATTGCAGCATTATTTACCATAGCTAAGATATGGAACCAACCCAGATGCCCCTCAATAGATGAATGGATCAAGAAAATGTGGTATATATACACAATGGAATTCTATGCCTCCATCAGAAAGAATGACATTTCCCCATTTGTTAGGAAATGGAAAGGCTTGGAAAAAATTATATTAAGTGAAGTAAGCCAGGCCCAAAGAAACATAGGTCCCATGGTTTCCCTTATTTGTAATATCTAGTATAGGTATGAGTCAAGCGGAAAAAGTCAGAGAATGTGATGGTAGGAAAACGAACCCTCAAATATGTATTTTAATGTTTTTGTTTCTTTCATGCATGTGTTTCTAACGCATTTATAAGATTATTTCTTGGTTGCTTTGTATGTCCCTCCCCCACAGTGTAACCCCTGCTTTCACTATATTTGATGTCAGTATAACATGTGGAGGAGATGGGGACAAACAAGTCGTTTAAGGATTCAGGTGGACCTGTTGCAACAATGAGAAGTACAAAATGTCATGTCAAAACCAGCTTTACAATGTCGGAGGGGGGGGGGAGGGGGGGGTATGATTGGGTGGGGGGGAGGGGGGAGGCTGGGAAGGGAGGTGAAGGGTAAACAAAGGAGGAGGCTGCAATGCTTGGTAAGAAATGTATGCATTATCCTGACCATGTAATTGTAACCCCTCTGTACAGTATGTTCTCAAATAAAATAAAATAAAATTAAAAAAAAAATTTTCATGAACTTGAAGATATGGAAACAAGAGGTTTTGTTTTGTTTTTAGTGTACTATTTGGAGTTATTCCTTTTTCTTTCATTTTCCCCACTTCAGTTTATTCCCTGTTGTCATTGTTTTTTATTTTGGTACTCTTTGTTTTGTATAAAAGTTTATCTGATTTGGGGAAGGGAAATTGCAGAAATGGTGGGCAAAGGACAAACCAATGAAACAGGGATACTCAGAAGGCATTTGTTAGAAATGAACTTTATAACTTTGGGAGGAGGGGAGACAGGAGGTGGGAAAGCAGGAGAAAATGAGTGAAGGAGGAACATTGTTTGAAAAAAATGTACTCATTACCTTACAATAAAAACTAAAAATAAACTTTTCAATGAGCTAATTCTGAGTTGTAAATTTTCAATAATGTGAGACAGAATGAAGATACCATAGGATGACTAAAGGCAAAGAGGTACAGTTAGGCAGGTGGTAGTCTGTAATAGGACAAAGGTAGGCTGGCTAGAAAACAGGACATTATGGAGATTCTGTGTGGTCCTACATATCTATATTTTGGTGACATGTGGTTATCTGAATGAGGACCTAAGAGGATGTATGTGACTGTAGCTCCAGAAAGCAGGGAAAGAAAGATCTAAAAGCTAGGAGTTAGAAGCTTCTTATAATAGATGAGAGAAAGCAAGATCTCACCTGGCATAACTAAATTGGGAAAGGAAAAAAATGGAACAAATTCCAGAAACAAGGTTAGTGGTGTGAGAAAAGACTAAGTGAAGGAGAGAAGTTGAAGAAGATTCTGAAAAATTGGACTTCATAACTGAAATATATTTACTGAAGAGAATATGAGTTTGTTCTCTCTGCCTGAAGTATTTTTGCCCCAGATATCCAGATGGTTGGTCCCTCTTCTCTTAATTCTTGGCTTCACATTTCCTAACTTTGTATTTGAGACTGCAATCTCGCTCGAAGTACACTAAACCTTGTTTTCCTGCTTTTCTTTTATTGTCACACTACCTATTAGATAACACACATGATGAGTCTAGAATGTACATTCCATGATGCAGAGACTTTTCACTTGTTCTGTCAACTCTGGCATCTCCAATATTAGTCCCACAGAGGGCAGGAAGAAAACCCCACGACATGGCACACACCCTATGCCTCATCTCCTTGCCCCAGGTGAGCATCCAGGTGCCTATAAAGATCTACACTAGAGGCTGGGAAGGTGGCTCACTGGTAGAGTGCTTGCCTTGCATGCATGAGGTCCTGGGTTCAATTCCTCATCATCACATAAGCAGAAAAAGCTGCAAGTGGCTCTGTGGCTCAAGTGGTAGAGCACTAGCCTTGAGATGAAGAGCTCAGGGACAGTGTCCAGGCCCAGAGTTCAGGCCCCACGACCAACCCCCCCCCCCAAAAAAAAAATCTACACTTGCCCAGTATATCCTCAGTGCCTAAGGATGTGTGAAATTACACAGCAAATAAAGAAAAAGTCATACAGCTCAAGAAAAAGGAAAGTTATCATATTTTAGTACTTTTGTAATTTTATAGTTATATATTAATTTTATATTTTAAGTTTATTTTTAAATGTAGAAATGGTGTTTATTGTGATGTTCCACACGTGCATATAATATACTTAGATTACAGATACTAGATTTATTACTATTTCTTATATTAGTTCCTTTTAATAGTTTCTAATATGTGCTTCATCAATCTATTTTGATGTATACATACAGTATTTCAATCATATTCATCCTCATCACCTTCTCCCTTTGTCTCCCAACTGCTTCTCCTCCCCAAATATCAAACAAAAGTAAGGAATATTTTAGTGCTTCAATTGAGAGGTACTGCATTTTCATTTTTCCCTGAGCCTCACAAAGTAGGTAACAAGTCCTGTGTTGTCTAATAACTATATTTTTAAGAAATGAATACATTATCTAGAAAGGAAACAAATAAGACTCATTTCTACCAATTATAAGAACTATAACTAAAGGCTCTATATTTCAAAGTATACCATCTACTGTTGTTATTCTGATATAACACTTAATTCCATATATCATTTACTTGAATTCTCTTTGTTTCCTTCCATTTTTTTCTACTTCTCGGATCAGCTACAAAACTGAGCATATATTAGAACTTAAACTACTTATATATATTGTGAAAACAGAGGAAATAAAATGGAATTCTGATCACTTATAATTTTTATACTAAGTAAAAATAAAAGATAAGCATCTTACTGCTATTTAATTGATTATTTCAAGACAAGCAAGTTTTGATCAGAATATTGTGCATAAGAAATTGAGCTCCTGTGAAAAACAAGTACATTTTGTGGTTCTCTTAGAATTATGACCTCTATGGAGGATATCTGGGCAAACTGCTGATGATTCACTGGCCTCAGATTTTCCTGAGATCACTGATAAGAGCTAACACCTAGAATTATGTAAGTTTGTAGCTTTTATGTGGCTTGGATTAATTAAACAAGCATTTATTGAGTTCCTACATCTATGTCAGATACTCTGCTTGAAATTACAAAAAGATGTAAACAAAAAAGTGCTCCTTCTCTCATTAACTTTGGTCTAGTAAGTGAAAAAGATGTAGTTAAAACAAAGTGAGATTTCCCCTCTTCCCTTTCTCTTTCATATCCTTCCCTTTCTGAACAATTGAGTCCCACAGTTGCACTTAGAATATTTAGTTCACAATTCAGCCATTAGTTGGCACAAAGCAAATGTCAATATCAAGGAGAAAAAGAGAATCACCATGTGCCCAAGGAGGGTATCAGAGAGTTGGTGGGGCCATGGTGGGGCCAGGGGGCATGCTCACCCAGGAAGGGTGAGGAAGTATCCATGTGTGGGAGAGACATGGAGTCAGAACTTGGGGGAAAGGGCAAGGAAGACATCCAAGCTATTTCCAGCAAGATCAAGAGGGTGCCTCCACAGAGAGGCAACCAGGTCAGACGTAATGGAGGAGGGGATGGATTGTGGGGGAATCCTTAGTTGAGAAGTATGCACATGCAGGAAGATGGCTCTGCATGGAAGTTTGGAGCCTAGCTAGGAAGGCAGATTGAGGAGAGGTCCAGGTGTAGGAATGGCCTGGTATATAGTCTGAGAGCACTGGCAGAATGAGAGGGACTCATGTTGGGGAGGGATCAGCCAAGGCTGGAGTGTTGGACTAAGGGGAGGCTGGAAGCTGTACTTAAAAAAAAGAATTAACAAACAAATGAAAGAGAGAGAGAAACAAAGAAAGGAAAGAAGGAAGAAAGAAAGATTGTCATCTGATTAAAGAAATCAGTTGTAAATACAGAAGGAAAATGAACCCTAAATTCTGGGTTGGAATTATAGCTATTGGTGTAAACTGATGGTTTTCACTATGCAATGCAGACAGAAAAATAAGTACATAAGTTTATATGCCCATACAACATATGCTTTCCTAGCTCTGTCAACTAAGATACCTTGGGGCAGTCGCACTTCAATAGCAATGAGCATGCCAATACAAGACTATGACTTCTAAAAAGCATATTCCAGTAGAGGGAGCAGTGACTAATTCGAGAAATAACTGAACAAGGAAATATAAAATAAGACTGGAACATCATGTGTCGTAAAGCAAGTAAGTACTCAAAGAATATGGACATGCCGAAAAGACTTCAAAGTCATCTTAAAGGAGTAGTCAATTTATAACTGGGATAATCTCAGCACCAAAAGAATAATGGTAATATTATTATTCAGGAAAAGAAATAGGAAAGTGCATCATGTAAGAAACTAAATAGTAAATTTGAAGTTTAGAAAATGAGAAATTGATGCAGCTTTAAAGAACCCTTCAAAAATATTTATTAGTTATAAAAATAAAATCTTATGTTGAAAAGCCCTGAAGATACTACCTTACTCAAATGATCAACATCATAAGCAAGTGGAAATTGTATACATCCTGATAAGATATAATAAGAAGAACACATGCTCACCTCTGCTAATGTGAATATTACTGGTAACAATTATATTACCTAAATAAAATTATGAGGAAACAGAAGACAGATCTACAGTGAGTGACATTCCAAAATCCATTATAAAATAATTATTTGTGTCAGCACATGAAAACTAAACACAAACATTTCTGAATATATGTATGTAACTTGTGTATTTTTGTAAACTTATTTTTTAAAGCATATTGTGTCATAAGGTTTGAAGTTTTCTGCTCCTGTAAGGTAGAGTAGATGCTAATCTCAAATCCAAATAGCCTGAGTTCTTTAGGACAACTTCATAAACTGATGATGACTACTGGTCAAAAGAGGCTGACTACAATATTATCATCAATATCATGAAGATATTACAATTTTCCATTAAGAAATCATTGTTTTCCTGGAAAGAGTTAGTGAGATATGATTCACATATCACATAGTGCACTAACTTTAACCATTGGATTTATGGACATTCAGAGAGTTGTACAACCATCATAACAATCTATGGAATACTTTATAATTTCTCTTCAAATTCTCACAGCTAGTAGCAACCATTCTCACAATTACCATCCTTACTAATTTTATTTTTACAGTAGTTAAATTTCTACTGGAAATAAATATGGTGTGTAGCCAACACATATTTTGTAGATGAGTGACTGATTTGGTGATACAGCTCTGTATGACTGGAATATTGCTTTCCACTGGCTATTTTTTATATTTTTAGTGAAAACAAAATGGTCCTCAAGCAACTTGTTACTAAGTGAACCTTTCAGCTTCTTGAAGGTCATTTTGTAAAAATCTATGGTGGTGGTATAATCTTTATTTTGCATTAATAGAACATGGAAGATGAGCTACTATTATAATAATATGTTTTGAACAGGGTCAGGGTCACTTTAACACATATCATAATAATCAGCAGACTTGAACTTACAACTTCTACAGCACTAAGAAGTATCTATTTCTATGGTTATAGACTAAATAAAGTTCTTCCAGTGTAGGAAAACTTTATCACACAATTGAATTGGAAGAAAAATACATAAAAGAAGATACTTCTTCATACAAAGCCTTATGGAAAAAAAGAAGTAGAGATACAAATAAAGACTAGCCATCAATTACTTTTTTATATACTCTATTTTAGTTTCACTGTAGAATGGCATCTATACCTTCAAGATCAATTCAGGGTAAAATCCTCAAAAAGAGTCCTTAAAATTTTATTACTCATCAGGATACAATAATTTATAAAATTGTATTCTTCCCAACGTTTATTCTAAATATTTGGTAGTAACAAATCTCTCAAAGAATTACATTATTTTTAAACCAAGTAGACACTGTCTCTAGAAAGAATTATATAATTTTTATTTTTTTCTCAAAGAGTAGATATTTGGACGAACACACACACACACACACACACACACACACACACACACACACACACACACACACTTTTTTTTTTTTGGTCAGTTCTGGAGCTTGAATTCAGGGCCTGGGCACTGTCCTTTTGTTCAAGGCTAACATTCTACCACTTGAGCCACAGTGCTACTTCTGGCTTTTTCTGTTTCTGTGGTAGTGAGGAATTGAACCCAGGCATTCTACACTAAGCCACATTCCCAGCCTTGGTTATATTTTTTGAAGCAAAGGTTTTATAGCTTATTTAAACTTAAAATTATTAACTCGTAAACTTATTATATATTATAATCCAGATGTCTTTTAAAAAACTGTTTTTTGGATAAAGAATGAAATATAAAATACTGAAGATAGTAAACAAGAGAACTGAACTAAAAATAGTTTTTCTTACAAAATTCAGTATTTTTTCCTTTATCAAGTCTTAGAATATATATAGATAATCTATTTCTCCACAATTTTTGTTTCTATTAAAATGCAGCCAATGTGGAGAGAAAGCTGAATATCAGTATCAGGCTGCCAAAAGAAGTTAACTTAGATACATATATTTACATTTATTGCATATTACTTTGTATAGGTAAAATGGCAATATTCTCAGCAGAAGATTTTGATGCTACACCTAATATATGTTGATAGTGTAGTGATTGTTGGATCTAAGAATTCATTTCAGGGGCCAGTGACACAGTGATTGCAGCTATTGTAGAACTCAGAATATAGCTGAATGATGCATCTAATTCTAACATAAAAGAAAATGAGTGTGGTTCCCTGAACTCTAGAATGTACAAAAGAAAGGTGGACATTGTTCCACTGAAGGCTCTGTAGAGGAGAATAATAGCTAACTTCAACTACATGAGAATGAAGGATGGTTACAAGTAAGAAAGGTCCTAGTGATGATAGAGTTTCATTTGCATAATCCCTGATTGCTCATTTTGATTGTATATGAAATGATTGGGTACATTATCAAAACAAAATGAGATCATCTGTGAAGCAGTATGCTTGCTGGAATATTTAGAATAAATCTAAATGGAAATTGTGGCTTGTCTATGTGAGAGCCCTAAGCAAAGCAAAGCCATTCTGGGGTTTGGACCAAGGAATAGAGACTTGGCTTTCAGCACAAGTCTGAGATTTTTTTTTCTTACTAGAATCGGTAACAACTATCAGAACTTCTATAACCATTGAACTTCTAAAAAATGTATGTTATTGTAGAGATACTGTACAGAGGGGCTACAGTTACATGAGCAAGGTAATGAGTCCATTTCTTATTGAGAATTGTTACCCCCTCCTTTGATTTTCCCTTACCATCCCTTTCTTCCCCCCCAACTTCTCCTTCCCGCTCACCCCCTGCAAAGTTGTAAAGTTCATTTTCAACATAGTGTCTTGCACTATGTATCCTTATTTCAGCATTTCGTTATTTCCCTTCCCCTTCCCAAATTAGAAAAATGTATATGCAAGATCCAGGACACCAGAACCAAATACAGTGATAACAGAGGTTGTTCAAGAACATACAAAGAAACAAAAAAAAAATCACATAGTGCATTATAAGTACATTAAAAAGAACAACAAGAAAAATAAAATCTCTTGTGAACTTTTAAATTTCAGAGATGAAAAACTTACCTGCCATTTTCCCAACAGTTACTTTAGAATCTGAGAGGCTGAGGGGCTGGGAAGGTGGCTCAGTGGTAGAGTGCTTGCCTTGCATGCGTGAGGCCCTGGGTTCGATTCCTCAGCACCACATAAGAAAAAGAAAAAAGCCGGAAGTGGCGCTGTGGCTCAAGTGGTAGAGCGCTAGCCTTGAGCTGAAGAGCTGAGGGACAGCACCCAGGCCCAGAGTTCAGACCCCACAACTGGACCCCCCCCCCAAAAAAAAAGAATCTGAGAGGGTGAATTATTTTCAGCAAAATTGAATGCCTTGGTCAGTTGATCCTGACTCAAGTCAAAAGTGAAGATTTCGCTGCTAAGGAAATTGAAGGAAAATCTAAAAACATCTAGTAAGACTGAATACCTACAAAAGGTTGAAGTAAATGCTGACCTAGGGAAGAAAAATCTGAAGGGGTGCAGTAGACAGAGCTGAGATGCCTGGTGAAAGGAGTTAGTGTGGCTATGGATGAGTTTTAAGAAGCCCTTGAAGAAGTCCAGAAAATCCTTTATACAAAGAAAGTCAGATATCATAGTGTGTCTTTTAAAATACTTGTAAGTTATGCATTGTAATTATTATATAGATGTACAGATATGATAAAACCATAAAGAAAGAGAATGATTATCAAAAGCTGAGATAGAGATCACCTTTGAGAAGAATACATACTTATTTCTATATTTTAGTTCAATCACTAGGCTTGGTTGTACAAATGTTCACTTGTACAGGTGTTTGCTTGAACAAAAAAGACAAGTTGCAAATTTTTACAGCTACATGAGACAAAGTATTTCCTTTACACTCCCTGTTTTTACTTCCCAACTTGAGCTTAATTTAGTATTTATTGTTCTTAAACTGATACTAAGTAAGCTAAAAGTCAACTATAAGAGGAAGGCCTTTGGATGCCTTGCAGACTTAGGGAAAAGATTTAGCACAAGATATGTCTGAGAGATGGCTGTTTCATTGGAGTCAGAACCTTCCTAGAGCAGGTAGGAGGGACAAAAAATAGTGTATAAAACTTACAATGAAGTCAATTCAATTCAAGTCAATACAATTTTTTTTTTCAACTAACAAAGCTGCTTGGGGAGCCACTGGCAGGCTGCATGACCATTTGTCAGATTGTCCTGCCCTGGGTACATATATCGGCTACAGTAAATGACATTTCAGATCACATATTTGATGGTTCCCAAACACATAAACACACCATGAAATCTGCTCTGAAAAAGTAAGTAAAAACAAAGAGAATCTGTTTAATAAAATCAACCAACTTTAATGGAATAAAATTTTCACTCTGGCTAGCTGGACTGTTTTATACTCATTTGAAGCAATTTCAGCTTCTTTATCTGTTGAGTAATTAACGCCTTTAATCTTTCTGTATTATCCTCAATCACTGCTAATTTCAAATATAACCTCTTGGTGGGCTATTTATGTTGTATACCTTTTCCCAGGTTTTAATCCTTAATTCTGCTTCAGCATTTAAGTTGCTCAATCATTATAGCAGATTTGCATTTGTTTTTATTTCTACTTGAAGGGAAATTTTTCCCACAGTCCTGGATATTTAGCCCTGGTTTTCAAGGCTGGCAGTTCTGATTAAATCAAATGATAAGGGTGGACAGGAAGAATGATGGCAAAATACAGGGCAGGGCAAAGAAACTTAAAAATAGAAAAAATGATACAGATATTTTCCCTTTTAAATCCTTGTTAAATTATTAATTCTTCTGCCACATGTGTTCCATTTAGAAATCTTGACCTTCTGCTCCTTAGCTCTTCCAGGCAACTATTTGTGTACAACCCACACAGCTGAACCCTTTTAGCAGTGGTATTTGAGCTCCAAGAGGAGTTTTGGGTACTATTACCACCAGCACCACCAAGCACTCTGTAATTTGTGTTGTGTATACCCATTTTGAAATGTGTCAGGAGATGTAGTGATTCAGGCATTTTCACTTTACTTGACAGATTTAATACTTTTTAGGTACCAATTTTCTCAATAAATTTTATTTTCTTTTTGCTTGAGAGCTAAATTGGTTGGCTTACTGTCAGATAAAACAAATTTCCCTTTTTCTGCCTTTTCTTATTTACATGGAATAACTAGTTGAGTAACAAAGAACAAAGCACAGTCAGAAAATAAGAGGCATCATCATGCATGAAACCTACAGGAAGCAAGGCACTGGAGGCTCATGAGCCTGTAATCTAGCTACTCCAGAAGCTGAGATCTGAAGATCCTGGTTCAAAGCCAGCCCAGGCTAGAAAATCTGTGAGATTCTCATCTCCAATTAACCACTAGGAAACTGGAAGTGGTGCTGTAGATCAAATTGGTAGAGTGCTAACCTTGAGGTAAAGTGCCTAGGTATTATGCTGAGGCCCTGATTTCAAGCCCTATGGCCTACAAAACAACAATAACAGCAGCAGCAGCAACAACAACAAAACCCTGCAGTATTTCAACAACAAAACATGCTAACATCACAGGAAGCTTTCTGTGAATTCCTTGTACTATTTAATTGAAGTTCTGATACTTGAACCAGTCAAGTGCAGTTGGAAAACAACCCAAACAAATGGTGTTTCCCCTTTAAAACCTCTTAGTCTACCACTTGTAGAAATGGATCCTGATAACACAATCAAAAACTCACCACACTAAAGCCCGGTGCCGGTAGCTCAAGCCTGTAATCCTATCTACTCAGGAGATTGAGATCTGAAGATTGCAGTTCAAAGCCAGCCCAGGCAGGAAAGGCCATGAAACTTATCTCTAATAAACCACCAGAAAACTGCAAGTGGTGCTGTGGCTCAAATGGTAGAGCACTAGCCTTGAGCTGAAGAGGTGAGAAACAGCACTCAGGCCCAGAGAGCTCAAGCCCCACAACAACAACAACAACAACAACAACAAAATCACCATTCTAGAATGACCTTCATAGTACATTATTTCCAAGGATGTTAAAACTTTGAAGATTACAACACTCCTGACATGGCTATGAGTTTATGTGCAGGTTTTTGGCATGTTATTACTGGCAATAGGGAAGCTTCTCCGATTGCAGCCTTTGGCGGTTGTAAGAAAGGCTCCTGACAGCCTGTCAAGGAAGTTTCTTAAGAGATCAGGTAGGCCTCATTGGTGATTTGTTTTATTGCCTGCCACTATAATATTGCCAGATGCACTGAGACTCCTGTCACTTTCCAGAGATTGGTTTTCAGCCCAGTAGACATTGGTACCATTTTGGTGGGTACAATTTTCTTCGTTGTAATTAGTTGTGGGTACTACTGATTGCCTTTCTAATTACCTGCTTGAGCATCTCAATTATCTCCTTGCCCCTACAAAAGCATATGTGATTGGCTAATTAGACCTTCAAGTCAGCAACTAGAAATATAATTAGCCATTTGAGAGAACAATTAGTAATTCCATCAATTTTGCACCTATAAAGGAAGGGAACTTTGGTTTAATCTGGTTTAATTTGTAATGTGGAATGAAGACTAAACAGAACTTGAGGCTTTATAAAGGAAGATGAATGTTTACAGAAGGAAAAATACACAATTTAGGCAGGGAAATATGTCTCCAGTTTTAAAAACTAATCACTGAAATCATCTCCCAATTTAAAAGTTACTTCTGTGGAAAAGCTCAGAGTTAATTTTGATAGCTAGGTTAGGCAATATATCTAAGGTTTGAGGAAAGGGAGTTTACCCAAAACTCAGAATCAACTCAGAGGATGGGCATCCCACACAGAGATACCGAGAAACATAACTGTTCTATATGAATCTATCAAGTTATTATATTTTTGGTAGGACTATAAAATAACTCATATATCCCAAGGGAAAATGTTCTATACCTATATTCATTTCCTGAAGCTGCTTTAATGAATTAGTCCAAACTGGGTGGATTAAAATGATAGAAATTTATTTTCCTCACAATTCTAAAGGCCAAAGATTTGAAGTCAATTTCACTGGGTTGAAATTAAGGGGTGGAAGGCTGTACTCTCTGGAGATTCCTGAGGACGGTATGTCCTTTGCCTTTGGCAGCTTCTGGCACTCCTTGGCTGGCCTATACCACTCCAATCTCTGCCTGTACTACCATAGTTATTATTGTTTTTCTTCCCCTGGTTTATTATCAAATCTCCCCCTTCCTTTGATCACAAGGACACTCGTGAAATACTTAAATCTAGTCAGATGAGAAAATGCCTTTATGTCAAACAAGGGAACATTCACAAGTTCCAGGGTTTAGGATTCAACCTTTTTTTTGGATGTTAAGGGGTGGGAAGAAATGTTTAGTCAACAAACAATCCAAATAAAATAGCAATAAAGAGTAAGTTTTTTATCAAGAACCTTAAGAAAAAACACTATAATAGAGTTTATAATAGTATGAGATGTAATTTCAAAAGAAAATGTCCCTAATATATGGATTGCTATAAAAAACAAGTAAAGTGTTACAAGTATACTGATGAGAACAGGAAATACACTAAAAGAAAACAAAACAGTATCATTTGCTGGATGCCATTGGCTTATGTCTGTATTCCTAGCTATTCAGGAAGCTGAGATCTAAGGATTATAGGTCCAAGCCAGCCTAGGTAGAAAAGTCAATTAACCAGCAAAAATCAGAAGTGGAACTGTGGTGCAAGTGGTAGAGAGCCAGCCTTGAGAGAAAAAAGGTAAGAGACAGCTCCGGGGCTTCCCCAAGTTCAAGCCCCAGGACCAGCACACAAATGATGGTATCATTTGACAGGCTTGAAATGATAATATGGATAATATATTTTCTTTGAGGCAAGCACATTCAGAATAATATTCCCAGAATTAGCTGCATCAAGTGAAAATAATTAGAGCAATCAACATAAATCTTAGTAGCCTGAATGAGCAAGCTCAGTTACATATTGATGCTCCAAATCTCCATTCTCAAGAACTCAGGTAGCACAATGAATTTATGGTCTTCATTACCATTCTTCTCTTAAGAATGACCTTCAGTTACAAACAAGGTACAAGACTATTGAATACGAAGATACTTCCAAAATCACTAGCAGCTTACATATTGACTTTGCCATTGATTGATATGTTAAAGTAACAAATCCCAGGCTAGATAACAATGGCAGACCATGTATTAAATATCAATTCTCAGAGTATTAAATATCAATTCACAGAATCTCATAAAGAAATGTGATATTTTTAACTTGAAAAAGTAATTAACTATGAACATAAACTAAGATTATTATTTAACCACAGTGCAGTCAGATATATTAATCAAATGAACTAAAAACAATGCTTTACTGTTTCTGACCTCATATTGGAAAACTTCCCATCTCTAGACAAACATAATGTTCATATTTCCCAAGATGTTGCCATCAGTCTATATGTCAGCTTAAAGGTTTAACATTTAAGAAACCGTTTGCAAAGAAATAGGGGACTAGAATGAAGACAGTAGGTCAAATGAATAAACTATCACCACAGAAACTTAATATTAGTGTTGTCAACAGAAAAGATGATGGTAGGGAAGAGATTTCTAAGAACTCACACTAAGTTTAATTGTATGCACTTCCCTTAAATTCCTATCTACTAGAAACTTAAAGCATGCATAGCCTTTCTTGGAAAGAGGGTATTGCAGATACAATTAATATAAAGTTATACTAAAATAGGATGGGCTTTGAAGATGAAGATTTGTTTCCTTCTAAGAAGGCTATATAAAGACATGTAAGGAGAAATGGCATGTGATAATGAAGGCAGAGGTGGGAATGATGTAGCCATAAGCCAAGGAATGATGAGGATTGCTAGGAACCCGTAGAAGATAGGCAGAGGCAAGGAGGAACACAGGAAGACCTACACTTCAGACTACAGGCCTCTAGAGTTCTAACAATACAAATATCTGTTGTTTCAAGCCACAGGTGATTTGTTATGACAGCATGGGGAAACAGATTTGGGAATCAAGAAAGGAGTGTCTTTGTAACAAAAACCCTAATCACTTACAAAAGACTTTGGAATGGAGTCATGGGAAGAAAGATTTCTTAGACATATAGCAGATTCCTACATGTCTTGGAAAGACTGTTGGTGAAATATTAGTGTTCAGGATGATTCTACTGAGGGTCCAAGAAGATGTGAGAAGAACTATAGAGAATTTTATTACCATTTTCAGGAATATGTATGTTGCCATGAACAGATTGTCCATTCTTTCTAAGCATAGCACATGAAAGCACACAGGGAAGGAGTCCATGCGAATACCAAGGTAGAAACTGCAGCAGTATAAGTATAAGCTAAGGAATACCAACAAATTGCAGCAACCACCAGAATCTAGGAGAAAAAATGCAATTATTTCTCCCTTAGAATCTCTAGAAGGAACCAGTCCTGATGACATTTTCATTTTGTGCTCCTGGGAATATGTTTCTGTTATTTTATGTCACAATGTTCACGGTGATGTGTAGTAGCAACCATAGAAACGTAATACAGAGCCCAAGTGCGAGTCTTACTGGCACCTCTTGGTTTAGGATGGTATTATATAAAAAGTTCTGTCCCATTCCATCCCTCCTTGTGTGCTTTGGGTATACCTTTATCTTGAGACTTAACATTCTATATTGGCATTATCTCTTTATATGTTATTCCCCACAAGAGTCTGTAGATCTGAAATCAGAGACTCAGTCTTTTCCTAGTACTATGCCTAAGAACAAGTCATAACAATCCCAAGTGCTAATAGGTCCTGTGTGTTATTATTATATAGATAATATAAGTTTTTAAAGCTTATAACACCATATAGGTTTATTAATCCAAATTTACAGAAAAATATATCATAAGTTAATCCCCTAACCATAAACAAAAGAAATGACAAAGTGAAGTTTTCAACACAATTTTGATTTAAAATAACTTTATATCTTCTCATTACTGTCTCACCTAAGGAATTCCTGCCTGATACATGTGACTAATTCACTTACAAGACCCAGGCAAAGAATAACTACTTTATGATAATACATAAAATTGTATTTGAACGTTAAACCCAAAGGTTATCTCAGTAATATCTATCTTACATTTGTAGGTAGTTTGCAACTTATACATATTTTAACATTTATTACCATGTTCAATAACCCCAACATACTCTTAGGAATAATTTTTCCAATTTTTGAATGAGCCTGCTGAGACAAATGAAGGTTAAATATGGTTTGCCGTTAAAGAGACTTGAATCTGTACCTCTGTCTCCAAATCTAAACTTTTTATTAGAACCCAACTGTGCCCCATAAACCTATGCATCTTTATTAGTCTAGATTAGAATGTGAAGAGCACTTACTTTTTCCTCTCATTGCGTGCTCTTCATGCACACTTGAATGTGTGTGTTTAGTATTGTACAGGCAGGGAGATCTATAATCTCTCACTTTTCATTCTGTTCATAAACCAGCAAGAAGGGACAGAAGTTTACTATAGTATGTATACAGTCCTTAGACTTTGGGTGTAAATGTTACACCCAATTACACCCAATAACTAAGAGTGTTAAATACACTCTTCGTTTGCTCTTAGAAGAAAATAAATAAATCCATGATGAACTATGCGATCCAGATCCCCAAAGCCATTTTGAACAGAATATCTAAGATTTGAAAACTTTGGTTATCAAATGTTAAAATGTATATACTGCCTAATACAATTGCCTCTAATAAATACATCTGATCACTTGACATACCAGCACTCTGGAGAATCTTTCATCACTATCCTATTTTTAAAACAGTGTGTAGAAAAACACTTGTCCCAAGAGTAAGGTGCTAGAAATCATTTCACTAGTTATAATCTTATATTTTTATGACTGTTGCTGGGTTAAAGCCATTAGTCAAGACATTCCACTGTCAACAATTATTAACTTACAAACTGAAGAACAATGGTTATCTTAGAAACCCTAAATAGTATAAACAGGAGAATCAAAAGTGCTGAGGGCTATGCTGTAGGATATATTCTCACACATTTCCCCCCCAAATTGGCTTACACATAAATGAAATCAGTTGCTTAATAACAAGGTAAGTGGATGATGCAGAGGTGACCTCAAGAATTAACAAAACAATAAATTGTGATTTTATTAACATTTCTTTTCTCTGTAATTATTTTAACTGGATCAATATTTGGTATTAGGTATAAATTAATGCTAACTAAAAAAGGGATATGACCATTTCCCTCTATGTCTTTTAACCAATATTTACATATGAACCCTGAGAAGTTGAACATGGTAGTTCACTTTTGTAATCCTATATACACTTGGGAGATAGAAATTAGTAACATCATGATTGGAGCCAGCCTGGGTTGAGATCCTATCTGAACAAATAGCTTGGTATATTGCCATACCCCTATTATCCTGGCTATTTGGGAAGCATAAATAGGTGGATCATGGTCTGAAGCCAATACCAGGCAAAAAGTGAGGCTCTATTTATAAATAATAATTAAATAAAAATGTTGGGGGTATATAAATCTGTCTATCTTATGGATAGTCATAAAGATTATCTATCTATCTATCTATCTATCTATCTATCTATCTATCTATCTATCTATCTATCTTCTATCTATCTCTCTAGTTGTACTGTATTGTGGTCTTAATTTGTTTTCCCCTAATAACTAATGAAATTGAGGCCCTATTGCAAGAATTTATTTGCAATTCAGAGATTCTTTTGTGAAATACGTGTTTTCATCCAATTCCACACTGTCTGAATGAACAGTTTCATAGTAGGTCTTGATATTGTGTATTATTAGTTCCCTTCTGTTTTATTCTTGGTGATTCTGCAAATTTTGTTAAGACTGGTTTATCAATTTCTACAAAAATACCTTCTAGTACTTTGATTCAAATTATATTGAGTCTCTTTTCAGTCTGAGGAGACTTGACATGATCATTATTAAAAATTCTGAGTGATTCATGAACGGGCATAACTTGATTTACTAAGACATCTTTGACTTTTTTAATAATGCTTTTGATTTTCCATGTAAAGTTTGTGTTGCATTTTTTTATTCATAAGTAGTTGATGGTCTAGATATTAATACAATGGGAAAATTAAAATTACATAGTATGTTCACATCTGTTTTGTTATAAAATCTCTATTTTGTCTCTGTTATTTGGAGTTTATATGACCTTTCTCATTATACTGTTCTATTCATTCTCATTCTTCTCTTTTAGACACCTACTCAAATATCTGATAATATATTTATATAGGATGCTGATGATCAAATGCCGGGCCTCTTGCTTGCTGGGAAGCATTCTACAACTGAGTTATCTATCTCTGTCTCTCTTACTCTTTATCTACCTATCTGTATCTACACTTAATATCATATACCATCACATGGCAACTATTATTATGCATAATTTATCCTGACTACTTCCCTAAAATTCAAAACGTTTTTGCAACAAAACTCATACCAGGACAATTAAAAATTGATTGAAAGCAACTCCAAAGCCCTAATAGGCAAAGTACAGAGATTATTTTATCACCAATAATTAAAGCACTTTACCATTAAATGTAGTTCTCAAATTCCTAGCAACCAAGATCAAAAGAGATATTTAGTGCTAGACCAATGGAACAATGTTCCTTAAGAAAAAATTAATTTTTTCAAGTACATGCCACATATAACAGACAATGTGTTCAATTTTAGTTTTACAGGTTATGTACACATTTTCTATATACTTTCTTCTTATTGTCTACCTATCTTCCAGGAATGCTAAAGTGCAGTGTTTCCCTATAAATCATTAAGAGTATTTCTTTAGGATGTTTAGTTCTAATATAGGCAATGTAAACCATTTTCTATTATTTGAATCATTTTCAGGTTCAATTAATTAATTGCATTAATTATGTTGCAATGATAGCTAATAAAATGATCCATTTGCAACCTTCTTAACACGTAACTAATCTCAACAATACTTTTTGTAGTAACTGAATAATTCTAAATAACTGTACATATACTATTGTTTAATGTAAGATCCATATATCTCAATACCAAATATGTAAATGATACCGTGTACAATGAATTATAAATAGTAATTCCCTCAAGCTAGAAGCATTCCCCTAGACTTAGTTGCCACTCTAAGCTGATGGCTCCTGCCCCTTAAATATGTGCCCTGATGTCTCAGCTGAACTTGTTCATCCACTTTCATATTTCTAGTGCTACACATAAGCACTACATATCATTAACTCACAATGTAGCATGTAAAAATTGGAACAACCTCAAATCTGCTTTTATCTTTCCAATTTTCATTTCTATTAAAAAGCACCCTCAAACTTACAGGTGCTGAGCTTGAATGTGGGACTTCTTTTATTGATTCTAGCCCATTCTGAGTTAAACCATGGTGGGAGTCAGTGGAAACAGGTTGGAAGGAGCTTTGTGAGAAATTTGGGGACAATAATGAAACTTACTAGAGATTAGTCTGTTTCCTAAAATTCCTATGTCCTGGAAATTCTAAACAATGCTAGTCTTCTACATTAAGTATCACAGTACTGCTTACCTCTGGCTGTTAACATAAAATTCATTCCAAACTTATGCCCTTTTATGTTCTGGCATAGCTGCATTCATGTCTCTCATTCATGCCCTCATTACCTGTGGTCATTTTGCCTCTAGATCTTTCTTCTTCCAATTTATTCTTCACAAACTATCAGATTAAAAATGAGTAAGGAAAGAGCTCAGAACCTTTATTTTCTCAGATGGTAATCCTATAATGGCTTCATATTGCCAGAAGAATGAAGATCAAGGAGCTTAGTTTGGTACTCAAGGACTTACGGTCTGTTTAGCCTCCATTTTAACCACCTTTCCTTACCCTGTATGTAGTACAGCTGCAAAGAACCACATATTCTGTTTCATGCTTATTCTCTACTATTCCTCTAGTTCATTCCTTTTCTTATTTTTCCACTGATTCTCAGTT
Organism: Dipodomys spectabilis; assembly: GCF_019054845.1. Lineage (NCBI taxonomy): Eukaryota > Metazoa > Chordata > Mammalia > Rodentia > Heteromyidae > Dipodomys > Dipodomys spectabilis. The sequence continues at coordinate 1,343,027 of NW_024870802.1, forward strand.
CACATTCTATTCATTCCTCTTCATAGACCAACTCAGTGTTAACCTCCTGCATGTATACTTAACTTAGCCTTCATTATAAACTCCAAGAACTCTTTTCCAGATTCACTGGTGTTTTTTAAATTGTAAATATAAAAGTGATGTACAGAGGGGTTACAGTTACTTCAGTCAGGTAAAGAGTACATTTTTTTTTGACAATGTCACCCGTTCCCTTGCTCTCTCCCAGTTTCATCTGGAGTTTTTGACAGCAGTAGCCAATTTATACTTTGTCTGTTACAGATTTTGTTTTCCTCCTAATTTTTCTAATGGAGTGGAAGCCTCACTAAGCTGGTGCACACTCAGCATGTAATAGCAAACACTTGTTACTACATGTGCTTCAAGCTCCTTGATATTAGGCTGTCTCCCATTCACATTGAACCTCATACTTGTTCTAGTGCTTTTAAACAACTAGACAGACACTGAATACTTCTCAAGATGAAGTTAGAATTTTTAGCTATAATTATTTGCGGATTGTTGCTATTTCTCGTTGTTCCCTTCTGTCCATAATTCTTAGACAAAAATCTGCTCCTGAATATTCCTGTGTCTTCCACCAAAACCACACATTTCAAATATGTTTCCTTCATGTTAAATAGTCATACAATCCCACAAAATACTCATTTCAAGGCCAAGATGATTTTTTTTCTTCTTCTGAACTTTCAGCTCAAAATATATGCATTATTCATAACTGTTCATCATTAATGTTACATTTTTTTTTAATTTTTAAATTTTTATTTATTGTGAAAATACCATACAGAGGGGTTACAATTATATGGGCAAGGTAATGAGTACTGTTACATGTTTTATATTATTAACTCTTCCATTGTTCTTTTTTTCCCAAGGGCTGGATATTTCACCCTAACCACACCGAAAATCATTTGTGTAAGGCTCCATTTCTTTCTCCACAGCATCTAGCACAGGGCTATGTGATGTTGAATGGACTGTTTTGTTGAAAAACAGCATGCTCAGCTAGAATTGTATACTGGATATCTGCACTCCTGTAGTAAATAGAGTTGAATTTAAATTTTGTAAAACTAATCTTAAAATACATCAAGTATAATGGAATTTATGTCAATTATTTTTCCTGAATACTGAATTTGGAAGTCTATCATAGGAAATGCATTATTTTTGTTTTTGGTATTTTTTTTAACCTAGCAAGGTATTTCTTCATGTAACAGTTAAATTCCTATTTCCTATTATGAAATTAATGGATTTAATTTAGAAGAGCTCTTAAAGGATATAGATATATAAACAATTTTTCTTCAGATATTTCAGCATAACTTGCCAGCACTTATACTTCATTACCTTTAGTACACATTACTAACTAATGTTCATGCTTGTTTGTTTTGAGATTCCAATTTGATCAGGAGGAACTTTCCTTGAATCTATAGACATTTATTCTTTTTTTTTCTTATTATTAAAAAGAAATGTGTCGAGGGCTGACTTTCAATAGATCACAGCGAGGGAGCTGCTCTGCTACATTCAGAAGCAGGTCATCTAGGAATGGTTTAGCACCAGGTTCCGCAGGAATGTGTTGTGTGACGCGAGTGGGGGCGGCCGCACCGGTCCGGATATGCGCTGGTGGGGCGACAGCGGACGCGAGGGCCTGGCTCCGGGCCTGCGAGGACGAATGGGGGACCGCCTATCCGAGGCCAACCGAGGCTCCTCCGGCACTTAGACATTTATTCTTTAGAAACATTCTTAGTGTAGCAATTCAAATATGAAAACTTCATCTACTGTTGCTTTCAAATACATATGTTCATAATATAAGCTATAATAAAGACAGTGAAAAACTATTCTTCATTGCTTTTGAAATGAGTCATTCTCCTGCTTCTACCAAATTTAATCTGTAAAGTCCAAGTGTGAACATTATTCCCCTTTAGGTTGTCTATGTTTAGTCTATATTTTAATTTTTAATTAAAAAATTTATACTAGTACTAAGCTTCAATTTAAGACCTTGAGCTCTTATTTGCCTTTTTTACTCAAGGCCAAATAAAAGCGCAAGGTCAAGGGAAGGGAAAAAAAGGGAAAGGAAAGGAAAAAAAGAAAAGAAGAAAAGAAGGAAAGAAAGATAATACAATGGCTTTTTGGTTGTCTCATTTCTGAATGAAATCTAGAACATAAATAAGATTGGGTATTTGTGTTGATAAATTTCCCAGCTTGTGGGAAATAACCCTAATACTAATAACCCCAACCTACACTCTAAAAGTGCTTTTAATAACATATACAAACACATCACTCTTTCAGACTGATTTGAATTCCTCGGTATTTGTTTGTGTTAATTTTTAATTTTTTGGTATATGACTGACAAGTTTCAACAAATCTTTCTACTTTAAGTGATTATGGGATAAGAAGGATAAGAGAAAGGGTTGCTATAATCCTTTTTCATCGGTGGTAAGCAATATCTATGCTGGTACATTCATTAAGACTATCCACAGCACTGGTGGCTGTAATTCCAGTTACTCAGGTGGCTAAGATTAGAAAATCATGGTTCAAAGTCAATCCAGGTTGAAAAGACCATGGGATGCTTATGTTTAAGTAACCACCAAAAGCCAGAAGTAGAGCTATGGCTCAAGTGGTAGAACACTAGTCTTGAGCAAAAAAAAGCTGAAAGGCAGCACTTAGGCTACTAGTATTGTCATGCAAAAAAAAAGAATTAATATCCAATCGATGCATGTTATTAGACATCTCTATTCATTCAACAGATGGCTAGATTTCATATTTACAATAAAATACAATACTTCTTACCAGCCTTTCAGAATGTAGATGGAAATAAATATAAAATAAAGATTCCATGTATTTTATGAGTTGTACAGTTTAGGAAATGGAGAAAGAAATTCCAGTTGTAACTACTCAGAATACTTCCACAAAATTTAGATTTTTGTCTTTTATTAAGTAGTTTTCAAGAAACTAAAAAAAAAACCTTTAGACTGAGAGATTAGCAAGAGCATGGCACAAAGGCACATTCAGGTTTAATATAGTTGAAAATAGAAGATTGGCCTAGAATTGCAGACAGAGATAAGGCTGAAAAGCATGGATGGTATTTGACTTCAGAGGCATTTAAATGCCAAGGTAAGGTTTCTGAACTTTAGTAGGTTCTGGGGAGCCCTTTGAGAGGTCTGGATTAAGAGAATGATTGAACAGCATGATCAAATGGCATTTTATATCTCCAGGAAGATATAACTAGATGAAAGAAACCCTATTTAAAGATGTTCCTCTACCTAGAACAACACAATAATATCTTAATTACCCTGACTATCCATTTGTGTACTCCTATTCAGCACATATTCAATGCCGACCAATGACTGGTTCAGCACTTGCCATAGAGCAAACTGTTTGGAATAGTGCACATGCACCTGCAAAAATTCACAATCACTATTCTAAGGACCAAGTATGCCACATTCATCCTGCCCTTTTAAAAAGGGACTATCCTGTTTCCGTCCAAAGTGAATAGGGGAAATTTCTAAATGAAAGATGAAGGCTAGTTTATACTGTCTTGTCAAATCTCATATTCTTTCATATCTTGGCTCTTTATCTCTCATGCATTCTTATAATGCTAAGCACTACAGCAAATTCTGAGATGCAATTGAATATGTAATTTGGACTGGGACAGGCTCAACTTTGAGGATCTCTTCCAAGATAAATGACTCACTCCTATACCTAGTATGGTAGTGCTGGCTATCAGATGCCACCTCAGCAAGGATTGCCAGTAGGGACTTGGCTCCTTTTCACAAAGTCCTCTTCATACATTGGGATGTAAGAGCTTACTTTGATGATGGCACTTTGGTTTGAACAGTACATGTACCAAAAACAGGAGGGGAAGAAGCTAGAATCTTGCTTGTTTTGAACTCTACCAAGAGGCAAGTTTCATTTCTGTTTCCTTCTATGAGTCAAACAGTTACAGATCCTACTTTAACTTTTTAACTTTCTGTTGGAGAACATAAAGTGTGTCAAAGGAGTTGTTGAAGCCATGTAATATAACAAAAAGAGATAAGATTATGCATCAATTGTATATTATTATGAGTCTTGGCATTTCACTAGGACATACTTTTTCTGGAAGGCCAAATGATACTTGTGTAGTTACCTGTAATAATACTCCATATCAGCATATTGGTACATGGAAACGAAGGTCTAACTTTGGAGCACAGACTAATTCTGGTACTGCATTAACTTACTAGATGATACACTATGTATTCTTGAACTATCTCATTTATTTCAAAAATGTTATCTTACATTTATGTGATCTAGTAATGAATTGGTTGTGTCACCAAGAAAGCAGACATACTGTACAGCGTTGAAATTGTTCACTTAGCATACCAGAGATCTGCTTATAAATGAGCATCAACTTTTCTGTAAATTCATTTCCTCTTTCTTCTTAAAAAAGGTTGCCTTATAAATATCATTTTCAGATTCACAAATTTCAACATTATCATAGTACTGATTTCTTCTCAGAGCTAAGTGTACGTAAAGATGGATTAGTAAATCATATATTTATAACAGTTATTAGCAAACTAAGGTAGTGTTTTCAGCTTTCAAGTAGATTTTAAGAAAGTACAATTGGTATTTGGTATGTTTTTATTTTGTAGCCACCACCATACAGGTTTCTTTATTGGTACTTAGCCCTGTTGAAATGGCTTGAAAAATAAATCCTTGGTTTTCTGGCTTATTGTGTAGAGAAGAAAGTTATGACTCACATTGGACACATAACATATATTCAGAAGCCATGTTAAGAGTTTTGTTTTGATAATTCTTTGCTTTAAATGATTAAATATAGAGAAAATATTTATTGGTTTTTGTATCCCTTCTTCCTGATTTTTATCTTGAATATGGCATCAAGAGCAGACTTACATATATATAAAAGATTATTCTATTTATGGGATTGTTTGGGGGAAAGGGAGAATAAAATAGAATAACAAATTGTAAGTTATACCATGAAGATGGTAACAGTCATCACACTGAAAACCATTGATAGTAATTAGGAGATAGGATGTGTGTAGAAAGAGCAATAGACTCCCTTATTGTGATAATATGTTTGAAGCTGTAAAAAAAAATAAAGTATTTCTTCCAAAAAGGAAAAAAAGGTTGCTGTAAATTATTTCACTAGCTCCTTTAGGTTTCTTATATATTTTGAAGTCTATATAACATATTTGTATTTTTAAATTCAAACATTACAAATTTTCATATGGCATTATATGGCTTTCTTTCCACATTTATTTTGTTATATTAGCCCATAAGTTGGAAGTTATAAAATCTTAAAAATATCCAATTTAGAGGAATAATCCAACACTATAAAAAGACTTACTGGGTAAACATATGCTACTGAAGAAAAAGTATTATTTCTAAAGTCAAAGTAATCTACTTATAATAGAATACTTTGTAGATAATAAATTGAATTCTAAGAATGAATACTGTTTTAAGTATTTTATTTATAAAAGATAAAAAACTAATATTTTAAAATTTTTTAAAAACACAACGAAGTATTAAAGGGCTGACTCAATGTTTTAAAAACTAAACTACTCAAATTCACATACCACTATGCTGACAAGCGAAGGCTGTGCTGTGGAAGGAATCTTGGGAGGCAAGCCTTTCAAAGATGTGCACTAAAATTGCACTAGACACAATGTAAAAGAGGATGTTTTTAATGGTCAGCTTTGCTTAAAAGCAGAATTTATCATTATTTCTGAAGTAAAATATTATAAATTTAAAAAGCTGATCATTCAAAATAGTACTATTCATTTTTCAGCTAATACCTTATTACTATTGGTCAATAGCATAAAATGCCATTGTACCATTTTCATTTTTGTTGCTATTTGTGGGATGTGGCTGGAAGGGAGAAAAACAGCCTTACATAAAAAGAATGGACTTGGTTACTCCAAATCTAATTTAATGAAAGAAAAGTGAAAAGAATTCTCAGTGATACCTACTGGACAGAGAGAGAAAGAGAGAAAGAGAGAGAGAGAGAGAGAGAGAGAGAGAGAGAGAGAGAGAGAGAGAGAGAGAGAGAGAGAGAGAGGGAGAGGGAGAGGGGGAGGGAGAGGGAGAGGGAGGGAGGAAAGAGGATTTTCTTACAATTATAGAGGTAATGCTAAACTACTTATAGTGATATGTCAATAAATGACACAGAATGAACAAAGAAAATTATAGAAGAACCAAAAAGCACCCAACTATTGGCGCATTGCGTATTGTGACTAGAGCTGAAACATGCTAGAAAGGAAATCAATACTGACTTACATAGAAACATATTACACTTGAGCTGTATTGTGAATGAGAAACTCAGAGATTTTTTTTTCTTGTCAGTCACAGTGTTTGAAATAAGGGCCTGGGCACTGTCCTTGAGCTCTTTTGCTCAAGGGTAGTGCTCTACCACTTTGAGCCACAGCACCACTTCTGTTATTCTGGTGGTTAATTGTAGATATGAGTCTCACTGACTTTCCTGACTGGGTTGGTTTCGAACCACAATCCTCAGATTCTCAGCCTCCAGAGTAGCTAGGATTACAGGTGTGAGCCACTGGCGCTCGGCCAGTGATGCTTTTTCAAGCTTAGATTACCAAGATTCTAATAGGCTTAATTTCTCTCATATCTGAGCTTCTAGACCACCATGCCCGAAACTACCCTCGTTTTCATTAATCTACTTTTAGGGTTTGGCACAGCCAGGTATCCTCTATATCCATTCTATGCCCCAGCCTGGGGATGGGAAAATGGCTGACTATTCTAGGAGGTGAGCTGGCTTAGGAAACAATAGATGGCAGCCATTGCTACTTGCAGCTGGATACCGCATGAGTTACAAAATAGCAAATGAAGAGTAGGCTTTTGAATATCAAGTTGAAAAGTGAGATAACTAAATCCAAACCTAAATAATATGGGGAGAACTTATTAATCCTATACATCACTATAGATATATAGATAAGGAGAAGGAAAACACAAAAAAGAAGAGCTAAATTAAATTTACTGATTTCTAAAGTACCAAATAAACCTAAAAGCAAATTAGGTCCAAATTTTTCATATTAGTATTGAGGGTTTACAAATCAAAATATTTAAGTAATTGCTATACAAATGTATTATTCAAATTTAGAATTCATTATTTCCACCACTATTGATGGTAAGCTCTCCAATTCTACAAGGCCTTATTCTTAGAAAGGCTCAAGCTTGGGTGGATGATCTGGTGAAATTCTGGAAATTCTTGATAGTTTTTTAACAATAATATTCATATATACATTCTGCCTCATAGGTTTTGTAGCCAACCCTGATAAAATTCACTAGGACTAGATTATACCCTTTATTTGCATAGTGAAGCATAAATATTGAGTGAAGTTTAGTGTCGGTTTACATTTTATACCCTTCACTTTTTTTCAATTTTATTTTTGTGGGTATTGAACCCAGGGACATGGCCAAGCCCAGGGACTTGCCCAATGTTAGGAAAATACTCTCCTACTGAGCTATACCCATAGCAGCTGACCTGCTTTTACCCAAGCTTAGTCTATTTCCTTCCTTCCTTCCTTCCTTCCTTCCTTCCTTCCTTCCTTCCTTCCTTCCTTCCTTCCTTCCTTCCTTCCTTCCTTCCTTCCTTCCTTCCTCCTTCCTTCCTTCCTTCCCTACTTCGTTCCTTCCCTCGTTCCTTTCTTCTCTCCTTCTTTTTCCATTACTTCCTCCTTGTTTCTGTTTTCTTCTCATCGTCTCTCACATTCTCTCTCACACCCATTTTTCTCTCAAACTCTGTCTCATACACATTCTCACACATTTTCTCTCTCTCCCCCATGTATACACTTTTCTTTTTTTTCTTTATACAAACTCCAGCTAGGAAGGTGCATGATGCAGGAATACTTCAACTCCTGGGCCTGGAAATTTTAAAGGTAACTGATGTGGGAACTTACATGGAATTCTAGAAGGAATGAATATCTAGCTAATGATGGATATTTCTGGATTTTTCTCAACTTTTCTCTATACGCCATAAGCACCTGACTTATTTTTAATGCTCAGGCTGAGCAATATTAAAAACAATCCCTTTGTACAACTAAATATAATAAAGAAAAAGTCATTCACCCAGTTCTTCCTTTCTAGTTTGATTTCTGAAAACAAACATCAGTTTTTTTCTGCTTCCTCACAATAGTTTCTTTACTAAATTTTCTCTAATATTCTTGCTAGTTCTCTTTATAAAGGGTGGCAAGAAATATTCCTCTCCAATTAAATGTCAATTGAAACTTCCTATTGACTGTGGTTGTTTTTCTCTGTCACTCGCCATAATTTCCAAGATAATTTCCCTTTATGCCCTTTTACACTACTCTCTGGAATAATGAATCTTAATGCTGTTGAATCATGCAGGTCCGATTTAGCTTGCAAGAATGTCAGTCAAAGCAAGCAAGATGTATTCTTTGGCCTTGAGTGCTTTAAGCTGCTATGAATCACAGGTTTAGTTTTCTCAAATGAAAAGCAATTTCACTGGCAAAATAATATTTGGGGAGATTCTTAAGGCTTTCAGCTCATGAGAAAAATCTACTAAAATTGTCTAGGGAAAGAGAATTTGCATATGTATCCATACTTATTATTTATATACAATCTTTTGTGAAATCAAAAGAAAGAGATCATTTACTGCATTTGATTTCAATTAACATCATTTTCTGAGCTTCATCAAATAGGTGATAAACATTAGATAACAAATAGCTTCTTCAATAACACATTGACCATGTCAGTGAGTTATTAGGTAAGGATTCAACCTTTTTTTTTTTAAGGGAATCATTCAGAGAACTTGGTAAGAAGGAATTTGTAATTGGTTGCTAAAATAGTATGTAATATATTTTCTTCTAACTCCTACTTCAGCAACAGGCACAATATAAAATGCCAATGTGCATATTGTAATCAATAATTTTTTATTTTTTTCTTAGGAGAAACAGAACTAAGAAAAATTTAACCTTGTTTTCACCTTGGAATTCACATTCCAGACTGCAAGCTTCGTTCTGTTACTATGGCACTTCATCTCTAGCCACAGAACACCTGTAATGGTCAAAGGCGCTTTCACTTCTTAAAAGGACTGTCTGTCCTGACTCATAAAGTGCAGTTTAAGACACTGTTCAATATGTTCAGTCTACACTAGCCTTCAGCTAATCTAAGACTGCTCTAAACAATGGTTATCTAGTACAGTGGCAGACCCATTAAGCTGTCTAAAACATCTCATCGTATTTTTTTAACCAAAGATTGTTCTTGTTATGAACAATTTTTGTGGTGTAGAAAAGAATCGTGAAGGAGTAAGCATCTCAGATAACATTTCAGATCAGGCTATTATAGTAAAATTGAGCATCCCATTCAAGCCATCAAGCTTCTAAACAGATTTACTACATCTATGATCTTTTATGTTTTTAACTATTTGGAAAAGACAAAAAACTAACTGATTTCTTTTCTGAAATCATTTGTAAGAAAGGAAAGCATAAAAATGAATAAAGCTCGTACATTAGATTCACAATCTGCTGAAAAAACAATAAAATTGTATTTTCTAAAAATGCTGAGATGATGAAATCAAACAAAATTTAGAGGCAGAGAAGAAGCAACTCTCTGGGGAATGCTCCTGCCTGCCACTGTAATGTTGGGAAACTTTCTTAATTCTGAATGTCTATAAAATGGGAATGATGTTTCTCATCATGGTGCAAGAGTAACACATTTGGTGAATAGTAATTTTTTTCTGTATGAACTACTCTTAAATTTCGGTAAGGCTGGCTTCCTTACACTTTCCTAACAATACCCTCTGTTTTATAAGACTGAAATTATATTTCATTTATTTACTTTTTGTGCCTGTTATGGGACTTGAACTCGATGTTTGGGCACTGTTCTTGAGCCTTTTTTGCTCTAGATTAGCACTCTATCTCTCAAGCCACAGCTCCACTTCTGGTTTTGGGGGGTTAGCTGGGAGAAGAGACTCAGGAATTTTCTTTGCTGAGCTGGCTTTGCACTGTAATCCTCCGCTCTCAGCCTTCTGAATAGCTACTATTAGAGAAATGAGACACCAGTGAAATTTTATATTTTTAAGTAAATCACTTTAAATACTCTATTTTAATATATCTTTAACAGACTAAAGTTTATTAAAATATACTTTATTTTAAACTCTTGGAGTTTATTGTGAAATACACACAAATTGCTTTTGCACATCAAGGACATTTTTTATGAACTGTTTTGCATAATATGTTTCATACATACAGAGAATGTAGGTATAATGGAAAAAAAATCCATCAATATACTTTTTTAAAAAGCTAAGACAAGTGATGTACATTACAATTATTTCTAGTGGTTTTATTAGGATTATAGGTAAAACAAAAAACTGATGTCATCAGTAAGATCTCAAACTGTCTCTCAATATGTTAAAACTAACCATTTTAAATTTTAATATACCTATTTATTTCAATTAAAGCTTATTTTAAAAAAACAAGCTTGACATTCATTTCAATCTCAGTTTCTACTACTGAAAATATGTGTAACAAATGTTTGTTTTAAACTTGTAGGAAAATCTATGCCTCAATATGCATTTGATGTACTCTAATTTGAAGAGGAGGGATATTCATTTTGAATAAGTTTAATCAGTTAATTTCTCACTGATATGATAAAACTATTTTCCTTTCATTCAAAAAACTGCTTAGAAGCTGGATGCTGATGGCTCATGCCTGTAATCCTAGCTACTCAACTGGATGTATTGGGAAGGAGCATCCTTTAAAGGAGGCCCATGAGATTCCATTGCCAATTAATCAGAAAAAAACTGGACTGGAGGTGTATTTTAAGTGGTAGAGAGTCAGCTAAATGCAAGAAATCTGAGTGAAAGGAAGAGGTAGTGAGTTCACACCCTAGGACTCACATATGCACACACAGACATGTAGCTGAAAAAATATTGTACACATAAAATTAGACAATATTAAATAATTTGCATTGCATATTTAAGTTCCCCCTAATTTTAATTGCTTACTATGCCATTTTTACTTGCAGCAGCATCTGAATATGCACTATAGAATTAATGAAATTTGGTCCTGAAATATCTATTTAATATAAATATTTCTACAAATGTTTGTAGCAATTTTGTGTCTTCCTTGATGTATCTGTGGAAATTTTCAGAAAAAGCCAGCAAACTTTAGGGTTGTATAACTTAAATGCAAGTTCTGTGGAGATGGTAACTTTGGGGTGTATTTTTAAAGAAATATAAGGTAAAACCAAGAATATAACAATTCATTTTTATTAGTAAAAAAAGATAAAAATAAACATTTAAAGATAGAGAACCTATAGAGCACCGGTGGCTCACGCCTGTAATCCTAGCTGCTCAGGAGACTGAGACCTGAGGATCTCAATTCAAAACCAGCCTGGGCAGAAAAGTTCCTAGGCAGAAAAGTGAGACTTTTATCTCCAATTAACCATTTAAAAACCGGAAGTGGAGCTGTGGTTCAAAGTGCTAGAGCACTAGGCTTGAGCAAAAAAGTTGAGCGCCCCCGAGTTCAAGTCCCACAACCAACAAAAAAAGATAACGAATCTAATAATAAAGGTAACACATTTTCTCAATGGGACACAATAAATGAGTCTAAACTCCATAATATTACAATTACATTAATTTCAAAATTAAATGAAATAAAAGGATTAGATGTGCTAAATTAACAAATAAAAAATTATTTCAAGTGCAGTTAGGATGAATACAACCACTTGACCATGTCAAATGGATGGTGATTTTATGTGAATAAGATACATAAATTCAGAAAGGGCATTTTTTTAAGAGTTGCTGTTGACAAATATAAAAGCTATAATGGTGCCCATTCTCTTTTAACCAAGGAAGCAGTCGGTGAAAGTGATTAAAACATGGAAGTTCATGTGCTATTAAAATAAGAGCATGTAATTAGACCTAAAAGACATAAAAATTTCAGTGCTCTGATGAGACCTTAATACCCTATATTTCCTTTATTCCGAACTAATATAAATAAATAAATCTACAAAGACATGAAAAAGAAAATCCTAAAGCAGGAAATGAAAAGAAGTTCTAAATATCTCTGAAAGAGAAAAAAGGACAGATTATATTAATAATAATTAAAATGACAGGTTTTATATGTATGAATTCTATTTCTCAAAGTACTTAGCAGCATATTTATTATTATTCCCATTTTACATATGAAGATATATGGTGCTTAAAGAGATTAGGTAATTTATAATGTCACAGATCCAGAAATAGAAGAAGTGGAAGACAAATCACAGTCTCTGGAGAAAATTAGTAAGAAACATTTTGATAACCATGCTATCATTCAATCAATTAGTGAATATATACCTTTACTATCTTGCTACCAAAAAACATATAAATTGTTTAAGAAAAAAAGAAAAATGGAGTACTTAACATAGCCATGAACACGTTCAAACTACTCTGCATTAAAATTAGACTGATCAAATTCAACCCAGATTTAGAATCTTTAATGGTTGTTCTGTGATTATGTGACAAGAACACATATCTAAAGTGATTCTGATGTACAGCCAGGATTGAGATCCACAATTACACCATATATGAAATTAACCAAGAATGTAAGAGCAAGTGATAAGAGATCAGAATGAGCTGATATGTCAAGAAATGGAAAGTGTGGAGGAATAAGGATGAAACAGACCATAAAAGATAGGGATTGTTGATTTACCTGTAAATCAACAGGTAAAGAAAACTATAAAGAGAATGCTATGAACAAAAATGAAAATGTTAATGAGCAAAGTAGTTAAGAGTAAGAACTGGTGAGACTGGTAGGAAAGACTGCTAAAGAGAAATCTTCTGGATTTAATGTGGCAGCCAAGGGAGGAAGCCAAGAGAGGAAAGTTGGCAGCTTGTAATGACAGGGGAAGGCTGAAGAAGGTGCATTCTACCACTATAAGTCTGATTTGGTGTACAGGATACAGAGAACAGGGAGGCAACTGTTGACAACTCTTGACTAGATTAATGATGGCATTGACAAAAATGGGGCTACGGGGAGAGAAAAGCAGTTTGAGAAAGGATAACGGCACTATTTAATGAACACCAAATAAATGAATGAGTGAATGATGAGTACATCTGGAATATGCACCGTTATGAGAGGAAATAGTACTGTAATGATTTAAGGCTACAGAGCTGAAATATGGAAAGGGTACGAAATGCCTGTGTTTAATAAATAAATGAGTGGGAACAGTCTGAAGTGATTGCAGAAGCAGGGAGAACAGAGAAACTCTGGGGACACTATGAGTCACTAGATAAAGCAGTGAGCCATAAAACCTTCATAATAATTATCATAAGCCCTTGCATTTGTGAGAAGCTTTGCAGTAGAACAAAATAATTCTTACAATAACTCAGTGATATAGTGAGAGTAAATGTTATTATCCACAATTTTCAGATGAGTAAATTGCCGCTCAGAGTTTATGTGACTTCCCCAAGGTAACACAGCCAGTAATTAGGAGAGCCTACACTGAAATCAAAGTCTTTTGATTACATATTTTGGTCACTAATCAAGACCAAGTTTTTAATTCTAGAAGATTCAGACCATGAATGCATAATAGACTGAAGATAAAAATTACAGGACTTAGACATGCTAACAAAGAAAAATAAGAGTGAAAGGCATTTTCCTAGTTGGTTATGGATTTTACATATGCATTCTATCCTTTTTCCTCTTCATTGACAAAAACAAATTTGCATACATCATTACAGTGTACAGTGCTGGGTGCTTGTTATAGCAAACAAATGCTTTTGTGTTGTAGCAAACAAAAATTCTATCAAAATATGAATCAAACTATGAGACAACATTTTTTCTGTTATATTTTAAAAAGCAAATTACTAAAACATACTTGCAAGGCTGTGAGGAAAAGTCCTCATATTAGGTGTCTTAGACTGCATATAACATCTATAGCAGTCAGTTTTTAATCAAGGACATTTCTGGTCAACATAATGGGGCTACTAGTAGCAAGTAACAGTTAGAGACAGGAGGCACTGCTAAATAGCCAGGAGTACATACTCATCCATAACTAAAATTGACTAGGACTATGTTGTCAGTCAGTATAATGAAGGATGAGTTACTTGGTCCTATGAAGATTGTCTTGACACTATGTGAAAATTATCTATCTATCTATCTATCTATCTATCTATCTATCTATCTATCTATCTATCTATCTATCTATCTATCTAATCTTCTTGACCAAACTATTTTATGTCTATGACTTCTTTCCTAACATAATTTTGTAAAATCCATTTATTTAACAAATATTAATTGAACAGAGAATGTGTGAGAGAGAGAGAGCAAGTGACAGAGAAAGACAGGAAAAACTTTTCAAAGAAAACCAATGAAACTGGTAGACTGAAATGTAAAATGCAAATTTACAAAACTCCTGAGGATAACATTGGAGAAATCCTTGGTGACCTGGGTTGTGATGACAACATTTTAGGTATAGCTCCAAAGGTATGAGTCATGAAGTAGAGTGAGAAATTAGTCTTCATTAAAACCAAAAACTTCTTCCCTGTGAAGGATAACTTAAAGAGAGTAAGTAGATAAGCCACAGACATATGCCAGAAACATAACAAGAATGGTTATAAAAATGCAAATTAAACTTCTAAAACTCAACAATAAGAACATGATATGCTAAAAGCTTTAACAAGTACCTCACCAAAGAAGAAGATACACAGATGGAAAAGAAATATAAAATGCCCCACATACTATGTCATCAAGGAAAAGTAAATTAACAGAGACCAGAGACTCTGCTAAATAGCCAGAAGTACACAATCATCCACAACTAAAATTGACTAGGACCAAGTTGTCAGTAGAATGAAGGATGAGTTACTCTGCTAAAAGAAGAACCACAAATCTATTAGGCTGGCCAAAATTCAGAACACTGATCACACCAAAAGCTTGTACTTCATAAGACAATTTTAGGATTCTTACAAAACTAAGCCCCCTCCTCTCTCTCTCCCTCTCTCTCTCTGTACAGCTACCAGGGCTTGAATGCAAGGCATTTCTCACTTGGCTTCCTTGTTCCCAGCTGGTGCTCCACTACCTGACCATGCCTCCAGATAGGTATTTTGCTGAATAACTAGAATATGATCCTCTAAACTTCATCCTGCTGAATAGCTAGGATTACAGGTATGCACCTTACAAAACTAAGCCATTCTTACTATATGATTCAGGGACCGGTACTTTCTGTTTCTTACTAAAAAGAGTTGAAAACTATGTACACAAACACCTACATGTAGATATTTGTAGGGATATAATTCATAGCTGCTGAAAGACAAAATTAACCAATATGTTTTTAAATAAGTGAACAAAAAACAAAAAATAAGCTGTTTCATTCAAATAGTAGAACATTATATAGAAATGAGCTGTTAAGCCCTAAGAAGATATAGAGGAAAGCTCAACGCATATTACTACACGAAGAAGCCAGATTGCAAAACATATAATCATAGTAATCATAGTAATATATGATTCCAACTGTAGAACATTATAAAAAAAGGAAAAGCTATGAAGAGTGAAAAGATAAGGTGGTGTCAGAGGTTGGTGACAGGGATAAGAATACAAAGGCTGAGCACAGAGGACTTTTAGAGCAGTGAAAATATTTGTTTGTGGGGGGAACTCATGGTCATTGCACACGTCTTCAAAGCCCCAATGAACAACACCTTATAGGGAACATTACTATATGATATGGACTTTGGTGACTGTGATGTGTCAGTCAAGCTCATCATTTGTAACAAATACACCACTCTGTCGGGGAACAGCAATGACGGGGGATGTCCTGCATGTGTGGAGGCATTGGGCACAACTGTTGTACCTTCTCAATTTTCCTGTAAACCTAAAACTACTAGACAATAGTTTTATTTTTTTTTTAATAGGTGGTTCAATAAGTGCTGCTGTGGAAATACCTAGTAAGGCGAGGAACTATATATATAGTTATATAGTTACATAGAAGAGAACACAAATACTTGCATTGCATACAATACCATTGACAAAACCCACAAAAATCCTGAAAAGCAGATGGCTGAGACAAAGAGGGGAGTATGGCTTCAATTTCATTTTTACTGTATCCCCTTCGGTATCTTTTGAGTTTTGAACATAAATGTTATACAATAAGCATTTAATACCTATCTAAACAATTCATTATTTTTCCAAACCTATCATCTATTAAATTTTGAAATATATAATAAATATAATTATAATACATAAATACATACAAACACTTGTACCTAACTACATGCACACAAATGTCATACATAATTTTTGGACTTTATTAAAAAGCACAGCATGATGCAAAGGTTCAAAAGTTCACCTAGACCAGAGATAGAAAACCCTTTTCTATCAATGGCCATTTGGATATATATAATATCACTTGTAAGCAATACAAAATTATCAACTTAAAAATTATCAAAAAAATTATCAAAATTAAAAATTGGTCAAACTAATTCACTAACTCATCCTTAATGTCATAAGTGAAACTGCTTCTTTTTGGTGAGACATATATTGTTACCTGGTATTGATGATGTTCACCTGGCTTTGTCTGCCTGGGTTGGCTTTAGATAACAAACGCTTGAGTAGATAGGATTACAGGTATAAGCCACTGGCACTCAGCAAAAGTTCCTACTTTTAACTGCTTTTCAAGTTTGCCCTGGTCAAGTTTGCACTGACTCTTTGCTATGTTAGTTTTGAAAAGAACTGCAGCAGAAAGATGTTCTGAACACAGATGCATCTTAAAATACTTGTCTCCTCAAAGTGGGAAATTCATCATTGTTCCTATAACACTTACAGAACCGAAGCAGCAGTCGGTAGGAGTATGTAGCTTTCAGTTCATCATGGTTTTCAGTTGAAGGATTTCACATTGTAGGTTACTGGGCATATCAACTGGTTCCACAATGCAGTTTAACAAAGATGTTTAATTCTAATTTGTTTACTTTTTACATCCTTGAATCCATTAAATGTTGCAATTAGTTCCACATATTCACTAGCATGTTTAAATTTCCTAGAAGTGTTTTTATTTCTTTCCAGAGTAGGGAAATGCACTTAGTTATTCAAAGTGCACCTTCCATATTTTACTTTAGCTTCATGTTTGAAAGCATGGAGCTGAGAAGCTGCTTGGGCCTGCAGCCTGATGTTCAATACTGAAAAGTACCTGGTAATGTCCACAACAAATATCAGCACAGATACTTTCTTTGAGTTTCTGACAGTTTTCCCCCTCATCTCTATTAGCTTCATCTTCCAGTTTCTGCACATAGTCTTGGTGTATGATACAGTAGCATATATTTAAATCACTTGGATCAAAAATGAGATGACTTTGCTCTTTCTTAACAGATGGAATTAACAACACTTTTGGCAGGCCAACCATGGCTAACTCTCCTTCTGTGGTAAGGCCACTTAAATTTTCAAATATTCCCTCATTTTGTCATTGATAAAACAAGTTACTCCAGTAATTCCTCACCTCTTGTAGGGCCATGCATGACTTCCAGGAACACAGTTCTTCCCTCCTGTTAAATTCTGTAGTTATCCCATGAATAAAAATGCCATCTGGGCAGTATTTGTCTCATCACAAACAAGAGAGCAAATACTGGAACTCTGGAGAATACTTCAAAGTTTTGTCAACACCTTGTACTAAAGTCAGTAATTCAATCTGAGATGGTTCTTTGAGGCAGATTAACTCTGCAGCAACTTTACTTTGGTCTAATTTTATATACCATGTACTTTCTTTGTTGTTTGGTTGGTCATGGGGCTTGAACTCTGGGCTTGGGCGCTGTCTCTGCACTCTTCAGCTCAAGGCAAGTGCTTTATCGATTGAGCCACAGTACTACTTCTGGTTTTCTAGTGGTTTATTGGAGATAAGAGCTCAGTGACTTTCCTAGCCAGGCTGGCTTGAACCGTGACCCTCAGATCTCAGTTTCCTGAATTCCTAAGATTATAGGTGTAAGCCACAGGTGTCTGGCTTATACACCATGTACTTTTATACAAACTTCCCCCTCTATGTAAGACCTCAGCTTCTTCGAGATTAGCTCACTCACTACATACCTTGTCTGAATAATGCTGTATCTTCACAATGAGGCCTAATGAAAGTGAGGTAGGACTCTATACCACTGAAGAACACTGACTTTTATCTACACACATTTTTCGGTCTTCCAATTCATTTAGTTTAGCATGTTTTTGAGCTGTAAGAACACTCCAGATTGGCTTTTTTCACTACCGCTAATACATTACCCAAACTAAGCATACAGGTTTGTCTTTAAATAAAAAAAAATCATTTGTTCACCTCTCTTGGGAAGACTGATACCAGGCATACATTTCTCTCTGTAGCTGTATTTGAAGGGTATCACACAACATAAGTTTTAATAACTACCCCATTTCTCTGCTACCAGCAAAGCAATTATTTTCCTTTAATTGCTATTCTAATCCTGTATCTTAGATTTGGAACATATCCAATGTTCATATCATTTTTTTCTGTGCATTGTAATTTCCTTAATCTTCATCAGAGATTCAGTTTTTGTAAAGATTGTTGATGTTGGAACTGTGGATAAAAGTTAGATTGTAGTTATCATCTATGATAACATCACCCTCAATCACTGAAGGGAAGACCATCAACTTTGCAAGGAATCATTTCACCATATCTTGTCTCATCATCATTGGATTGCTGTAGTTTTGTTGCAGTGTGTTAACACTTTGGCAAGGTATACATTTCCAGCTTGCCTTGCACTGACTGTACTTGGAATCAGTGCATTACAGGTAGGACAGGTTTCAGAAACCAATGAAAAGCATTTTTGTCTGTCTGGTCAGGTGGTCTGTCCTAGCCCATAGTGGACATTCCTTGTGTGTTTCTCAAAATTTATGTTTTATTCTGATTCATTTGATATAAATTTATGTTGCTATGAAAAGAGCCCCAAGGTTTATTGAATTGTCAAGTTTGCCTACAGTTGCTTTGGCAGGGCCAGGTCAGAAGGATGGTTTTCGGGGCCTGAAGGTCAGATGTTCCTCATCCTGACCTAAATGTATCTGAGTCCAAGATAAACTTATGAAAAAGAGGTCCCCTCATGCTGAGGCAAAATCCAGAAGCACAGGAATTTTCTTTTTCCAATCCTGAATTTCTAGTGCCTTAACTGTCTTGGCTACATGTAGCCAGAATCAAATACTTCTTGAATCAGAGAATTAGTGGATCATAGTGTGTTAGCATTTATTTCTCCTTGGCCCACAGTCTCCTTATAACTATCTTTGCCTTCAGGCCTTTTCCTTGCAATTTATCTCCTAGAATATTGCCAGAGGGTTTTATTGAAAACACAAAGTGTACTTAAAACTCAGTTTCTCAGAATTTTTATGTCCACTTTACAATCACCTTTCTTGCCTCTCACCATTTTATTCCAAGAATCCATGTCATCGCTGGACCAGTCCCTTGTGTGAAATGGCCTCTTTTCTCTACATGTCTTTTGTAAAGGTCCACTCGAATACCACTATTGCACTGGAAGTATTGCTCCACTTCTCTGAGCATAATTAGTTCCCTGTTTCTTTCTATGAATTTTTGGGTGTCACATTATGTCAGAGGGCAAACTGCTGGTCTTTCCCTCACCCATTGTATGTTTCAAGGGTGAGACTTGGGTTTTATTATCTTTGCTTATCTAGATTTAGCACGTCAATAATAAATAAAAGAATATTTAATAGCTATAACAACACCGTTGACACAAATGCCATTCATCATTAGATTTAAATGTACATGTGAAAAAAAATTTCATTGATAAGAATCTGAGTATTTTACATTTATTTCCTGATAATTCCATGGTAGCCTTTTTAATTAACTTTATAATCTACACTTTGCAAAAAATTTTATTTTTGTGCTATTTTAAGTGCATTTTAATATAATAATTTTATATTTTTAACTATTGGTGCTTCTCGAGACTCAATTTTTATGTTAGCTGAGGCAGAACAGTTGAATATTTTAAACAAATGTGGGTAAAGATATTTTAGAGCAATTAAAAAAATTATAAGCTTTCATTTTAAGCCACTGAAGAATTCTACATTAATGTTGTTAGAGAATAATTACTTTAATGACTAACTAGTTACATTTACATTTTCAATAGTTAGAATCTATCAATATGTTAATAGTTACTTTTTAAAGAATAGAGTAATTTTTACTATTTTATTTTTATGTGGTTTGAAAGGCTTACTTTTAACTGAGATGTAAACACATCCTTTCTCCCTCATAATCAAGAAAGATTAGGTGGTAACTTTTGGTGGGATAAGCTGATTTTTGCAACAAAAATTCACAAGTCTTGAGTTTTGTATTACTGTTTTTTTTGTTTTTTCCTTTAAGGATTGTATTATCAGGGGGTCCCTAAGCTAGAACTTTTCATTATTACCATAAAGGCACCAGAATTCCTGTATTTCATTGACCTATCTGCTCAATGTACTTCCCAATAGTGAGAATGATGGGCCCATGGCCACAAAACGGCCACGAAATAATGTGGTACACAACAGACAGACAGGTATGCTTCTTGTTGGCATATGTGGCTAGATGCCTGATTTGATGATTTTTATATGGCTGATAAATAACGTTATAAATAGCCAAATGACCTGTGGCAAAAAACAATCCTACACCTCTGCATTATCATGGAGGAGGTAGACTAATAAAGCTGCCAATAGACAGCAGCAGCAGGCTTTTAGAGAAGTTGTATTACACCTGAAGGAAGAAACCTACCAGGTTTAACAAAATATGTACTAATAGTGCTCAATCCTGAAAGAAAGAAGGAAATTTAACTTTAAAATTTTCCTTTTTCAAGTAACAGAGGTCCTTCTGCTGGAGCAGAGCCACAACAACTACTCATATTCCTCAGATCCTGTGGGAGGTATGTTTCCTGGAATAGATGCTAAAAAAGCTTTGATGATTAACAAATACTGCCAATGGTCCTGGTATGATTCTAGGTACTTTATTATTCTAGTGTTCTTACCCTTCATGACAAAAGGTAGTCCTTATTATAACCTGTTTTTATCTAAGGAAATACAGTTTAAAGAACTTTGGCTTATCAATCAAACATCATGTACCAACAAACACCATGTTATAGGAAAAGCTACGCTTTATATTCAAGCCTGTTTGACTACAAAGTTTATGCTAATATTTTACTATCTCAAACACAAAAACAAAATAAATCCCAAACTCTGCCAATGAAACCAATACCACCAACAGCAGGTATACTTATTTTGTCCCTTTTATTTAAGTAACTTTAAATCCTTTTGGAAGATAGGCAAGTACAGAACAGTAATGGAGAAAATCTTAATGTATACAAAAAGCCATTGTTCCTCAATATTGTTTGCACAAATGGAGAATTTAATTGCTGGAGATATTTAACAGATACTTAACATATTTAAAAGTATGTATTGTTTTTGTGTCTCATCAACAGATGCTCAGGGATCATCAGTGGTGCAATTAGGACCATAGCACTAACAAATGTGTACAAATGCTTGTCTCACTTAAAATCTATGTCTTCACTACCTCTCAAATTGTTCCACTAGAGATGACAAAGGGTGCTGATAAACAGGCAGACTTACAGTGTAATTATTGTCTTTTTTATATGTGTTTTAATATTATTAGAGGCCAAGTCCTAGGACTTCACATAATGTATTATTATAATAGAAGAAAAGTTTTTCTAATAAAACGAGTCTTTTGCTATCATTTTCAGCTTTCTTTTGATAATGTGAATTGATTTTTTTAAAAAAGAGCTCCAACAGCTCAGTCTTTGAAATGTTACCTCAAATAGGTCAGAGTCTTACTTTCCTGATTGCGTTGTGTAGCATGAAAGGCTGCTTGGGTTTTCTCAGGACTTTCCCCCTCTAGGGACCTCCCATGGATCATTTCTCTTAGTAGAAAAGAATCCATTGACTGAGCCTATCCTAAAGCTAACAAACTGAGCTTTCCATGGGGAAACAACAGCAAATTGAGTGCAGCTATTGACCAGCCTTCTGTAGTTAAAAATACAACACACTATACTTTGTCTGATTCACTCTTGAATTACTGGTTATTTTCATGCTTTTCTGGCAGTACTTAGTACTTGATAACCTTTCAGACAAGTAAGAATAAAATATACTCTACTTATTGGCTGCTTTCTTCCTTTAGTTTTTGCTGTGTTTCATCATATAAACATATACACACATTTATGTATGTAGATATATTTCCTTTACCCTTAGCTAATAAGCTGCTGTTCCGACAGCATATTAAAAACAGTTCTTAGCAGATGGCTCACATCTATAATCCTAGCTACTCAGGAAGCTGAGATCTGAGGACTTCAGTTTGAAGCCAGCTTGGGCAAGAACGTCCACAAGTCTCTTATCTCCAGTTAGCCATCAGAAATATGGACATAGCACAGTGGCTGAAAGTGGTAGAGCTTTAGCTTGAGCGAAACAGCTCAGGGTCAGTGCCCAGGTTGTGAGTTCAAGCTCCATGACCAACAAAGAACAAAACAAAAAAATTTCTTGTTTCAAAAGAAATGTATTTAAAATTCAATGGCTTATTACATGAAGATGCCAAATATATTTATTTTCTCTCAATATAGGATAATAAAGTCATACGAAAAGATATATCCTAATAAATGATATGATTGCACTATAAATCAGTTTGTTGAAGTATGTAAAAATTGAACTAATTATTTAAGGAAGGGCATTAAAATTAGAAGTCATTCTTGTTTAAAATTCAGTACCAAGCCAGAAGTGGCACTGTGGTTCAAGCGGTAGAGCAGTAGACTTGAGGTGAAGAGCTGAGGGACAATGCCCAGGCCCAGAGTTCAAACCACATGACCAATCAAAAAAAAAAAAAAAAAAAAAAAGTAAAATTCAGTATCAGGCAGGTGCTGGTGGCTCACACCGTAATCCTACCTGTTCAGGAGGCTAAGATCTGAGGATCACAGTTCAAAGCCAGCCCAGGCAGGAAAGTCCGTCAGACTCTCCTCCAACTAAATACCAGAAAACTGGAAGTGGTGCTGTAGCTCAAGTGGGAGAATGCTAGCCTACAGCTGAAGTACTCAGAGATGGTGCCCAGGCCCAGATTTCAAGACCCATGACCAACAAAAAATAAAAATAAAAAACTCAGTACCAATGAAAAATTATTTTTCATTCATTCATTTCATTCCTGAAAGACAAAAATATGTCATTAAAGGAAGAAAATCTACCAGATCATATTACATGTAGTAGCAAAAATAAAATAAACTTTTATCCTAATATTTAATCAGCAATTGTTCAAAACAAACCTCAAGAAGTAAAGATCAAAAGCACAAATATATTTAGCACAAGCTGAATCTATTTTTCTTGTGTTGTAAGAAACATAAGGAACTATGTATTATAGGAAGCTAATTGAACAAATCATTGGAATGACTTCTATGGAATAATGAGTGTATATAACTATAGAAACCTATAATTATATATGTAGTTTCCTTTATTTGGAGTAAAATTCAGATTGTTTTGTTTCTAAATCTTATTAAGTAACTTTCATATGTTTACAATTAGAAAATTCTATGTCAAGTATTTACTGAGTATAGCATAAGATAAAAAGTATCAGCTTAAAAAACAAACCGTTTAAATAGGGATACAGGTGGACCCATTGCAGCAATGAGACTTACAAGTCGTTATGTGGAAAACGAACTTTACAACTTTGGTGGGGGGGAGGAGGAGGGTTGGGTGGAAGGGGGTGGGGGGGAAGATGGGATGGGAAGGGGAAACAAAGGAGGAGGCTACAATGCTTGATAAGAAATGTACTCATTATCTTGCCCATGTAATTGTAACCCCTCTTTACAGTATTTTCACAATAAAAAATAAATAAAAAGATATTTTCAAATTTAAAAAAAGTATCAGCTTTATATTTTAGTAAAAATAACAAAACATCAAAAAATTAAGAACTTTACTATGCTATGGCTTAAAATTGGCTCTCATTTTCTAAACCCATTTATTTGGGACATGAAAATGTTTGGAGGAGACATTTCATTTGTCACAAGTAGAAAATGGGTGTTACCCATCTAGCTACCTGCTAGAGGGCACAGGCTAGAAATGGTGCTTCACATACTAAAGACGAGAAGGCCTCAAGAAATCTGCAGCCAACTTTCAGGAAGCCTATTTAAAGATAAAGGTAAATCAAAAGATAAATTGATTTTTTTTAAAAAAAAAACCCAGGTTCCTAAAGATGTGATAGAATGCATGCCATCTTAATTACTCAGACCTGTATCTACATAAAAAAATGTAAGAGGAAAAAAAATGTAGAATCCTGTATACAAGCTCAATTTATTCATCCAGGGATGAAAATGAAATAAATTCTGTATTAATAAATTCTGACTGTTGGAATCTCACTAAAATTCATTAAAAATAATAAACAAAAACTGGACAGGCTACAAAAGCCGAAAGAGGATCCAGGTTAGTGGCCCAAAAGGGGCTCCCCACTTTGGGAAAAGCCATGGACTCCAGACAGGCCAAAATCCCAACCATGCCCAATCTCAGTCCAAGCAGCAACTAACTACAGTCTCCAGCCACCTCCTCCTAGCTGGGCAAAGGGAAACAAAACAAAACTAAACTAAAAAATCAGACTATGATTGTTAGTCTGGGAATAAGGTCATAAAGACCCCAAGTTTATAAAGCAGAACTTTTTTTCTGTGCACCCAAACAAGCTGATTTGAGAATTCAACCATACAACCAGGAAAACCAACCACTACAAGCAAACCAAAGACACCATGAAGGGACTGGAAGGCAGACTTAGGGGAAACATATGAGCCCCCAAATAAATAGAAGATACTTTTTTTCCTCTTTTCTGCCAATTACATATTCTTTATTTTTTTCATTTTTTAATTTCTTTAAAAAATGTTTTGCTCCTTCTCCTCTTTTTTATTTTTTGCAAATACTTTAACTCTGTTACCTTTTTTTCCATCAGTATTTTTTTTAATTGTGAAAATACCGTACAGAGGGGTTACAATTACATGGGCAAGATAATGAGTATATTGCTTACCAAGCATTGTTGCTTCCTCCTGTTTCCCCTTCCCATCCCTTCCCATCTACCCCCTACCTCCACCCCCTCCATCAGTTTTTTAATGTGTTTGTTTTTAGTTTTGTTTTCTTGTTTTGTCTTTTTTACAACAATCCTGTTGTTTTTTTCTTCCTCACTGCTATTTTCTCTACAACAGGATACACAGCCTAAAGTGACCAGTGGGCTTCCTCCATAACTGTGTATACATTTAATTCAGAGTATAAATTGATTACCCATTCCCTAATTCACAATATTAGTATTAATTTTAGTATTATTACTTCATACACACATAATTGTTCTAATTTTTATGTATATTTTTTCTTCTTTCTTGTTTTTTGTCTTTTCTTTTTTAATTTTTCTTCTCTTTCTTACTTAGAAGTTAGGTCATAACTTTCCTCCTTCTGTTCCTTTCCTTTGCTACATCCCTCTAATCTAATTTTTCTACTCTTATATTTCATTGGGTATTTTAATCTTTCCTCTAACTACACCTAACCCATTAACAATTATTTCTACTCCTTAATTCCCTTTTTGCTTTCTTTACTCTGTTGATTCTCCATGTGTAAAACACTGAGATAAACTATATCCACAGTCAGTGAGACTCTGGCAAAGTGTCTCAGGGTGTTATCTCTTTGGCCCAAACCATTCTAAACCTCAGAACAAAGCTACTCATTGATTACAACTGTTTATAATCCCCACTTCTGAAACACAATTCCCCTCTCCCCTGTGCAGCTGGGAGGAGTATTGATGTGAGTTCTACTTTGAAGGCCTTGTAGAAATTCTTCCATTTCAGTAACAAATTACACATTCTTCTCAGCAGCACATGGAAACGATCAAGGTACAGAACATTATAAGAAAATATTTCTCAAATTTATGCTAATAAGTTTGAGAATCTGGATGAAATGAAAGAATTTCTAGTAAATATTGATATGCCCAAACTAAACCAAGATGAATCAAACCAACTTAACAGACTCATATCAAGCATCAAAATAGAAACATCAATAAGAGATCTCCCATCCAAGAAAGGCCCAGAATCAGATGGCTTCACTGCTGAATTCTACAGGGACTCAAAGCAGAACTCACCCCAATACTCCTCCAACTCTTCAAGGAAATTGAAAATGAAACTTCACTACCAAACTCCTTCTGTGAAGCCATCATAATACTCATCCCCAAACCAGACAGGGACTCATCAAAGAAAGAGAACTATAGACCCATTTTTTGGATGAACATTGATGCAAAACGTCTCAAAAAATTTTAGCCAATCAACTTCAACAAGTTATCAAAAAAATCGTACACCATGATCAAAGAGGATTCATTCCAGGGAGCAAAACTGGTTCAATATGTGCAAATCAATTAATGTAATATATCACATCAACAAGAGCAAGGATAAAAAAAATCCCATGATTATCTCCATAGATGCAGAAAAAGGATTTGACAAGATCCAACACCCATTTATGATGAAAGCTCTGGAGAAGCTAGGAATCCATGGAACATTTCTCAATAGAATAAAGGCCATGTATGACAAACCTATAGTCAGCATTATAATTAATGGTGAAAAGCTAAAGCCATTTCCTCTAAACTCAGGAACAAGACAAGGATATCTACTCTCTACACTTCTCTTCAATTTAGTATTAGAATGCCTAACTAGAGCAATAAGACACGATGCAAACATAAAGGGGATCCAAATAGGGAAAGATGAAGTAAAACTCCCCCTCTTTGCAGATGACATGATCTTGTATTTAAAGCACCCTATGGATTCCACTCTCAAGCTACTTGAGCTGATTCAAAACTTTGGCAAAGTAGCAGGGTATAAAATAAATCCTCAAAAATCAATGGCTTTCCTGTATGCCAATAATGAGAATAGCAGAAGCTGAAATCAGAAAAGCAACTCCTTCTGTAATAGCCCCAGAAAAAATAAAACACCTAGAGATTAACTAAAGAAGTGAAGGACCTCTATGATGAAAACTTTAAAAACCTGAAAAAAAAGGAAATTAATTAGGGAGGTGATTCAGTGGTAGAGTGCTTACTTTGCATGCAGGAGGCCCTGGGTTCAATTCCTCAACACCGCATAAGCAGAAAAAGCCAGAAGTAGTGCTGTCCTCAAGTGGTAGAGCGCTAGCCTTGAGCTGAAGAGCTGAGGGACAGCACCCAGGCCCAGAGTTCAGGCCCCGGAAAAGAAGAGAAAAGAAAAAAGACAAGAAAAGAAAAGACAAGACAAGACAAAAAAACAGGAAATTAAAGCAGCAGAAAAACCTCCCATGCTCCTGGATAGGGAGGATTAACATTATGAAAATGGCAATACTGCCAAAGGCTACCTACAAATTCAATGCAATGCCTATCAATATCCCAACCTCATTCGTCAAGGAAATAGAAGAAACAATTCAAAAATTCATATGGAACAATAAAAGACCTGAACAGCAAAAATAATCCTTAGCAAAAAGAACAGTGCTAGAGGAATAACAATAACAAACTTCAAATTCTACTACAAAGCCATGGTAATCAAAACAGCTTGGTACTGACACAAAAACAGACCTGAAGACCAATGAATAGAACCAAAGACCCAGAAATGAACCCACAGACCTATAGCCACATAATCTTCAATAAGGAGCCAAAAAACAGAATGGAAGAAAGTCTCTTCAGTAAATGGTGCTGGCAAAATTGGTTAAACACCTGTAGAAAACTATAATTAGATCCTTATATATCATCCTGCACCAGAATCAATTTCAAATGGATCAAAGACCTCAAAGTAAAAGCAGACACTCTGAAAATATTACAGGAAGGAATAGGAGAAACTCTAGGCCTCCTCTGCACAATGCTGAAATTTTCTTAATAAAGACCCAGAAACACAACACATCAAAGAAAGGTTGGACAAATGGCATTACATGAAAATGCAGAGCTTCTGCATGGCAAAGGACATAGCTAGTAAGATCAATAGGAAGCCCACAGATTGGTAGAAGATCTTCACTATCTATACAACAGACAAGGACCTCATATCTAAAATATACTTAGAACTCAAAAAATTAAATCCTCCAAAAACAAATCTTCCAAGAAACACCACCCCATCAACAGTTAGTGGGCTAAAGACTTAAAGAGACTGCTCTGAAGAGGAAGTAAGCATGGCCAATATACACATGAAGAAATGCTCAACTTCTCTAGCCATAAAAGAAATGCAAATCAAAACAACTTTGAGATTCCACCTCACCCCAGTTAGAATGGCTATAATCAAAAAATTTAATAATGACAGCTGCTGGAGGGGATGTGGTCAAAAGGGAACCCTACAGCATTGTTGTTGGGAATGTAAACTTGGCCAACCACTCTAGAAAGCAGTATGAAAGTTCCTCGAAAGACTCCACATAGAGCTCCCCTATGACCCAGCAATCCCACTTTTGGGCATTTACCCAAACAATCACAAACAAGGCCATACTAAAGCTACCAGCACAACAGCATTATTTACCATAGCTAGGATATGGAACCAACCCAAATACCCTTCAGTAGATAAATGGCCCAAGAAAATGTGATACACACACACACACACACACACACACACACACACACACACACACACACACACACACACACACACACACAATGGAATTCTATACCTCCATCAGAAAGAATGAAACCACCCCATTTGTTAGGAAATTGAAAGACTTGGAAAAAATATATTAAGTGAAGTAAGCCAATAACTAGTATATGTCTAGGACAAGCAGAAAAGGTCAAAAGCTATGTACCTACTATGTACCTATGACCATATAAAATGGTGTTAATTGAAAAGTACCCCAAGATATGGACACAAGAGGTCTGTCTTTATTGTTGTTGTTTTAAATGTACCATGTAATTTTATTTATTTTGTTGTTGTTGTTTCCTTTTTATGTTCTTTCCCATATGGCATATCCACTGTTGTCACTATACTTGAGTTTGGTACCCTGCATCTTGTATACCCATCTGTCTAATCTGGGGAGTGGAAGGGGAATAACAAAACGCTGTAATAAGGACAGGATGACCTACTGCAACAAGGATACCCACAGGACACTATAGTGGAAACAAACTTTACAACTTTGGGTAGGGGTTGAGAGTGGGGAATGGGAGGTCAGGGAGGGAAAGGACAGTGGGACAACAACAAGGGAAAGGGGTAACAATGATCGACAAGTAATGCACTCATTGCCTTACTCATGTAACTGTAACACCTCTGTGCAGCATCTTTACAATAAAATAATTTTTTAAAAAAATCCCAGGTTCCTAAAGACATGTGATAGAATACATGCCATCTTAATGACTCAGACTGGTATCTACATAAACAATGTAGGATGATAAGCACTATTTTCTAGAGTCATGTGTATGAGCTCAAGTTGTTCATCTAGGGGATGAAAATGGAATGAATTCTGTATTATTGGTGATTGAATAGAGCATTTAAAAACTGTAACCCTGAACAAATTCACCATTATTGAAACTAGTAAAGAGTAAAACTAGTCTTATTAAACCATATTTTATTCTGTTATATACTCCTTAGTAAGATACAAAAATGAGTCATGTATTTTAATTTTTATGTGAAAGTAAATGAACTGCAGTATAAAGGGGGCTATAGTACATACAGAGAAAATTTTATTATTGATAATATGAATAGTATTTCAACTATCATCTAAATTTTATCTGAGTTCAGATGGCATATGTTATTAACCCTATGTCCTAGATGGAAAAACTAGGCTGTGAATAAACTAGTTCACCAAGTCTCTCACCACTATTAGGTGAGAAAGGGTATCTACTAGATTGTTCCTTAGCTTTTGACCATTCTTTTTTTTTTTTTTGGGGGGGGGGTCCAGTCATGGGGCATGAACTCTGGGTCTGGGTGCTGTCCCTCAGCTCTTCAGCTCAAGGCTGGCACTCTACCACTTGAGCCACAGAGCCACTTCCGGCTTTTTTCTTTTTGTTTATGTGGTGCTGAGGAATCGAACCCAAGGCCTCGAGCATGCAAGGCAAGTGCTCTACCACTGAGCCACCTTCCCAGCCCCCGAGATTTTGACCATTCTTATGACAGTTTATCTTCATATAGAACAGAGAAGTTCAAATTTTTTCAATGTTGAGAATATTTTGTTTTGTGGAATTTCACTGGCAAAGCAAGTCACATTAAAAGGATAACCTCCATACATTTTGTTGAAAAGATATCTTGGCTACCAGTGAAGACTCTCTATTGGCCAAAGATCCCCGGTGTGGTAGTACGAAGAATGCTCAGGCTGGGCTCCAGTGGCTTAAGCCTGCAATCCTAGCTAGTCAGGAGGCTGAGATCTGAGGACTACGGTTCAAAGCCTGCGTGAGCAGGAAAGTCTATGAGACACTTATCTCCAATTAACTACCAGAAAACTGGAAGTGGCACTGGGGCTCAAGTGGTAGAGTGCTTGCCTTGAGCTGAAGACCTGAGGGACAGTGCCCAGGCCCAGAGTTCAAGCCCCATGACAGACAAAAAAAAAGAAAAAAAGAAAAAAAAGAAAAGAAAAAAAAGCTCAGCTAGTTTAAAAGTTGTTTAACCTGAGTCTTTATAGGGAGCAGAAAATGTTTCTCTTTTTCCCTTCATTTCTGCCTACCTTAACCCTGCTATACTAAAGTAAATCTTTGTTTAAACTTTGAAAGAAAAAATCTGCTAAACCTCACTATTAACAAAGGAGCCTAGAAATTCTTTTGGTATCAAGCATTATATAAAGATAAGCCAATAGCACAGTTTGCTGTATAT
The DNA here is from genome assembly GCF_019054845.1 of Dipodomys spectabilis. Lineage (NCBI taxonomy): Eukaryota > Metazoa > Chordata > Mammalia > Rodentia > Heteromyidae > Dipodomys > Dipodomys spectabilis. The sequence continues at coordinate 1,373,730 of NW_024870802.1, forward strand.
ATAATACATCTGTTCTATTGTTTTTCAAATGTATTCACTTAATAATGATATAGTTAATGGTAAATTCATTTGTAGAAGTAGTAGTAATTTTATTCTAGCATTCAACAATTATGTTTTGCTCAAAATCTTCAGTTTTCCCTTTTTGTAGCATTAATAAAATACAACTACTATTGCTGTTAAAGAATCTCTGGAGAAGAAAACAAATTATTTTATTTAACAATAAAATCTTGAGTTTTAAGACTACTATATGACTGAATAATTATTCACAGTGTCACATAATTAAATTTTATTAATCCATTTTAAATTTATGAGTAAAAATTTTTAATGTTGTAAGATTTATGACTGAAATTATTTTTAAGTTTATAAGATACAGATATGTTGATAAATAGACAAGTTAGAATTTATGAAATCTCTATAAATGTTTCCTTAAAGTGATATGACAAATAATAATATTTGTTTGTCTTACAGAAGTGCTATCTACTCAAAAAATAATATAATCATCTAAGACATAATTTTTCAGAGGCTGGACAGTTATGACTAAGTACAAAATAATTATTAGCATTAAATGGCATAAATGTATCATTTTCTTATCTATTTATAGAAAATAAATATTCACTGAGTACTTGATGTTTTTTCAGTGCCCAAAATAATGTCAGTTCTACAGAAGCTTCTTAAAAAGTAGTTATCATGTAACTCACTTTTGGCTTGCAGATATATGCCTCCATGGCAATGAACTTGGGTGTCTTGGTGTTGGCATTGTGCATCAATAGTGATAGCCACATAGTAAATGTAACGTTAAATTCTTACTTAAAAAAAAGTATTACCTGTTATCTTCATCTTCACCAGACTGTAAGCGCTTTGTTTGTAGTATTGTTCAATTGTTTTAAAAACTATATACTCTAGTGTAACACACTAGTATTGTAATAGTGATTATTATAATTATAATACTAGGAAATCAGTAAATAAATATATGAACGAATAAGTGAAGTAAGAGTTGTTCTTATTCTTTACATGGAAGTACTCTCAACTTTCTCTAAAATCCCATCACAACCTCCTTTAGATGTTTGGTTTTACCTTGGAATGTACATATTTATCACCAGGTTCACTTACTTGATTGTGTAGTGCTATAGGATTCTGAATAAATATTTCTTAAAAAGTTCACTCAATTTTGAGAATGGATTCCTATAATTTATACTATCCTCATAAACTCATTCATTTGTATTTATACTTACTTCCATACTAATTTTACTTTTGTCTATTTATTCTTGGTTTCCTTGAGTCACACATTACAGTTATAATACATTTAGACCCAGATCTGCAAAATAAACTACAATTAGGGACATCTACCTCCTATCTTGCTCTGGTTATGAAGTTCGTTTTCTAGCCCTATGAATAACTATTTACCATATTCCCAAAAAGGAAGGTGTCCACGACTCACATCTGTAATTCTAGCTACTCAGGAGACTGAGATCTGAGGATTACAGTTCAAATCCAGCTTGCACAGGAAGATCTATGAAATTCTTATCTCCAATTAATCACAAAAAAAAACAGAAGTAGAATTGTTGCTCAAGTGGTAGAGCACTAGCCTTGAGGACAAAAGCTCAGGGACAGCACCTAGACTCTGAGTTCAAGCCCCAGACTGACAAAAACAACAGCAACAACAAAAGTATGAAATGTTAGTTCATCATTCATGTTTTTAGAAACAAATCTATGTATAATTCCATTGTAAAACATGCAAACATTTCCTTTTCTTCTGGTATTATGAAGGATTGAACTCAGCTTCATACTTGCAAGAAAAATGTAGACTTTTCTTGCCTTGGTTATGACCAGGTCAGTTTAGGGTTGTGATTCTCCTATTTGTGCTTCTCTATGTCTGAGATGGAATTCTCAATCATGTATTTCTCCAAGTGGCTGGAATAACAGATGTGTACCACCATTTGAATGGACTCTGGGCTAGCCTTGAACCACAATCCCATAATTTCCACCTCCCAAGCAGCTAGAATTACAAAACTGAGAAACATTTCTTTTTATAGCTTCATAATACAGCCTAATATTATACTCCATTCAACTAATAACTACTGACAGATCGTGGGGCTATCTCAAGTCTTTTCAGCTCTTACAAATAAAGCTGCAATAGCCGTTATGTCTATTTTTTATATTTTTGAGCATGACAAACACGGGCTTGTGGAAATTTGGGTTAAATATGTATATTAATAGAGTAAAATTCTACAAAGGAGCATTTATATTCCCAAAAATATATGAAAGTGTCTGTTTTCTCACAGCTTTCCTCTTAGATTAGTTATCTATTGTATGGTAACAAACTGGCAAAAATATTAGTAGAATAGCACAAATTCAAGATCTTATAATTCTGAAAATAAGAGTCTAACATGAGTCCAAGTGAGGCAAATTTAAGGTATTGGTAGGGTTAGGCTCTTTCAAGAGGCTCTAGAAAACAAAAATCTCTGCTTCTCGTTCAACTTCAGGAAACAATACATGACTCTGTTTCATGGTCCCTTCCATCCTGAAAGCCAGCAATCATAACAGTCTGCTTCCATCATTATATCCTATATACCTATATACTTATCCTGGCTCCTCTTTACATGGTAAGATACTTTTTGATTACATCCAAGTAATTCTGGTAATCTTTATTTTAATCATGACTTGAAAGCCCCTTTTCCATCCTATCTCTATGATGTGATATCTTTGAGGGTCATTTTTCTGCTTATCATACCTTAGTTGTCTTAGATTTTTTCAATATCAGTTAATTTTAATTAACATGTATATTATGACTGAATTTGAATTATCTTCCTGTGTTTAAGAGGTTTTTTTAAATCATATCTTCCCTTGTGGATTGTTTGCTTATATCTCACATCCAGTTTTATAATGTTGGAATTTTCAATGGATATCAACCTTTGGTCTATGACACAAACTAAAATAAAAATGTTTATCATAATTTTCACTTTTTAACATTTTGAATGATGGAAATACTTGATTTTTTCATTTAGGCAATTTCACTAATTTTCACTGAATTTTCAATCAGTTAGGAAACTTGACAACCCGGAGGTTATTTTCCTTATTCTAGAAACATAATAGTTCTTACACTTACATTTTGGATCCTTTATAATTTTATTTTATTTGGAACAAATATTTTTGCTTTTCTATATAGTTTTCAGCTATTCCAATACCTCAAAATGAGCTCATCTTTTTTCCCTACTGATTGAAGTATAAATATCTTTAATGAACTAAATTTATGAACATTAGGTGATTTTTCTAGATTTTAACCCTTCTTCACTTTAGTAATTTCTCTTAAACTATAATAATATCTTTTTATTATGTTATTATTTGACAGATTTGACAGATAATTGACCAGCAACCTAACAATTAGAATCAATGACTGAAATTTAAATATTTTTATCATCTTTCATATGTCCTTCCCCATTAGAATTTAAGGTATTTGAATATTATCTTATTTTCTTTTATTTCACTAGAGTAGAGTAGTATTCCTTGCACATTTATAATATCAATAAGTCAATGGTAAAAACTTATAAATGAAAATGGCTGGCAGTAAGTCTCTGTAAAATACTTTGTTTAGATAGCAATGGTAAATTTGACATCTGAAAGTAGAAACAAGATTGAACAACAACTCCAGGTGGTAGGCATAGAAAGTATTTATTTATTACATATTTTATAAATGAGAAACTTGAAACTCAGAAATGATTAGGTTACTTTATTAAAGTTGATATAAATTAAAAATAGAAATGAACTACATTAGGTCTTTCAAGCACAAATTTAATGCTCTATATAGAGGAAGGAAGATAAAAGTATTTTTTAGCTCTAACTTTATTTCTCTTTAGACACTGCCTTTTCAATTTTTATCTGAGAGATATACACATTACTAAGGACTAACTTGATTGATAATGTGATTAATTATTTATTGTCTACCAAAAGAATGTATAAGCTGTGAAAGAATATTTATAAAAGATCAGTTTTCAGTATTATTCTGAAGGTAATAATACTAATGACAGTCTAAGTTAATAAACAGTGAAGTTCAACATTTTTACTATATAAATAAATTTTACCCATTTTTTACCAGGTGCTGGTGGCCCATACCTGTAATCCTAGCTACTCTCTAGGCTGAGATCTGAGGATTATGGTGTGAAGCCATCCCAGGCAAAAAAGTCCACGAGACTTGTACCTCCAATAAACAACTCAGAGAAAGCCAGAAGTGGTGCTGTGACTCAAGTGGTAGAGCACTAGCCTTGAGTGCAAAGAGGCTCAGGGATAATACTTGGGTGCTGAGTTCAAGCCCCAGTACCAGCAAAAATTTTTTTTAAAATTTTTTTTAAAAATCTCTGTTTACATTTAAGAAGATGAAGATAGGGTATATCTCAACTGGTAGAGTGCCTGCCTGGCAAGTTGAGACCCTAAAATCAATACCCAGTACTGCAGAACAAAAAAAGTTGAAGATTTGATAGTATATTTTAGTCTGTTAGATAATATATTAAATAACTAATTTAAGGTCATCCATTTGCTACTTGACTCTGTAGTTCATCTTGATTTATGTGATATTTGTAAATTAAGTCAATTTCATTTTGATTACATTTAAAATCATAATATATTGATAAAAAGCTTTATACATTTATTGCTACACTTAAGGACCTATAATTTAAATGTATATTATATAAGCTAAAATACATTTGCATTTCATAAATGAACATTTCAATTCTAGGTATAATTCTCATTTCCAGAATTAAAGTTCCTAAGGGAAAGAAGAAAATTGCTGCTTATAGAAAGTAAACATGATGCTGTTTAATCGATTGACGTGCTTAAAAGACATCAGCCATGCTCCCTTTGATGATAGATTAAGTAAATATGAGAGTAGACAGCACAATCATTAGGGGTATTATATAACATATTGTAGTAAAGACTGAAATTGGTCACACTTTATAGCAAATAATATGGATGAAAACACTTTTTGAGAAATGTATTTATAAAGAACTCAAGGAATAATGTTTACATTAACTATATAGTGAATAAACAGTGATGTAAAGGGTGAATTAAAACCAAAATGGTCTTCAAGCTTTCCAGAGGCAGAAAATCAACCTAAGACCTTTAGAAATACCCACAAAATCTTCATTTGACAGTGAAAGAGGAAAATTCAAGTGAACAATAAGAAACTATAATCCCTAACAATTTACAACAGAGAAGCAAAAAGATGTAGTTGATTAATGATATTAGTTGCATTAATTATAGAATAGATACACATAAGAGCCTTTTAGCCAGCGATCATTGTATTAAAGCTTCAGGATATTGCTGGCTGTCCTAGTAGGGAGTGGGTGGGGCTGGGGTTTCTCTGTTACAACACACTAGGAAAGCAATAATAAGAGCATGTTGTACTTAATAACAGGCATTACTAAACAGCAAGTATACTAGTATATATGATACTATATATACTTGGTATAAACACTACAGGAGTGCTCCATTTTCGAAGCTACAAAGAATAGATAGCTATTGCTATGGTTTAATGTTTCTGTTTGATAAAGTGTGTATGTGGAAACCTAAGGTGAAGTGTTTAAGAGGTAATTAGTTATAAAGGCAAAGTCCTAATATTAGTAAGCTTATATCAAGTTTGCCCCTCCCACCATGTGAGGACAAAGTGAACAGCCCCTTACCAGACACTAAATCTGCCAGTGCCTTGATCATGGACTTCCCAGGCTCCAGAAATGGAAGAGATAAGTTTCCATTGTTTATAAGTTTATGGTATTTTTAAAATAGCATCCAAAAGGAACTAGGCTCCCAGTTACAGTATTTTCTCCTCTGATCTTGTTGACCCACAAGTGATCTTCATTAGTTCTCACTCCGACTACTCTAAAGTAAAAAACAAGGGCATGTCTAATACAACCAAAAAAGTATGGTGCAACAATGGATCATATTTATTACATCTGAATAAGCCCAATAATTTGAATATATTTCCTCTATCACTACTGAGTTGCTGATCCCGTTTTCCTACCTGTAATGTGGGCTGAACAAGGATGTGACTGACAGCAAATGAGAAAACACACTTTTAAGCATTTGGAACAATGAATCATTCTTCCAAATTATAGAATTATAGAAATCAAAACTTTTCTGGCTGCAAATGGGGTGATAACAAGATAATTGTAACAGCAGTGAGGGAGAGTGAATAGAAATGAATTTGAACTCAAAGCTGTTATCAGTATAGGTGACATAACACAACACAGAAAGGCTGCAGGCTGTATTTTGTTTCCTTTCCAAATAACTCTGATCCTCATAAAAATGAATGCCAACTCCTACTGCTCATTAAGGCTGTCATGTTTTTCACAGTCTCATCTGCCTTCTAATTGAAATTCTTATTTTAACAGCATTATCTTAATGTTATTGCTAGATTTGGAATGTCTTGTGAAGAGTGCAATGTTAAATTTAATTTGGCCTTACATCTTTGGTAAGAGATACTGTCTGAAATATAATAAACTTCAGATACTCATATGTGGACTGAAATATGTCAAGGTTACTTCCCCAATTACTCTAGTTTATTGTAAGTGACCTCTAACATGGTTATAATTTCTCACTTCTGACTAGTCTCATATTCTTCATTTTTTCCCATACAATAGCAAAAATCAGAATTCCTAATGATGTGAAGTTTCTTTTTCTTTAATGTTCTTATTCTTAATTAAAACAACTTATGCACTGAATTGAGCGTCCCAGTGAGAAAAATTAGATCAGTATTATAATAAGGATTAAGAAAGTACTCCTACAATTATAGTCAACGTGTAATTTAAAAACATATAATACAATAGTTTAAAAAAAATCAAATGGCCTATATTGTTAACTTAAGTGGCAACTTCCATTAAGCAAAAACTGCAGTTGTTATAATTTAATGTCTATACAGTGCTATTAAAGAAACTATACCACAGTATGCTAATAAAGTAAAACAATTTCACTTAATGAGCTTTTATTTCCATTCAGGTGTTATGATTTCCCACTGCATACTGAATAAGTGCACATTGAAAATGCTTCATGTATAAATAGGTCAAACCAAGATACTTCTAAAACATGAGCAATTAATATTAGATATTAATTTTTAAAATCTAAACATTGTAAAATAATTATTTTCAATGTTATAATGATAAATCAAGAATTCCAATTCAATTAAAAATGTTGACATCTGGGATTTGCTTCAGAAAAATCACTGGTGATGGTAGAAAGAAGAGATGATGGAGATGAAATAAGATTGGCCATGAATCAACAATTGTAGTGATCTGATTAATTTCTCTTTCTATGTATGCTTAATTTTTTGTCATGAAAGTTAAAATTTAATATTTAACATTAATATTTTATTTCTTATTCAATGGAATTATTTCACTAAAGATGGCCTTACAGGCAGCTGGAAAAATAGAACTATTTACTTTATGAGGATATTTTTTCAAAATTACAATTTTGGATTTATCACATAAGCACATGAAAGATGTTCCCTGCTATTATTCCTGCAAATGTCCAAACATCAAAAACTTGATGCCCAGGGAAGGGGGAAGTGGTAAGGCCCTTGAATGGTGAAGCCCCTCAACAGGTCTTTAGGTTACTGGGGCCATGTTCTTGAAAAGATGTTTGATTGTGGTGTCTTGGTAGTTCTTGAATGACTGCTTGAATTCTCACAAGAGAATGGTTATAAAAGGAGAAAGTGTGTAGTACCCTCCCACTCTGTTTCCTCTCTTTTCTTGTTGTGATATTAGTACTTGCTCTCATACAAAAACCTGTGAGCTAAATAGATGTTTTCTCTTTAAAAATTAGCTGCCTGGAGCATTTTGTCATAGTAATTCAAAGCTAACTAATATTATCCACTTTTTATTTTAGAGTATCCCTCAGTTAATGTCTATGTGTATATGCCTATGGCAGAATTAAAATTTGAAGATATATATTGGTGTAGAGTACATGAGGCAATCAGGCACTCACGTTGGTAAGTAGTTAACATCTCCATAAAATAAAAAACAACCAGAAAGTACCTGCATAGGCCTACTAGATTGACAGAAAATAAAAACCTAGTGTTGATAAGAATGTTCATTTATTAGAACTGTCATATAGGCTGATAAGAAGAATATAAATGTTATCCACTTTGAAAAACCTGTTAAGTTTACTCTGTGTGACCCACTCAGATTTCCTACTATAGGATGTAACTCAAAAGACATAAAAATATATTTCCTGGGGCTGGGAAGGTGGCTCAGTGGTAGAGCCCTTGCCTTGCATGCATGAGGCCCTGGGTTTGATTCCTCTTCACCACATAAGCAGAAAAAAAAAAGCCAGAAGCAGCACTGTGGCTCAAGTGGTAGAGCGCTAGCCTTGAGCTGAAGAGCTGAGGGACAGCTCCTAGGCCCAGAGTTCAGGCCCCACAACCAGACCCCCCCCAAAAAATAAATTAAAAAATATATATATATTTCCTTAGAGAAGACAGTTTTCAAATATTAATGATAGCTGTATTTACAATAGCTCCAGACTGAAATAATATATCTATCACTGGATTAATTAATTGTGGTGCATCTTTATAACAAAATACAGAAATAGAATTAACTACTGATGCTTGTAGTTATAGGAGTATATCTCATTAGAAGTATTATTGAGTACACATTCACTTACACTTACTTTTCTCCTAGAATACAAACACATAACATACTACTTAAACCATATTTTTATAACACCTTAGTCTCTTCACTTATAATCAAAATATTCTCTTTAATATTGGCTTATTATTATTTTTTATTATTTTTCAAATGTGAATTAAAGTTTCATAAGAAAACTACAAAAATGAGTAATTAGAACACAAGCTTACCTCATCAGAAATATTGAACAAATGTGGAAAAGTCAGTCAGTCCTCATTACTTTCTAACTTGTTACTTGCAAGAGCAAAAATTACATTTCTAAATTACTTTTACATCCTTAGTGCATAGTGGGTGGAGATACACAGTGAATGCTAAATTTGAGAGTAAATAATGAATTAACAAATGAATCTCAATTCTATTCCTTGCAATGCCCACACTGTCAACCAGAGATACTTGCCTTCAATATCCTTCATTTTCTACCTCCAGAAATTGAAAAGGTTCTCATATTAGTATCTCTCAGTTGCTATCGTGCTTCATTCTCTATTCTTACTCAAGGTCATCATCTAACTAAATCTCACTAATTTCTTTACTTCTGGTTATACTTTGACAACTGTAAGACAAAGTAACTCAACTAAATTAGATTCAAACTAGAATATTTTGGATTTTCAATATTAAACAGTATCATTTTTGTCTTAAGACAATGTTTATCATTCATTTATCTCTTATTATTTTTTTAGATTTCAAAACAAACTATACCACATACACAGGTTCAGGAATATTAGTTGCGATCATGTTATTAGGGTAAAATGGCAAAAAAACTATTAGATAGGAACGTACCAGAGGGGTTGCAGGGTAAGGAACTATGGGGAGCCACTGGAAAATTTTGACCAAGACCATATGAATGGATTTGTATATTAAAAAGATCACTTTAGGAGCAATGGGGGAAATGGCTTAGAATAAGAAGGTAAAACAGCAAGGGAACCAGTAAGGAGGATAATATAATAGTTAAGGAAAACTCTCACAAAAGCTTAAAGTAGAGTCACAGTTAGCATTAAAAGACAAATTTAAAATATACTTAGGTACAGAGAGGGCTCAGTGATTGGTAAAAAAAAAAAAAATGGTGGAATAGGTGAAAACTAACTATTACAGCTGTTACAAGTATTATGTGTATTTACTATTTGCTTCCTTTAACTTTGTGCTTAAACATACAATATAGTATCAGGGTTTATCATTGTGCTAATTCCAGAGATAAAGTATATCTTGAGTTTAATCATTTCCTTGCATATAGTATAATTTCATTCTTCTTTATGGATAAATAATATTCCACTGATACGTGCCACTGGTTTCATGATTGATTGTAGAGTACCTGGTTTGTTTCCGTAGCCAGTTAATTGCAAATAATGTCACAAACGTGGGCATCAACTGCTTGTAGTAGATTCTGACATATTCCTTTGGATATATGCCCAAGAGTGGTTTCACTGGATCATATGGTAGCTCTATTTTTAGTTTTCTTAAGGAACCTTCGTGATGATTTCCATAGTGGTTGTCATAGTTTTCAGTTCCACCAACAATATATGAGTGTTCCTTTTCCCTAGCATCCTCACCAGCATTTGTGTTGTTTGTGTTCTTGGTGATGATCATTTTGAATAGAATGTGATAAAAATCTCAATGCCATTTTCATTTACATTTATGACTACAGATTTTGAGCATTGCTTCATGTATACAACTGGCCTCTTCATTTGCCCAGTTATTAATTGTATCATTGATTCTTTGAGAATTCACTTTTTGAGTTCCCTATGTATTCGAGTTATTAATTCCTTGTCAGATGTATATCTAACAAAGATTTTTTTCTCCCATTCAGTAGGTCAGCTCTTCAGTCTACTGGGTATTCTTTAGCCACGCAGAAGTTGTTAAGCAAATCCAATTCCATTTTTGTATATATGTTTTTACTAGCTGAGCTTTAGACTTCTATTCATGAAGTTTCTGCCTATGCCAACAAGTTCCAGTGTTCTCCCTATTCTTTTTTTAATAAGTTTTTAATTGTAAAAATACTGTACAGAGGGGTTAGTTACATGAGCAAGATAATGAGTACATTTCCTATCAAGCATTGTTGACTCCTCCTTTGTTTTTCCCCTACCATCCCTTCCCTCCCACCTCTACAACTACACTGCCCACACCCTGTCTAAATCATAAAGTTCATTTTTCAACATAGTGTCTTGTATATCTCATTGTTACAATGGGTCAACTCCCTATTCTTTCTTGCAGTAGTTCGAAAGTTTCAGGTCTAACATTACAATCTTTGATTCCTTTTAAATGGGCCTACAAATCATCATTATAAACAAAATAAGACTGGTTCAGAAGGACAAATGTGACATGTTTTCTCTCATATGAGAGAATAGAGATAGAAGCCTAGTGTCAGTTTTCTGCATGTGTATATCAATATTTCCAGCAATATCTAGTATGTTTTGGAGTTCTTTTTCAAAACGTACATGACCAAAGCTGCATGGATTTATTTCTGGTTCTTCTATTCAGATCTATAGGTCTTAATGTTCATGCTAACAATCTCCCACCTTCTTTCTCTAACTCAACTGTTTGCCAATATTGATGATAAAAAATGTTGCAGTTCGAGTTCCACGAAGATGGTGGAGGAGAAGCTGGAGGCTAAACAAGCTCTCTCATAGAAAGCAGTTTTAGTGTTCCAGTGAACAGTCCTAAGCCTGAGAATCACACCAAGCGTGCCATCACTGTACAGAGAGTTAGGCCAGAGAGGGAAAATCCAGGTAAGGAGACAGAGTTGAGCACTTGCCAGCAGCCGCACTGCTGGCAGCTGTGGCTGCAGCGGCGGCACCACCATACCTGCAACAGAGAGACTGGGACAAAGGTGCCATATGCGACGGGCGAGCGGATTCTACTCAACACCAGCAAGAACTGACGTGGGACAGACATTTTCATCCTGCAGATCACAGACCAGAGACGACCAAGGAACCAAGACTGTCGTGAGTAGAAGCCTGACATCCTCATTCCTCAGGAAGCAGAGGAGGGAAGGCCACCCTCCCCCTCCACTATCAGAGATCTCCATCTTTGATACTGACAAAGGCCTGGCTGAGCAGCTAGCTGCAACTCAGGACTTAGAAGAAAACAAAAGTCATTTAGCAGGTCACAGGAACCTAACCTGACCTGCCAGGCTCAGCTCCACCCAGGGAAAAGTCACCCAGCTCAGGCAAGCTCCGCCAGGCTCAGGAGTGGCTTTCTTTAAACAGAGGCTGCCCCTCCCTATAGCAGCCTTGACAATCAATTGAAATTCAGTAAACATAAACCCTGAGAATGCTCCAGCCTGGGCTTTGTGAGTGTCTCAGAAGCTAGCTCCTCAGGGAAAAGCTTCTGTTTGCTGAAAGACCTCAACTCTACCCAGAACCTAGCCTCAACACAGCATCTCCAAACTAGAGGAAACAGCCATCTCCCTCTTTTGTGATACTCAAAGCAGAGCTCCCTCCCATTGAACTAGCCTGGGAGGAAGATCACAAAATCCTGGGTAAAGCAGAGCATTTTTCTGCCTGCTCAAACAAACTGACTTAAGAAACCAACTAAGCCACAGGAAAATCAAACACCACAAGCAGACCAGACACTCTACCAAGAGACTGGTTACTGACGCAAGGGAGATACAGGATCTTCCCATCCCCTCCAAAAACAATCAAAGAACTCTTTTTTGTACCTTTTATAGAATTTTTTTTTAACTTTTTAAATTTTTAACTTAAAAAATTGTTTTTTATTAACTGTTTTTTTCTGCCTCTTATAATTTTTATTTTAGGGGTATATATGTATGTGCTTTTATTTCTGTTATTTCTTTTTTTTGTTTTTGTTTAGCTCTACTGACTTTTTAATCCTTTTTTTTCTTTCTCATTCTTTTCACTTTTTCTTCTCTTTCGTTTTTCTTTGGGTGACTTAATTGCTGCTCTGCTCATCCTCAGATATACCCATAGTCGATTATTAACCCTTATCCCCCATTGTGTACACACTTAATCCAGAAATTTATTACTCAATTCAAAACCACTTAGACTTAAATTCCTTAATAGCAGTACTACCTCTTTATACCTATATAATATTTTAAGCATTTTTAAGTTTTTCACGTCTCCTTTCTATCCTTCCCCTTCTCTTATCCTATTCCTGTTCTTCTCTGAATATTATGTTTTTAAAAAATTTGTATAATTTTTAAGTGTTTCACTTTTTAATTTTTAATTTTTGTTTTCCTATTTTTTCTTGTCTTTTTTTCTTTCTCTTTCTTCTTTTTCTCTCTCTCTACTATTATTCTATGCAATCTATTTCCTGCTTTGAAAATTTAACTTTTCCTCTACCTTTCCACATCCCCCTATTCCTATTTTTACCCTAAACCTAATAATTTCTGGTTTTCCAAATTCTTCTTTGCTGTTCGTAGCCCATTAATACATAGTTGTTTGATGCTGAACAGATATATCTGTTGAACTAGATTGGATCTGCAGACTTTTGACTGTGTAACTACAGACTTTGGTTGATGCTTGCCTTAAGATAGTGTTCTAGCACGAAGCTGGTGTTACTTTCATCCCAAATTGGCAGAACAAGCTGGAAAAACACAAGAAAAATAGCAAGTCCTGGTATCTCAACTCCCACTCATGATAATCAGGGGACAGAACAGATAATGAATAATCCAGAGGAGAGTTCCCAAAGAGCTCTACAAAAACTACTGGTAAATATGGTAAATGAAAAAATTGAAAACTTGCAAAGGACTCAGTGTGAGTGTGATAGGGAGAGAGAGGAGGCAAACCAAAGGTCAATACAGGAATATCATGAGCATGAGGAAGCTACTCAAAGATTGATACAGTAATTGCGTGAGCAGCTTGAGAACACTCAAAGAGAAATAAAGGAATGGCGTGAGCAGGCTGAGATCAGTCAAAGAGATAGACAGGAATTGCAGGAGCTGGCTGAGAACAGACAAAGAGAAAGTCAGGAATGGCGTGAGCAGGCTGAGAAAACTCAAAGACAACTACAGGAATTGCGTAAATGCGAGGAAGCTAATCAAAGAGTAATACAGGAATTGAGAGAATGGGGTGAGAATAGACAAAGATCAATAGAGGCATCATGGAATCCATGACCAGAGAGCTGAAAGAAGTCAGGGAGACCACAAAGGGAATGCTGAATGGAACCCAATAGAAGGAACCGGGAGTTCAAGGAAACCATAACCAATCAACTAAGGGATCTGAGAATAAACACTGAACACCAAATTAAGGAAATAAAGAAGTTCATACAAGATCTAAAACAAAGCTCCAACAAAGAATTAGAAGCCATCAAAGCCGACCAACTAGAAGGTAAAGATATAAAAAAAGTAGAAAGTCTTGATAGTCGGTTAGACCACGCAGAAGATCAAATCTCAGGGATTGAAGACAGCCTAGATATTATAGAGAAAGAACATACAACCACCTAAGACAAATCCAAGAAATATGATAGATCTATTCAACACTTGGAAGACACCATGAGAAGGCCTAATCTGAGGATAATGGGTGTAGAGGAGCACCTAGAAACAGAAGTTAATGGTCTAGGAAATTTGTTTAACAGGATCCTAGCAGAGAACTTCCCAAACATGGAAAAAAGATAGGCCTATTCAAATACAAGAAGCTTTTAGAACTCCAAGTAGACCAGACAAGAACAGGACATCCCACAGTCACATTACAATCTGCACAGGATCAATTCAGACCAAGGAAAAGATCCTTAAAGCTGTCAAGGAGAAAATATCAATCACCTATAACAGGAAACCAATTAGAATCACTTCAGATTTCTCTGCAGAGACAATCAAAGCAAGAAGAGCCTGGAATGATGTATGCCATGTCCTAAAGACAAACAACTATCAACCAAGAATACTGTAACAGCTAAACTCTCCTTCATAACTGAAGGTCAAATAAAAACCTTCCATAGCAAAGAAAAATTGAAACAATATATCTCCACCAAACCAGCCCTACAAAAGATTCTTTTTTTGGGGGGGGAGGGGGGGGAGAAGTCCGGTCGTGGGGCCTGAACTCTGGGCCTGGGTGCTGTCCCTCAGCTCTTCAGCTCAAGGCTAGCGCTCTACCGCTTAAGCCACAGCACTACTTCCATTTTTTTCTTTTCTTTTTGCTTATGTGGTGCTGAGGAATCAAACCCAGGGCCTCATGCATGCAACGCAAGCGCTTTACTACTGAGCCACCTTCCCAGCACACAGAAGATTCTTAAAGATGTCCTATACATAGAAAACCAACAAGACCACAATAAAGGACAACAAACCGCACCCAAACTGAGAATCCTAGAACCATCAGAAGAACCCAGTTGTCACAACCCCCAAGAAGGTGGATAAAATGGCAGGAACTCCTAAATACCTCTCAGACCTATCTCTCAACATTAATGGACTTAACTCTCCAATTAAGGGACATAGACTGTCCAGTTGGATTAAAAAGCAAGATCCTTCTATCAGCTGCCTTCAGGAGTCACACCTTGCCCATAAAAACAAACACATTTTCTATGTGAAAGGCTGGAACAACATCTACCAAACAAACAGGCAGGAGTCCAAATCCTAATATCAGATAAAATAGACTTCAAATTAAAATTAGCCAGAAGAGATAAAGAAGGTCACTACATACTAATTAAGGGATCTCTCCTTTAGGAGGATATTACAATTCTAAATATCTATTCGCCAAACAACAGAGCACCCAAATTTATCCAAGAAACACTACTTCCCTCAAATTCCACATAGATCCAAAGACATTAATTGTTGGGGATTTTAACACACCACTTTCCCCACTAGATAGATCAACTCAGCAAAAAGTCAACAGAGAAACCACAGATCTAAACACCTGCATGGATCTACTAGATGTAACAGACATCTACCGAATATTTCACCCAGCAGCATAAAAAACACGTTTTTCTCAGCAGCACATGGAACATTTTCCAAAATAGATCACATTTTAGGCCACAAAGCAAACTTGCTCAAATTCAGAAACAATGAAGTTATATCTTGCATTCTCTCAGACCACAAGGGAATAAAATTAGGACTCAACACCAAAAGCCACCAAAGAAAATCCTGTAACACATGGAGGCTGAACAACACACTGCTGAATCACGAGTGGGTCATGGAAGAGATTAGAAAGGAAATTCAAATGTTCATGATATTCAACAAAAATGAACACACAAATTACAGCTCCTCTGGGACACAGCAAAGGCAGTACTCAGAGGCAAGTTTTAGCTCTGAGTTCCTACATCAACAAATTGGAGAGATCTGAAACCAACAATTTAATGAAACATCTGCCCCTCCTAGAAAAAGAGCAGCAAGATAAACCCCAATCCAGTAGATGGAAAGAAAGAATTAAAATTAAATCAGAATTAAATGAATTAGAATAAAAAAAACACAGAAAGAATCAATAAAATAAAGAGCTAGTTCTTCAAAAAAATTAACAAAATTGACAGACCCTTAGCAAATCTTATCAGAAAAAGAAGAGAACACACCCAAATAAATAATCAAAAATGAGAATGGAAACATCACCACATAAACAACCAAGATTCAGAACATTATAAAGGAATACTTCTCAAAACTTTATGTTAATAAGTTTGAGAACTTGGCAGAAATGTACCTGTTCCTAGCAAATACTGACATGCTGAAACTAAACCAAGATGAGTTAAACCATCTTAACAGGCCCATATCAAGTATTGAAATAGAAACAGCAGTAACAGACCTCCGATCTAAGGAAAGCCCAGGACCAGATGGTTTTACAACGGAATTCTACAAGACCTTCAAAGCAGAGCTCACATCAATACTCCTCCAACTCTTCAATGAAATTGAAAGAGAAAGTTCACAATCGAACTCATTCTATGAAGCCATCATAACCGTCATCCCAAAACCAGGCAGGGACTCATCAAAGAAAGAGAACTGTAGACTCATTTCATGAACATTGATGCAAAACTTCTCAACAAAATTTTGGCCAATTGACTTCAACAATTCATCCAAAAAATCATACACCATGATCAAACAGGATTCATTTCAGGGATGCAAACCTGGTTCAATATATGCAAGTCAATTAATATATTTCATCACATCAACAGAAGCAAAGATAAGAACTACATGGTTATCTCAATAGATGCAGAAAAAGCATTTGACAAGATCCAACACCCCTTTATGATGAAGGTTCTGGAAAAATTAGGAATCCATGGAACATTCCTCAATACAATAAAGGCTGTATATGACAAACCTACAGCCAGCATTATACTTAATGGTGAAAAACTAAAGCCATTTTGCCTCTTAACTCAGGAATGAGACACGGTGTCCACTTTCCCCACTTCTCTTCAATCTAGTATTAGAATGCCTAGCTAAAGCAATAAGACAAGATGCAAACATAAAGGGGATCAAAATAGGGAAAGAAGAAGTAAAACTCTCCCCCTTTGCAGATGACATGATCTTCTATTTAAAGAATCCCAGACTCCACTCCCAAATTACTCAAGCTGATTCAAAACTTTGGCAAAGTAGCAAGGTATAAAATTAACCCTCAAAAATCAATGGCTTTTCTGTATGCCAACAATGAGAAAAGTGTGGCTGAAATTAGGAAAGCAACTCCATTCGTAATAGCCCCACAAAAAATAAAATACCTAGAAATTAACTTAACCAAAGAAGTGAAGGACCTCTATGATGAAAACTTTAAAAACATGAAAAAGGAAATCAAACAGAACTTTGAAAGTGACAAAAACTCCCATGCTCCTGGATTGGAAAGATCAACATCGTGAAAATGGCAATACTTCCCAAGGCTATCTACAAATTCAGTGCAATACCTATCAATATTCCAACCTCATTCTTCAAGGAAATAGAAGAGGCAACCCAAAAATTCATATGGAACAATAAAAGACCCCGAATAGCAAAAACGATCCTCAACAGAAAGAACAGTGCTGGAGGAATATCAATACCAAATTTCAAACTCTACTATAAAGCCATAGTAATCAAAACAGCTTGGTACTGGCACAAGAACAGACCTCAGGACCAATGGAATAGAATTGAAAACCCAGAAATGAACCTACAGACCTATAGCCATATAATCTTCGATAAGGGAGCTAAAAGAATAGAATGGAAGAAAGACAGCTATTCAGTAAATGGTGCTGGCAAAATTGGTTAACTACTTGTAGAAAACTAAAGCTAGATCCTTATATATCACCCTGCACCAGAATCTACTCCAAATGGATCAAAGACCTCAGAGTCAAAGCAGACACTCTGAAATCATTACAGGATGGGATAGGAGAAACCCTAGGTCTCTTGGCACAGGCCAAAATTTTCTTAATAGAGACCCAGAAACACAACAAATCAAAGAAAGGTTGGACAAATGGGATTGCATGAAATTGCAGAGCTTCTGCATGGCAAAAGACATAGCTAGCAAGATCAATAGAAAGCTCACGGACTGGGAGATCTTCACTAGCCATACAACAGACAAGGGTCTCATATCTAAAATATACCTTGAACTCAAAAAATTAAATCCCCCAACAACAAATCTTCAAAGAAACAACTGCCCAATAAATAAGTGGGCTAAAGACTTAAAAAGAAACTTCTCTGAAGAGAAAAGAAGGATGGCCAATAGACACGTGAAGAAATGCTCAACCTCCCTAGCCATAAAAGAAATGCAAATCAAAACATTGAGATACCATCTCACCCCAGTTAAAATGGCTATAATCAAGCACTCTAATAACAACAGATGCTGGAGGGGATGTGGACAGAAGGGAACCTTACTGCATTGTTGGTGGGAGTGTAAACTTGTTCAATCACTTTGGAAAGCAGTATGGAGGTTCCCATTAGTCTGCACATAGAGCTCTCCTATGACCCAGCAATCCCACTTTTGGGCATTTACCCAAATGTTCACAAACAAGACCACACTAAAGCTACCAGCACGACTATGTTTACTGCAGCATTATTTACCATAGCTAAGATATGGAACCAACCCAGATGCTCCTCAGTAGATGAATGGATCACGAAAATGTGGTCTATATACACAATGGAATTCTATGCCTTCATCAGAAAGAATGACATTGCCCCATTTGTTAGGAAATGGAAAGACTTGGAAAAAATTATATTAAGTGAAGTAAGCCAGGCCCAAAGAAACATAGGCTCCATGCTTTCCCTTATTTGCAATAACTAGTATATGCCTGAGTCAAGCAGAAAAGGTCAGATAACTTGATGTTAGGGAAATGAACCCTAAGATATGTATTCAAATGTTTTTTTTTCTTTCATGCGATTGTTTCTAACATATTTATAAGATTATTTCTTTGTTGCTTTGTATGTCCCTCCCCCACGTTATGACCCCCGCTTTCACTGTATTTGATGTTGGTATAATTTGTGAAGGGGAAGGGAAAAAACAAATCGTTTCAATAGGGATACAGGTTTACTCACTGCAACAATGAGATGTGCAAGTCGTTATGTCGAAAATGAACTTTACAACTTTGGTGGGGGGGGGGGGAGGGGGGGAGGGGGAATGGGGGCGGGGGCTGGAGGAGGATGGGAAGGGATGGAAAGGGGAAATAAAGGAGGAGGCTACAATGCTTGATAAGACATGTACTCATTATCTTGCCCATGTAATTGTAACCCCTCTGTACAGTATTTTCACAATAAAAAAAAATGTTGCACTATATTTTTTCTAAAATAGTTATTAAAACAAGAAGCTTTTGTGTGTCATTGGCAGTTTGTTAAAACTGACCTCCCTGATAGGCCCCTCTACTCTGTACCTTAAGCCTCAGAATGGCTTGCTCAGTCAGCTAATGCCTCATATTGTCTTCATAGACTCCTGACTATGTCTTTCCATGTCCTTTCTCATACTTCTGCCAGCTTGGCATTCACTTTTCCTGACTCCCATACCAACCATTTTCCTTAGTTCTAACTGTTGACATTTTACCTATTCTTAAAGGCCAAGATCTACTGCTATACTTTATGAAACATTCAGAAATACACTGAACAATACATTATTTTCTCCTTCTTTGTGCTTATTGTTTTTTAGCAATAGTCACGGCATATATTTTATTTTTTGTTTGCTCATCTGTTAGTCTATAAATGGCTGGAATTTGGACACAATGTTTCTTTCATATACATCTCCTGTATTGCTCCTGGCACATGCTAACTATGGTAAATATTAGTAGAACTAATTATTTTCGGTTTATTTCATTATTCTTAGTTGGAGGTACTGGAGGTTAAACTCAGTGTTCCACATTTGCTAAGCAGGTACTCTATATCTTGAGCCAAACCCTCAGTCCATTTTTGATTATGATCTTTTGATAGTCTAGTGTGTTTGCTGGAGGCTGGCCTTGAACAATTATACTTTTTTTCTGTGCTTCTCTACACAGCTGTGAACAAAGTCATGTGCTACCATGCCTGTTTTATTTGTTGAGATTGGCACTTGCTAATTTTTTTCAAAAGCTGGCACTGACACAAGCTTCCCAACTCCTCCCCCTATGCTCCCTTGTAGCAGAGATTATAGGCATGCATCATCAATCCTGAAAACATTAATCTTTCCAAAGTCAAACTGACCATTGTCTTCTAATACATATTGGGCAAAAGGGAAGACTCGGAGAAATAATTCTTGTATGATAAGATGTACTAACATTATACAAAAAGGAGATTTAGTTTGCTATCTATTTTGTTGGTTTTGTGTGCATGTATGTGTGTGTGTGTGCGCGCGCACGCACACGCGGGCACACTCGTGCCAGTCCTGTGGCTTGAACTCAGTGTCTGGGTGTTATCCCTTAGCATTTTGTTCTCTGGGTACTGCTCTACAACTTGAGCAACAGGCACCACTCCCAGTTTAGAGAATGACTAACTGAAGATAAGAATATCACAAGCTTTCCTGACTCAGTAGGATTCACTTTTGAACCATGATCCTCAGATCATTCCAACCAGAGCCATCAGCACCCTACAGAGTTTGCTCTAATTTTGTATACCATTAATGCTCAATCAAAAGTCCTTCTTCAAAATCCAAACAAAAACAGTATTTCATGTGAACAAAATTCAAGATATAAACACAAAGATCTATGGTATGAAAAGGATAGAAACTGGGGCTGGGAAGGTGGCTCAGTGGTAGAGCGCTTGCCTTACATGCATGAGGTCCTGGGTTCGATTCCTCAGCACCACATAAGCAAAAAGAAAAAAGACAGAAGTGGGGCTGTGGCTCAAGTGGTAGAGTGCTAGCCTTGAGCTGAAGAGCTGAGGGACAGTGCCCAGGCCCAGAGTTCAGGCCCCACAACTGGACCCCCCCCCCCAAAAAAAAAAGAAAAGAAAAGGATAGAAACTATGACAATTTAAAACAACTTCAATAATAGTTGAGGTAAGTTTTTATATTCAATACCCTAAAATTTGACCTAGATGTTATTTTATTTTCTAAAGTATAAAGCAAATGAAGATGTTTGCTTTGCTAAAAAAATTCATTATCAGTTCTGTAGCTTTTACATCTCAAATTTGTAGCTCCACATTTCCAAGATTTCTTATTTTACTTTATAAGATTTCTATTTGACCTAACTAAATTTCATAGAATTCTTGGTTATTCCATGGAGGCTATAAATTTGATGAGATTATCTATTAATGTATGTATTGAAAAGAAAATACAAGTTCAACTACTAACTGATTTTGTAGGAGATGTAAGCATAAGTATATTGCAAACTGATTTTTATATGAAATGTAAGCAAAAATATATTTAAAAAATCATAAATTCAGTTTTAAAGCAATTGTCTTATGGAATAACTTAATAAAATATTTAAGCAAAATCAAAAACAAAAAACTGCTGAAGCAAATCAGATGCCTAAACAACTGAACATATTGGAAAAATATTCTGATTAGCCTTTTGTTTGTACTGATAAATCTGTATTAATATTAGTATTAATTAATCCCTATTAACTTGTTAATGGTAGTACTAAAAATCCGTTTGAATAGTACTTGTTTATATAAATTTATTTAACATATCTTAAACATGAATAGGAGGTATGTTTCACAAACTGAAATATTTTGGTTGCAGCAGATGGAATTTTCTCATTCTTTTGAAAAAAAGTAGTGTGGATGAGTTTAATCCATCTTTTTTTTTCTTTCTGTATATGTGTAAATTCTGGGCTTGAATACAGGGCCTTGTACTCTTGCTCAGCTTTTTAACTCTAGTATTTGAGCCCAGCTTCCAGTCTGACATTCTGTGGTTAATTGGAGATAAAGTCTTGTGTACTTTTCTGTTGGAGTGAGCCTTGAAACTTGATCCTCAGGTCTTAGCCTGTTGTGTAGCTAGGATTACAGCCTGTTGTCAATGGTGCCAGACTACTTTATGCCTTTTATTTTAGAGTAGTAGAGGTGGGGGGGGCGGGGCAGGTAGTGTTTGAAATTCAGTCTTGTTGCCCAGAGCTGAAACCCTGTCCTAAGAATATCTAAACTATATGTAGGACTTTTAAATAAATTATATTATTGTTTTACTCTGCGCAGCAGCTTTCAAAATGATTTTCCCACTTATTCTTTGATTCTTTTTTATTTTACATGTACATATTTATGTAATACATGTATAAAATGTATGATGTTCAATTCAAGGTAAATAATATTTTTATCTCCTCACTACTTTGTGGTTAGCATCTTCAAGCTTCTCTCTTCTAGTTATTCATAAAATATATTTGACACCATTACGAACTATAATCACCCCAGTTTTTTACATACCAGATATGAGACACAATGGCAGTATTGCTTGTTTCATGTCTTCTAATAATGTTTCCCAGTTCTGTGCATTTTTTTTCAAATGATGGCTGAATAATATTCTATTGTGTGTAGGTCATTTTTGTTTTTGCTTTGGTTTTATTGAGATACAATCAACATATTATAAAATTCATGCTCTTAAAAGAATAAAATGGCTTTTAAGTATAATCATAAAGGTGTGTAACCATTATCATTATCTAATTTTAGAATTTTTCATCACCACAGAAGTATCTCCTAATCACCTTATCTTCTTGACCCAGCAACTGCCTAATATTTTCTAGGTAGGGAATTTTGCTTATTCCAGATATTTCACATAAATGTAATTACATAATTTAAGGCCCCATTTATTTGGCTTTTCTTACTTAGCAGGAGATTGCTAAGGTTTTTCCATATTATGGCACATATCAGAACTTCATCCTTTTAATGCCTGAGCAATAAATGTTCTACTGTATGAATTTACTATCTTTGTTTATCTTCATATTATCTGAAGGATATTTGAGTTCTTTTTTAGCTATTAGGAATAATGATGTTGGATTTAATCATGTTTATACTTTTGGTTTGTTTTTCTTGCTATATACCCAGTAATGGTTATATGAAAGACTGTGTTTAATCATTTGATGGGCCATCAAATCATTTTCCAAAGTAGATGTTTAACAAACAGTTTGTGAAGGTTCTTATTCATTTAAATTCTCACCAATACATTGTCTTTTCTTTGTATTAAAATAGTCTTAGTTGTTACCTAGTATTACCTTTATAGTTTTGATCTGTATTTCCATCATTACTGATAGTGAGTAGCATTTGAATACTTATGCTTCATATACTTGTATATCTTCTTTGGAGAAGAATCATTTGCCTATTTTTCAATTGAGTTCTTTTTATATATATATTCTCTAGGTAATACACCATTGCCAGTTATGTGCCTTATCATTATTTTCTACTATTATGTAGGTCATGTTTCATTTATATAAGTATTCTTTGAAGCAAAAATGTGACTGAGTTTCTAATCTAGAACAAAGGTCTAAAGTTCCTATAACCTTGGATTCCTCAATAGCAAGAAGGGCAAAAAGAATCTGATTTGCTTTATTAAAACATTGTTGTTGTTGAGAGCTGGTGGCTCAAGCCTATAATCCTAGCAACTTAGGAGGCTGAGATCTGAGGATTCTAGTTCAAAGCTAGCCCTGGCAGAAAAGTCCCTAAGAGACACTAATCTCCAATTAACCACTCAAAAAACAGAAGTAGCACTGTGGTTCAAAGTGATAGAGTACTAGCCTTGAGCAAAAGAGCTCAGGGACAGTGCCCAGGCCCTGAGTTCAAGCCTCATAATCGACAAAAACAAAAACATTGTCATAAAGCTCAATAGTGTAGATATATAAATGTTGAAAAAACAGAATTTTAAACTTGATTTAAACATTTCCCATTGTTGCTATGACCAAAGAAGATGAAATTCCAGCTTTTTATCTTGGTATATGCAGCCTCATTTATAGTGACATAGACTTCTCTCTTGAGTGTATACTTGATGTACACCTAAGCAGCCATCTTCTACCATACACTCTAAAGATTATCTATGTTTTCCAAAATTGGACCGTGAATAAATTAACCACAGTGGATTGCAAGGTAACACTGAATTAAAGAATAGACAATATGCATAATAAATTTTGTCTCCTAAAACAGTTATTGGAAACATTCGTTTTGAATACATTGCAGTATTTCAAACATTTATATGTGCTAAACTAGTATAAGAGATTAAGACTTTCATTTTAATTTTTTACATTCTCCTTGTTAATAAAAAGAAGTATGTGGAATTACAACAGATAATAGAGATATGCAAAAAGAATAATCCATATATATCATAAAATCTCTTATTGTTTGTCACTAAAGTAGTTTCTGGTTTTCAGTATTATAAGTATCACAGTAAGAATAATGGGTTAAAGCCAGGAATAGGTCATATACCTGTAATATTAGCAACTTTGGAAGATTGAGAGAAGGATGAGGCCAGCATAGACAAAAAAGTTCATGAGACCTCATCTGAACCTATATAAGACCTTGGCACATGTCTATAATACCAGTTACCCAAAAATGTAAATGGAACAATTTTGGTCCAGATTGGGTCAGAAAAAGAGAAAAAGACTACTGAAAAAAATAATAAAAACAAAAAGGGCTCAGCGCATGACTCAAGTGGTATAGTGAATGCCTAGCCTGTGCAATGCCTAGTCTGTGCAAGCCTGTGTGTGGCTGAGTTTCAATGCCAGTATCGGGAAAAAATACCAAGTAACTGATTAACAATTAACAATATGCTGGAAACAAGGAACAATATTTCATAGAAAACTGAAAAAAATATTCATCTAATGTTACAAAGCTGCCAATTTTCCTCTATTCTTCCTTATCTCCTTTGGCACCTGCCCTCAAAACCATGAATGGGGAATTAACACTCTCAACATCAGCATCATTTCAATTTAAGTGACTGTGAATAACCTGTTTGTGACCAAATAGGATCAAATCTAATCAAAAACCTCAGATAATTTAAGTCAGTTGAGAATACTACATGCTTTGCCTCTGTTTGCTTCTTGTTTTTTTCTATTAGTTATTAAAGAAAAATGGCCTGATATTTCAGTGGATATATTATGAGAGGATCAGACTATTTTCCATTACTAACTAGAACAGTATATTCAAGGTTCTATAGCTATTATAGTGCCAAAAAGAGAAAGTCAGTTCTATCTTTCTACATGGACCTTACAAACATAAAATTACTAGAAAACCATTCAAAACGAAAATGTTGTACTCATAATAGCCTTACAATTTGGTCCAGAATCCAAGTTTTCTGTCACAGCTGAAATTCTAGCACTTGAAAGGCTCTGGCAGAGAGATCATAAATCCCATTTGAGCTTCTTAGAAAAACTCTACCTCAAAACAAACAAGCAAACAAATACATAAATATTTGGCCATTTCTCATGGTTACCATTTCTAGTGCCCTAGTCTTGTCACCATGATCTCTGGCCTGGATTTCCTTCAGTTCCCACTAAGAAACTTGCTTTCTGACAGATGAGTAAAATTCCAATATGAATATATACACCACATTTTCTTGATCCACTTGCCCATGGAAAAACATCTGGACTGATTCCATATCTTGGCTATGGTAAACAATGATGCAATGAACATAGGTATGATGGTAGCTTTAGTGTGGCCTTATTTGTTTCTATCAGATAAATTCCCAGAAGTAGAATTGCTTGGTTATAGGGTAGCTCTATGTTTAGTTTTTGTGGAACCTCCATATTGCTTTCCAGAGAGGTTGAACAAGCTTACATTCCCACCAACAGCCACATTCATGCCAGCATTTGTTATTGCTAATATTCTTGATATTGGCCATTCTTACTGGAGTGAGGTAGAATAGAATAACAGTGTTGTTTTGATTTGCATTTCCTTTATGACAAGATGATGAACATTTCTTCATATTTCTATTGGCCATTTTTATTTCTTCTTCTGAGAAGTCTCTCTCAGAAGTCAATAGCCCATTTTATAATTGGGTTGTTATTTCATTGAGGGTTTATTTTAGGGGGGAGGTAATTTTTGAACTTTTTGCATATTTTGGATATTAGACCCTGGTCTGATATATACCTGGTGAAAATCTTCTCACATTCTGTGGGCTTTCTATTTAGCTTATTTGCTATGTCCTTTGCCATGCAGGAATTTTAAACATTTACTGCAATCCTACTATTTATCTAGTCTTTCTTTGATTTGTTGTGATTCTGGATCTGTTTTTAAACAACTACAGTTATCACCTCTCTACATGTGAACTTATTTTTTCTTCTACAATACAAACTGCAAGTTTTCAGGGTTCTTTATTGTGTTACCTGATATTCCTCAACACCCTGTCCTTAAACAGATTCTGATACAAGCTTCTCATAAAAATATGTCAAACAACTACTATAAATTCTCTTGCTACTACTTGGAAGAAAAATGACAAATATATTCAATGGAGCATATGATTGCTATAAAAATAATTTTTTCAAAGAAAATTTAAAATCAACTAATAAATTGTGGTTTGGGATAAATTTGCATTCCAAATGAATTTATTGAAATTTTTAATTATGTATTTTAATTTATCACTATAATATAGGAAAACATAATGCTAAAGACTTATCAATGGATAATTTAGAGCAGTTATCCATAGTGTATGTTATCTTTATTTGCTTACAAAAGGTGTGTGGTGTGCAATAAAGGTACAGTAAAGATTCAACATACAATTAACTACAAAAGAGATACTAAAGGAATACATTTGCTTCACAGAATAGACATAGTTAATTCATTTCTCATTGCAACTTGCATTTTCCTCATGACTATGCAGACGTGAAACTCAAAAATGACAAAGGAGGTTAAATTTAATTGACAGAAGAAACCCAATCTTACTGGACACAGATATAGCTCACACCTGTAATCTTCAGGAGAACTGTAGCCTAAATCCAGTCTAGGCAAGAAAAAATGCAAGACTGAAAAATAGAGCCAAGCTTGCTAGAGGCATGGCTGAAGTAGTAGCTTGAGCTAGGAATTTCAAGGTCCTAAGTTAAAACCTCACTACCATTACAAAAAAAGATCCCTTAACTTACCACCTTTTTGTATAGAGTAGTAGTGAGCTAATCCAAGAGTCTTATGTTGGAGCTAAATTCTCAATTTTAAGCAAAACTGAATCTCAGAATTAGTGTGATTATTACATTGAGGTAACACTTTTCTGTAACTTCAAAACAGGCCTAGGCTTCACAATTTGCAGGTAAGAAAAAAAATCAATAAACTACATCATACTAAATTATACATTAAAAAGGAGATGTGAGGCACATTCCAATGTTCTGCAGCAATGGATAACGAATCTTACAAATATGTGTATATATGTATGCATATTCATATGTATGGAGCAGCCAGGTAGTTTCCAGTTAGTAGTAATTACTACAAGATGCTTAGCAAAGCAGAAATAAAATATAATTATAAACATTCTACTTTTACCTGTATTATTTTCTAAAGGATGTCATAGCAAGAAATTAGCAGTTAGCTACTGAGATTTACTTTGATGTTTAATTTTAACAGGAAGAAGTAAACAACCAATTAAATTCTAAAAATATCCAGAGAATAATAATGTTTTCAACTTGAATTCATTAAAATTATTCTAAGGTGTCAATTCACTTGAGATCATTGGACATATATGGCCACAGGGATCTTTAAGTATCAGAAATCATAATTACTTGCCAACATGGAAGAAATCTGGAACTAAATTAAGAATTCTGAGTACAAAGTACAAAATTATTCAATTAACCAAACTACCACTTGAGGTCCCGTGAGGAATCTCATAGCCGTATTTGCAGATACTTAAATAACTCTAAGCATTCACTTCTGCCTACCTTGATTGCTGACTAGGCAATATTTTCTATAACTTAGGGGCAAATTTGAATGCACACATATATACATGAACTTATATATCCATCTATTGGCAAATTTAAGAACATTGAGAATTAAGAGTAAGTCTAAGATTGCAGGAAGAAAATGGAGATTATATGCAAAAGACAAAAACATCGAATTTACATGAGACATGAAAGAACATAGCAAGATTTTTAAAACTTTGAAAAAGGGAACTTTTAAATTTGAATTTTCATATACAATTCTATTGGTATTCCATGTAAAAAGCAAATAAAATATGTTGACAAGCATTCAATTTCTCAAAAAGAATGCCACATATAATTGTCCTAGAAAAAAAAAAATCTCTCAGATGGTTTATTCTAGTGAAAAACTAAAGAAATCCATGAGCAAAAAAACTAGAAATAAAAAGGAAAGAATGTTGAACATCTTGAACACTGTTAAGAAGCAACTGGAAACTATAATGGGGCATACCCACGTTACTTACATTCATGTTCATGTTTGATTTGTCATGTTTTCTCTCCTGTCCTATGTATGGGTTAGTTGCTTTCATTTTTCCTGTATTTGATTTTCAGCAATATTTGAAAACATTTTAAACAGATGGAGAGAAGAGAGAATTTGTACTCAAATAGTCCAGGTTTTCTGTTTGGTAAAGGTTTTGCACTAATGTTATTTGAAACAAGGGGCCAAAATGCAGCATTTGCTGTACTTTCATTTCATCATCTCTTTTCTAATTTCTCCCCAAGTAATTGAAAATACACACATAAATTTCCTAATGCTCCAAGCTTCCATGGCAACATGTGAGCTAGAGTAGTAAAAAGTCAGACACAAAAGGTATATACACACACACACACAAATATTCATTCCCTCTAAAATCTGGCCCTTTGTATACTACCTACAAGGTACATGTTTTATTTTTTTCTTGAATAACCAAAAATGTAATGAAATCAACTACATTAGTACCTAGGGTTGAGGAAGAGTCTTATTTTTATTCTCCTTGCTTCTCCTTAAAGAAAAGCAAGATCAGAAAATAACAACATATAATTAGTCCAATTAGAACATGTTAAAGAGGGAATAAAATATTTCAATTGTAGAGTCTCTGAATTTTCCTACCTAAACATTGTACCATAAATAAAATTACAAGCATATAATTAAATTAGGATGCCTCAAAATTCTTTGATTAGTCATTAATCACAATCTGTGCACTTTTCCTCTTTTGGATTATTGTTTTCAGAAGCCATGTCAGGCATTGTTTCGGGATTTGAATACCACATTTACTTGCACATGATTTCTGATTCACTGTATTCTATTTCTGTACTTGTAACAAAGGACTATGATAATACATACTCCACAAAAAAACTATTCACTCTATTTTATACTTCTCACATTCAAAAGCAAAACTACATAACTAAAACGCAGCTCATCTCCACCTAATTTTGTAATATACTTTATTAAGAAGGATAGTATTACTGTTAACTAGGGGACACATGGTACTAAATACAGGTGATTTTTTTTCTCTCATTGTAACTATATCTTAAATTTCTTCAGCTCCACTCTGTCAAGCAAAAGCTCCTAGGTGAGCAGTCTGTCACTCTTGCCTAGGCTAATAGATTCTCTAGTGGCTTTTGTTACAGCTCATGTCATACCATTAAAACTCTGTGCCTAGCAAGTGGCATAGCATGTGCAGCAGAATCTTATCAACTCTAGATAATCAGACTGTGTGGTTTCACAAGCAGATGCAGATTAGAATAGCAATGTAAATATGTAAATCACAGTGGTCCCTTTTCAGCACCACTGTTCCTACCTCTAATGACCCTCGCAGAAAGTCTGTTTGTTCAGCTCCTACTTCCAGTGCTACATCAACAGAAGCAAAGGGACGGCTGGCCATCTGCTGTCGTTCTCGAAGTAGTTGCTGGAGGGGGTTAAAAATGATTTGTTTAAAATAGGCCTTAAAATCTACTAAACTTAACAATTTCTAGTTTCCTTTTTAAATAACATGACCCTGAAAAGCCAGGAATCATTTCATACACATATTGATACTTAGAGAGGAAGATTACCTTCTCCAGATGGTCTGAATTATATTTCTACAAAAGCATCAAATGTATAGTACCAACAAATAACTTTTCCCTGACTGCCATCCCACAGATGCCATAAAATATATTCAGAAGTACAGTGAAAACTCGGGTGAGAAGTGCTACTTAAATAAAAAGTGTTTTTACCATGATGATTATGCCAAGTTTTCCCACTCAAAATAACTCATGCTTTTGTCTTAGGTGAAAAAAGTAACAGTGCCAATGTTCAAGAAATGATAATGAAAAGTTGTCAAAATGCATTAATAAAGATTAAAGGCACATATACCTGCCAAGACTATAAGTCATCAAGAGCCCCTGTAGTTGCTATGGAATCAGAAGGAATTCTTACTGGGAGGGTTCAAACTTCATTGAAAATCACTGTGTTCATTATTTAAAATCAGGAATGACTAACAAGTTACTGAAATTTTGTGCCAGAACTTCTAAAGCACCTCTAGATATTTATTTCTCTTTTCTTGAGACTATTCTGGGATTTTCCCAAACTAAAACCAATAAACTGGGAAGTACAAACCACTACCAAGCTAATTTATATTCTATCTTTTCTTGAAATTATAATATTCATTAAGTCATGATAAGAAAAAAATTGATGACCAGGACTTGATATTACAAATCTTGGGACTCTCATTTTTACAGATAATAAAATTATTATTAAATATTAAAAGAGGATGGGTGATGCAATTTAATACTCTTTCAAAGGAGAAGAAAATCATATTGCTGAAAAAGGCAAAGTCCTTGAACACAATTAGTGATGCCATTATTTATAAAGATTTTTAAAGATTCACTAGCATTAACTTACATTAATGATCTTTGAATGTAAATGATACAGCACTGTGATGCAATCAGTCAAATAATTCACTTGTAGATGATAAAGAAACAAAGGAAATACACATATGATACAGGGAGGTAACTTTGTTCATGAAATGAAGTTTAAACTATAATTTATAATTCGTTAGAAAGAGAATATGTGGGATTAAAGTTGTATAACTCTTAATGAGTAATAATTTAGCTCTATAAGGTATATTTTTCCAAGACTAGTAAGTTCATAGAAAGATATAAATTAAAAGTAAAAAGGAAGTCTAAATTACCAAATTATTCACATTAATATAAATTCAAAATTTTATTATTAAAAATATAGCTGTTATCAAATAGAATCTGGTTTGCCCTTCTTTCAACAGATGTGGCAAATGATCTGAAGAGATTAGATGAACAAAATGTAAACTGGGTTGTTTGTATTTCAAATGTCAAGTAATACTGAAGATAGAAGGCAAAGTGCTCTTCAGCTTTGGTACAAATCTACACACACCTATTTGTCCAGACAACAATGTATAAGTATTTTTCCCATAGCAATATAAGACAATTTAAATTCAAGTTTGTATTTAAGAATAACTTTTCTAAGATTGACAATGATTATCCTCTGCTTACAAATGGCATCTCATGACTAAGTGATTTTAAACAAATGAATACCTTGTTTCCTCATTTGACTATTTCTGTATATCCAAAAGTAGAAGGCCTACAAAATATAAGCACTAAATATTGGCTACTACAGGTTGTGAAGCAAATGGTTAAATATTCCAATTTTATTGGCAAATACTGTATTCCCTAGAAGAAAAGATATTATTTAAAACATACAGTAATCACATGCAGAATAATTAGTGACCCATAGTTTTAAACTTTTAAAAGCTTATTTGTAGAGTGTAAAACTTAGGGCTTCATGCTTGCTAGTCAAGTGCACTACCACTTAGCCATACTTCCTGTGTTTCTTTGAACTGGTTGATAGATTCTTGCTTTCTGCCTGTCTTGTGAGTGGACTATGATCCTTCAATTTTATATTTCCTGGGATGATAGGCAATTCATGCTCAGCTTCTTCCACTGAGATGTTGTCTTGCAAACTTTTCTTGCCCCAGCTAGTAATAAAATGGTGATCCCTCTGATCTCAGCTTCACATATAGAAAGTGTGACAGGAGAGCTCTCGGCGCTCAGCTATTGGTTGAGATCTGGCCAACTTTTTGCCTGGGTAGGAAGGAACTGTTGTTCTGAACTCAGCCTCTTGAGAACTTAGAATCACAGGTATGAGCAATTGTGCTCTGTCTGCAAAAGTATTCTTTTTTAAGATTTTAGTGTCTTCTGAGCTTTGTTTTCTATCATTTATTTTTAGGACTGAGTGTCCACTAGAGTACTTTCTGCAATGAAGAAAGCACACTGTTCCTGCTCAAACCTTAGCAGCATAATTTGTAAAATAAAACTTAGAGAGCACAAAATAGGGTATCAGAACAGATACATATAGGGAATTGAACACATGAATTCAGACTGACCATACAGCAGAGGAACTAGTTACTGAATGTTTGCTTGCATAGATGAGTTTCTTTGGTAGAACTCAGACAAATGTTCTTACTTAACATTAAAGCACATAACAAAAACACTGAACATAAACTAAGAGCAAATTTCTTTGTTCTGAAACAATTTTTCTTAGGTATGATGTCTGTAAAGGAATATGACAGAAAACATTTCAATTATTTTCATTGCTGATTTCTGTCTCTCAATTCTGTCCTTATCAATAGTGTTCCTTCCTGCCAGTTGACACCTGAATGCATTGCTTCCTAAATGTTGTCAGAATAAAAGGAAATGACAATAACATGCTTACAACTTCAATTTTGTCAAAACAGTGTAATTACTGACCTGCAACACTATATGACTTTGGAGTTAGAAGAACCTGCATTTGAATTACTCAGTGTCTCTATCTCTTAATTGTTTGACTTTACCAAATTATTTAGACTTTTCTAAATCTTCTTTTGTTCTCCTGCATAAAGTGGTGTTAATAACATTATCCACAGAACTTCCAAGGACCTGTTTTGAAGTCTAGCTATGCTAGCTATGCTGTTGGAGCAGAACCAAATTACTCAGACTTTTCTAATGTTCTACTTTCTCTCTATAAAATGATCATGGTAGTATTATCTTCAGGTCACATGGTGAGTACTAAAGAGATGATGTAATTAGCTCAGCATAGAGGTTGGCACATTGTAAGTACTCAATAACTGTTTACTGGTACAATTATTATGTTGAATTTCAAGCACTAATTTTATCTTCAAAGATAGCACACTAATTATCACTGGCCCATTTTCTTTAACACTGGTGACACATTTTGCTCTACTAGCCGCTCTTTTACCAAATGTTGCAAATTTATGAGACAGTTGGAAAATGTCATTATTGTGGTAGAATGAATTTAGATTTGGAACTGTTATCTGCCATTTGTGACCAAAAAAAGAATAAAAACTCAACCTGAAACTTAGGGGAAAATACACAGAACTTAAAAAAATAATTTATTTATTTTCTGTTATTTTTTGCAGAAAATGAAGCTTTAACATTTGTACATTTATAAGAAGCCATATAGCAGATACATCCATTTTATAAGTAATCCACTACTGATAATTGCTGTGCAAAACAATTAAGGCAAGAGGACTACTACTACTACTACTTCAAATATTGCAATGACTCCTTTGAAAAATTAAAATATTATTTATCAAGACACATTTTGGGGGATGGACAAATGAGAGGGCATGGACAAATGAGAGGAATGGAGAGAGGAAGGGTAAGAACATGTACTCATCATATTCAATGTACATTATGTAAAAAATGAACTATGTAACTGGGAGAGAGAGAGGGCAAATGAAGGAAAACAAATGAGGGGTAACACTGACCAAGAAGCACTGTACTCATAACCGACTTATAGAATAGTAAATGCTTTGGACAACTACTTACTAGTAACAACAATAATTAAATAATAGAGAAAATCCAGTTACACACCTCAGTAGTCACCAATTCTACTATATATGTACATATATACATATACACACGCATATATATGGGTATAATTCATTCATTTAATACGACTAGTTATTGACTAATTATCTAAGTTCATAGTAGCCATTTTTCTGTATACTGAAACTCTCTAATAAATGTTAGGAAAATAACCCTTACAAGCACCTATTAAAACAAAAGAGCAGGTCACTTTGTCACCAGTTCTCCTCATGCCTACTTCATTATGTTATGTTTAAGTTCCTCATATATCCTCCTCTTTCACCTTCAAATGTCCTTCTAACTATGTTAGAAATGCTTACTTCTCTTATAATCTACTTATTTTATTGGGATAGTACTACTTCTTTATAACCCCATGCCTTTTGGTTTCAGTTTTAGCTTTCAGTGTTACTGGGAATCAAACCCATGGCCTTGTACATGCCCAGGGATGCTCTACCACTGAGCCCTACCTCCATGTTTTAGTTAAAACCTATATTTAGTTGTTTGGAATTGCTCATAGCACTTAGTATTCCAGATAGCATTTGGGCAATAACAAGTGATGTCTGAATAAATCAAAGCATAAAATTTTTCCTCAGATGAATGTGGTAAAGGCAAGCTGAGATAAAATTGGCTTTAATTATGAATAAACTTTAAAATGTATGACATGTACTTTCATCCTATAGAATTCATATCTGATCCTCCTGAGTAGGTAGACATTTACATTTTTGGAATGAGAGCAGCTTTGTAAAACTGTATTTCAAATCAACATTAAGTTCCATATTGCTCCTCATTTCCCTTATTGAATACTATAAAGAGTATCAAAAAAAGCTGCCATAAAAAGTCATCACAATGACTAGATGAATTCTGGTGGCTCACTCCTGCCATTCTAGCTCTCAGGAAGCTGACTAACATGAGATTATGGTTTGAACCTGGTCCATCTCCAATCTAAAACTCACATATAAAAAGACAAAATACAGCATAAATAATGTTACTCACTCGATAACAATAATGATTAAATTGGTGTGACCATACAGTGTTTTCATAGATTTTTAAACCTGGAAAGGATCTCAGAGACCCCGTAAACAGACAATCATTTATTACACAGGTCATATACCACTAAAAGACAAATTGATGAATACTGGAAGGTCTATAAGCCTAATACTAATATTTTTTCTTTTAGAAAAACATTTTTAATAAAATTTCAAATATTCCTAGTGTTTAGTTTATTGCTATATTCAATATCTAACTATGACCCACCCAGAACCAAGTAGCTTCTGCCATTTCCTTAAAATCTTTCAGTAAATATATGTAAGAATTTGAAAATTATCTTGGAAGTAAAATGGGTTCCAAGTTTAAACATCTAATTGGAGAATTTTCTTTCTTTCATCAAACTCAATGTAGGTTTAGGCAAACTCTGGTATACATCTAATGCTATCCATGCTCCATATTGAATGGGCTTTACAAGATGTAAGACTTACATATTGATTTTACATTATAATTTCCATGTAAAATTAGTTTCATGGAACTGTTGAAATTGTCTATATTAACCAGAGCTGTGTGTCACAAACTATATGGCCCATAGTGTTACATCATTTCCATGTAACAAGATCTTTAAAAGCTTTCTACTGACAGAAACTTTTTAAATGTATTTCATTTTAATAACTACGATTATCTTAAGTAGAGGTTATCTTTGTTCAGGTTAACTTAGAAAATGTCAGATAATGAAGCACTCTTATCTTCCTCCTGTTTACATAGTAATTGTCATGCAGTCCTAAATAACAACATGGGAACCAAAGTTTGCACTTCTTTCATGGATGATTCTTCCTAAAGCCAAAAAACACAAGGGAGTACCTAACAACTGTCCATCAATGTTTCAAATACCATACATCTTTAAGGAAAGCAAACTGAGTTTGAAAGGAATAAAATTCACCAAAACGAGACTTTTTTTTCTCCTAACTGTACGTATCCCACAACACTGCTTCATAAGTTTAGTCTCATCATTGGCTAGACCTGGTAAAACTATTTGATTTGAAAAGAACTGA
Source organism: Dipodomys spectabilis (assembly GCF_019054845.1). Classification (NCBI taxonomy): domain Eukaryota; kingdom Metazoa; phylum Chordata; class Mammalia; order Rodentia; family Heteromyidae; genus Dipodomys; species Dipodomys spectabilis. Next base: position 1,409,392 of record NW_024870802.1, read on the forward strand.
TCTGTGATATGGAGCAAATAAAGAGTAAAACAGTATTTTTATCTACTCTGGAAGTGGTAAATATTTTCCAATTTTTCTTTTAATTCTAAATTAAAGTTAAGCAAATTTGGAAATAATTGGAGGCTTCACCATTTATCTTTAAGTGAAACCCTAACATATCTCAACATAGCCAATTTCTGGGTTTCTTCAACTGTGTACCTACAGACTTCAATCACAACAAATCTCAACCTGTGAACACTTTTTAAAAATAACATAATTTATAACTTCATTAATGGCAAAGAGTTAATAGTCCATGTAAATATATGATCATACAGACAATGTGTCTGTTTACTTTTGATCTCATGCTTTGTAGCATAGTCTACTTGGTCCACTATTAAAAAATAAAGCATAATACATAATGTAGCTGATGCCTTCATTTATTAGTGACAAGATAATCACTCTCAAGTCTCATTACCTCTTCAAAATATCTTATTAGGCTTTGGAAGCAGATTAGAAAGTTCTTTATTTGGCTTTACAGAGGATAATCTGGAGGATAATTTAGACAAAATTCTGAGTACATTTTTCTTTCCTTTTGTCTTTCTTTCTGAAGTAAAAGAAGTACTTAGATAGTTAGAACAATCTGAATTTGATGGACAGTTCCTTCTTGGCCAGATTTAATTCAATGGTTGATTTTATTGTAATCACTTATTAATTAAATAATTTTAAATGAGATGCTACTAGGTAACAAGAACTGATTAAAGAGGTAACTTTCTTGATCTATCTGGCAACCTTTTCCATGCTTGTACAAAACCATACGAAAGACTTGTGAGAAACCTCTGAAACTCTGAAGGCAGACTACTGGCAGACAATATATTTTGACATAGGTGACAAACTGATATAGCTTGGAGTCAAAGTGACAAAGCCTTCTACAATCCATGTCGGACAAAAGTCTGACTCAATGTAAAATGATTGCAGAATATTTTAAAGGTCACTCCACCCAATTGTTAAATTCAAATGTGAATTCCTAATACATAGATAGCATCACTGATATAGAATTTGCCAAAGATGATCTCACTCAGAGTAAAAAAATATATATACAAAATAGATTCACTCAAGAATAATTTAAAAAAGCTGCCATTGCCTGGTATAAGGCAATCCTCTCTGGTGAACAACAGGAAACACAATTGACCTCTTCCAGACAGTATTTTTGTCTCTTTTTTTGGCACTTGTTGACATTAAAACAGAAAGTCAAAAAACAAGTGCTTATTTCCGATTTAAAATTAATGGGATATGTGATGTTTGTTCAAAAGCTGATTCTTATAAAATATTACTACAATGGAGAACCATCAGCTATTTAGGGGAAAGAAGTACTTTAGATAGGGTGGTGACAGAAGGTCTAGAAAGGAGTGGCATTTGCCTGAACCATGAGTACTCAGTCAGAGTAAGAAGCATCTTCCAAAGCTCAGTAGGTTAGTGCAGAAAGGTTCATTTTTCTCACATAAAATATACAGATCTAGGTAACTCCTCATGTGTAATTGAGCAGTACAAGACTGTTTCAATCTCATGGATGTCCATCTCAACCCAAGTATTCCCACAGTATCATGGCAACAAATAATTTTTAAAAAAAAGGAAGGACCAGTGCCTACTACACCAACCTTGTAATGCTTTTGCTTAGGAAAAATACATATCACTTTCTAGAAACAGTCACACAGCCCAAACTAATTACAAAGAAGCTCGAAAAGTGTAGAGGGGTATTGGACCCACTAGCTAAGTAGGAACAAAGAAGCCAGAAAAAAAAATTTCAGGAGGATGATTAAGTATGAAGTTTCTCAGGAAAGCTTGAGCTTAAGGCTTGCCAGACATAAGAAAAAGGCTACTGTAATAAGTCAGAAGGTAAGAAGCAGTTTGATCCCGGGATAACCTGGACTCCACCAGGTTAAAAGAAATAAAAACAACATCTGTAAATCATTAAGCACATAGGAAGTAAATAAATCAGATTCATTTTTAACATAATTCCTTTTTACATTGCTTAGAGTCTATTCCTATGATATTAGAAGTAGCTTAGAATATAAAACGATTGAGAAGAGGCTTTATCATTCTCAAATAAAGTAATTTAATACATAACCAAGAAAACAGCAACAGCAGTTAATCTCAAATACAATGAACCTAGCTCTCCCAATAAGTATCAAAAGGTCAATTTTATATGTAACCTTCTTTAATACAAAAGGCCAGGTGGCTGTAATTTATCTGAGCAAATCAAAATGAGCAAAAAGATGAGTACTGAAAAGGTCATTTAAAAGCTAGATCCCCACAATGGATGTTTAATACATATGACTACTCAAAGAGCAAAAATGAGAGCCTGGATAATTTCACATTTTGAAAACTGTGCTTAAAAAATATTCACACCAAAATACCCTCACAGTCATACTGTGGTTGATATATATTACACTCTTAACTTGGCGGTTTTATAAGTTGTAAGAAATGCTTGTTCTGGTCTCAGGAATGTTGTCTTTGATGTTTAGGACTTTCACAATATGAGTAAGGCAACCTTGAAAAGTGGGAATACAAATGGAGCTGATTTCAATAGAAACAATTCATTTTTTTTTAACTTGGCTGCCAATAATTTATGACTGGAAGCTCTTTTTATATTAAAGCTTAGATCAATCCCTTCACCAGACATCCTCCTCCTCTTATGGCATAATTTACCAAAGGGTTTTTTTTACCTGTTGATTCTGGGAATGAATACAATGTTCCAGACTCAACTTCAACTGCATCATGCTAGCTTCTAGGTTAAAACATTCTATGTGCAACATAAACCAATTAGCTTTTTTTTAATTGTGAAAATACCGTACAGATGGGTTGCAATTACATGGGCAAAATAATGAGTATATTTCTTATCAAGCATTGTTGCCTCCTCCTTTGTTTCCCCTTCCTATCCATGCGCCTCCCCCCACCCCCCGACCCGCCCCAGCCCGCCAAAGTTGTAAAGTTCTTTTTTCGACATAACGATCTGTGCATCTCATTGTTGCAATGGGTCCCCTGTATCCCTATTTAAAAGAATGATATTGCCTCATTTGTTAGGAAATGGAAACGCTTGGAAAAAATTATATTAAGTGAAGTAATCCAGGCCCAAAGAAACATAGGCCCCATGGTTTCCCTTATTTGCAATAACTAGTATATGTCTGAGACAAGTAGAAAAGGTCAGATAAGTTGAAGATAAGGTCAGATAAGGTGAAATGAACCCAAGATAAGTATTCGAATGTTTTTTCTTTTATGCCATTGTTTCTAATATTTATAAGATGATTTCTTTGTTGCTTTGTATGTCCAATTCGCTTTTTTTTATTAAGTAACTAAAAAGTTTGTGTTGACCATTTTAGTAGTTACTTTTGAAGGTATCCAAAAAGAATTTAAATGTTCATAAATGATCCAAATGCTGGCAGTTTTCTCTTAATTGATATTTTAAAAATATATTTCCTTTAAATAAAATGCAATTATTTTGCTATTATGATGAATGGGGTCACTTTTAGTTCAATATTTAAAGTCTTTAAAATTATTTGTAAAAGTTCTATTGTTAAGTAAGGCACATACTAATTATAATTTTTTAAACTCAATTCTGGAACGTACCTATAATACTCATTGACTGGTGTGATAAATTAACAGGATATTATTTTCAATATTTTCTGAAAGGATCATGATATAAATATTTTAAGAAAATAATTTTGATAATTTGAATTTGTAAATGTTAAGAGAAGTTTGGTGTAGCATAGATTACTTATGACTAATATTGGCTTTTGGTTTTTGGTTTTTGTCGGTCATAGGGCTTGAAAACTCTGGGCTTGGGCATTATCCCTGAGCTCTTCAGCTCAAGGCAAGTACTCTACCATTTGAGCCACAGTGCCACTTCATTTTCTAATGGTTAATTGGAGATAAGAGTCTCAAGGACTTTCCTGACTAGGTTGGCTTTGAACCCCGATCCTCAGATCTCAGCCTCCTAAGTAGCTAGGATTACAGACATGAGCCACCAGCACCTGGCTAATACAGGCTTTTTAAGGCTACTTAGAACTGTGTCAAACCACAAATATCAGAATATAAGAAAATCAGTAGTCCTAAGAGACTCCCTTGATTATTGATTCTCATATTTTGAAAACAAACAAACACCTCTCTATTATCTACTCTCTATTTCCATTAAAGTTGGATCAAAGGTGCTATGATTTTTCTGGCACGTGATCATTTAGCCATGGTAAATACGTCCAGCAAAGTAACCACATTTTAGCAAGTCAATATTACACTTTTCATTATATTAAACAAAAATCATTTGGACATGATTAACGTTAGGCAGAACACTTCTAACTTCATTTATCAAAATTTCTTCAAATATATACTAACATTTAAAAATTCTCTCACATCTTCAAGTTAAATAGCCTTAATATCTGAACATTTTTCTTCATTATTTATGCAGCAAACATGTATGAAATATTCCAGTGCCTGGGAACAGGGCCAGATACCAGGCATAAAACATTGTCTTGTCCTCCAGGGATTTACTCATTAGTCTCATATGGGGACATAACTGTTTCTCATATAACATAGTTTTCCATTTTCCATGTCCCTCTTAAAATGTAAAATTAACATAATAGTCTAGATGGGATCTGACTAATATAGAATATGGCAGAACTACTTTTCTTAATCAAAATAAAATTAAATTTTTCCCTTTTTCAAATTAGCTTTTTGTTAATTTTACTTTGAGGATCACTTTATGTCATTACCCTAATCAACAGGTACAGATCTTTCTGACATGAACTTTGATCAAAACAAGTCTTCTCTGGTAAGCATGTTTAGAAGAGAATATTAAAGACGAAATTCAGAATATTGGGATTCATATTTTTTCATGTTTTATTGAGGGTATTATCTTGCTCTTCCTTGAATGTGAACTGTTGTTTGAGTACTGAACTCCCAATCCAGGAAATTAATTCTCTCTACCCATATTGTCATTAGCATTGATCCCTACTTCACTCCTTTGATGAGATCAATACCTTTCCCTGAAAGTAGGATGCCATATTTGCTGGTAATACAAGGCAAATCAGAAAAGTTACTAAGAATAATTTTGACCTGTTTATTTTACAGGGTTCATCCCATATAGTGATTTCAATATAGACAGTAGATAAGGAATATGAATTTTAAAACACTGAGCTTATTTTCACAGACTATGTCTACTTTGAAGAGATGAGCTCTATGCAACATAAGAAATTTCCTATCTAGGAAATCAGGTTTACTTTCCTTTATTTTAAAATCATGCTTTGTTCACTGATGTACACACAGATTATGAAGACTGGATCCCAATCTTGGTGCAACAGAAGTGCCTTATACTTCAGTCTCACTGTAACTGGTTGCTAAGTGGCTTTCTTGGCTCATTCAGTCTCATAGTCTAAAAGTGCTTTGACTAGAAAACTCTGACTCTTAAAGTTCATTGTTCATCTATCAATTAGTACTTGTTTTCCATAATCAATTAACCTGTACTATATTCCTAATGCCAAACCATATATGAGAAAACAGTTATTTAACATATGCCCAATAAATTTTCTTTCCTAACCAAATAGTAATTATAATTAACAACTAACGTATGACTTTTCTCTATACCTATATATTTCCCTTCTATTAACTTTCCCATAAATCCCTAAATTTTATAATCAATACATTTATGTTTTGGTTGATATAAATTTTAAATGTATCAGGGAAAATAAATGAATTCTTTATTAGCTTTTTTGCTAGCAATCAACAATGAATCTATTGAACTGGTGGGGGTCTCTGATAAGGCTTTTATTAAACAGGCATATCTTTTCTGCCTGGGATTCTGAAAAAGGTTGGAATATAAAATGTGGAGATATAAGGCTCAATGTTTCCATTATTGATACTATATATTGATCTAAATTTACAAATTAAGTCATTATACTTCCTAAACAGTAGAACACATAAACAGGCAACCTGACAAAGATAATTGTGGTCTGGGTGCTGGTAGTTCACTCCTCAAGAGGTTGAGATCTGAAAACCATGATTAGAAGCCATCCCAGGCATAGAAAGTCCTTCAGCCTCTTATCTCCAATTGACCACATAAAAGCCAGAAGTGGAGCTGTAGCTCAAGTGGCTCAAGACAACCTTAAAGGGGTAAAATTCAGGATAACAGCCAGGCCATGAGTTCAAACCCAAGCCTGGCACTCACAGACACCCAGACAGAGACACAGACACAAAGACATAGTCAGAGACACAGACAGACAGACAGACACACACACACACACACACACACACACACACACACACACAGAGATAAGTCGTGGACTTCCAACTACTACCAAAGTCTAAGGTACAACTTATTATGTATAGGTACAACTATTCTAAAAGAGAGTCTATAAATTTTTGTTGTGCAAAATAGTACTGTTATATTAAAATGCAAAAAGTCAGCTTCCACATATATATTATGAAATCTCAGTGAGTTTAAGATGGATAATGTTAGGTTTAAGTAGCTGATTCTATTTATTTCTATTGCAAATACTATTGTTTGCTAGTCATCCCATTTAATTTTCACTTTTACGAACAAATACACTCTCTCCTCTATTTGTTTTTCTTCGTTGAATTCTTTACCATCAGACATGTTAAATATTGTGTTTATTGCTTATTTAAAATGTTTCCTTGTTGACAGAAATTTTTATATATGTCAAAATCTCAGCATCTAAGAAGTATATTGTACATGGCAGATGTTCAATAGATAGTTGCTAAAATAAATAATTCATTTAGGACCAAGAAAAGGTCTTATGATAAATCTTAGAATCAAATAATTTGAACACAGACTTGAGCCTGTGTTTATTCACTCTCCAACAGGTTTACTAAGACTAAGTCTTCTCAATTGGCTAAATTCACATGAGAAAAAATTGTTTCCTGGGAAATAAAGTCCATGAATGTATGGAGTAGCAATCACTACAGTAAAAGTAAGACTGAAATAACTGACTGCTAGTCACAAATCACTGTGGATGCTCTTTTTCATATTCAGTCACTCTCAAATTGTAGAATCAGGGGGATAGAAACTAAAACAAACTGAATCTGAGTATAATGTGCTTCGGACATACACCATTATGAGTTTCTAACTTTTGCCACATTGCAGCATTGATTTAAATATGCACAATACTACATAAGCCATTTGCAGATGGCATAGGCAGTAACTTCCTGAATAGAACTCCAATAGATCAGCAAATAAGAGGAGAAACTAACAAATAGAATTGCATTAAGCTAAGAAGCTTGTGCACAGCAAAAATCATTGCACTAAAGACACAACTTACAGCTAAACACTGACAAAAGGATTAATAACCATAATATATAGATAGCTCAAAAAACTGAACACCCAAAGAATCAACAATATAATTACTGAGTGGAAAAAATGAACTGAAAAAAAACAATTCTCTCAAGAAATACAATTGGCAAATAAAAACATGAAGAAATGCTCAACATCTCTGGACGCAGAGAAAATGGGAATCAAAATGACATTTTAGGTTTTTATCTCCCTCCAATCAGACAGGCCATCATCAAGAACATAAACAACAAATGTTGTCCAGGATATGAGGAAATGGAAATCCCTACCATAGATGGGAATGTAAACTAGTGCCACCATTATGTAAATCAGTATGGACATTCCTTCCAAAATAAAAGCAAAGCTATCGTGCAATCCAGTGTTAGCACTCTGGAGTATTTACCTGAAGGAATGTAAGTCAGGATATAATACAAAGACCTAGCCAGGCACTGGTGGCTCATGCCATCAGTCCTAGTTATTCAGGAGGCTGAGATCTGAGTATCGCTGTTCAAAGCCAGCTGGGGCAGAAAAGTCCATGAGACTCTTATCTCCAATTAATCACCAGAAAACCAGAAGTGGCGCTGTGGCTCAAGTGGTAGAGTGCTCCCCTTGAGCTGAGACAGCGACCAGTCACAGAGTTCAAGCCCCACGACTGACAAAAAAAGACAAAAACAAACAAGCAAATAATATAAACAATACAAACACCTGTACAAGCATGCTTACTGCGGCACTATTCATAATAGTAAAGCTATGGAAACAGTCTACATGCTTTACAAAGTGATCCAGAAAATGGATTCATACAATGCTGTTAAATGGAATGGAATGCTGTTAAAAAAGAATGAAAGTAGGCTACTTGTAGGGACATGGATGAAACGAAAGATCATCATGTTAAGCAAAGTAAGCCAGAAGGACAAATGTCATGTTTTCTCTCATATGTGGATAATAAAACTGAAAGATAAGTATATAGCTAAACCTGTAGAACATATTCATTATCATGAAACTGAATGAGAAGATTAAGAAGTTAAAGAGGATAAGAAAATGTTAAGAGGATGAACAATACTAAAAAGTATTGCCTCTGTAAATGAGCATAGCACAACTAAGGTCATCAAAGCTGTTGAATAATAGGAGTTATAGGGACTGAGGAAAGTAAGAGTAACCAAGGTCAAACTGATTAAAGTGATGCACATACATATGTGAAATTCCAAGGTGAAACTCCTGTAAACGCATAACATTCCCTCTTAACAAATACAATGCTGGTAAAACAGATCTTGTCTGGAGTATGGATCCCAGTAGGAGGTGAATGAAGAGAGAAAGAGAAAAAGAGAGAGAGAGAGACAGAGACACACAGAGAGATTTAGAAGGATAAAGGAAAATGAATATGTTAGATATATTTATGCACATATATGAGAATGAAACAATGAATCTTATTGAGAAAGAGTAGAGTGGGTTGAAGAAGAATGACGAAGGAAGGGGCATTGGGTACACTGCGTGCATATATCGACATGTCAAAATGAAACTCTTGTATTGCTCGATTTTAATAAAAATGTTAAAAAATTAATCATTTGCTTAGATTTTTCCAACTTGGATATAACCCACAGTTCATGAAATCTGGACAATCTGTAAAGGCTGATAAACCTAGAAGTATTCAACCAAGATTTTTTCAGTCTACCTTTCCTCATATATCATTGAGTCTGTTATAGAATCTACAATGAAATCTATGTGTAAGCCAAATGATTATGCTTGAGATCATTTTGTTAAAGGTTTCTCTTGTCATAGATTGGCCTCTTTCCTAAACTTGGTCAATATGGGGCCATTGTTGTAAACTTTTCTGTGTCTAAAATTTCACTCTTCCCTGATTTTTGTTCTTTAAAATAGAGCAATGAAAGGCTTAGCATTGAGTTAATACAACTATGTTGACTATGGAGAATTTCATCCAATCTAGTAAGTTTAAGACCATTCCAGATAATATAATTATCAAGCTGTAGATAAATTTGAATTTTATTCTAATTTTCCATCATAATTTATTTTTTATTTTGTTATTGTCATTGTAAAGGTGATGTTTAGAGGGTTACAGTTACATAAATCAGGTAATGAATATATTTCTTTTTGAACAGGGTCCCTAATTTCTTATCTGAGAAGACTGCCCACAAGGGGCACTGTGCTTAAGTTCATAAAATCTGCCTAATTTGGGTTCAGAAATAGCATTTTCATTTGGTACATGAGGTCAAGTCCTTCAACATGATCTTTTTCAGTAATAAAGGTACTATATTGGCTAGTATTGGACAAATTTAATGTATATTTGTCTATTACCCAGAGAAGAGTATGCAAGCATGTACCCCCTAAACCATTAACAATTGATAGGGGCTGGGAAGGTGGCTCAGTGGTAGAGCACTTGCCTTGCATGCACGAGGCCCTGCGTTGGATTCCTCAGCACCACATAAGCAAACAGAAAAAAAGCCAGAAGTGGCGCTGTGGCTCAAGTGGTAGTGCGCTAGCTTTGAGCTGAAGAGCTGAGGGACAGCGCCCAAGCCCAGAGTTCAGGCCCAATGATCTGATCCCGAAAAAAAAAAAAAAAAGATAACAATTGATATATTATTATGCAATGCCTGTATTTGTATCTACTCCAAAAGAACATAAAATATTCTTAACTGCCTTGCTGAAGTCAAGACACATCAAATCTGTGAGGTACTCTTTCCTTATTAGTTATGCTATCCTAACACAAAGAAAAAAAAGATCAGTTTTGAAGCATTCACACACTTTTAACTTTAGTCTTTTATAATCAGTGTTTTTATTTAATGAATGGATGAATGAAATACTAAACTAATTAAACCCTAATTAGTTTATTTTTCTATCACTTGCTATGGGAGGCTTTTTCTTGTAAACATTTCGAAAACAATCTTGCTAATTCTAGGGTCTGTATTTTCCTCCCTCCTGTATTCTTCTTCCTTGTTATATACAGTAAAATGCCATGTTCAATCTTCTCTCTCCCAGGACTTCTAGGTTTCTCTCATTATTCTCCTTGTCTTCCCCAAGTTTTAGAGTTGTCAGCAAAGCAAAGCAAAGCAAGAATACTTCACATATTTCTTAAGTAAAGCAAGAATGCTTCACATCTTTAGCTTTCAGTGAAATGTACACATACTTCTTCTATTCTGCTACAATTACTCTATCTTGACTCAAGGCCTGTTTTGTGACTTGTTTGTGATAAAAAGACAATTTATCATAAGTTATCATTACATCAGCTCAAAGGAGATACCTGGAATTAACCTAAGTGTGGTACATATTAGAAACATAAACTCTACATTGTAAATAATCTGATTCATTAATTTCTCTTTCATTTATTGTACTCCAGTCAATATTATCTTGGCTCAGAAGCAGAGATCTGTGGCAGGAGTATCACATGACTAAGATTAAAAAAAACTTGATGGTATACATGTTTCAGTGATTCTAAATTCCATCCAACTCTGTATGTTTTGTGTTAATTTGTCTTTTACTCTTAAAATAGTGTAACTGCCTTTTGTTAGAAATTTTACATATTATGCTCAATCATTAGACAATTAAGATCACCCCACATTACTAATAAGGATATATAGACTGTAAAGAAATAAAATAGCACATGTTTTCAAGATTTATATCATACTAAAAAATTCCACATCTAAAGCTCAAATGTTAATTAATATTGGAAGAGGTTAATGACAGTAAGTCAGAAATGTGTTATAATTCCAGAAAAAGATACGCCCACAGATTGGACTGGCTAGAAGGCATGATTAAGTCTGTGAGATGAAGATGACCAAGCACTTAAGCATTTGAATAAATACATTATGATAAATAGATGGCATTTTGGTACAGAATATTTCACTTATCTCACAAGTCTCTGTTTTTTTAAAACTGAATGAAGCCCTTAATGCTGCTTCCTCATACTAGAAATTCTTGTAATTGTTTTTCTCATTTGTCAAGTTCGATGCTTTTTCTTTATTTTCAAATCTCTTCAAGTTTTTTTTTATTTCTGAAACCCTCAAATCTTTGTTCAACCTGTTATGTTCTGTTCTGTTTTGTTTTATTTTTTTGTCAGTTGTGGGGCTTGAACTCTGGGCCTGGGCCTGGCTGCTGTCCCTCAGCTCAAGGTGAGTGCTCTACCACTTGAGCCACAGCACCACTTCCATTTTTTGTGTGTTTTATTGGAGATAAAAGTCTCAGAGACTAAGATTATAGCCTAGGAGCCACTGGCACCCAGCCTAGTTCTTTACTTTTAATTACAGTAATTGCAAGAAGTAAATTTTTATACTTTATGTACATGGGGAAAAGTTCATAATACGAGTTTTTGAAAAACCTATGTTTGTGTCACTCATTTATTTTACATAAACCTTGATCACCAAACATTAAAGGATAGAGTAATTGAACATGCAAGGTATCTAAATATGTAACATAACAATTAAAATAATTCTATTACTATAGAGAATGCTTTAAGCTTCTTAAATTAAGAAAGCATCTTATGTTCATGACAATTTGAAGGCCATGTAGGGTACAAATTCAAAGAAATATAGAAATCATTGGAAAATGGATGAATTTTTATAAATATTATTAAAATACTTATTTTAATAATGAAGTTTAAACTGGCTTTCATTGCCTTTCAACCAGCTCTCTTCTTCATTGGTAACAGAAATAATGGATGTAGCATTAATTATTACTCAGTCCACTTAATGCCATGTACAAAGAACTTGGATGTAGTTCCTTTCTGAGACTCTAAAGTAAACAATTATAATTTACTTTCCCAACTCAGTGCCTACTTACTTCAATAAAGTGAGATAATAAAGAAAAATTTATATTTGTTCTCAAAGAAATCACCTAAATCCTTATTTTTATTTAAGTAAGAAGCTACTGTTAGCACATCAGCCAGAGTATTACATATCATAGATATTAGCAAATACACAGAAGCCAACAAGTGTTTAAGTGCTACTCTTTGCCAATTCATTTGTTAACATTCAGCTTGAACTTATAATAACATTTATGCTAATTTACTATATGCTTCTGACTTAAAACATTCAATTGAAAAACATGAAAACATACCTTCAGAGAATAAGTTATTAGGTCTGCAAGACTTTCTCTAATACAAACAAAAGAAGAGGAATATTAAATATAACATCATTGAAAATAATGCCCTCTTCCTACAAAAAGATCTTTGGGCCTGTTCAAATGAATAGTATTAAAATGGTAGCAAAAGTTTATGAGTTTTCAGATATACTTTCTATTATCTATTTGTATACCTTTTGTAAAGCATCCATTTTCTTTGGGAAGACTTTTAAAAGGGATTATATCTTCACAATTGTGAGCTCAGGCTCCGATTTTCTCAGGTAAAAGCAATCAGATCACTATTTACTAATAGATATCTTAAGTGAACATATTTCTGACCTCCACTATTAGGACTCTATAATAATAAAATAATGAGATAAAAGCAAGATTTATCAGTTCCTACCAATGCGTAGTTAACAACTCTAAGAAATCAGAGACAGCCAGGGCTGGTGGCTTATAATCCTAGCTACTCAGGAGGCTGAGACTCTTATCTTCAATTAACTACCAGAAAACCAGAAATGGCACTGTAGTTAAAAGTGGTAGAGCACTAGCCTTGAGCAAAATTGCTCAGGGACAGTACACAGGCCCCTGAGTTCTATCCCCACAACCAGCAAAAAAATTAAAATTAAAAAAAAAATCAGAGACAATTTTGTCAATGGGTTAAACAAACTGGAATATCAAAATGATTATATAACCATTAAGATATTTTCAAAGAATTTTTAATGGCAGTGAAAAAGTCAGCAGTAATTACAGAGGATAATACATACATAAAGTCATATATATTATACAAATAAAATTGAATGATGCTTTAGATTTATAAATACAATGAAATGGAATGGAATGGAGGAGGACCAAAATAATAAATCTGATATTTTCCATAAGATCCAAGAGAACAAATTATCATTATAAAGAATGATCCAAATTATGCACCTATACTTTTACCTTTATGCCTGAAAATGAGAAAATTTATTTCTAGAACATGAATTTTAATTCATTTAAATTTATATTTTTCTCAACTTGTTTCTAAGGCGAAAGGGAGAATATTAGCTGTCTTGTATATTAGTCATTTTAATTTTTACATACCCTTAGAATGAAAATAAACACAGTAGAGTAACAAATTAATAACCTTTGCTATTTTAGAAACTAATATATATATTATTTGCATTATATGTTAGATGACATTACAAGAAAAAATGTTTAAGACTGAATTAATGAAACAAGCTCTGGGTGAATTCCTGTAAATAAATAATTACAATGGAGATAAGTAAGAAACTACACTCAATAACATTTAGGAAAATTAAAAGAATTTACTAGAAAATAGGAGAATGTAACATTGGAAGAATCTTCTGTGAACGCATACATATTTAATTGTTGATTTCAGCGCTAGATAAAGTAGCTATCTGTTTCAGAAGCTATTAAAGCAACTCACAGGAAAACTCTTAAGATTGTGCGTTGTTTTCATCAAAAATGATCTAGTAGGGAAAAGATCTCAATGTATTCCAAGCTGTAAGGAGTAATGAACTCTTAGGTCATCAATTAATGAAGAATGTAGTGACTCATGTTTGCCATCTGCTGGTCAGTGTGATAGAAGGAGGGTGTCTTCATATACAAGGTCTTATGTGGAAATTACAAAATAGGTTCAAAAATATAAGAAAAAAATATAAGAAAATTTTAGATACTAGATACAGGCTGAAAAATGTCCTAAGATACCCAGGCACTAATTCCTGGGACCTATTAAAGTCACTCCATGTTCTAAAAGTGATTCTGCAGATGTGACTAAATTAAGAGTGTAGAAATAGAAATATTTTTATAGCTTCGTTTGAATGTATTCTAAATGTAACCACACTGTCCTTATAAGATGGAAGCAGACAGCTAAGGCAATGGAGCAAGATGGGAACAGTAGCCATGGAATAAAGGAAGCTAGTTTCAGAAACTGGAACAGGCAACGTAAGAGAACGTATCTTCTAAAGGAGGTCTGCTCTACAGACACCTTGATTTCAACACAATAAAACTAAATTTAGACTTCTGACCTCAAGCACTACAAAGAAATGAACTGTTTTAAGACCCTGAGTTCATTACTTAAGTAACTGTATTAGAGAAAACGTAGAGAACCAGTACAAGAACCTAAAGACAGAATGATAGAAGATGTAAGAGCTGGGCATGGTAGTCTGGAAGTACAGGCAAAAGGATTGTGAATTTAATAGTAGCCAGGAAAACGGAGAACCTATCTCAAAAGCAAAATACACTATAACTCATGCTTACACTGTATTTGATGTTGGTATACTATGTGGAGATGAATGGCAAAAACAAATTGTTTAAATAGGGATACAGGTGGACTCATTGCAACAATGAGATGTACAAGTCATTATGTCTAAAAACAAACTTTACAACTTTGGCTGGAGTGGGGGGGAGGGGAGATGGGAAGGGGAAACAAAGGAGGAGGTAACAATGCTTAATAAGAAATGTACTTATTACCTTGCCCATGTAATTGTAACACCTCTGTATGGTATCTTCACAATAAAAAAAAGCAAAATACAAACAAACAGATCCATGAACAAAAGTCTATGGTGGCTTAAATGGTAAAGTGCCTGCCTAGTATTCATGATGATTTCTTTATGCATATGTATA
Organism: Dipodomys spectabilis; assembly: GCF_019054845.1. Taxonomy (NCBI): domain Eukaryota; kingdom Metazoa; phylum Chordata; class Mammalia; order Rodentia; family Heteromyidae; genus Dipodomys; species Dipodomys spectabilis. The sequence goes on from NW_024870802.1 coordinate 1,424,399, forward strand.
TAAGCAAGAGATGTGAAAAATTAATGATGCCAATAAATAATATACTCTTCAGATAGTATATTAATTGTAGTACTCATTTTTAAGATTTCAATATCCCCAACATAAAAACCTACAGTAACCCACCAGAAGTAATAGGAATAGAGCCCTCACAAGGAACTAAACTGCTAATATCTTAATCTCAGATTTATAGTCTCCAGAACTGTAAGAATAATTTTTTGAACTCAGGGTCTTGTACTTGCTTGAGGCTTTACCATTTGAGTTACACCTACTATCTGGCTTTATGCTGCTTATTTTGGAAATGGAATCTCAAGGAATTTTTCTGCCTCAGCTTACTTCCAATTTTATCCTCTTGATCTCAAACTACTATGTAATTAGGATTACAGGTATGAGCCACCAGTGCTCAGTTTAAATGTCTATTGTTTATTTAAATCACAGTTTGTGGTACTTTAAAGCAGCAGCCCTAGGAAAGCTATGCAATTATACATTTTTAAAAGTCATGTACCAAGCTGGTTACCAGTGGCTCATGTCTGAAATCCTAGCTATTCAGGAGGCTGAGATCATGGTTCAAAGCCAGAACAGGAAGGAAAGTCTCAGATACTCTTATTTCCAAAAACACCAAAAAGCCATCAGTGGAGCTGTGACACAAGTGGTGGAATGCTAGCCTGGACTGGCACACACACAAGTCATGCACTTATCAATTGCTTTAGATCAATAACCAGTATCATGAAACCCTATGTTCCCTTGCCAAGTTTATCTCTTTCCACATGAAGTCTTTATCTGAGTGGTATTGTGGTAATTTTTTACTTTATTTACAATGGTTTTAATATATGTGTGTATAGTGCTAAATGATATATGGCTCATCCGTGGCTGGGGTCTTCCTTTACATGTCCTTTCTATTATTATTTTTCTACCTGAACGTAATTCTTTTTTGAGGTTAATTCGTGGTGGTATCAATATAGTTCTTTTTATACTCATAACATTCCAATAAATGTATAAATCATAATTTATTTGTAGATATCAGGACTATTTATATTTTCCATCAGAAACAGTATTGCCAAGAACACTTTCCATACTTTCCTAATACATATAAGTGTATATGTTAGGAAGTATATCGATATATACACACACACAAACACATACATATGCACACATACACATGTTCCTGAACAGTGGATACAAGAGTGCATTATGTATATCCACAATTTCTCTGGTGTATTTTTTGTTATCTAGTGTATTTTCATGTCATGCCAGTTGCATTATTATCCGTACTGCCTAACTTTAAACTTTGTCTTAATACAGTATGTGTAAAATCATTCCTCAACGTTGCTCTGCCATGCAATTTTAATTGGAAGATTGTCTTTTCATAATTTATAGGCTTCATAGTTTAAATATCTATGTTTTTGTTTCTGTAATACATGACTTTTGACATCCTTTGTCTATTGTTCTATTGAGTTGTCTTTTATTATTACCTTATAACAACCATTTAAATAACCTGCAGCCAGCCAGGCACAGGTGACTCATGCCTGTAATCCTAGCTACTCAGGAAGCTGAGATCTGAGGAGCGCAGTTCAAAGTCAGCCCAGGGAGGAAAGTCTGTGAGACTCTTCAACACCAGAAAACCAGAAGTGGCACTGTGGCTCAAGAGACAGAGTGCTAGAGGAGTTCCGGGAAGATGGCGGAGGAGAAGCTGGAATCTGAACAAGCTCTTGCATAGAAAACAGTTTCAGAGTTCCAGTGAACAGTCCCAAGCCAGAGAATCATACCAAGTGTGCCATCACAGGACAGAGAGTTAGTCAAGAGAGGGGAAGCCAAGCAGACACATCTGAGAGCCTGCCAGCAGCTGCCGCTGCGGCAGCAGGGTCGCAGTGGCGACCACCGCCCCGGGGGCATACCTGAGACACAGTCCGGGATGAAGGAGCCAGACGCAGCGGACGAGCGGATTCTACTCAACACCAGCAAGAACCGACAAGGAGCGGACAACTTCATCCTGCACTTTGCAGACCAGAGACGACCCAGGATCCAAGAGATAGAGTGCTAGCCTTGAGCTGAAGAGCTCAGGGACAGCACCAAAGCCCAGAGTTCAAGACCCACAAATGAAAACAACAACAAAAAGATATATATATATATATATATATATATATGCATATATATATATATATATATATATATATATATATACTGCATCCATATGTTCAGAATATACCTTAAAAATGCCTTCTTCCGGTACATGGCTAATTTTTTCTTGATTCCGTTAGTGGTTTTATTTATTTTTTTTTTTTGATTAACTTAAGTTTTTAGTTTTGATGCAATTGTTTCCACAGTTCTTATGTTATTTACTTTTGAATCCTAAGAAATTCTTATGGGCAAAATGCTCTAAGATACTGTTCTATATTTTTTTAATGAAAATTGTCTTTTATTTTAAATGCAAGTTGTCTTTAATATATCTGGAATTAATTTTTGTGCATGTGCAAATTTGGATCTTATTTTAAAATTTACAGATAGATAATCAATGATTCCATCATATTAATTGAATACTCTATGCTTTTCTGCTGATAAAGAAATAAAATTTTCATTTGTTTGGTATAAGATCCAATTATAGGCTTTCTATACAATTCCATAAATAATGCATCCTTAAGGAAGCTCAACAGAATTTTTTTTCCAGTTGTTGGTCTTAAAGTCAAGGCCTGAGCTCTGTCCCTGATCCTGTCTGTGCTCAAGACTAACACTCTACCACTTGAGCCATAACACCACTTCCTGATTTTGAGTGGTTAATTGGAGATAAGAGTCTCAAGGGGACTTTTCTGCCCGGGCTGGCTTTGAACCATGATCCTCAGATCTCAGCCTCCTTATAGCTAGGTTGCAGTTGAGAGCCACTGACGCACACAATCAACATAAAATTTTGATGTCTAGAAAAGAAACTGACTCAAATAGTTTTATTTTTTTCTAGTTTATCCCAATATAAATTCATTTTAAAGTATGTCTGACATACACAAGAGAGTATAAAGGTTTGTATAGATTATGTACACATATGAATCTATATAAATAGATATTAATATCCATTAACTTAGAAGCTTAACATAATAAACAGCTGTAAACTTATCATGACCTATGTACTTTTCTGTTTCATTTCTTTTTGTTGTCTAACTCCAAAGGTAAACACTAGCTATTGTAAACATCATAAGAGTGAGTTATTTGATATATTTATAAAAATGGACTCTCTAGCTATGAGCTAGCTGTATTTATAACTTTCATTTTCATTTAAACTTATGCTTATAACTTTATGCATAAAGCCACATAAATTTAATTCAATTTATCCTCAATGATTTTCATGGACATTTACATGTTTCCAAATCTGTGTGCATTTATTGTTTACCTCTATATTCTCTTCTCTTGATCTAATTTGCTAAACTTATATACTTACATGATACATCCTTAGTTACCTAGATTTATAATAAGCCTTGATATCTTATTATTCTTGGTCTACAGCGTCTTGATACTCTCCAAAGAAATGTTATAACTGTAGTTCATGTTCTAAAAAATCTTATTCAATAAGAATTTCATTAAATCTGCTGGGTGCCAGTGGCTCACACCTGTAATCCTAGCTACTCAGGAGGCTGAGATCTGAGGATCAAGGTTCACAGCCAGCCCAGGCAAGAAAGTCCTTGAGACTCTTATCTCCAATTAACCACCAGAAAACTGGAAGTGGTGTGGTGGCTCAAGTGGTAGAGCGCTTGCCTTGAGCTGAAGAGCTGAGGGACAGCGCCCACGTGCAGAGTTCAAACCCCACAATTGACAAAAACAAAAACAAAAAAAGAATAATTTCATTAAATCTATAGGTCAATTTGAGCAGAACTTGTAACTTTATTATATTCAATCTTCCTGTCCATGAAGATGCTATTTCTCTTAAACTGGGTCATCATTAATACTTTTTAATAAAGCTTTAAGAAACTGTATTTTATAACTTTATAACTTTTATATACAACTTTAAACATGTTTCATCATGACCATCTGTTATCTTGAACATCTGCATTTTTGGTTAAAGGGATTTTTTTTAATTCCTACTCTGCTAGAATTATTTTTTAAATCACAAATGATGTTGAACTTTCAACATCTTTTGAGATTGTCATATGGTTATCTTCTATAAATATAATAAACATTAAGATTTAGAACTTTGGCAATGAACCAATAAGAAAAAATAAACATAGGTCTGGTATGAAGTTACAGAAACTAAAGAAAAAAATTTCAGATACTGTTTTCAAATGTGGCAGACATACTCTCCCTGATTTTTTACTGTGACCTTTAATATCCCGTGTGACTAAATGAGTGCTTTTTATTTCCCTGGATATTTTTCTTACATAGGATTGGCAACATCACTTTTAAAATGCGTTCACTTACTAAGATCATCCCCCAGTGTTCAGGAACTTCAGCAAAAGTTTCAATTTCTTAAGGAATAGTCCATAATTTATTTTCTATTTCTTGGTTTAGAACTGATTTTGTTTTATTCCTCTTACAACAGGTATGTAATAGGAAGGCTAGGTCTCTTCTGAGTTTTCACAGAAAGAAAACTAAAATTTCAGTAGGTTTTAACTGACTATGGAAAACAAGCTCTGACTACTGAAAACAGTTCTGACAGTCCAGGACTCTTCATTGCTTCCCATGTGATTTAATACAATTATAATTCCTATTTAAAAACAAAAATAAAATACAAACAAGCAAATGATAACAAAAAAGAGATTACAGAAGATTTGCAGTTCTATCTATAATGGGTAGCCATGTAATATTTTGTTTAAAATTTGTTTTTCTACTGAATGCAACTCATCTGCACTGTGGAAATATTCTGTTGTCTATTACCTATTCAGTCTAATGATTAACAGTGTTAGTGTAGCCCTAACACTTCTGCCAAGAAGTAGAATAAGGTATAAGACTTCAGGCTAAAAAGTAATGATGCTTTTCTTTGTTCTTCTCTGTTGCCTACCTGTCCTGCAAAGATTTTGTGAGCAGAAATCACAGTTATGAGCATGGCCAGTGTTGAAGATCTTTTTTGAAATAATCAAAAGAGTGCTAATACATCTTATAAATGAAACTTTTCTATAGTTACTAATGCCTTGCCTTACCACATTTCTTTTCTCTTCTTTTTAATTTTTTTTCTTTTTTGCCAGTACTTGAGCTCAAACCTAGAGTTTATGCTTTCTAGGCAAGAATTCTATCATTTAAGTCAACCTCTAGTCCAACATATCTCTTCTGGCTGCTAATAATAAGTACAGCTTTTTTTTTTTTTTTTTTTTTTTGGTCAGTCGTGGGGCTTGAACTCTGGGCCTGGGCACTGTGCCTCAGCTATTCAGCTCAAGGCGAGAGCTCTAACACTTGAGCCACAGTGCCACTTTCAGTTTTCTGAGAGGTTTATTGGAGATAAGAATCTCACGAACTTTTCCTGCCCAGGCTGGCTTTGAACTGCAATCCTCAGATCTCAGCTTCCTGAGTGGCTAGGATTACAGGTGTGAACCACGGGTGCCTGGCTAAGTACAACATCTTCTACATAAGAACTCTATTAATAGGCCAGTTGCTAGAAGATCCATAATGTTTAGATGTCTACATTATCCAATACCCTCTTATCTTATAAATTTTGTATCAAGGGCAATCATCTTCATCAAAATTCATAAAAGTCATGGGAGCCACATAATATAGTTGCATCTTTTACTTATGCCTTCCCTTGAGTGTTTTTTTTTTTTTACATCATTTAACAACAGTATTAGTATCAAACTGTTAAGCCTTCCTCCCTGCTTCAGGAAACATTTCTCTCTTTTTAATACTTGCTCTGATAGTGTATTTATTGGGTATTTCCTTTGATTTTTATATAACCAAATACAAAGAAATAATCAATATGACATTTTCAATATCAGTGTGACAAAAGGATAAATAAAAAATTCTTCCTGGTCCTTTAAGCTCTACTCAATATATTTGAAAATAAAAAGTGGTACAATTTAGAGTTCATCAATTATATCACATTAAATTAGCTTCCATCATTGACTTGGCTCAACAGCCTTCATCTATTTAAATTTACAATGAAAAGGACAGCCAAGTGCAGGATAACAATGACATAGTCAAAAGGAACTCTATTTCTTGGTTATAAAAACTGTCTTGCTTTTGTGACACTAAGAGAGCATTGAGGTAAATTCTCCTAACTCAAAAAATGTTTGAAAACACTATGAAATATATATCTTAGAATGTTTACATTAGTATACACTAATAGCATTTTAAATCACAAATTTACATAAAAATGTATAATACAGTTGTATTATAATGTACAAATGATAGCAATAATATTGTATTTATTATATACACATCTTTGCATTATTCATCATACAATTCTTACAGAAACAATATTTTACAAAAATTATTAGATGATGGATAGCTTACTGTGACACTGAGCACAACTTAACAATTTACTAGAGTTGTAAAGGTAAATGACATACTTTTTGAGAAACTTAAATAATTGGTCACAAAATAATAAGTGGTAAGCATAATAAGAGAGACAGGACCCAATCTAGATCTCCACACTATATTAAAATATTTATTTGATTGTAATCAAGAATTACTATTTTTATGAGAGAATTAAGGAATTAAATTGTAATAGTTATCATATTTTCAATCAGAGAAGACTGATTGAAAATATTTAATAAATGTTCCTTTGTATATTAATGTAGATCTTATAAAATTCTATCTGTTCCTTATAAAATCCTCAATAACTTCATTCTATTTCTTATGGTAATAGTATTTATAATGTTAGGATGGAAATATTTTCTTTTTTGTTTTTTTTTTTTTTTTGGGTCCAGTTGTGGAGCCTGAACTCTGGGCCTGGGCACTGTCCCTCAGCTCTTCAGCTCAAGGCTAGCGTTCTACCATTTGAGCCACAGCGCCACTTCCGGCTTTTTTTCTTTTTGCTTATGCGGTGCTGAGGAATCGAACCCAGAGCCTCTGGCATGCAAGGCAAGCGCTCTACCACTGAGTCACCTTCCCAGCCCAAGATGGAAATATTTTCTAAAATATGTGACTCACAACTTTTGCTAACTGGTCCAAGTGCATACAAACAAGCATTAACATGCTTACATATCCTCATAGATAAGTAGTGATTTTCCATAACAGAATTTTCTCAGAAAGATATGTTTTTAAACACTATACTAACTATACTAACACTATACTAATATATTCAAGCATTTTTTATTTTCTAAACCTAAAAACTAATTATCTATTCTTAAAGCAAACTCAAATGTGTCATTGGGGCTACACTAAAATATTATTTTTCCTTAAAAGTCTTATTTCCCGTGTTTCTGATTTCCTCTTAGTATTTCACTTTTCATGAATACTTTTTACTTCTACAATACATAGAAAAGTCAATACCATGAATATGTACTCCATGTTAATGTAGATCAAAATAGGAATCACATTTATTCTTCATGGTTTCAGAATGACATTTTGTTAGATTTAAAATACTGAGTCTGGACTGAATGCGAAGAAAGTTAAATAATTACTTAAATGTTACCGATTTCACCTTCCAAAAAATAGTTTTGAGCTATTACTAATTCTTAATATGTTTCAGAATAAAATTGCTATAAAAATAAGCTGTATTATCATACTATTAAATTCTCAGTGGAGTTTAAATTCCTAATCTTGGTAATGGTCCCTTGAATTCAGGCTGATACGTAGTATAGAAAACTGTCCTTCAAATTCATAATGTTTATGTTAAATTTCGAGGATGTCATGCTGCTGATGACTACTTTTTTCTAATTAGGCAAGGGATTTTTTTTCCTACTTCGTTTTTCATCAAATCTTCTTGCACACACATGCATATATTGTTTTGTTTTATTTTTTGCCAGTCCTGGGGCTTGAATTCATGGCCTGGGTGTTGTCCCTGAGTTTCTTTGCACTCAAGGCTAACGCTCTACCACTTGAGCCATAGCACAATTTCTGGCTTTTTCTGAGTAGTTTACTGGCGATAAGAGTTTCATAAGCTTTCTTGCCCAGGCTGACTTCAAACCATGATCCTTGGATCTCAGTCTCCTGAACACCAAGGATTGCAATTATGAGCCACCAGCACCCAGCCATATATTTTAAATTATCTTTAAGCAGTTTGTACAAAGGAGGTACCATACAGCAGAACAGTTTATGACTATAATACATCTTGATCAAGGTCACCCCTTCAACATTCTCACCCCACTCTAACCTACCCCTTCCCTTAGTTTTCTTAATTTTGTGGTATATAAAATGAATTCTTGATTTCATTCATCCTTCCTCCCCTTTTATTTGTCTAGCCTTCTCCCATTGCCTCTGCCACTCTCTTGGATGTATCCATTTCTTGGTGCTCATTTTGTTTTGCTTTGACCTAGTCTTTCTAAAAGATCATACTTTTCTTTTGGTTGGTCTTGGGGCTTGAACCCAGGGCCTGGACATTGTCTCTGAGCTCTTTTGCTCAATGTTATCACTCTATCACTTTGAGCCACAGCACCAGTTCTGATTTTCTTGTGGTTAATTGGAGAAAAGAGTTCCATGGGCTATTTGAGCTCTCCACTGAGTCTACTATACTTCAGTTTATTCATATGTAAAATAAAAAATTGTATTAAATGACGTAAGCAAGACCCAGAGAAACAAAGGTTGCATGGTTACTCTCATTTATGAAAGATAGAATGTACCTATAAATCTAGAAGTAAACACATTGAGATGGGTCATAGGCGAGGCTTTGAAATCTTTGTTTTTCTTGTTTTTCCATGTTCTAATAATTTGTCAATTGTTCTATCTCAAAGGAAAATATTAAAAAATATTAAAAGCATTTTATTTAATCAAAATATTATCTTTTAAATTTTATGAATTAAACGAAAACATGGTCCACAAGTTCTTTTTTTTTTTTTTGGGTCCTGTCGTGGGGCCTGAACTCTGGGCCTGAGCACTGTCCCTCAGCTCTTCAGCTCAAGGCTAGTGCTCTACCACTTGAGCCACAGCTCCACTTCTGGCTTTTTTCTTTTTGCTTATGTGGTGCTGAGGAATTGAACCCAGGGCCTCAGGCATGCAAGGCAAGCGCTCTACCACTGAGCCAACTTCCCAGCCCCCCACAAGTTCTTTTATCTCTAAGGAGTCACATAATGGATGAACACTTACTCTGTTTGTATATGGCATTTTATAACATTTACAATGAACTGGACAGAGTTTATTCAATCACTTGACACTGTATTTTTGCCAGCCTCCTCCACTCTCCCAAAATAAAGCAAGAAAAAGTGAGTCTACTATTTAGACAACTCATAGAAAATGCCTTATTTAAATATGTGGAAATCTTTTTAATACACTCTTTATTAAACAGTATTTTTTGTGTTCCACTCAGATTTCATTAGTTGTATTGAAATATCAAACTATGTGTGAATAGTACTTCCCAAAATATCATTGCGTCTTATCAAAAATTTAAAAGAGTATCAGCAATGGCATTCAGATGACACAAAATAGACGTAATGGTGGAATAGCACTTTATATAAAAATTCAAATGTCATGTTTCTACATAGGTATTTATGTTATGAAAAGCATCCTGTTACAACAAAACTACCTGAGTTTTACTTTAATCAAGGTATCTACTTACTATTCCTAAGAACTAATCCTCAATAGTCATACAATGCTGAAATACTCAAGCACTCATAATTAATTGTATTTATTGAGTACATACTTTTATACACTAAATATTTTCCTAATTCCATGTATGTACATGTCTCAGTATTTTATAACTACAAATATGGACATATTCACAAACATAACCAATTATAAGTCTGGCTTTATACCATGGGATGGGAGGAAAAGAAGGTGACACTGTCAAATAACAAGGTTTGGGTTTGCTGTTGTTTAGACATGTCACTATTCATCAATGGTCTAACTAGGTGAAATAAAATAGAGATAATATAAATAATGCCACCTATCTAAGATTTTTTTATGTATAGCAAATAAGCTAATTAACTTTCCAAAATTTAAGTAATTTCAGCACTGTCTTTGTACTTTGTACTTAACTTTTATCTTCTTATATTTACATGAGTAAATCTGTTTCAAACTAAAGCTGCCACCAAAATGAGGCTTTCTCCTTGATATTTCAACTGAATTTTAAAACGTATTATTTAAAAAGCATAATAAAACCCATAAAAGTCCTGTAAAAGAGCTTTAAGAAAAAAGCTCTAGCCCAGAGTGGAGTGACTTGCATAGAGAGCAAGCTTGAGCATAGAACTGCTGCCAGAAAACAGGTAATAGTGAGGTTCATTTAAGGAGGGGAAACTGATAAGAGATGGAATCAATTTCTTCTTAATCTACTCTAAAATACATTTCTGATCTGATTCTTGCTACATAAGATGTGTTTAAGAAGTTCAAAGTGATCATGAGTGAAAATGTGTGCCTGTGTGTGTGTGTCAGTGTTGTTGCGTAGATTGTGGAAGGAGAGAGCAGGAGTTGGAAGTGAGAAAGAGGAAAGTGACATCTCAGAAAGAGAAATGTCAAAAAGACAGATGCGTAGATCAGAAACCAGTCCTGTGACTGATTTAGGGATTATAATTAGGTTACCATATGGACAGTCATTTGGTACTATGACAATATATTTTATGGATAGTCATTCAATTTACACGTCATATTTTGCATTCAAATACCCTTTTGGAGTGTGCTTGGGTGATAGAGATATGAGGATGAACAAGTAGGAGGGCAAATGGCAAAGACTGGCAGGACTCTCATCTCATGCATCTCACCCTTTCAACTGGAGCATTTTTCTTATATTTATTTTGGCATCTGGGTTTGCAGTGGCTTGGTTTATACACAGGGTACTGAAGTTACAAAATGTACAAAAAATGATGCTCTATAAAAATGTGAAAAAGTCATCAGATAAATAAATTTGTTTGGTCCAATAGCTCTGCAAATCTAAGCCAATGTTTGTTTACATTAAGTAATAATTCATTCAGGCTATTAGAATATTGGTAATAAACTAAATTTAATTCTCAGTTCACCTCTACCCATAATAGGACATTAAAATAAAGTATGTGTAAAATATTTTGAAACAACTAGTTACCTCACAGATATTTAAGTAGCCACAAAACTATTACTATACATCAAAAAGAAAAGGTTGACAAAATACCTTTGCCCAAATAAAATCTTCCCATTTTACTCTATTATATATTTAAAATTCCAACTAAATGAAGGCAGAAATATCAACAGAAATTGTTCCTTAGAACACAAACGCATCAAACTTACATGATTTTGTTAAGTTCCTTATTAAAAATATGGTTACTTGGAAGTAGCAATGCCCACATATAAAAAAAAAGACACTGCATTTAAAAGAAATGGAAAACAAGGAATCCTCCTTGCTTATGAATTATGACCCTGGTCAATAATAATGCTATACACTAAATAAGCACTACAAAAAAGATTTTTAAAACATTAACCTGCTTGTACCTACTGTTTTGATAGTGGGTAACAATTTTCTATGTTACTTATGTTGTGAATCAACAAATTAAAATTATATTCTAAATAAATATGCAAGTTTTAAAAATACATTCTATGAGCTCCTAGTAGAACTTCTTTTTAAGAGCATGTGAAAATCTACATCTGTTGTCAAGTTAAACATTGCAGAACTCATTGGCTCATATATGTAAGAGTGGCTTTCACCTATAACAAATCTACTATAACACACAGTTAAGAGTTCATGGCTCCTGACAAAAATTTCATAACATTCAGAGCTAGGCAGTAATTACTCCGCAAATTTCTGCACTGTCTTGCTCATTTACAATTATTCATGAACTACTGCTTCACAGGTCTCATAACAGAAGAACAGTTTGGCTGCAACGAGATTCTTAAAGCAATAAAGTTTCATTAGGCACCTATCAGCTTCACACATTTTTAACAAGTGTTCTGCTATTTGTTAATAACCAAATCTGCTTTACTGTAGCTGAAGGAAAGAGTGGTTCTTTAATTGTTAAGGAACTAGGATTTTAAATTATATCATTTCACTCTAAGCAAGAATTTCTGAATAATATGAAGTCCAAATGCAACAGTGGTGAAGTTCAGAATTTTATATATAATTTTGGCAAAATTATCTTTGATAAAACATCAAAAGCATAAGCAAAAGGCAAAATGACACTAAAAAAACTTCTGCAAAGCAAAAGAAATAATCTATAAAATGAAATGGGAGAATGGGAAAAGATATTTGCAAACTATGAATCAGGTAGATATATCATGTAAAGGGGTTCATCTTCAAACTACATTAATAGTAAAATTATACACACACACACACACACACACACACACACACACACACACACACACAACAGGTAACCTAGGTGAAAAATGATCAAAGAAACAAAACATTTTTAAAAGGTATACAAACAGCCAAAAGGTATATGACAACTATTCAACAGTGATAGCAGGGAAATACAAATTGAAACCACAGGAGAGGAGGTGGCTCTGTGGCTCAAGCGGTGGAGTGCTCACCTTGAGCTGAAGAGCTGAGGGACAGCGCCCAGGCCCAGAGTTCAAGCCCCATGACCGACAGAGGGGAAAAAGAAAAGAAAAGAAAAGAAAAAGAAAAGAAGGAAGGAAGAAGGGAAGGAAGGAAGAAGGAAAGACAGAAAGAAAGAAACCACAGGAGATACCATCTTAGAACCATCATATGGATATTATTAAAAATGCAAAAGATAATGTGTTGGTAAGGATGTGGAAGATGGAATCGTGTACATTATAGGTAAGAATGTAAATTTGGGTGCAGCTATTATGGAAACCATTATGGAAATTAAAATTTAAAATGGAACTACCATTTGAGCTAGTAATTTCATTTGTAGGCATATATTTAAAGGAACCGAATACAGAACTTCAAAAAGATTGTGTCTCATTTCAGATGATAAACACATTAACACACAATGTAATAATACTTAAGTCTTGTTAAAAAAAAAGGAAATCCTCCTATTTGTAATAATAGAGATGAATATAGAAGATTCTATGATAAGTAAAATAAGTCCAGTACTAAAAGACAAATATTCCAGGCTATACTTTCATGAGGAATCTAAAATGGTCAAATTCTTATGAGCAAAGTGTAGAATGGTGGTAGACAGAGACTTGGGGAAGGGCTAAGCAGGAAAATAATAAGAAAAAGAGTATAAATGTTCTGTTCTACAAGAGGAACAAATTCTAGAGAACACTACATAGCATAATTTCTATAGGCAAAAATAATTCCTTATGTACTTAAATTTTTTCCAAGGCAAATCTTACATTAAGTGTTCTTTTCAGATAAACAATCCAGAAGGAAACTTCTAGAAGTTAATGGAGAACTTGATGGCATAGATAGTGCTGATGATTTTATGTGCATACTTACTTCAAATTTATTCATTACCTAAATAATACATGCATTTTGGATATCAATATCTCAATAAAAGGATTTTGCAAAATGTTACGGTCATTATTCAAAAGACATACTCGGTTAAACTGTGCTCCAAATGCACCAGAAAAGGATTCTTCCAATTCTGTAACATGCCTAGTGAAAAATGGGAGAAGACAATTTGGACCTCAAATCTTTACATGTGAAACTTGGATTAAATGACTCACTTGAAATTGAATGTTTAAAATGAATTACAAATGTGGTATGTGCTGTTTTGCTCAGTTGAAGCCTATTCATATTACAAATGCACATTGAACACATACTAATGTCCCAAGCATCATACCAGACACAGTGGTGAGGAGATAAATTAGACGTAGGACCTCTCTGTCTTCGTCCACTTTGAACTGCTATAACTGAATATCTCAGATAGGTCCAAGGTTGAGGAGGTCTGTGTCTGGCAAGAGCCTTCTTACTGTGTCTTCATAAGGTGAAAGACAGAAAGATCAAGAGGGGATGAGAGGATGAGAGCAAGGGATCAAGAGATCAAGCTGACCGCTTCAGACCCTTTGCAACTTACATTAATGCACTGACAAGGATGAATCAAGCGTCTATGAGGGGAACACCTCGCTTGAGGCTCCACTTCCCACACTGATATTTCGAGGATTAAAGTTTCAACACAAACTTCACACCACTACTGCTTAGATTTCAACATTTTGGAATGTTATTTTGTGATTGCTGCGAAAGTACAGATTAATGAAATTCAATGGCAGCTTGCAAAAAGCCCTCATTTCTCTCAGAAGGATAAAGGTTGGGGCTGGGAAGATGGCTCAGTGGTAGAGTGCTTGCCTTGAATGCATGAGGCCCTGAGTTTGATTCCTCAGCACCACATAAGCAAAAAAAAAAAAAAAAAAAAAAGCCAGAAGTGGTGCTGTGGCTCAGGCGCTAGCCTTGAGCTGAAGACCTGAGGGACAGCACCCAGGCAGGCCCACAGTTCAGGCCCCATGACCAATGTTTCCCAACTTAGAAAAAAGTCAGATGGTGTTTTTAAGTCAGACTAGAATTTTCTGCAGAACTTAGTCTGTAAGAAAGCAGTATTTTTGATACAAAGAGACTATTTGCTACACTATTTCCTTCTTCCAAAAGCAATGGTTTATCTTTAACCATCAAAACATATGGATACAACTTCTTTTTCCCAGAGTATAGCCCAGTCAAAAAGACATTTTAATATGGAATAATTAGATGTTGACAGGGTATATTTGAAATTTTTCACTCTAACTTCGTACATACTTTAGCAATGTTAATATTTACCAATAATAACATTATGAGAAAGTACAATTACTCCCTATCCTTTTCCATAGAAGCGGACTTGGGTCACTAAGAGATTAAGTGGTTTGCATATAGGCATATAGCTGGCAAAAAGCAATGGAAAGATGCAAATCCAAGTCCTTTCATTCCAGATTCTGTGCTTTTAATCTCTTTTCTAATATTTGTACTGTTGTGATATTTAAAGAAAATTGTAATCCTTTTATCGATTTCTTTGAGGAAACTCTAACTTAAAAGTCTAAAACTCCCAGGAGCTTTCAGCTACAACTGTGTTGTTCTGGCAAAGGGAGATTCCACTCTGGAAACATCAGAACACAAAAGGAGAGAATTAACTAGCTCTTCTCACATGAGAATTATCTTCATCATCACATATATTGTTATACGTCACTACATTATAGGTGCATATCTAAGCAAATATACAATCACTACATTATTCCCACAAAAACATAAGAATACAAATATTCTTCTTTCTACTTAAAATATTAGGAACCAAAGAAATGAAATTATAAAGTAATTTGCACACCTTCACACAGTGCTTCAGTTGTGCGTGAAGATGCGAACCACACAATTTAGATAATCTACCTAGCTAATCAAAGAGAACAGAACAAAGAGATGGTTAAATCCAAGACTTTTTATTCTTAATGACAGAGTTAGGCACAGAATCATAGGCAGTCTGAAAATATCACTACAACAATTCATTATTTGATCATAAATTCTTGATTTCTTAAACACTATATTACTTTTCAGGATGAACTGATGATAAATCTACCTAAACAATAAGTATATTCCTTTGTATGTATGCAGAAAAAAATTACCAATATAAATCAGAGCAGGGTGTTGTAAAAATGTGAAGATTGGGAAAGTCTGGAAGCCAGTGGCTTATGCCTGTAATTCTAGTTAATCAAGCAGCTGTAATCTAAGAATCACAGACTAGGAAGGAAAGCTGTGAGACTCTTCTCTCCAAACTGTGGCTCAAGTGGTAGCATAGCCTTGAGCAAAAAATTTAGAGACAGGGCTGGGAAGGTGGCTCAGTGGTAGAGCTCTTGCCTTGTATGCTTGAGGCCCTGGGTTCGATTCCTCAGCACCACATAAGCAGTAAAATAAAAAAGCCGGAAGTGGCACTGTAGCTCAAGTGGTAGAGTGCTAGCCTTGAGCTGAAGAGCTGAGGGACAGCGCCCAGGCCCTGATTTCAGCGCCCCCCCCCCCAAAATAAAATTAGGAACAGTGCCCAGGCCTTGAGTTCCAGGCCCAGGACTGGCACACACAAACAAATGAAAGGTCTTTTTTTGATTCATTCACTTAGGCAAATGTTGGAGTGAGTGAGAGTAAAATGAAGAGAGTAAGAAAAATATATGAGTAGCTTGAAAAATCCCCCCTTAGTGGACTATAAAAACTATTGATTTTTATCAATCAACAAAAATACGTTCTCGAGTTCCGGGAAGATGGCGGAGGAGAAGCTGGAATCTGAACAAGCTCTAGCATAGAAAGCAGTTTTAGAGTTCCAGTGAACAGTCCTAAGCCAGAGAATCACACCAAGTGTGCCATCACAGGACAGAGAGTTAGACAAGAGAGGGGAATCCAAGACAAGGAGACACATCTGAGCGCCTGCCAGCAGCCGCGGCGGCGGCGGCAGGGTCGCAGCGGCGACCGCAGCCGCGGCCATACCTGAGCGCTCACACAGAGAGTCCAGGACAAAGGAGCCAGACGCAGCGGGTGAGAGGATTCTACTCAACACCAGCAAGAACCGACAAGGAGCGGACAACTTCATCCTGCACTTTGCAGACCAGAGACGATCCAGGATCCAAGACTCGGCATGAGTAGAAGCCCAAGGTCCTCACTCCTTCTCAGGGAGCAGAGGAGGGAAGGCCATCCCTCCCCCCCCCTAGCACCGGTGATCTCCATCTTGGATACCGACAAAGCTCGGAGGAGCTGCTAGCTCCAACTCAGGCCTTGGAATAAAACGAGTCATTTAACAGGTCACAAGAACTTAATGGCGAAGTGACCTGCCAGACTCAGCTCCATCCAGGGAAAAGTCACCCAGCTCAGGCACCAGCCATTGGAGTGGCTTTCCTCACTGGGTAACCAGAGCCAGAGGCTGCCCCTCCCTCTAGCAGCCACCACAATCAATTGAAAAACAGAAACCCTGAGAATGGCTCCAGGCTGGGTGCTGTGAATTTTTCACAAAATAGACCCAGGGAAAAGCTACTGTTTGTTGAAAGGCCTCAACTCTACCAGAACCTAGCCTCATCACCCCTCTTTTGTGATTCTCAAAGCAGATCACCCTCCCAGTAAACTAACCTGGGAGGGGGATCTCAAAATCTTGGGTAAAGCAGAGCATTTTTCTGCCTGTTCGAACAAACTGACTTAAGAAACCAATCAAGCCACAGGACCTCAAGCTGACCAGAGACTCCAACAAGAGGCTGGTTACAGACAAAAGGGAGATACAGGATTCTTCCCACCCCTCCCAAAAAAATCAAAAAAAAAAAAATCAAAGAACTTTTTTTTCTTCTTTTCTTTTTTCTTTTTTTGGTACCTTATATATATAAATTTTTTTTTTCCTTTTCTAAAACTTTTATTAATCTTTAATTTTTGCCTTTTTTGAAAAAATAATTGTTTACCAATAACTTTTTTTTCCCTCTTATAATTTTTATTTTAGGAATACGTGAATGTACGTTTTCCTTTCTTTTCTTGTCTTCTCTCTCTTTTTCTTTCTTTCTTAATTATCTTTTTGTTTTTTGTCTAGCTCTACTGAACTTCTGATCTTTTTTTTTCTCCCTTTCTTATCCTTTTCACCTTTTCCTTTCTTTTGTTCTTCTGTATGTGACTTAACTCTTGTCCTGCACATCCTCAGATAAACCCATAGTTAACTAGTAGACCCTATCCCCCATTGTGTACACACTTAATCCACAAATTTATTACTCAATCCAAAACCTCTGAGACTTAAATTCCTTAATAGTAGTACTACCTCTTTATACCTATATAATATTTTAAGCATTTTTTAAGTTTTTCACATCTCCTCTATCTCCCTCCTGTTTTCTCATTATATTCACATTCCTCCCTAAATAGATGGTCTTTCAATCTCCATAACTATATTAATTTTTACGTTTCTAATTTTTTTTTCTGGTCTCTTTTCATTTCCCTTTCCCTTTCTTCTTTTTCTCTCCCTCTCTACTTGCATCCTACCCAACCTATTTCCTGCATTGAGATTAGGACATAGTTAACTCTCCCTGTGCCTCCCCACACCAATCTATTCCTAATTTTTACCCACATCTCTCCCTAACCTAAAAATTTCTGGTTTTCCAAATTCTTCTCTGCGGTTCGAAGCCCATTAACATATAGTTGTTTGATGTTGAATAGATGTATCTGTTGAACTAGATTGTATCTGTAGACTATTGACTGTATAAATGCAAACATTGGTTGATGGTTGCCTTAAGATAGTGTTCTAGCACAAAACTGGTGCTATTTTCATCTCAAATGGGCAGAGTAAGCCGGAAAAACACAAGAAAAATGGCAAATCCGGGTATCTCAATTCCCAATCTTGATAATCAGGGGTCAGATCAGATAATGAACAATCCAGAGGAGAGTTCCCAAATAGCTCTACAAACACTGGTGGCAAACATGATAAATGAGAAGTTTGACAACTTACAAAGGACTCTGTATGAGCGTGATAGGGAGAGAGAGGAGGCATCCCAAAAGTTTATACAGGAATATCATAAGCGTGAGGAAGCTACTCAAAAACTGATACAGGATTTGTGTGAACAACTTGAGAATACTCAAAGAGAAAGGGAGGAATGGCGTGAGCAGGCTGAGAACACTCAAAGAGAACTGCAGGAATCCCACGAACAGGAGAAAAGAGAACTGCAGGAAACCCACAAACGGGAGGAAGCTAATCAAAGAGTAATTCAGGAATTGAGAGACCAGGTAGAGAACACACAAAGATCACTAAAGGCATTCATGGAATCCATTAACAAAGAGCTGAAGGAAGTCAGGGAGACCACAAAGGGAATGCTGAATGGAACCCAACAGAAGGAATGGGAGTCCAAAGAAACCATAACCAATCAACTAAGTGATTTGAGAACAAACACTGAACACCAAATTAAGGAAGTAAAGAAATTCATACAAGACCTAAAACAGAGCTTCAACAAAGAACATGAAGCCATCAAAGCTGACCAATTAGAAGGAAAAGAGATAAAAAACAAAGTAGAGAGTCTTGACAGCAGGTTAGACCATGCAGAAGATCGAATCTCAGGGATTGAAGACAGCCTAGATATTATAGAGAAAGAACATACAACCATCCAAGACAAGTCCAAGAAGTATGATAGATCTATCCAACACCTGGAAGACACCATCAGAAGGCCTAATCTAAGGATAATGGGTGTAGAGGAGCACCTAGAAACAGAAGTTAATGGTCTACAAAATTTGTTTAACAGGATCCTAGCAGAGAACTTCCCAAACATACAAAAAGATAGGCCTATTCAGATACAAGAAGCTTTTAGAACCCCAAATAGACCAGACCAGAATAGGACATCCCACCGTCACATTATAATCCATACAGGATCAACTCAGTCCAAGGAAAAGATCCTTAAAGCTGTCAAGGAGAAAAGGGGAATCACCTATAAAGGGAAACCAATTAGAATCACCTCACATTTCTCAGCAGAGACAATCAAAGCAAGAAGAGCCTGGAATGATGTATGCCATGCCCTAAAAACAAACAACTATCAACCAAGAATACTGTACCCAGCTAAACTCTCCTTCATAACTGAAGGCCAAATAAAAACCTTCCATAGCAAAGAAAAATTGAAACAATACATCTCCACCAAACCAGCCCTACAAAAGATTCTTAAAGATGTCCTTCACATAGAAAACCAACAAGACCGCAACAAAGGCCAAGAAACTGCACCCAAACTGAGAATCCAAGAACCATAGGAAGAACCCAGTTTTCGCAGCCCCCAAGAAGGTGGATAGCATGGCAGGAACTCCCAAATACCTCTCAGTCCTATCTCTTAATGTTAACGGACTGAACTCTCCAATTAAGCGACATAGACTGTCTAGTTGGATTAAAAAACAAGACCCTTCTATCTGCTGCCTGCAGGAGTCACATCTTGCCCGTAAAAACAAACACATTTTCAATGTTAAAGGCTGGAACAAAATCTACCAAGCAAACGGACCCCATAAACAAGCGGGAGTTGCAATCTTAATATCAGATAAAATAGACTTCAAATTAAAATTCGTGAGAAGAGATAAAGAAGGTCGCTACATACTAATTAAAGGATCTCTCCTTCAGGAGGATATTACAATTCTAAATATATATTCGCCAAACAATGGAGCACCCAAATTTATCAAAGAAACACTACTTTCCCTCAAATCCCATATAGATCCAAAGACATTAATTGTTGGGGATTTTAACACACCACTCTCCCCACTAGATAGATCAACTCGGCAAAAACTCAACAGAGAAACCGCAGATCTAAACAGCTGCATAGATCAACTAGACTTAACAGACATCTACCGAACATTTCAGCCAGCAGCATCAGAATACACGTTTTTCTCAGCAGCACATGGAATGTTTTCTAAAATAGACCACATTTTAGGCCACAAAGCAAACTTGTCTAAATTCAGAAACATTGAAGTTATACCTTGCATTCTCTCTGACCACAAGGGAATAAAATTAGAACTCAACACCAAAAGCCACCAAAGAAAGTCCAGTATCACATGGAGGCTGAACAACACACTGCTGAATCATGAGTGGGTCATGGAAGAGATTAGAAAGGAAATTCAAATGTTCATGCTATTCAACAAAAATGAACACACAAATTACCAGCTCCTCTGGGACACAGCAAAGGCAGTACTCAGAGGCAAGTTTATAGCTCTGAGCTCCTACATCAACAAATTGGAGAGATCTAAAACTAGCAATTTAATGACACATCTAAACCTCCTTGAAAAAGAGCAGCAAGATAAACCCCAATCCAGTAGACGGAAAGAAATAATCAAAATTAAATCAGAATTAAATGAATTAGAATCCAAAAAAACTATAGAAAGAATCAACAAAACAAAGAGTTAGTTCTTCAAAAAACTTAACAAAATTGACAGACCCTTAGCAAATCTTATCAGAAAAAGAAGAGAACACACCCAAATTAATAAACTCAGAGATGAGAATGGGAACATCACCACGGAAACAACCAAGATTCAGAACATTATAAGGGAATACTTCTCAAAACTTTATGCTAATAAGTTTGAGAACTTGACAGAAATTGACCTTTTCCTAGCAAATACTGACATGCCAAAACTAAACCAAGATGAGTTAAACCAGCTTAACAGGCCCATATCAAGCATTGAAATAGAAACAGCAATAAGAGACCTCCCAGCTAAGAAAAGTCCAGGACCAGATGGTTTTACAGCGGAATTTTACAAGGCCTTCAAAGCAGAGCTCACACCAATACTCCTCCAACTCTTCAATGAAATTGAAAGAGAAAGCTCACTACCGAACACATTCTATGAAGCCATCATAACCCTCATCCCAAAACCAGGCAGGGACTCATCAAAGAAAGAGAACTATAGACCCATTTCTTTGATGAACATTGATGCAAAACTTCTCAACAAAATTTTGGCCAATCGACTTCAACAATTCATCCAAAAAATCATACACCACGATCAAACAGGATTCATTTCAGGGATGCAAAGCTGGTTCAATATACGCAAATCAATTAATATTATTCATCACATCAACAGGAGCAAGAATAAGAACCACATGGTTATCTCAATAGACGCAGAAAAAGCATTCGACAAGATCCAACACCCCTTTATGATGAAGGTTTTGGAAAAATTAGGAATCCATGGAACATTCCTCAATACAATAAAGGCTGTATATGACAAACCTACAGCCAGCATTATACTCAATGGTGAAAAACTAAAGCCATTTCCTCTTAACTCAGGAACAAGACAAGGATGCCCACTCTCTCCACTTCTCTTCAACCTAGGATTAGAATGCCTAGCTACAGCAATAAGACAAGATGCAGACATAAAGGGGATCCAAATAGGGAAAGAAGAAATAAAACTCTCCCTCTTTGCAG
Organism: Dipodomys spectabilis; assembly: GCF_019054845.1. Classification (NCBI taxonomy): domain Eukaryota; kingdom Metazoa; phylum Chordata; class Mammalia; order Rodentia; family Heteromyidae; genus Dipodomys; species Dipodomys spectabilis. Next base: position 1,446,164 of record NW_024870802.1, read on the forward strand.
ATGACATGATCTTGTATTTAAAGAATCCCATAGACTCCACTCCCAAATTACTCAAGCTGATTCAAAACTTTGGCAAAGTAGCAGGGTATAAAATTAACCCCCAAAAATCAATGGCTTTTCTGTATGCCAACAATGAGAAAAGTGTGGCTGAAATTAGGAAAGCAACTCCATTTGTAATAGCCCCACAAAAAATAAAATACCTAGGAATTAACTTAACTAAAGAAGTGAAGGACCTCTATGATGAAAACTTTAAAATCTTGAAAAAGGAAATCAACACAGAACTTAAAAAATGGCAAAACCTCCCATGCTCCTGGATTGGAAAGATTAACATCGTGAAAATGGCAATACTTCCCAAGGCTATCTACAAATTCAACGCAATACCTATCCAAATTCCAACCTCATTCTTCAAGGAAATAGAAGAGGCAATCCAAAAATTCATATGGAACAATAAAAGACCCCGAATAGCAAAAACGCTCCTCAATGGAAAGAACACTGCTGGAGGAATATCAATACCAAACTTCAAACTCTACTATAAAGCCATAGTAATCAAAACAGCTTGGTATTGGCATAAGAACAGACCTCAGGACCAATGGAATAGAATTGAAAACCCAGAAATGAACCTACAGACCTATAGCCATCTAATCTTCGATAAGGGAGCTAAAACAATAGAATGGAAGAAAGACAACCTCTTCAGTAAATGGTGCTGGCAAAATTGGTTAGCTACAGGTAGAAAACTAAAGCTAGATCCTTATATATCACCCTGCACCAGAATCAACTCCAAATGGATCAAAGACCTTGAACTCAAAGCAGACACTCTGAAAACATTACAGGGTGGAATAGGAGAAACCCTAGGTCTCCTTGGCTCAGGCCGAAATTTTCTGAATAGAGACCCGGAAACACAACAAATCAAAGAAAGGTTGGACAAATGGGATTGCATAAAGTTGCAGAGCTGCTGCAGGGCAAATGACATAGCTAGCAAGATCAATAGAAAGCCCACGGATTGGGAGAAGATCTTTACTAGCCATACAACGGACAAGGGTCTCATATCTAAAATATACTTGGAACTCAAAAAATTAAATCCCCCAACAACAAATCCTCAAAGAAACAACTGCCCAATAAATAAGTGGGCGAAAGGCTTAAAGAGAAACTTCTCTGAAGAAGAAAGAAGGATGGCCAATAGACACATGAAGAAATGTTCAACATCCCTAGCCATAAAAGAAATGCAAATCAAAACAACATTGAGATATCACCTCACTCCAGTTAGAATGGCAAAAATCAAGAACTCTAACAACAACAGATGCTGGAGGGGATGTGGACAGAAAGGAACCTTACTTCATTGTTGGTGGGAATGTAAACTTTTTCAACCACTTTGGAAAGCAGTATGGAGGTTTCTCAAAAGACTTCACATAGAGCTCCCCTATGACCCAGCAATCCCACTTTTGGGCATTTACCCTAATGTTTACAAACAAGACCACACTAACGCTACCAGCACAACTATGTTTATTGCAGCATTATTTACCATAGCTAAGATATGGAACCAACCCAGATGCCCCTCAGTAGATGAATGGATCAAGAAAATGCGGTATATATACACAATGGAATTCTATGCCTCCATCAGAAAGAAAGACATTGCCCCATTTGTTAGGAAATGGAAAAACTTGGAAAAAATTATATTAAGTGAAGTAAGCCAGGCCCAAAGAAACGTAGGTCCCATGGTTTCCCTTATTTGTAATATCTAGTATATGTATGAGTCAAGCGGAAAAGGTCAGATAATGTTATGTCAGGAAAATGAACCCTTAGATGTGTATTTTAATGTTTTTTTTCTTTCATGCATGTGTTTCTAACACATTTATAAGATTATCTCTTTGTTGCTTTGTATGTCCCTCCCCCACAGTATAACCCCTGCTTTCACTATATTTGATGTCAGTATAACTTGTGGAGGAGATGGGGAAAAACCAGTTGTTTAAGGATACAGGTGGACCTGTTGCAACAATGAGAAGTACAAGTTGTCATGTCCAAAACGAGCTTTACAACGTTGGTGCGGGGGGGGGGGGGGGGGGGGGGCGGGGGGGGGGGGGAGGGAGGGAGAAGGAGAAGGATTGGGATTAGGGGGGGAGGGGGGAGGCTGGGAAGGGATGTGAAGGGTAAACAAAGGAGGAGGCTGCAATGCTTGGTAAGAAATGTACGCATTATCCTACCCATGTAACTGTAACTCCTCTGTACAGTATGTTCACAAATAAAATTAAATTAAATTAAAAAAAAAATACGTTCTCAAGATGATTCACTTCAGTGATGCAGTTAAAGCACAACCTTTTTTCATACTAGACCAGAAGAAAGGGACCAGAAGAAAAGTAGAAATTAGAAGTGTAGTCTCTTACAGTCAAGCTGCTTTTTCTTGGAAAGGAAGCATGCTCATTTTTTGTTGTGTTTTTTTGTGAACTCAGGTAAAATGATGAATTTACTGCCATCAGTTCTTATATCTTCAAAGATTAATAATTTTATTATCTCCATCGGTTATAAAAATAAAAGACATAATATATATAATGCATAGATGCTTTCTCCATGATAAGACTATTATGGCTATGTCCAATATTTTTGTATTCATTTTAATCTATTGACTTTTTAGTGTCTTAGCCTATAATTAAGACCAAACTACTCCTTAATGATCATATTAATATTCAAAGCTAAATTTTAAATTATTTAATTTTGTATGTAAGAAAAGTAGGTTCATCATAATCCTTCCTTTGATAATATAGAATATCTCATTACATATGTCTAGAAAGTGGTAGATAATACAAAAATTGGTAATTACAATGGTGCATTATTCAGACTGTCAAGTGAAACAGAACTACATTTGACTTCAAATCTGTATACACTACAGTTACAAATCACTTCTCTTGATACACAAAAATGTGTGCAGGGTCACTATTGTCCTCTCCAGTGCTGAAGCTAGTCAAATAGATATCTAGGTGTTTGCCAGTTGGTATTATCTCTCCAAAGATAGACACCACTTCTTTGTATATAACATGAAAATAGAAGTTGTATATGATATATGACTAGAAGTATGTTTTACTACATATCTTTTCTGATCAGAATGTATCATTTTTCTCCACATTATTCTTTTAAAAGCTTAAGTATTAGTCATTCACTAAAAATAAATTAGGTTTCATTGCTGTGGAAACTCTAAGACTGCAGATAGAGATTCCTAGTAGCACTGGAACTACAGATTTGGCAAAAGCATACAGTATAGCCTTTTATTTATACATATTTTTCATAAACTTACATCTGGCCCTCCCACTTTTTCTTCCCACCCCACTTCTCTTCTTTTCCTCCTACCTTTACTGTCAGGTAAGATCTCACTATATAGCTCAGGCTGACCTTGAACTTACCCTACTCCTGCCTTGGACTTCCAAGTATAGGGATTACGGGCATGTGCCACTACATCCAGCTTCTGTACTTTATTTGTGAGAAATAATGTAGCATTCATCAAATATTTCATATGATCCATATATTTACTTGGAAATTACAAATAGGCAAGGTTATGTGACTAACTCTGTTGAATAAGTTGTGAGTAAAAACACCTCCTCTCTCAATTATGGGTAAAGAAAGATGTGAATTCTTCACAAACTCTACATCTGTCTAGTTGACCAGTGAGAATCCAGATGTACAGCATCTGTTAGTCTAAGTACTATGTGGAAAAATACTTGACCTTTAAATGATCTGAAGTAGGGGTAAGAACTGAAACTTTGTCATATAAAGCCAGTGAAATTACAAGGTTAACTTGCCATTACAAGTTACAATGCCATGCAGCATTGCCATTAGTCAGGTTGTCAATATTAGAAACTGGAGAGAAAACAATCTGTATTATCAAGTGCAAAAATATTTGGCTGAACGTTGTTTCTGATGGAGGCAGATCATGTAGAGATTATATATCTTATTCTTTTATGGTGTAGAGAAAAAGTTTAGAAAACAGTATCACAGAGTGTGCTGGCTATATTTGGCAAGATATTAAGGGAAAACCTTTGATAAAGAAATCACTTGCAGGGCTGGGAAGGTGGCTCAGTGGTAGAGCGCTTGCCTTGCACGCTCAAGGCCCTGGGTTCGATTCCTCAGCACCACATAAGCAAAAAGAAAAAAGCCGGAAGTGGCGCTGTGGCTCAAGTGGTAGAGCGCTAGCCTTGAGCTGAAGAGCTGAGGGACAGCGTCCAGCCCCAGAGTTCAGGCCCACGACCGGACCCAAAAAAAAAAAAAAAAAGTAAAAAAAAAAAAAAAAGAAATCACTTGCAAAGAAAGATGAAATAGAATGAAGAGAGGCTAAAAATTTGAGGCTTTAAACAGTTAAGAAATAAAGCTAACTAGATGACTAAAGTCTATTAAAATTTAATCTATACCAAAGATAACATTAAAGTCATAGTCATAGTCATACTGAAATTGTTAAGCTCATTATAACACCACAGGGCAAAAATAAAATTAAGAATGAGCTACAAAGAAATAATCTTATAAATGTGTTAGAAACAATCACAGGAAAGAAAAAAAAACATTTGAATACATATCTTAGGGTTCATTTCCCTAACATCAACTTATCTGACTTTTTCTGCTTGACACAGACATATACTTGTTATCGCAAATAAGGGAAACCATGGGATCTATGTTTCTTTGGGCCTGGCTTATTTCACTTAATATAATTTTTTCCAAGTCTTTCCATTTACTAACACCCCCAACGCTATAACCCCTGCTTTCACTGTATTTGATGTTGTTAAATTTGTGGAGGGGAAAGGAAAAAACAAATCATTTAAATAGGGATACAGGTGGACCCATTGCAACAATAAGACATACACGTCGTTATGTCAAAAACGAACTTTATAACTTTGGTGGGGGTGAGGAGGGTTGGGTGATGGGGGCAGGGGGAGGATGGGATGGGATGGGATGGGAAGGGGAAACAGGAGGAGGCTACAATGCTTGATAAGAAATGTACTCATTATCTTGCCCATGTAATTGTAACCCCTCTGTACAGTATTTTCACAATAAAAAAAAATAAGAATGAGCTACCCTAAAAACATTTCAACTGGATAAAATAATTTTGGGCAAAGGTCAAATTAAAGTGGTTACTGTTCCACAGAAGACAAATATCTCAATGAAGTATTCATTAAATCTAGAGTGAGCATAAGGAAAGAAAACGAAGCAATACATAAAGTCTGAAATTTATGGGCCTAAAGAAACTACGAACAGGGTTACTGGAACATGGGACATGCTGAATTACTAAAGGGCTTTTACTGTGAAAGGCATTATAAGCCTGTGATTTTTTTTTAATGCTGTCACTGTTCAAGACTTAAATCACATTTGGGTGCTAACTTTCTTTAATACAGAGAGAAGAGGAAGCTTCTCAGTGCCTGTGTCAGATGTGGCAGAGGAGGACAATGCAAAAGAAATGCCTTCTTGAGAGTACCTCCAGGGAAGGAGATAATGGTGCAGGAGGAGACTTTAGCTCAGATGTCTAATGCTCAGTCAAGGCTCAGTGGATTGTGAAATAGCTTATAATAGGCTAATGCATGCCTTAACCTGCCACTCCTTCCATTTATGCGGGAGTCTTTACTGTGTTCCCATGTTCCTCTTCTACCATTGTTTATTGTGTATAAAGTGAGTACAGAAATTTTTCTTTTAGTTCACAGGTATCAATATCAAAAGAGCTAAATAGAAACCTATTGAAAAGACACTATTATATCATCTAATATCTAGACTTGAGCTAGACACAGTGACTGGACGAGGATTTCGGTGTTCCCCCTTGGTGGCATCTATGATATATTCACTCTTAGCTATGACATACACAATTTACATGTATTTGCAGTATTTAGTGTATGATGTAAGTATCTTTTGGGAGGAAGCAGGTAATATATGACAAGTGTAAACTTTTGTCTTTAACATCAAAATTTACCAATTATATGGATAGGATTGATTAGAGGTACTAAAAGGATATTGAACATAATTACAAACTATATGACTAAGAGAATCTACTCTGAGTTTTTCTAATAAGAATAGTAATTAAAGAAATTAAAATTTATTTTTCCAAGAGTTTAATTTGCTTTAAAAATCACTATATAACTCATTTTTCTTTAACAAAAGTGGGACAGTTTATTTCATAATCAATTTTGAAAAAGATTCAGTTTATTATTTAATCTATAGAAATTGATATTTATTGCTCAAGTATGCTTTTATTGAAACTCAAATCATAGAGATGGTTGCACATTGTGTGACTATACAGTGATGTAAGCCTCTTTTTACTATGATATAATACTTTAGCTTGCTGTGCTTGAAGACATAAACAATATGAAACACTGATTGATAAAAGCAATAAACTCACTTCCTTTTGTGCTTAAATCATCTTTTATAAATGAGCCAAAGATCATTCTTATATATTGATCACTAGGTTATTTATTTATGGCAGGATTAAACCTGGTAGTTCAAAATCTATCAGTAGTAAAGTCAAAATGTAACATATACAATTGCTTTAAACATAGCCTAAAAGGAATAAATGTTATCTTTTTAGAACTGTCCTGCTTTGCAAAGCTTAGGAAACTGTGGTCAATATCCAGGGGTAAATGTACTCATTACCTTTCTCACGTAACTGTAACCCTCTGTACAGTATTTTTATAATAAAAAAACGTACAAAAACTATCCAGTGGTCCTAGGCTATATATTACTCTAAGCATCCTAGGAATTTTTTGAAGCTTTATAATCAAGATATTCATTGTGATGACGCTAAGAAACATTACCTAGAGAGCTATGTACCCTTCTAGCTCTCTCTCATCTAAGGGTTTTCTTATCATCTTCTTCTTCTGAATGGTGGCTCTCACATCATAACTTCTTGGTAACAATTACATGCTAGAAGAAATGTGTCCTGCATGTAAACCTGTCACACTGTCATCTAATAAACCCATATGTGTTACTGCCACCTTGTGTTCACATCTTTTTCACTGTACACACCACGAATTATAGAAAATAATTCACAGAAATGATCTCATGAGACTAGATGACCCATGAATAACTCCTTTTCTCCTATTCATTCATGACTTAACTAAGTAGATTTTAATAGATTCAAAGAATTATTAATTCAGTGGATAGTAATCTAATATTTAATATACATAAGACACTATACTAGGTGCTGAAAAAAATAAAGATAAATAGAACATCATCACCTTTCTTTCAGGTTCGTGTTGGTCCAGCCTTATATGTGATTTTGTTTTCTGAGGTTTCAGTTAGCGGTAATTTTATCGCTGCATTCAATCACGTTCAAAGACAGTTAAATAGAAATTTCCAGAAATAATTCCTAAATTTTAACTTACATGTCATTCTGAGTACAGTATATGCCTGGTAGACATTTAGTAACCAAATCAGTTTAAAGACTTGTTCCCAGTAACTATATTCAAGTAACCCTTACTTTGTTTAACAATGGCCCAAAATATGAGTAATGATACTAATAAACTTATGAAAATATATTGCTAAAATTGTTCTTTTATATTATTAGCTGTTAGCTGTTAATCTTTTATTATGTTTGGAAAATATATATGGACTTAGGTACTTTGCAAGGTTTCAGGGATTCAGTGCAGGTTTATGCCCTTTAGAAACAGAGATATGCTATAAAGGTACCTAGCAAAGAAACAAAAAAGTAATTATGGCAATGAAGTAAGTACTGTTTTTATTAAAAAGAAATGTATGTAGCCAAAATGATCATATAGTTCACTTAACTTTTGTCTCTATTTTCTTTAATCGAGGTACTGGTAATGGGTATATTAGAAAATGTTAGAATCCAGAAATAAGTAATATTTACACCTATCTGATTTGATAGGATATTCTCTACCCAACAGGTACAATAAGTTATCAGATACTGCATATTTACCTTCTCTATTTTCTTATCTCCTTTGATACCTTTTATCCTGATTTCTTTTCTCCTACTCTCCATGCTCCTTTCCCTCTGACTCTTTCCATCCTCTATAACCAAAGAGTCAAAGATTCCAGGACCTCCAATAGATTTCTGAAACTTGACATTGTACTAAAATCTTTAATTTTATATTGTTTCCATCTTAAGCACTTACGCATCATGGCAACAATTTTTAAATATGTTTTTCTTTTTTTATTGTGAAAATACGTACAGAGGGGTTACAGTTCCATGAGTAAGGTAATAAGTACATTTCCTATAGAGCATTGTTACCCCCTCCTTTGTTTTTCCCCTACTACCCCTTTCCCTCTACCTCCCCAATACCTCCTCCCAGCTGCCAAGTTGAAAAGTTTGTTTTCAACATAGTACCTTCTACATCTCATTGTTGCAATGATCAACCTGTATCCTTGTTTCAGCATTTTGTTTTGGGCCCAGTGGCTCACGCCTGTAATCATGGCTATAATTTTTGCAGTTTGAAATTTAATAGCAAAACTAATACATGTTTCTTTTCTGTTCTTCACAATTTCAAGGACAGAAATTTTCTTTTTAATGACCACCGTTAAAAACCTCAGTTTATGATTATTTTGCTTTGGTTAAAAACTTTTACTTGCACACACTTAAAATAAGTGTGTGTCAAATGCCAGGAAAGTAAAACAGGTTCTGTTTTAGAAAAGGAAAGCAAACAGAGTAAATAGGAATGAATATGATTGAAATATTGTATATATGAAAAAGGAATAATGAAAGATTTACATATAAGAAAATTAGAAAGGGGAAGGGTGGTAGGAAAATAAAAAAATGATTTGGATTGTGAAATGTTAGTGAAATCCCCTTGTACAATTGAAATATGCTTATAAAAAAACTCTGAAAAACTTTCCCTTTTTCACTTTTAAAGGAAGTACTGTGTAGCTTTTCATTGGTATATTCAAGCGTTCAATATCACTCCTTTATGCTTTGATGCCATTATTAAATAAAATAACGGTTATTTAAACACAAGCGCCCTAACACCTTGAGAACTGATTTATTAACCTACAAAGCTACTAAGTAACTATTAATGAGGACAAGTTGATATCATCACATTCTGCAGGGTGGTATACAAAGTAAAACTTATAAATTGCTTACTTCTGGAATTTTATACTTAATATTTTTAGACTAAACTTGACTCGAAATAACTGAAACCAGGGGAAGCAAAAGCAGAAATAAGGAAGGGCTATAGTATTGACATTTCTATTCAGTTTTCTTTTAAAAATATATTTGTTGTAGTATAAATAGAAACATTAGAAGTTAGAAAGTTGAGTATTGTAGTCTTAACCTCATGCTTATTGAACTATAGATGCAGGATATAGATATACAATATTAGTATCTCTCTAGTTAAAGAGATATTAATAACAATATTAATATTGCTCTAGAGATATAGATATAAATATCTATATAGATATAAATATATGTAGGTATACATTCATACATATGTACACACATACAAGTGTTTGCATATATATCTAAAGTGATTGTGTGTAAATATATATGTGTGTCATTCTTTTTTATTTGAAAAGTAAAGTCTAATAAAGATTACCTAGCAAGTAACTCCACTGAATTGTGTATATAATGAGTTTTACAAACTGTTAAGGCAAGTTATTGCTGAATAAATACTAACTTTTTCAGGAACAAATTTAAATGTTCTTTTCTTCAGTTTTTTTTATATTTTTTTTTATTGTGAAGATACTGTACAGAGGGGTTACAGTTACATGATTAAGGAAATAAGTACATTTACTATCAAGGATTGTTACCCCCTCCTTTGTTTCCCCCTACCATGCCTTCCCTTCTCCACCTCCCCAACTCCTCCCTACCCCCCCGCCAAAATTATAAAGTTCATTTTCAACATAGTATCTTGTACATCTCATTATTACAATGGGTCAATTGTATCCTTATTTCAGCACTTCGTTATTTCCCTTCCCCCCACAAATTAGAAAAATGTATAAACAAGATGCAGGGCACCAGAATCAAATACAGTGAAAACAGGGGTTATACCATGGGGAAAGAACATACAAAAGAAACAAAAAAAAAAATCACATAGTACAATATAAATACATTAAAAACAACAGCAAGAAAGATAAAACCTCTTGTGTCCCTAACTTAGGGTTCATTTCGCTTAGCATCATCTCATATGGTCATATGTACATTGCTTTTGATCTTTTCTGCTTGTCCTAGACATATACTAGTTATTGCAGATAAGTGAAACCACTAGATCAAATGGTGTTTTATTCCTCAAAATGTTCTGTCTTTGAAAAATAAAGAATAGAAGTAGTAATGAATTAACTAAACAATGAATCTTAAGAGTTACTATGTCTTATGGAACATCTGTTAAGAGGATCTTCATAATTTTGCATTTCCAGGGAAACAAAAATGTAAGAATAAACAGAATTCTTTCTAGATAAAATAAAATGGCCCAAGATATAAAATGAGGTTTTGTGACAGAAACTTAAGAACCTTGCATTAGACTTAGTTCCCATCAAATGTTAAAATATTTTACCTTCTGAAGTTTTTTTGTATTTCAAAGTCACTGTGGAATATTTTTGCTCATCTTTCTCTTTACAATACTCAGCACCTAGTAATTAATTTTGCTCATTTAAAAAGTATTAATATTAAATCAATGAATAATTGATAATTTAGGTAGCCAGGTTAGATTGGTGTTTCAATGTAAATGTTTATAAAGTATGGTTTTCTTTCAAATCTTTCTTGTCATTTGAATAACAATATTATAGCTTTCCATTTATAATCTTAATGTCAAAGAAGAGTACTAGAAACCAATTATCAGCTATTTACATTTTATCAATTTCTCACGTACTGTTGTAAAGTAATAAATGGACAAATAAATAATTATTTAGAAAAAAGTCACCCTAAGATGCTAAGCTCTGAGAATTACATCTATTCATTTTTCTATATCTAGGACCTAACAGGCATATGGAAGGAGCTAAAAAAGTGAAATGGATGAGTAAGTAAAATGTAATAATGAAGAAGGTATGTTACTCAAGAGGAGGCAAAGTAACTTTAAAATCATAGTAGCTTCCTATAAGTTTCATAGCACTTGCGCTACCTGCCTAACAGGACTGACAGGTTTTCTACTCCATGTAATAGTTTAAGAATCCAGGTTATCTACTGTCTCCGAATATAGGAAATGTCACAGCTTATTCATAACTGATCTTTCTGCTATGGGTGAGAAGTGTTATTCATTATGCTACTCACAGTCTATTTTTCAGTATTGTTCAATCCCAAGTAACTGCAAGAAGGCTATGAAATATAGGAGAGAAACAGAATATTTGGTGAGCTTTACACTCATCACAGTACATCATTCTAGTCACCAAAATATCTTTGCTTTATTCAATGCACACAAAAAGAACTTCACTTACAGATCTAGTACCTATAGTATGAAAACTCAAAGGCTGGGATGAGTTAGATGAGTCAAGTGGAATACTTGCATGTGACTTTTCATGTGTCCTGCACTTCTAACACCAGAGATGCTTACAAGAGAAAAGTTCCCCATAGCAATTATTCCAAGATTCTAGAATAGCAAGAGAAAAGCGACAAGTCTTTTGACCTAGCCTTAGAAGAGAGACACATTACTTGTGTTACAGTCTGTTTCATAGGTGAGTCCATATTCAGGGGTTAGAGAATAAAATAAGGTCACACTACAGAAGAACATGTAGGATAAGAGATATTGTGGTCATCACTGGTAAACATAATCTGATACAGATGTTAGAATTATATTAATTTGGTTTACTTTGAGCTAAGCTGGTATTTGATTACATATAAATCTTGATCTTAACTACACTTGATGCATAAATTACTAGTGTAGATAAATGGCCTATTCTACCCTTCTAATAGCTTCTATCACCAGAGTTACTACTACTTTCTAGTAGTAGCAGTAACTAGTAGTCAGACTCCCATGTCTGACTAATATTGAAGTACAGCAATTCTTGTTGCAGTCACATTTGCCACTGGGATATACAAGACACTCACTTAATCAAGAATAATTCCACTCTCATTCACATCAGAGTAATCAAACTTGTATTATGATGCATATTTCCCGGAAATGGTTAGATTCTACTGAGTCACTAGCACTGTTAATACAGTTTAAATATATAAATTAAATTTATAAATAAATTTAAAATCTTATCCACAGAAAATGCACTTTACATTTTTAAATTAAATCATGAATTAACACTGACTTTTTTATTATCTATTAGATTATAACATCTATGGGTGCCAGACATTTGTCTATTGATCACTACTATATTCCTACAACCTAGATCAAAAACATGTGTGTGAGCTGGGTGCCAGTGGCTCACCCCTGTAATCCTAGCTACTCAGGAGGCTGAGATCTGAGGATCTTGGTTCAAAGCCAGCACAGGCAGGAAAGTCTCTTATCTCCAATAAACCACTAGAAAACCAGATGTGGTGCTGTGGCTCAAGTGGTAGAGCACTCGCCTTGAGCTGAAGAGCGCAGGGACAGTACCCAAGCCCAGAGTTCAAGCGCCATGAACAAAAAAAAAAAAAAAGTGTGTGAGTGAATGAAAGAATAATTGTGCTTATTGTATATGACATTCTATATTTCTATAATGGTTTAGTAGTTTTAGGGAAAGTTTCAATCTTAAAATGGTTTATTGTTATAGCAGTTGTGTCTAATGTTTACTTTGATTAATTAAAATTAGAATTGCATGAGGAAGGAATAAATTAATTCCTAGGTCCCTAGAACAATGAAAGTCAAGGGAAGTATAAGTGGAGACAGATATATGTATGGGAGGACTAATAGTTTTAAAGACTTATCAACAAATAGCCATCTGAGATTGTTCAAGAATAGCTTTATTACACAAACTATGAAACTATGTCAAGAAAAATTCTCTAAAAATATAAGGGATTGGAGAAAGGAGGCTTAATAGAGATTAATATGCACAAAGAATATTATATGCAGGTATAGAAATGTCATAGTGAATCACACCAGGTGTCCACTGGACATCTCCCTTGGAAGGCTTCCTAACACTTCAACATCCGTAGCTTTACTGAGCATGCAGAGAAAAGGAAATTGCAGGGATACCTTTTTGAATATAAGGAGAACACGTTCATCCTTAAAAGTAGTAAAATGACGGGCTGGGAAGGTGGCTCAGTGGTAGAGTGCTTGCCTCGCATGCATGAGGCCCTGGGTTCAATTCCTCAGTACCACATAAGCAGAAAAAGCCAGAAGTGGCACTGTGCTCAAGTGGTAGAGCACTAGCCTTGAGCTGAAAAGCTGAGGGACAGCACCCAGGCCCCACAACTGACTAAATAAATAAATAGTAGTAAAATGAAAGAATAAGTGAGTTGGAAATGGGAATTCAGTCAAGGAGAAGTGACAGAAAAGAGATAATGTATTAAAAAGGTGGAATGAAGGTGGAAGAAAATATACTAAAACAAATTGAACAAAAGGACTACACAAATTACTATGAACACAACTTCATTGTGTATGGAGATTTAAAGGGATTTCTTTTTAATATTCTATTTTACATTTAAAAAGATAGACACACTATTAAGAAGTACAAAAATTGACTACTATAATTCCGCTTATTCAGTAAGTTGGAGACATTAGAACCAGATGACTAGCCTATTTTTTAATTAATCAGTACCTTGCATGAAATGAATACTTTGCTATAGGAATGGTTATTACTTTGATCATCTAAGATGGTTATATTTCCAATTTAATATTCAGTTTAAATTTGCCTAAATTAATACTATTGCCTTGAGGTATTTTTATTATCTTAATCATCTTCTTCGCACCAGTCTAAATGTTTCACTTTTCTATATGCCATATCCTAAAGTGCTATAATTTAAGATTCAATTTGGGAAACTAGAAATATAGAATTATTAGGAGATGCTTTTACAAGTAATTCCTAATATAAATCATGTTCTTTCAAAGGAAAGTTGGAAACGTAAGTTGGAAAGATAGTAGGCTTTAAAATCACTCAGATTGATTGATATTTAAGCACTACCATTTCATAGGCTGTAAGATCTAGAGCACATTGTTTCCACACTTATCCTATTCTTTAAAGCAGTCTTTCTTTTGATTTTTTAGTCTTCTTTAACAAATGACAGCAGTAATTGTTACTTTTATCAAAAGCCTAATATGTTTATTTAATTATACAATTGGTTTTTACATTATTGTCTTATATTGTATCCACTAGGCTTTCTTTTCTTTAGATTATATTCTGAAGCCATTATCATTCCCACTATTGTAAGCAGGAAAAGGAGATGCATTTGAAATGCATCCAATCATCTATAAAATTCTTTAAAATATTCAGATAAGTGATTTTTCAAAGTGTAGCTCCTAGAATGTCTTTTGGATCCTACCAATCTGACCACTAGCTTAAATCACTTCAGCCAAATGCAGCCTGTTTTATGACCATGAGGTCCATCTGTGAGGTGATGTACCAATGTAAGAACTGGCTGGAGGACTGGAGCACAGGTGAGTGACAGAGGGCTCAATACTCAGTACTAGAGGGCTGGGAAAAGAGAGGTGGGGTGGTGGGAGAAAAGAAAATTACCTACAGGTTATTTTCCTTTTCCCTAAACATGAACATTTTCTGTAGTACCCATTCATTTCTACATATGCACAAAAGAAGGCAGTTAAATCCTCTTCAGCAAGGTAAAGGTAAAGTTGTTTTCTAAGAACAACAATTTATTTCAATGATATTTTCATTACTCAAAGTGGCCAACTGGATTCTAAAATCTACTTGATTTTAACAATAATCATGATAAGACAGAAATAAGCTGACTCACAAATGTAAGCAACCAGCACAACAAAAATAATGGCAGAGCTGGGTTTAGAGTTCAAGTGTTCCTCCTCCTCTTCCTCCTCTTCTCCCCTCTCTTCTTTCTCTTCCTCTCTTTCTCCTTTTTGCATTCAAGATGCACTGTACTTATAAAATGATTTGTGTAACTACTTAAAGATAATAAAACTAATTTCAAAAAGCCTCCTAGTAAAAGTTTTTTGCTCATATGTACTAGTTATACAGAGTGGAGAGAGTCATTGCAACCATCCCTACATACATAAATACAATGTACCCCAAACAATGTACCTGCTTCACCTCTCTTCATCTCCCCTGCCACTTCTAAAAACAATGTCAACAGGTTTAATGGTTCTATTTTGACACCTGCATATAAAGTCTTTCCAGTATATTTCTCCTACTTGTCATGTCTATTGGCCCTCCATCCTGTCACACATTTACTTTCCTGTGATTTACTTCCTGTGATTCTTGTGATTTACTTTCCTGTGATTCATTTTCCCACTTTTAGCATATATTAGTTATATAAAGGATAGTCACCATGATAATTCACATTTTTATATCTTACAATTAGCCATATTAATCTCAGCTATTGCTTCCTACCTTCTATTCCATCGTTCAATGGCAGTATCTGCCTCCTTGATTTAAACCATATAACTCATTGTCAGAACATCTTAAGTCTCAAGTCAAGGTGAGAAACAAAAGTATCAAAAATTGTGTTTAAAGAGCAATATGAATATGATATTCAGAAAATGAAGTGGCTTTAAAAAACCACTTGCTTAATAGTTAAGATAATAATTTATTTAGGTAAGGACGACATGAGTCTCTGGGAATGGAGATACTAGGTTCACAAATATTACTGAGTGTGAATAATATCGAAACTTAATGTGTCTATGTATGAATATGTCATAAGAAGATCTACTGAAAGCTGTTGAAAGAATGGAAAGGGAAAGAAGAGAGTGCAACAGAGGTGGTTAAGCTGACAAAAGTATAATCTATACGTGTAAAATATCACAAAGAAACTTTTTTGTCTTGGAAGAGTAATACCAATTCGTAATACCCAAGCACCTCATATGTGCATAAAGTAATACACAGACTGAAAAGAACCCCAAAGACAAGGAAACAAAGAACCTCTACTTAATTTGTCTTATCATTTTTAGATGACTCTGTATTCTTTACTTCATATATGATGTATACACATGCACATCTGAGGGAAGCTGGGAGGAGGGCACAGAATCAGTGGAAAGTGGGTGAAAAAATACAGCAGAGGGGCCCATAACTATACTGCACATTGATGAAAGTGAACTAAGCAACTCAAGGGTGGTGATGGGAGGGAGGGAATAAGAGAGAAAGAGGGAACAGGTGGTACTACACAAAAGGAAAAAAATGTACATATGACGTGATTTGTAAGAAATAGTTTTATTGTTAAGGTTTATAGAGTTCATAAGCTTTGTAGATTAAGATAATGATTATCATTGTGAAGGTTAAAATGTGTTTTTGACTTGAGCTAAGTATAACTATGCCACAGTATTGTGAAATTTATACAGTCACTTAATCCCTATAAAAATGTTTGGAGAAAAATTATGTAATATTAACGAAATAGCATTGAGGAATGTCCTTGCTTAGGGAGAATCAATGGCCTTGTTCTCTACTCATTGTTTGTTATCTACAGACAAAAAGGAAAGGAAAATGTTAAAAGCTCACAGGCTAAAGATACAGTAAAATGCATACAGAAGATTTATATGTGTTTAATCATTGTTTTGAGAAAGTGTTAATTTTGATTTTGCTTGTTACTTCTGTTACACAAAACAAAGAAAAATACATTTGGTAAAAAAAGAAATATTTTAGAAATTAATGTACAATAATGAATGACAATGTGAACCAGGTTTTGTTGCAGGGTGGGCAATGGTAGGAGAGGGGAGGGCAGAGAAGAGGGTGAGGGGGTGAATATGGTCCAAGTAATTTATATACATGTGTAAAAACAGAACAATGACACTGCTTGAATTGTTTCAATAAGGGGAAATGGGAATAAGAGAGATTGACAGAGTTGTAAGTTTGAGCAGGTACATTAAATACTTTCATGGAAAAAAAATCACACTAATCCCCCTGTTCAATTAACTCCCTTTACAACAAGATATATGGGTATCATTCCCAATGAAGTAAGGAGGTCAAATCTGGCCGGTGCCATATTGGCGACATGGTAGATGGTAGGGTCCGGCATTTTGTCTTCATGCTGGAGGAAGAAACTCCACCTCCCCTCCCCTCACCAATCACCTGCCTCATTTCAAGTGAATATAGAATTATTGAGAGAATAATGAATTTGCAAAGTTAAAAGGCAGTTAAGATGCACAACTTGGGTTAAAAACCCAGACTACATGGCTTGAATCTGAACTCTTAAGCAGAATGCAAATATATTACTCAAAATTATTTTATGTTTTGCATATATCAAATGCAGAAATTTTCATGTATATAACACATTTTGAAAACAAAGAAAAATAACAAGTTATAAAATTGGGAAGCTGTTAAAAATAGTTCTGAGTAATAAACACCTCTTCTTTTTCTCAGTTTTCATTTTTCAGCCAGGAATTCAGGTGAAGAACTTAATAATGTATATATGGTATTCAGGGGCAACATTATGTATGGGTATTAAATACCTGAGATTTTTACCAAGGATATAGGAAAAAGGGCATTTTTAAATCAAAATCTCCATACAAGAGTATCACTTTTACCTGTTATATTACTGAAATATTTTTTGCTCCAGAGACCATATAGATGATTTATTGCCTGGCAGAATGTCCCTGGCCTATTGTTATAAAGTAATCCTTTGTTGCACTTGTATTATGTCACAAAAAAAAGCAGCACAGCTCACAAGAGATTCTCTCATGAAAGGAAATGATGGGAATATGTCAAGAGCACAATGAACCTTAACACAGAATGCCAGTTTCAGAAAATGATGGTTAGCTTTTACCTTATGATAAGTCATACAAATTTATTACAGCTGCAACAAAGTATCGTAGTGATGTGATCTCAATATTAGAAATCTAGCATTTCTATGTATCTAGAAATGTCTCAATTCTAATGTTTGTCAAATTAAAAAAATATATCTGCTCTATTCCTATTAACATCATATATTCTCTAGCCTTCTAAACCTTCTCTCAGAAATAAGAGTAAAAAACAAAACTGTAGAATTTTGATGAATACTGAACATAAATATCATTAAATTATTTAATATAGATGTCCTCATAAATCTCAGGGTACCAGTCTAAGTATACTGGACTGAGCAATGAAAAGACCATCTGGTTTTAACACCAGGTATTCAAATAAAAATCAATCAAAGTCAGAAGAGGAATAAGATACACTGTTGAGAATAGTGAGATTAGTGAAGAAAATAAATTATATTAAACATGGGTGATAACAAAAGGCAAAACTGAAATGTTAAGTGAACTGCTAGAGATACAAAAATAAAAGTAATTTTTTGTAATTCTAGAAAAAAAGTGGATGCATTAGTATACCGACATTAGCATACTGACAGAGAATTGAGTCATGTAATAAGATACTGGCATCCCTGTCATTGACGTTTGAAGATGGTACCAAAACCATATGGAGTGAGAAATTTGAAAATGTATTTATTAGTTGAACTTAATGTTCATGCTCAAACAAGATTAAACCTTGACAGAACAAATCATATAAATGTAAACTTAACTAGGAAGAGAAAATTCTTAAATACTTTATGATTGCTAATTGCAATTGTTAATAGAATAAGCATATTCAGGTATAAGTTGGTAGTATAAATAACTTCATTAAATATGCTAAAAAGGATCAAGGAGAGAAATGGCATTTCTGTATTATGAAGTTAAATATAAGCGAACGCAGGGATTGACAGGTATAGGACTTTCAAATAGTTAATTCAGGTCTTTGGGAGAGGTACTTCATTCCTTGGCTTAACTAAGAGGAACAAAGAAAGTGAAGCAGAAAATACTTGCAAAGGAAGTGGCGCTGTGGCTCAAGTGGTAGTGCTCGCCATGAGCTGAAGAGAGATAGCGCCCAGGCCCAGAGTTCAAATCCCATGACTGACAAAAAGAAAAAAGGAAGAAAGTACTTGCAAAGCACACAGTTAACCAAGACTTTGTATGGGAATATATGAAGACCTCTCCTTTTACCTTTGTTGTTTAAATATGTATGTATGCATGTATGTATGTATGTTGATTTGTAACACACATGCCATAGTGCTTTAAAATGTACTACATTCTAAATGCATAACATTTTTGCTATACATTACTCCAAGAGGAAATCTGTGTTTCTTGGAAGTCAATGCACTCCATCCATTTATTCCATCTCAGCTCCCCAGCAGCCACAAAGAGCAGTCTCTTGTGTGTTTCTTTACATTCATCTGTTCTGAAAACTTCATACAAAACACACAAACACACACACACACACACACACACACACACACACACACACAATTTGAGGTCTCCTTAATTAGCGGAATGTTTCCAGGTTTATCCATATGATAGCATTTATGAGGAATTCCGTTTGTCAAAAGGGAACCTCATTCCCTTTTATGACTGAATAATGTCATAGAGATGCCACATTTTGTCCATCCATTTTTCAATTAATAAATGTAGCTTTCTGACTCTGACTTTTAAACATTATTTTCTGATTGACAATAGAAAACCCTCTCTCCCTCTCTTTATAAATATATATAATCATGTTTATACCATATATACATGATATATAGGCATATATATGTACATGTGCATAGATGTATATGTATATGCGTCTACATGCCATACATACATATATTTGGTATAAACATGATATTATACATATATATGTATATATATACATATATATATACATATATATATATATATACTGTGTGTGGCTATAGCAAGCTAATTAAGTTATGCATCACTTCACATATATCATTTACTTGTAGTGAAATACTTAAAAATCTACTCTCAACAATTTTCAAGTATACAACATGTTGTTATATAGTCACCATGTTTTACAATAGATCTCTTAAATTTGTTCCTCCTAACAATGAGTATATTAATGGAGGAGGAGAGACATCTAAATAAAGTCTGAAATTAGCTAAGGTACCAGTGTCAGTTTCTTACTATTGATACATGTAACCTGATACTGTAAGATGCCAATTAACAATGGGAATTGAGTATGGGAATTTTCATACATTCTTATAAAGCTAAATTTAATCTACCTAAGGCTGGAGTAAACATCAATGCTTATTTGTGGTATCAAAACTATTAAGCTCACTATTACAATATTCATTTTCCACTGAAAATAAAGAAAAGAATTATTTTGTCAATCTAAAACTCCAAAGCTGCTAAATGAAACATTGGCTACTTGGGAATCAGGGCTATTTTAATGCAGTGTGTCCTAAGTACTTGAGTGCTTCTGGCTATGGCACCAAACATATTTTGTCTTTTAGGCTGCATTCTCTGGATTAATGAGAAACTATTAGATATATCTCCATCTGGTCTTCAGTTTCAGTGGCCAAATTACCAAATTGTTAGAATGTTTCTGGGATAATGTCCTAAGCCGTACCAATTTATCTGTAGCTTTGAAATTAGATAACAAAAAACCTTCTATTTTTATATCTGATTACATAGATTGTTTTAAATAGAGACATAGCTAAGCAAGGGAATAGCTTGACATAGGGCAAGGTGACCTTGATCCTGTAGACTTCACCATTAGATAAAATTACAGTTAGGTAAATTAAAAAGAGAGCATTAAGAGCAAATACTCTCAAGTGGTTTGGGTTCAAATTCTAGAAGTGAAAAGAGATGGAAATATCTAAGTTCTTAAATATATCCCAAAATAAAGCTTGAATGTGAAGAGAGAATAAATTTGTATCTAATTATTTATATGACAATTTTCATACATTAGAAAACAATTGCAAATCTTTGTGTTAAAAATAAACTAACTTTAAAATGCTCAATTATTTTATGTCTGAATTTTATTTTATGGTTTAACATTCAATTATTTCAAAGTGGTATATTTATACACAATGACAGAACAAACTTAGTAAGCAAAATAATGGCCTATTTAATTAAAATATTCTCTTTTCATTTAAGTATTATAGTTTAAGTATGAGTTATAACAAATTAAAAATAGAAATTATCAAAAACTTACATATTATCCTCATAAAGTACCAATGTTCAAGTATAATAGTGGTGCCAGAAAAAAAAGTGACATTTAGAACTTATAATGGCATCATGATCCACTGCCTTTGTTTACCATGCCTTGTGCCTTGTCATGGTCTTAAAATTCAAGTTCAGAATATCTAAATCTCCAGGGGGAGCAGAACATAATGCCAACTGTAAAGCTTCATGTAAGTACCCACTGGGGGTTAATCAGAGCTAAGGTAGATGGCCTTGAATTAAAGACAGTAAAAATTAAGTCATCTCTTCAGTGGAGAACATTTGTAAAGAAACTAGAAAGGTAAGCTCAATGTGGGAACCATAGAAGGATGCTATAATAGGAATGGTGCCTTTGGATAAGAATGTGGTAAGAGGCTGGGAAAGTGGCTCAGTGGAAGAGCGCTTGCCTTGCATGCCTGAGGTCCTGGGTTCGATTCCCCAGCACCACATAAGCAAAAAGAAAAAAAATTAGAAGTGGCGCTGTGGCTCAAGTGGTAGAGTGCTAGCCTTGAGCTGAAGAGCTGAGGGACAGCGCCCAGGCCCAGAGTTCAGGCCCCACGACTGGACCAAAAAAAAAAATGTGGTAAGACTCTCCAGGAGGAAATCTAATTAAGGCAGGAGCTGTGGGAAAATGCCATGAAACAAGAAAAGAAGCCGGGCGCTGGTGGCTCACGCCTGTAATCCTAGCTACTCAGGAGGCTGAGATCTGAGGATCGCGGTTCAAAGCCAGCCAGGGCAGGAGAGACCGTGAGACTCCTATCTCCAATAAACCACCAGAAAACCGGAAGTGGCGCTGTAGCTCAAGTGGTAGAGCACTCGCCTTGTGCTAAAGAGCTGAAGGACAGCGCCCAGGCCCAGAGTTCAAGCCCCACGGCAGACCCCCCCCCCAAAAAAAACAACAAGGAAAGAAATTTGTCAGTGGCAAGGTGGGTACCTTCAGACCCAGAAAACTATTAATCCTATTCAGTTTTAGAGGTCCCTTCATAAAGCAAATGGATCTTATTATGTACTTTGTATATTAAAATCAATTTTAATTATTTTATTCCTCAATGCTTAGAAGACATGTACTCCAACAAGTATTCCTTAATGACATAAGCTGAAATAACCTATTCTCTTTTAGATTTCTATAGAAGAAATTGGAGCTCTACGATCTCTAACAAACACACATCTTGAATATTATAGCACATATGACATTATTTAGTAGATAGTTTGTCCTATGCTGCCCATTAATTATTCATGGATTTTATCCTTTTCCATATATAGTGAAATTCCTTCACATCAATGGATAATGTATTATGTATGGTTTTAACTCCTTATGTTTAGTGCTATTTTGCACATAATGACAGGTATTACATATTGTAATGTATCTGGAAGATACAGATATAGCTGATTATATTTATACATGCATAAAACAACATTTAAAATATGCAAAAATTTCTTTAAATTGCAAGGGTCAGAATATATATAATAAGGGTTAACAGTATGGATTTCCAAATCAGACAAACCCAGGTTTAAATTATTAGCTTGGGACAATATAAAGTTATCTAAACCCACTCACGCTCCATTTACCCTCTGATGAAACAGAGGTAGTAATTCATAATATAGCTGTAGATTAAATATAGTAATGTACATAAATGACTAAAGACAGGTCTGGGCATACAGTAACCTTGTTACAAAGAAAAAAATCAGTTAAAACATTAAATTTTAATTTATAATTAAAATTTGACTCATTGGAAGAGATAACAATTTAGTTTCAATTTAGTTTGCATGTTTAAAATTACTTACATCAGATGCTAACACAAACTATCTGATTTCCACAGTAAGTGTCAATATGTATCAATTGTTTCCTTTTATCCATAAGTATTTTGAATACATAAATTTCAGTTTATATAAAACCAGTGGAGAAAAATTACTTAAAATATTAATTTAGAATTTTATTTTTATGATAGATGAAATATTAGTTTGGTATCAATTCATTAATTATGTACTTGTAACTAGAATTTTTTTTCCATCACTTAAAAATAATGGTTACTAAAAGCTCTCAAAATCTGTGGTAAAGAAAATATGATCACTCATGATCACTCAATAAGCTCTGCAGCAAAAGTAGTACTGCTGCTTGAAGTACATATTCCACCACCACAACACAATTTAAGAAATGTAACTTTAATCAAGTCATAAAAGCCAGCCTCCGTGGCATATATCATGACTTTTTTTTTTTATAAATCTAGATTACTTCTGATCATTCATTAAATTTGAGAGCTTAGTATTTCAGAAAGCCATGTGGCTGTATATAGTCTAATCTAATAAAAACTGACTAGAGCCTAGAGTCACTTAAAATAGGATCAATCAATAAAAGAACAGCTGAGATATAGGAACACAAAAATAAAAGCTGTCTGCACGGAATTACCTTACTCTTATCTCAAGAGCTTATATACACTGAGAGAGTCTTTATCACATATATTGATATGGTTCTTCAATTTGTATTATTAAATTTAACAATATTGATCTAACTCATTTTTTTATTTATCACTTTCTTTTTTCAGTTAGCACTGAAAGTGTACATAGAACTAATTCAAAATTATTGAAACTGTTATTTAGTGTCCAAATAAATCATTTTAAAACAATTTTTCACCCATTTTCCTCTGATTCTGTGCCCTCCTCCTAGCTTCCCTATTATGTGCATGTGTATATACCACATGTGGGGTCAAGAACATAGAGTCATACAGAAGTGATGCAACAAATTAAGAAGAGGTTCTCTGTCATTTTAAAACATTGTATAGGTAAGATGCATTTAAAAACAGCTTTTGACAGTTCTTGGATAAGATATAATGATAATATTGGTCAAAGACCTTGGAAGAGTTTTGAGGTAAATTAACTTTATTAGAACCCTACTTTTCATTTCAGCAGTACCTTTTCTTTTCAACCAAAATATAGAAGATTCTAATATAGCATAAGTAGTGTCTTAGATGCCCAAAATGAAAAGAAATGTAATAGCACCTGCCTTCTCAAAACCCAGGTTATTAGAGAAAAATAAGTTTATAAAATTAATGTTCCTTTCCAACCATCCCTGAATCTAAGTCCATTGATGACTGGGTTTTTTTTCCCCCTATAAATTAATCCAGTCTGTATATCAGTGTTTTGTTTATTTATTTATTTTTGTATGTCTTGGGGCTTTAACTCAGGGCCTGGTGCCTGGAGATACAAGGTCATGGACTTTCAGGCCCCAGCTGGCTTCCAATCAGGATCCTAAGATATCTACTTCCTGAGTAACTAAGATTACAGGCCTGAGCCACCTGTGCTCAGCTTATATATCAGTATTTAAAGCTCCTCCTTAAGACACCTCCATTAACAAACATAAGACATATATACTTACATATGTAAAAAACATGTATATGTAATCCATAACCCAAACCCTCCCCCCATATCCATAAAAATCCTGTCTTATCTTTCACAGAAAAAAAAATTCTGAGTCATTCCTTCTGGCTCTACTGACAGACTTACAGCCACCTAACTTTCTGGCTCTACTGCCAGACATAAAGCCACCTAACCTTTGATAAGGGAGCTAAAAAAAATACAATGGAAGAAAGACAGCCTCTTCAGTAAATGGTGCTGGCAAAACTGGTTAAACACCTGTAGAAAACTCAAGCTAGATCCTTATATATCACCCTGCACCAGAATCAACTCCAAATGGACCAAAGACCTTGAAGTAAAAGCAAACACCCTGAAAACATTACAGGAAGGAATAGGAGAAACTCTAGGGTTCCTTTGCACAGCCCAAAATTTTTTTAATAAAGACCCAGAAACACAATCAATCAAAGAAAGGTTGGACAAATGGGATTGCACTGTGAACTTTTATATGATTAGGACATATTAAATTAAATAAAAGCTGCCTATCTCATAGCACAAAACTGCCTAACTAATTTTGGCATAACTTAAATAGGTATATGTTTCATGAGAGCCCAGAAAACTTACTGTCACTTAGTGGATGCATAATAAATATATATTAAATAAGCTAATAATTAAATGAACAGAAGAGCTATGTGCACCATGTCACTGGAACAACAAGGAGAGAATTTAACAGTGACAGGAAAATACATAAGCCAGTGCCCTAACAGAAAACAGATGACACACTCAAATTAGGATAATTAAAGAAAGGCCTATAAAAGAGTTATTTATGAGAATACTAAGCAAAGTTTAATTTGTTCTGCATACTTCAAGGCCCAAGGAGGAGAAAGAGGCTATTTGAAATGAGAAAAAAGTTGTGTAGAAAGGAATTCTTTGAGTGAAAACAATGTGGATAGCCTGAGGCAACTTCCCAAGGAATCACCTGAGGATGTAACTCTTGCCTCACTAATGTGTGATTGATACTGAAAGTTGGTAATAAGAATTGATGTCTCAAGGATATGATACTCCTTGATAGTATCTTTCAGTTAGTAAAGTTGTTAATATGAAACAAATTAATAACATTTTATCAAATTATTCCTGTTATTTAAAATGTGTTAAAATATCCTGGAGTCATAAGTATTTACAAAAGAATACAAATAGCCTGTTTTTTAGTAAAAACATACTAACAGTCTGGTTTTCATGCACTCTTAACAAATACCACATGAATTTAACTATTCTAGGTAAGAGACCTCTAAATTGAAAAGTCTGCACTTCCCCTATGTGGTTTTGTATTATTATATTATAAACAAATAAAAGAAAAAGAAACTGAAAACTAAGAGTAATAAATTGGGAAGTATATAATATTATGAACAAAATTAAATTAAAAACACAGTATGGTATTTGTATGTCAACATTTGTATTTACAAAATATTCCTGGTAAGAGATTTTATGAGGAGAATGTCATTATTATATCTTAGGTTTGACAACATGTTGTGCTATGATAAGTAGGATATATATGTGCTAACCAAGGGAATTCAGGACAACAACTATCAGCAAAATATGGTTCAGAAAAAAATGATAAAATGTAAAAAAAGACTATTTAAAACAAGTTCTTCATTGGTGAAGTGCCAACCCTTACTCTGGATATTATAAAAAGATGCTAAGTTTGTTTCCTAAGTGTGGGGGTTTTCAAAATGAATGGGGAAATAGCTGGGTGGGCATCTCACAGGTTGAAGCAAATGATTCCAATATTCCTGTAATAAATAAGCCACTTACTTCCCTCACTATAGATCATCCTAATTCCGTCAATGCTTTCAAATACCTAAACCAGAAATCACCTATTTATAATGATCTAAATCTCAATTCAACCATATTCTTTTTTTTTTTTGGGGGGGGGGTCCATTATGGGGCTTGAACTCTAGGTCTGCACACTGTCCGTAAGTATTTCAGCTAAAGGCTAGCACTCTACCACTTCAGCCACTTCTGGTATTCTGGTAGTTAACTGGAGATAAGAGTCTTATGGACTTTCCTGCCTGGGATGGCTTCGAACCGTGATCCTCAGATCTCAGCCTCTTTTATTTTTGTTTTGTTGTTTTTGTTTTGTTGGTAATGAGGTTGGAACTCTGGGTTTGAATGCTGTCCCTCAGCTCTTCAACTCAAGGTGAGCGCTCTACCACTTGAGCCACAACGCCACTTCCGGTTTTCTAGTGGTTTATTGGAGATAAGAGTCTCACAGACTTTCCTGCCCAGGCTGGCTTTGAACCAAGATCCTCAGATCTCAGCCTTTTGAGTAGCTAGGATTATAGGCGTGATCCACTGGCACCCTGCCTCAACCATATCCTTACATAAGCATCAAGTATGCTTTGTACAATTGTTATTGACAGTAAAATTTCCACAATGCAACTACCATGCATTTTCTGAGAAGACTGCCTTTTCCTTCGTTCTTTAGTTTGAGTCATATTCTCAGAAAAACATGGCACTGTAGAAATGCTAGATGAGTCAACACCACAAAAACCCTCTATCTCACAGAATCTGTAGCTATCATTTGTGTTAATTCTATGAATAAACAGAAGCATTCAACTCATTATTATGTTACATAAGTTATATATGCCTTTAATAACTAAAATATGTTGATTATGCTTTTATTTTGTGTCTCTTACATTAGAGCATTTTGTTTCTTTATTAAATATGTCCATATACATATATGTTATATTGGTGATAGGCTGCATGTTGATAAAGGAGATAGTATTATATATGTGTAAATATATATGCCATTTGTTATAATAAGGATACTATAATATATATATATATATATATATATATATATATATACATATGTGTGTCATTTGTTATAATGGCATATAGCTGAAAATCACTAGTTTAAATTCTTGGAAACACAAGAGTGACATTAACCAATAATACTATTAGAGATCAAATAAGTATAATAGAATGCTTAGATGACCCAATAGTAAAGATATCATTTCCAGTTTTCTTGGTCAGACAGTCCCTGACTAATGCTAAAAAATGTTACAGTAAGAAAAAGTCATGGGAAAAAATAGAGTATTTAAGAATATCACTACATAAGGTCAGGCTTGCTTTCTTAGTGCATAATCTAAGCTAGAAGCTCGAAAGGTGATTTTTATATTAAAGAATAAATAACAGAAGACTTAAGTTATTAATTATGAGTACTAAGCCTAGCAACTCAAATGACAAATTATGAGTACTAAGCCTACCACTCAAAATGTTTTTGTTTCTTCTGAAAAGATCATTATCTGAGTAACTAAGTTTTCATGAATTCACATTGACTTATCATTTTAAGCATTAATCAGTAATATCTGACATCAAAAGACTAAATTTATAAATCATAGATAAAGTAGAGATATGAACTAAAGTTGCAGAAAATCAAGTCTATAAATCACATATAAAGAGGAAGAGATAAAGACTAAAGGTGCAAAAACCTATTCAATAAAATAAGAGCAGAAAACTTTCCTAACCTTGGGAAAAAGAAGTTATCTAGACACACAAGATTTATAGAATACCAAACAGGCAAGATTAGTAAAGAAAAAGAACTAGACATATTATAGTTAAAACACCAAATACACAAAAGAAATAATATTGAAAACTGTAAAGGAGAAGCAAGTCACATATAATGATGAGCCTACCCCTTAAAATAATAGCAGTTTTCCAACACAAATTTTAAAAGCAAGGAAGGCATGGAAAAACATATTTCAAATCTTGAAAGATACAAATTGTCAACCTAGATTAGTATGAATAACACATTTATTTATTTATATATTTGCCAGTTCTGGAGCTTGACCTCAGGGCCTGAACATTGTCCCTAATGCTTCTGTTTGCTCAAGGCTAGTACTCGACCACCTGAGCCACAGTGCCACTTTAGGCTTTTTCTGTTTATGTGGTGCTGAGAAATTGAACCCAGGGCTTTTCTCATGGTAGGCAAGAACTCTACCACTAAGCCACATTCCCAGCCTAGCACAATTATTCTTAATAATCCAAAGTGAAATAAAAAACTTCTATGATGAATTCATTACTACTACATTGGCACTGCAAAGATACTTAAAAGAATATTACAAATGAAGACAATCCAGAACAGTATAGAAGAAAGAAATAAACACTACTAGATGAGATTAGCAAAGAAAGACTAGGAATAGAAGCAAGTATCACAAAAATCAACAAATAAAAATAAATATGATAAACCTTTTTATATTAACACTCAGTGCTAATGTTCTCAAATTTCCAGTCAATAAAAACAAAACAAAACCAGGTACCAATGGCTCCTGTCTATAATCCCGGTTACACATGAGGCTAAAAACTCAGGATCACCTTACAAAGCCAGCCCAGGTAGGAAAGTCCATGAGACTCTTCCATGAGATTCTTATCTCCAAATAACCAAGTCAAGCTGTGGTTCAAGTTAGAGTGCTAGCCTTGAGCATAAAGCTCAGAGATAGTTCAGACCCTTAGTTCAAGGCTGGCACAAAATTAATTGGGTAATGCATTAGTTAATTAGTTAATGGCTCAACCATTTGTTGCCTACAAAAGACATACTAACAAATACACAAAGACATATTGGAAAGATCTTTCAGACAAACCAACTCTGAAAGCAGACAGAAGTAGCCATTTATTTTAGATAAACTCATGCCAAACCGTTATTGTCAGAAGAGAGAAATAAAGACACTTCATATTTGTAAAGGGAAGAATCTATCAAAAGGAAATAAGTTTTTAATATATACGCATATCAATATGCCCAAGTTCATTAAACAAACACTTCTGAACTTAGAAATGCTAATAGGCCAATGGATAGATCATCCAAATAACAACATAAAAGAAAAACAAAGACATTTCCATTGTAACCATTAGAAAAAGTCTTCGTAGAGCCACTCTGGACCAAGGGAAGAGAACAAAAGCATCACTTTGTGAAGAGTATCAAAGAATTCTAGTTATCTTAATTCTGCCACAATCTGTTTGAGGAAATAATAAAAGGGACTCTACTCTCTATCAGTAATTTTATTTTCTTTTGACACTGAATATAATGATTTTTCCTCACCCTTCCTCCTTCTATTCCATCAGTAATTTTTATTGCTCAATCTGATCTATTAAAAAAAATCAGTCCCTTACTTAAAGGAATCAAAATATTCACTAAAACCAAAACATGTCACTATAAGGAGTCATAGTACTAGTTTTTCATGTAAATCTTTAAAGTAGTCAATGAAAAATCATAGAATAAGAAAAGTTCGTTCAAGCCCCATGACCGGCAAAAGAAAAGAAAAGTACAGAAGTGGAGCTGTGGCTAAAAATGGTAGATTGCTAACCTTGAGCAGAAAAGTGAAAGTACAGCATCTAGGCCTTCAGTTGAAGCCCCTTTCTCCCCACTGCTGCCCAAACAAATGACAATTTAAAAAAAGGAATAAGAGACACACCTATTAGAAATATACAGATTTTTGGGGAAACAAAGGAGGAGGCAATGCTTGCTAAGAAATGTACTTATTATCTTGCTCAGGTAATAGTAACCCCTCTGTACAGTATTTTCACAATAAAAAATAAATAAAAATAATAAAAAAAGAAATATACAGATTTTTATTCAGTCTGCGATCATAATATTAATCTCACAAATGAACAAGAAACTGGAAAACATTCAGTATTTGAAAAATGTCATTGATGAGGGTTTTAACAGCATACATTCTGAGGATAAACACATTGTCAGAGACAAATAGAATGGATTATTTCAAAAAGAGAAACTAGCGATAACTAAATTTACCATTACTATTCATAATATATTAATCACATTCAGATACTATGTATATAAAATATGTGATCACAGGCACATTTAAGATTGCATGTATGGGTTGACCTCATGTACAATCTTATTTAATAGGCACTAATACAACAAATATTGTCTGCTATGTGGCAAGGTTTAGTGCTATAGTTCTTTGGAAATGTAAAGGCAAATAAAATATATGCATAGGCATGTCATGTAAATAAAAATACTAGCAAACAATCATATACGACTTCTGAAAATGGGGGGGAGGGGGGAGGCTGGGAAGGGATGTGAAGGATAAACAAAGGAGGAGGCTGCAATGCTTGGTAAGAAATGTACGCATTATCCTGCCCATGTAACTGTAACTCCTCTGTACAGTATGTTCACAAATAAAATTAAATTAAATTAAAAAAAAAAAAAAAGAGGAAGTGGCCGAGTAAGAACCACACCACGCACGTGGTATTCAGGTAAGGGAAAAAGAAAAAAAAAGACTTCTGAAAAAGTCATATCAGAACTAAAACATATAAACATGTAAAAGCTATTACATTTAACCTTATAAATATGAAGGGTTTCCTTTATGAGACAAATGTACTTTTTTAGCTCATTGCACTTATTGTATTACCTATGAATTTATTTTAGAGTTTCAATTCTATAATTGTTTTATACATTGACACGTTAAAAACTATTATTTTAAAACTGACTAAATGAAAACTTATGTTATAATTTCTAACAAGAAACTACATACCTGAAATATTTAAATTGACAATAAACTATATTCTACCAAATTGAAAGGAAATCTATATGCACTATGAACTTGTAATACTTTACCTACAATAACTGGCAAATCCTAGAAAGTGAGATAACTGCCAGAAATTTCTACATTACTTTATCAAATAAAATTTGAATGAACAAGCCTTTCTTACACAGGATGATAGGCCCCCATTATGAAGGTTTGAATATAAGATTTAAAATATGAGACTTGAATATATATTTCTTCTTAAAGAATCTGCACTTTAAGAAACACAAAACTATTTTATTATCAATTAACATAATAGTTATGTACATGTTTATATTTTTCTGGTTTGCCTAAATATTTCCTCCATTTTAAAAGCCATCTGTCCATGTAGACTTGCCCTGGCCAAGTGAATCTCATGAATAATTCACTGGAAAACAGTTATGATATTGACATGGCCCAATGTGCATCAGGTCTATAGTTACTGGTCTACAATGGAACTTTCTAGGCATCTGTCCTTTATCACATAGTGCATTCAATCAGTAACTTTCTAGTAACTGAGAATAACAAATTATAAAGTAGAAAAAATTCTATCTTTATGTCTATATCTACTGTATTAGTCTAGGTGTAAAAATAAATTGTCAAAAGTACATTTTAGCAGAAAAAATTATAACAAGTATCCTAACTGCTATGAAAAATATAAAATTATACTTAGAAACTGTGACTTGTAAATCTCTAATTATAATTCTGTAGGGCTCTACCTATAGCACAAATTTATCGAAACTATATAAAAATTAAAATTAGATGGTTCTTTAGAGTATAGAACAAAAATTTCCTCTATCATATTTAATAAATTATTTAAACAAAAAAATCACAGTTTCTTTTATGATCATGAACTAAACAGTTCACCCTAGCATGTATGTTCTATAGTATCGTTTTGTTGGCCATTTGTACATTCTGTATGACATGGTTTTTATATACTATTGCCATAAGAAGAGTAATACATTCAGCACCAATTTACTGTTGCTAAAGAAGATAAAAACTACAAAATGCAGCATCAAAATGAATATGGAAAGTTAATCAAAGGAACCATTTTATTTTCTATTGAATCTCATCATATTTAATAATCACCTAGCAAGTTGGTTATATAGTGTCCCTTCTCCAATTTCTCAAAAACTGTATTAATTAATGAATGTCTTCAAGCATACCTTTTCTTCTAATTCACACCAACTTTAAGTGATCATTCAGATCACTACTAGACAGTACATGTTCCATAGGTGCAGATTAAAATATGTTCATCAAACTGATTCTATTCTTCCTAGAACAAGTATATACTCTGAAGTACAAGTGGATACTATTAGACAGTACATGTTCCATAGGTTCAGATTAAAATATGTTCAAGGTTACCGATTAAAGGTTTATATTCCTGATTGGTTGGAAAAAATATATACTATAGAGAGAACTTATTCAGCCAGGAGTAATTAGCCAAAAGGCAGAAAAGTTATAAGACAACTAAGAGGAAAATAAAGCAAGCATTTTGTTAAGCTTGTTTCTTTTTTTTCCCCCCGGTTGTGGGGCCTGAACTCTGGGCCTGGGCACTATCCCTCAGCTATTCAGCTCAAAGCTAGCTCTCTACCACTTGAGCCACAGTGCCACTTCTGGCTTTTTCTGCTTATGTGGTGCTGAGGAATTGAACCCAGGGCCTAATACATGCAAGGCAAACACTTTACCACTGAGCCACCTTCCCAGCCCCAAAAGCTTGTTTCTTATGAAGCAGCTTTCACATTGTTCTGAGGATAGCGGTTTTGAGCATCACTTAATTATTACTGGAAAAAAGGAAGGAAAATGATACAAGAAATATTGAAAAATGTGATTGTAAGCCCTCTGTACAGTATTTTCACAATAAAAATCTTATAAAAAAAGAAATATTGAAAAGAAGACAAAGCAATATATCCAGAAGGAATTTTCCTTCAAATTTCTTACTATTTTATATAACATATGGTCAATTTTCTTATTCAAGTGAATATTATGTACATGTACATAGGTGCACTTATTTGTTTTGCTTTTATTTCATTAAGTATCAAATTATCAGCCAGAATTGAAAACCCCATAGTCAATAATAAAAACTATCTTTAAAAAAAATTATACCTTCCAATAACTTCTCTTAAAGACTATCTTCTGACCAGCAAGATTTTATTCATGTATCACTTCCTATATAAATTATAATAAACAAAAATAACACAATACCTCCATGACATGAACAAACAACTTACAGACTGAATTACCAAGATGTTTGGACACTCATCAGTTCAAAGTATGTGGCTTCAAAGTATTTGGACATATTGTGAGGAAGATCATTGAACAGATTTATTCTATATGTATACAGCTTAAGTACTATAATAAGAAACCCCATTTGCTTTAAAGAAAATTGACCAGTATTAAGTTGCTAATGGCCATTTTAATAAGGCTTTCCACCAAACTTTCCTGATCATACACTATTAATTTATTTAGTAATTCTAAACTCACAAGAAAGGAAGAGATACTTTCTAAAGAAACATTGACAATTCAAGAAGTCTATTGTGGTTCTTTATAACAATAGAGCTTTTAGTTCTGTTCTCTAATTTACTGTCACTATCACTTTTATCTTCCACTTTAAGTCTGTTTCTTTATTGGACTATCTATTCAGCTGATAATTCATTTAGACTTTTGAAGTTCTCTGACATAAAAACTCCATTTAACTGCTTCCTAATGGTAGTTAATCTGCACAAATTTTAAATTTGACCTTAATAGAATGTTTTATCCCAAAAGCTATTAGAACATTGGAAAAACAGATCATGTCCTTAAAAGTGGATGTGTTTTAAAGGTATGTTTTTCATTCACAAAATGAATTTTGCACAGAAATATTTGCAATGTGTCTCCTTTAACAATAAATACAGAGTAATTTCTCACTTGATTTCCAACTACACAGTACAGATTTTCATTCAAGCATCAGATGAGGTGTCAAAGTTCTTTGTTAACAAACTTACTTCCCAGATGTGAATGGAACAGGGACAGAAGGCTCAAATGATCTAACATACCTAACAATTCAATTACAGTTATCTTATAGTGCCATCACATATTTTTCTTCAACAATCAAACAACCTCAGCTGGAAACCTCTAGCAATAACATAAATAAAGGACCATCTGGCTAGAATAATTAAGGAAGCCTGGAAATAAAACATTAATTAGTGTAGCAATTCAAACGACCTTCAGAGGCCTTATTATAAAATTACATCCAAAACAGGTAATCATTTATTTCATGTTGCTGTTAAATTTAACTAGGCACAAATAAATATAAATACCAAATTTTACTTTCAATGAGGACAGTTCACTCAAAATAATGATGTATTTCTTTTAGTATAATTAAATGATAGTAACATATAAGTGAACAAAAATGCCACTACAAATTAAAAACTTACATAACACAAATATCATACAATTTTAACATTGAAAGAACCTTTCAAGATCATACTACCTTATTTAGCATCCTTGATTTCAGGATGAGAAAACAGAGTCAAGAAGATCTTTACAAGGTCATGCAAGTAGAGCGTGATAGTGATTAGAGGTGGATTACAGGTGGAATTGGTTCTTATAAAAATACTATTTGTATTGGTGATGAGAATTTATACTTAAATATTCTAGCAAAAAAATAGAAGTGACACCTAACATAGTGTAGGGGTTGTTAGTTTGCCAGTTCACTGAATTAAAGTAAAATTTCATAAACCTGCTTATAATCTAAAGCCCAGAGAATAAGACAATATCAAAGGGTAATTGTTATCTAAAGAGAATTTTCACCAAGAATAACTAGGGACCCACCATAGTTCACATACCTTGGAGAGGAGCTGATCCTAGGAAGCAGATGTCCAAAACAGAACTACATAGAGCTCAGCTACCTTGCAGCCAGGAATGACTATTGGATTAAAGAAATATACCAGATGTGTAGTTTGTAAGAATGACATTGCCTCTCCGCTGTCACCTTACCATTATATTAACTGTAAGACTTAGAGAATGTGAGAACTACAAAAGGAAGAAGAGGTCTTTAACTCACTATAAGGAAGAACAATGTTTACAAGCATAAATGTCCATATTAAACTGGTCCATTTGAGATTTTAAAAAATCCCTCTGATCATTGAAGTTAGTATTGCTATATTATTTTTAAAAGAGCTCAAAATAGATACATACACAATAATTTTCATACCTCAGAAGCCACTATGATAAAGTATTACAAATGTACAGTTTTAAAGAAATATAAGAATAAAGTTAAGACCCATTTTTTTAAAATCAATAAAATTTAAGTCTCTTTGAATAATCATCACATTTTAAAAATAGCATAGATCATTGTTGATTATTCTTTGATTATGTATATATAACATAAAATTGTTTTATTTAAATGCTGGTAAAATACAGGACAGTTGTGTATTATGAGTTTCGTGGCCCTTTTAATTAATGTATTAAGTTTGAAAAATACACACACACAAAAAGATGAAAGGCGCTACCTAGGACATAGCATTGATGAAGAACAGGACCTGAAAGGCAGAAATCTGATTTCAAGTTCTAATTTTGCCTTATATTGGATGTAATTCCACTAGGTTTAATGGACAACTAGATTATGTAGATTTTTTGACATCTTCTTTACTTATATGGTAGCAAATTAAAGCTATTGTTGTAGTATTGATTTTTTCATCATAAAATATACTATATTTTTTACCAGAACCTAAGACTAGTACTATCCAAATGCAGGTATCATTATTCTTAGGACTATCTTGGAAATAGGTCAGTACTTAATATGGTTGATTGAACTCAAGGGATTATTATAAACATTAATAAACTGTTACTATATATCCTGAATTGGAAAATGTTTCATTATGGTAACTTAGAAAGTGGTAAAGATAATTTGGAAAAGAAAATAAAATACCTTAATAATAATGGTATGAAAGATGAAGTAAAACTCTACCTCTTTGTAGACTCAATTCCCAAGTAACTCAAGCTGATCCAAAACTTTGGCAAAGTAGCAGGATACAAAATTAACCCTCAAATATCAATGGCTTTATACCAACACAGATGTTGGTATAATTTGTGGAGGGGAAGGGAAAAAATAAATCGTTTAAATAGGGATACAGGTGGACCCATTGCAACAATGAGATATACAAGTCGTTACGTCGAAAAACGAACTTTACAACTTTGGTGGGGGTGGGGGTTTGGTTGGGAGGCGGGGAGAGGACTGGAAGGGATGGGAAGGGGAAACAAAGGAGGAGGCAACAATGCTTGATAAGAAATGTACTCGTTATCTTGCCCATGTAATTGTAACCACTCTGTATAGTATTTTCACTATTTAAAAAAAAATCAATGGCTTTTCTGCATGCCAATAATGAGAAGAGCACAGCTAAAATCAGGAAAGCAACTCCTTTTGTAACAACCCCACAAAATATAAAACACCTAGGAATTAACTTAATTAAAGAAGTGAAGTGTCTCTATGATGAAAACTTTATAAAAAACAGCTTGGAACTGACACAAGAACAGACCTGAAGACCAATGGAATAGAACCAAAGACTCAGAAATGAACCCACAGACCTATAGCCCCTAATCTTCGATAAGGGAGCAAAAAAAAAAAAAAGAAGAATAGAAGAAAGACAGTCTCTTCAGTAAATGTGCTGGCAAAATTGGTTAAACACCTGTAGAAAACTATAATTAGATCTTTACATATCATCTAGCACCAGAAACAACTCCAAAGGGATCAAAGGCCTCGAAGTAAAAGCAGACACCTGAAAACATTACAGGAAGGAATAGGAGAAACTCTAGGGCTCCTTGGCACAGGCCGAAATTTTCTTAATAAAGACCCAGAAACATAACACATCAAAGAAAGGTTGGACAAATGGCATTGAATAAAACTTCAGAGCTTCTGCATGGCAAAGGACATAGCTAGCAACTTCAGTAGGAAGCCCACAGATTGGGAGAAGATCTTAACTACCCATACAATGGATAAGGGTCTCTTATCTAAAATATACTTAGAACTCACAAAATTAAA
This sequence comes from Dipodomys spectabilis, assembly GCF_019054845.1. Classification (NCBI taxonomy): domain Eukaryota; kingdom Metazoa; phylum Chordata; class Mammalia; order Rodentia; family Heteromyidae; genus Dipodomys; species Dipodomys spectabilis. Next base: position 1,483,021 of record NW_024870802.1, read on the forward strand.
TCCCCCAACAAGAAATCCTCAAACAAACAACCGTCCCATTAATAAGTGGCCTAAAAACTTAGACTTCTCTGAAGAGGAAATAAGAATGGCCAATAGACACATGAAGAAATGCTCAACTTCTCTAGCCATAAAATAAATGCAAATCAAAACAACACTGAGATTTCACCTCACCCCAGTTAAAATGGCTATAATCAAGAACTCTAATGACATGCTGGAGGAGATGTGGCCAAAAGGGAACCTTACTGCATTGTTGTTCAACCACCTTACAAAGCAGTATGAAGGTTCCTCAAAAGACTCCACAAAGAGCTCCCCTATTACCCAGCAATCCCAGTTTTGGCCATTTACTCAAACAATCACAAACAAGGCCATACTAAAGCTAACAGCACAACTATGTTTATCACAGCATCATTCACCTCAGCTAAGATATGGAACCAACCCAGATGCCCCTCAGTAGATGAATGAACCAAGAAAATATGGTATATATATATACAATGGGATTCTATGCCTCCATCAGAAAGAATAACATCACCCCATTTGTTAGGAAATGGAAAGACTTGGAAAAAATTATATTAAGTGAAGTAAGCCAGGCCCAAAGAAACATAGGTCCCATGGTTTTCCTTATCTGTAATAACTAGTATATGCCTAGGACAAGCAGAAGAGGTCAAAACTAAGTACATATAACCATATAACCTGATGCTAAGACAAGAACACAAGATTTTGTCTTTCTTGTTCTTTTTAATGTACTTACAATGTACTATGTGATATTTTTTGTTTCTTTGTATGTTCTTCTCCCATGGTACAATCCCTGTTGGCCCTGTATTTGATTTCAGTGCCCTGCATCTTGTATACTCATTTTTCTAATTTGGGGAGAGGAGAGGAAATAACAAAATGCTGAAATAAGAATACAGGATGACTCATTGTAACAATGAGATGTTCAAGACACTATGTTGAAAACAAACTATACAATTTTGTAGTGGGGGAAGGAGGAGGAATTGGAGAGGTGGAGAGGAAAGGGATGGTAGGGGCAAAGGAAGGAGGGGTAACAACGTTCCATAGAAAATGGACTCACTACACCTTACTCATGTAACTGTAACCCCTCTGTACAGTATCTTTACAATAAAAAATATGTATTTATAAAAAATAATATTGGTATGAAGTCCATTTTAAAAGCTGACTTTTAGATGAATGAATTTAGTTTGGCTGAATTCTTCATAGATACAGCTCCACTTCCAGCTTTTTGGTAATTAATTCAAGATAAGCATCTGACAGACTTTCCTGCCTGACTTCAAACTACATGTTAGACCTCATCCTCCTGAGTAGATAGGTGTGAGTCACCAGCACCAGGCAATATTGGTATTATTTTAAGATGAATTTCAGAAGTTCCAATTTTTACTGGGCATCAGTGGGTCACTCCTGTAATCCTAGTTACTCAGGAGGCTGAGATCTGAGGATCGCGGTTCAAAGCCAGGGATGCAGGAAAGTCCACGAGACTCTTATCTCCAATAAGCCACCAGAAAACCAGAAGTGGCACTGTGGCTCAAGTGGTAGAGAGCTAGCCTAGCGCTGAAGAGCTCAGGGACAGAGCCCAGGCCAGAGTTCAAGCCCCACAACTGACAAAAAAAAAAGGTCCTAATTTGTTCATGCCCTTTCAACTATGGGCTAGAATTAGATATGGAGATACAAATGAAGATAAACCCCTAGGGCATGGCAGAGAGTGATCCTCAGTATATGAATGATCTCATGTCATAAAATGGCCTGTTTGCCCCACAAGCATCCAACAGCCTTAAGACATGATAGAAATCATGTTGGGTTTGGGGGTCTACATTGCAGCAGTCTCCCTATATTTCAACTAATATGAACAATATATGTACTCTGTGATAAATAAAGATCCAATTCAGGTCCACTATTATTAAATAATTACATGATGTATGAGCAAAATACCAAAAGTTCTTCATGAAGAGATAAGCATTTCGCAAACAAAACAGTATTGCCTAACTACTGTTTTGAAGATTTTTCTGCATCATCGCATAGCAGTACTTCCTTTAAAATAAGAAGCATCTGTATAATAGGAGACAGTATTTTATAGAATTTATACATGTTGCTTTTACCTCTTTGGGGACCAGCAAACTTTTCTTTTCTATATAAATTCTAATATGATTACAAGAAAAGCAGAAGAGATCTAGAAAAATCTTATGTTTTTTTTCTATACAATGAGATGACCTAGGGATTTTGAGAAAAAGTTCTATATCTAACAGTTATTTCCTCTGTGATATTAGGAAAATCATTTTCAATCCGAGTCCATTTGATCCCTTAGATGAGCACATCATTTACTCAATCAGGCTTCAATGGCTATAATAATGTAGGCCAACAACAATTGTTACTTGATCAAGCAGGTCTTATATTAACCTCTGCTGGCCCAATAGTTATGACTTCTGACTTGTATCTTAGATTCAAACAACTTTTTAAAATGCCTTTAAGTAGTTATACAAAGGAATTACCATTCCACATTGGTTCAAGAATACAAGGAAGCTGGACTGACGTCATCCCATTCTTTCATCATTCTCCCCCATTATCCCCCTCTTGCCTTTGTTTTCAAATCAATGGTAAAGAAGAAAGAAAGCTAGACAATCACTAAATACCAGTAACATAACTAAATAATTATTAGATACCATCTTTTGACTATTAACATTGTGCTAATTATATGTCTTACTTCCTTTAATTTCTACAAGAACTAAACAAGGTCTTTTATGATTGCTTCATTACAGAGAGGCAAATAAAGGCAGATTGGCAGTACTGCTGTTGGAACTCAACTTTGTGATGATGTTGATAAGTGAACATATGCACAAGAATATTGATCTTCACAAACATATCGAATTGTTTTATCAGAATCAAGACTCAAGGAAATTTGGGAAATAAAGTACCTGCTCATTAATTTATATTGAGATCAAGTAAATGTGTAATACTGTCAGCCTAAATCTCATGCCTTCTTTCAATACTATCTTCATTACATAATTACTATTCTTTAACATTCAAATTGAATATCACCTTCATTGGAAAGCTGTAGCTGATCCTCAGTCATATTTCTATGTATTTCTGGCACTATCCTCTTTTGTGTGTGTGTGCTGGTCCTAGGCTTGAACACAGGGCCTGTGCACTGTCCCTGAGCTTTTGTGCTAGCACTCTACCACTTGAGCCACACCTCCATTTCTGAATTTTCTGGTAGTTATTTGGAGGTAAGAGTCTTACAACTTTCCTGCCCTGGCTGGCTTCAAACTACGATCTTCAATTTTCAATCTCATGAGTAGGTAGGAATACAAGTGTGACCCATCTGTATCCAGCTCTCTATGCTCATTTTAATCCCCAAAAAATTCACACCTTAAGGAAACAGAATTCTACTTTTAAGCTACAGTAAAAAATTATAAACTTGTGAGCTCATGTAAAAAAAAAAAGGTAACTCAAGAATTCAATTGGCTGAGCTAGTGGTTCAGTGTTCCCACCAGGACTCAGTTCAGTCTTTATTCTGCTTGCAGAATAGCACCATTATGGAACACATTTCTGCAGTTTCCATTAGGAAGAGTTTCCTATGGCTCTCTCATATGAGTGACAAAATTTAATACTTATCTAGGAGTCATCATAACCTTTCCAGGGGCCTAGTTATGCCAATAGTTGAAAAACAAAATCCTTGGCAAGGGGAATAGGGTTGATGGTCACTTTAGGGTCATCTTGAAGGCATAAAACACACATACACATACAACAACATACTGTGTTTTGACATCTTCTAAACGTCTCAATCTCAACATTATCAGACTAAATCTAAATCGTTGATGTAATTATGTTGGTTCCATACCAAATAGAAAGTGCTTTATTGCGAGTAGGACTTATTAAGCTTTATTTTGCTCTGCCTAGCACAAGGACTTCAGTGTAATTATCTCTATAAATTATAACTTAATTTTAAATTATACTTATAAATTTTAAATTGAAATAATATACAATTTCTATTGTACTTAAACTTGAAATATTTTACAAGGATAAATATATAGGCCTGTAACATAAAAGTGAGGATCAAGAGCTTCTGAACTCCAGCTTCTGAAGAGGCAGAGATAGGAAAGTCAGAATTTGAGGCCAATATCTTAAAAATTAATGAGACTGTATCTCAAAAACAAGCTGGATGTATTGCTATGTGCTTACAGAGGCAGAAAGTTAGTTCAAGACTGTCTGAGAAACAAACTATAGAAAATTAGAGCACTCCTCTAGAAAGCAACAGCCTAAGTTCTACCAAAATACTAACACTGAACTTTCTAAGTTTAAACCATAATAGTAGGGGAGGAAGAAATGGAAGGAGACAGGAAGAGAGAGGGAGAAGGTGCTAGAGAAGGAGATAGAAGATCTACTGAAGTGTAAGGTTCACAGAAAGGAGACCAACATGTGGGTCAGGCAGAAAAGAGTTTATTGGGAAGAAAGAAAACTGCTGGACTGCACAAGATGGAGAGACAAGAAAAGAAAAAGAGGGAAGGGACTGTTGGTGAGTGGGATTACATAGGGAAAGGCAGGAGGTGTGACCACAGCAGATGTGGAAGTGATCTTAGAGCCTGGGGAGCCTTCACTGTCCAAAGAGCATGAGTGGGGTTCAGGGAGTGACCTCAGTGGATGAAGAAGTGACCTCAACAAAGTGACCTTTGCTGACTGATAATTACTGGTTTCAGGCTGGTGAAGAGGAAGGAGAGAGGGATGTTCTCCAGACCTAACAAAAAGGAAGTAGAGGAAGAGGAAAGGAAGGAGGGAGAGAGATAAAGGTAAAGAGGGAAAGAAAGGGAGGGAGCACAGAGGGAGGAAGTAAAAGAAAGAAATGATAGTCCAAAGTTAAATGTATACATTAATAGTCCATTTAGATTAGAAACCGGACCAAAACTGTTCATTTGTGAAACAATCTCTTTCAAAAATGGCACTAGCAAGGATGACAGACTAGAGACAGAGTGATACCAGAGTTTCTGCTCAATCAGAAATACAATCCAGCTCAAGTGGACACCAGGGAAAGGCAGACAGGCAGAGATTAATGTCAATCAAGAAACATTCAACTTACAAGTCAGGAAGAGGAGAAAAGCAGATAAAGCAACAAGTCCATATAACCAGGGTCCACTGCAGCCTGTGGAGCTGCAGCAGGCTGCTCTGTGCAGATTACAAAAAGACAAACTGGAGGCATGATCCAACTGGTAAAACACCTTCCATGGGCAAGAAAGCCAAATGAGAGCTGAAAGCTCTGAGTTCAAGGCCTGATACAGCACACACACACACACACACACACACACACACACACACACACACACACACACACTCCTACAATTAGCTGTCCAAAAGCAGAGTGAGGAGAATTCTGATATGCATGATCATCTTGTGCTATATATATAAATATTTGTACTGTGAACCCTTTTCAAGCTACCAAGATGATGTGACTAAATGCAGAGCTAAGAAAGATGTTCATAATAGGCTCCTATAAATTTGAGCAAACTCCTATATATTTCACAGTGTTTTTATAACTTATGTTAAAAATAGAATACAGCCCTAAATAAGACTTCAAATCTGATACTATTTCAAATAATGTTAACCTCCAAGCTATAATTTACAAATGTATGAAATACAAAATTATTGATGATTACTTGTGATAACATTTAAAAAGTGATTCCTAAGAGGATTTTTATAATATTTTATAGTAATATTTTTATTTTATGCTGTTGAATACAGGACTACAATTGACTTTTTTGTCTTTGATCAAACCATATACACACAAACAAAAGTGAAAGATATTAAAAGAAATGTATTTTATGATTTTTATATAAAATACTATTGTCTGTGTTTATCATTATTAATTATAATGTTACCCATTCTTCTTCTGGTGATAAAAGAAATTATGAGTCATGTATTCCAAAAAAAATTATCCGGAGTACTAGGAATTGTGACTTCTATGCTTAATAGATATGTAGTAAATTTATAAATATATTATTATACAAAGTATCTATTTTTGTTTTATTTTGTTTGTTCTTTGTTTGTTTGCATTTTTGAGGCAGAGTAGGCTTTCAATGTGCTATGTACCAGGCTAACATATATTCCTAAAAGAATGTCCAATAACAGATCTATCAATTTATATGTTCTAATATGTTTAACTCTATTGAACTTCAAATGTTACATTTTAACAACGTCCAATAAATGATATATGAACAAGAGCATCAACTGAGATAAATAAAATAGGAATTTCTCTCCAAATGAAGCATAAAACAGAAACTGAGTAAAGTAAAATGAGAATTTCTCTCCAAATAAATATATTTTATAGGCACCAAATACTACCTATAATTAACTGTACATTAGAAATAAAATTATTCTTCCAGTCTTCTTATTATGTATCTTCTTTATGTTACTTACATTAGGCTGCTTAACAACTCAATCTCATGGACAATTAAACAATACCCACAGAGGGATACAAATGTCCAATCCAATCAGTTCCACTTTATTAAGCTCTTCTTTCACTATTGCATAATATCAAAAGGCACATGATATTAAAAAATCATCTAAAGTAACTGTGCTAGTTTTACCAAATTTGTATTTTGAACTTCTAAAATTTGTATAATCTTCTATCAACCTATACAAAGTTTTAAAAGACTAATGCTTGTGTTTGTCATTTTTCTATGACTTCAATACAAGATGATGGAGGAGAGAATGGACCTAGAGAAAATTTGCTTTGTGAGGCCCAGAGAGACAAAGGACGCATGCTTTATCTCATAAGCTGAAGCTAGACCAAGCTATAAACGTACAAGCCAACACAATGGGGTTGGCTGCAAGTATACACAAATGATTAATGGAAATATGGTGATTTATAGGGAAGAAGTAAAGTGGTATAATCCAACAGAAAAACTAACTCAAAAATCCAACAAAAGGAATCCTAGAAAAGTAGGAGAAGGTCAAAGAAAGGGTTAGACAAATAAAGAGAAAGTGAGTAGAATGTAATCACAATATTCAATGCATAACCTACAAAATTAAGAAAACTGAAGTGAGTGGCTAGATTTGGAGGGATAGTCGGGAATGATGGAAGGGGTGTCGACTACCCAAGATGCATTATATTCATTGATTTGCTACATGGTATCTTTAAGGACAAATACTAAAAGATAATAAAATCTAATTTAAAAATAATAGTCTTCATCTTGTTTTAGATTTTGCTTAAGTATCAATTTTAGTTAAAATTGAATTTTGTTAAAAGATAGACCTAACCTTGGTTTTTAAAACATGATTTTCTTTTTTTTTCTTTTTCTCTTCTTTTTTTTTATTGTGAAAATACTGTACAGAGGGGTTACAATTACATGGGCAAGATAATGAGTACATTGCTTATCAAGCATTGTAGCCTCCTCTTTTGTTTCCCCTTCCCATCCCTTCCCATCCTCCCCGCCCCAGGCCTCCCCGCTCCCCCGCCCCCACCCGGCACCAAAGTTGTAAAGTTCAAAACATGATTTTATTCTTTTTGTTGTTTTTTTTTTTGTGGTCATGGGCCTGAACTCTGGGCTTGGACACTGATCCTCAGCTCTTAAGCTCAGGCAAGCACTCTTCCACTTGAGCCACAGTACCACTTCCAGCTTTTTCTGCTTATGTGGTGCTGAGGAATTGAACCCAGGGCCTCATGCATGCAAGGCAAGCACTCTACCACTGAGCCACCTTCCCAGGCAAAACATGATTTTCTTAACTTTAATAATTACTAGATCATGTATATTGCATACTTTCAAAAGATAAGCACTGTTCTAAGACCTATACATGCATCAACTTGTCTATTCTTCAGACAAATACTTTAATGGCTTAAATACTATGATATTCCCTAATTCACAGTTAAGAAAACTAGGCATGAAGATGTTGAAATCCATGACAGAGTTTTAAACTCAAACAAATTGGCTCTGAGCTGTCATAGTCATTAACTCTACTAAAGATTAATCATAACAAAATTAATTTAAATATAAAACAGAAGTAGAAACACTCGTTTTTATAATTTACAATCTTTGATAGACTGACTAGCTAACATTATGCTTAAGTGTCCAGCAGATCAGACAGAAGTGGCTTTCTTTGGACTGTACTGGGAGCCTCTCGGGTCCTCCACAGTTACTCCACTGGCACACTCAGCTTGCTCCACAGAATGTCAGCAGCGTTCAGTAGCACTAAAGGAGAGTGTTGCTCACAGAGAAAACTATGTGATTTTGGAAAGGTAAAGCTCTAAAGACATTACAATCATATACTGTTTCAAAATCCTGACCTTCAGGCATTGGTGTCTCATGTCTACAAATCCTAGCTACTCAGGAGGCTGAGTTATCAGAGGATCATGAATGAAAGCCAGCCTAGGCAGAAAGTATGCAAGACCCTCTCAAATAAACAGGAAATAGCTGGACTAGATGTATGGCTCAAGTGATAGAGTAACAACCATGAGCAAACAAGACAAGGGAAAATGTAAGCCACCGAAATTAAGCTGCAGTACTGGCATAAAAAGTTTAGGCTTCTCACCAACCACAACTCATATGAATTATTATGCCACTTAATGAAATAAAATAATCATTTCAATTTAATTTTAGCTAATATTTAGCTAATATATAATAAGCCAAATCAAGAGAATATATAATATATAACATGTATCATATATAACATATAGATAATAAAACATATAATACAGTATAATATGTATTATATATAATATAATAGTATATATAAAGGTAGTTTGTAGTAAGGGTGCCAGTGGGTCATTCCTGCAATCCTCAGGAGGCTGAGATCTAAGGATTGTGAGACTCTTTATCTCCAATTAACTACCAAAAAACTCAGGAGTGGAGCTGTGGCTCCAGTGATAGAGTGCCAGCTAGGCTCAAGCACCAAAGGTCAGGGACAGTACCTAGGCACTGAGTTCAAGCACCAAAGCACCAATACTTAGACACAAACACACACACACACACACACACACACACACAATTCATCTTTTATAAAGGTAGCTTGTAGCTAGAAACAATATTGCTGTTAGAACAATAGTCTAGATTGCTTACCATTAAACCAATACAGATATATTATCCCATGGAAATATTTATATTCAATATGTGCTGTACTCTCTACAATAAGATCCGCTAAAATAGATAACCATCCATAAACAATGGTATCCCTGATCTGAATATGTCTAAAAAAGATGGTGATTTACATGTATGAAGGAGGAACAGATTTGGCAATGAGCTGGGAAGTGACACCAAAAAGTGAAGCCTTAGAAGGAGTAAAGGCAGTGAATATTTAATTGGTAAGTTTGTTACTTTATAAAAACACATTATATTATCAATGCCAGTGATATGCAAACTTCAGATTCTCAGTAATATGAGCAAATATAATGGAATAGCAGAAAAGAGTTTAAAATTTAAGTGTGAGTTTAAGTTGTCTGAACCTGGCACTAATATTACTCAGCCTAATTTTCTCATCTGTAAAGTAGGGGTAAAATTTCCTGAACACTTAACATTGTTATAAGAATGAAAATAATTGTAGCTGTGAAAACAAGTTACAAACTTTAAAATATATAAATAAGAAATGACTTCTGAATAAATAATATGAATTTCTGGACACTAAATAATTATTTTAAAAGTATTTTTCATATTCAGAGATTATAAACACAAAAGGATTTCACATTGGTAAGAGAAATTTAGTTTTAGACTTCATTTTATATAGGTTTTATATCTATATATTTATATATAGATATAGGTAGCAACAAATATACTAAATGCTGTTATATTTATTTTTAAAGCTTTAAAGAACTAAAATATCAAAATTGATTTTGAAAAACACAGTTAAAGGTAATATAAAGGCAAAACTACCTTTTCATTTCAATATATATCTACCTCAAAACTTAATAAGCTTAAAAACATATGCTAAATAAAAATAGATGGATTTGCAAATCAATTGTTAAAAAAATACAAATGAATCTCATTATGTTGACCTTGAGTATGAGTCTTTGGGAAGTATTATCAGGACATTAATACATTTAGCAGTGCAGAAAGACAATGTCCCTCACATTTTATCATGCATCACTGAACTGTAACAAATGCTGACAGTTAAAGAGCATACCTCTAAACATTATGACCCAATCTTAGTGACAGCTAAAGAAAAAAACTGACTATAATCATTGTTTCATATTTACTAGAACAGACATGGCTAGAAAATATAGAAGTAAACTGATTTAAAGCATTTGGATAAACATCTTTACTTCTGGCCCAGAACAACAAAAATGCTGGGTGTAATTTTTTGGTCTTTTACTACAAGCAATTTATCTTGGGGTCTTATGTATAATAATGTCATAGAAGCATCTATTTAAAAAGTAGTGCTCAATAACCTTGCTCTGTTACCATGCAATTCATGACAAAAGTCTTTTATAGAAGCAATAGTATTTGCATAATAATTACAAGCACAGAAGAAAAGCTTGAAATGGTATAACTGTATTCCCAGAGTTTTCCTTTTTATAAATTAAATTTTCCCAAAAAAGGACTTCTAAAACCCAGTATTTTTGTTTGTGATATTTCTTCTTTATCCATTCACTTTTAATGGAATATAGTATGCTGTTTCTGTACCTTGAAAATGAAAAGAGATAAAACCATTTCTTAATGAGTATTTTTGACTGTATATATTGAGCAAGAAGGGATGTGTTTCAGTGTAGCAATAAATTAAATATACAACTCATACTAACCTTTTGATGGCAGCTGTGCATTTACTCCATTATTACTATGCTAAAATTATACACTCCTAAAGTCAGAAAAGTTTAATCTGTAACTGCTATCTGACCTTTTGCCACTCAATAAGGGTCTGTGAAAAATATTTATGAAAAATGTCACATTAAACATTTACAAAAATGACAACCAAAATTGCCATTGATACACACTTGAATGTATTCAGAACAATCAGTGTCAGTGAAGGGATTTTGACTTTTAACACATAAGAATATGATCATCAGATATAAATAACAATAGGTCCTTTCTATATTTACCCCAATTTTTTTTCTGTTCTGTGCAACTCTCTTGCTGATGGAGTAGAAAATTATAACATATACAGGATATTAATCTTTATAATTTAAAACTAAAAAGAAGTTTGGGATACTGAGAAAAAGATAAGAAGAGATTAAGTAGTGTGCGGAATGAAATCCTGCTGAGTTTGCTTATGAAGTTTTATATGTACATAGTAAAAGACACTTATCACCCTTGACTGTTCAGTTTCCTTGTTCTATATTTCTGGTTTCACTTTGGTTAGTTGGTTAGTTAGTTACTGGTTTTTGATCATACCAAACTGTTTGGATTATTATAATATTATAGTCAATTTTGAAATGAGATAGTACGATATACTACCTTGGTTCATTTTTACCAAGATTGTTTTCATGGCTCAAGTTATTTCGTAGTTTGTAAACTTCAATTGTGATAAACATCAATGGAATTTTTCTAGGAATTGAAGTTTAATTTTACTAGTGACTTTCCAGACACTGGTTAGGGTAGATATTTTAAAAATATTAATCTTTCCAATCTATAAATACAAGACAGCAAGGGGCTTTTATCAAAAAAAAATATGAAGCTTTACATTGTTGGTAGAATTGTTAGTATAGTCATTATGGAAAAGCTTTGTCAAAAAATTAAAAACAGAACAACCAATTCAATGCTTCTATTCTCGTTAAAATACAAAGAAAATAAAACCACTATATCTGTTATCTCATGTTCCCATTGAAGCATTATTATCAATAAGCAAATGGTTGAATGAGTAAAGAAAATGTGGTATAAATACTCACTGTAACACTATTCATGTCATTTGTGACAACATAGGTGAACCCTGAAGGATGTTAGGTTATGTGAATGGAGGCACAGAAAGACAAATACTGTATAATATTACTTATATATGAAACCCTAAAAAGCTGACCTCATAGAAGTAGTGTATGTAATGTCCTCCAGGGATTGAGGGAAATTATCAGGTAGACAGGAGGAACAAGTTACAAACGATGTACTACTGCACTGGAGAATATGGCTAACTATAATGTGTTGTATTATACTTACTTACTAAGGCAGGTTTTAAATGTATACATGTGAAGTGCTATGTTGGATAATATAAATGAGTTATACCACAAATGTCATAAATATCTAAAATACCTTGTACTACTGTAAATTATGCAGTTTTTATTTGTTAGTATAAAAGAAGATGAGTGTACACACATGAAAACTATATTCTATTGGTACATAGTAACATAACACTAAAACTCATTACTACATTGTTGTAATCAGAAGTTTAGAGTCACCTGATTGAGTGAGAACATCTCTAGAATGAGGTTAAATTATTTGCTCTCAATGCCAATTGAACTATTTAGTCAAGGAAATATACAGACTGGCACACATTCAGTGATTTGTAATATCCTAAAATGGTTAATGAACTAATGTCTCTTAATGGGTCTCAAACTATTTAAGTAAATAACATCATAGTGCTTGATTCAGACGTTAAATAAAATTTTAAATATTGATTTATCTTATTCCTTGTAATCCAATCATTTGCAGTGTTTTATCAGCTATGTATCAGCTCATATTTGAAAGGGAATTCTGATTCATCATACCACATTATTTACCTTATAAGTAAATATATTAAATGTAGTAGTAAGCCACATAGAATACCTATTAAGAAACTGCCACTCTCAATTTTTTTCCTAAAAAATGAATTGCTTACTGATAGAAAGTAAAACAAAACAAAGGTTTTCTTTCTTTCTTTAGCATATTGGTCAGAATATGCTATTGGTCATAACTATTGGTCATAACTATTGGTCATAACTATTGGTCAGAAATACTCTTCCAGGAAATAAGAATGGCCAATAGACTTGAAGAAATGCTCAACCTCTCTAGCCATAAAAGAAATGCAAATAAAAACAACATTGAGATTTCACCTCACCCCAGTTAGTATGGCTATAATCAAGAACTCCAATAACAACAGATGCTGAGGGAATGTGGCCAGAAGGGAACCTTACTTCATTGTTGGTGGGAATGTAAACTTGTTCAACCACTTTGGAAAGTAGTATGGAGGTTCCTCAAAAGACTCCACATAGAGCTCCCCTATGACCCAGCAATCCCACTTTTGGGCATTTACCCAAATGTTTACAAACAAGACCACACTAAAGCTACCAGCACAACTATGTTTATTGTAGCATTATTTACCATAGCTAAGATATGGACCAACCCAGAATCCCCTCAGTAGATGATTGGATCAAGAAAATGTGATTATATGTGTGTGTGTGTGTGTGTGCGCGCACGCGTGCGCGCGTACACATGCACACACTCACACACACACACACACACACACACACACAAAATGAAATTCTATACTGCCATCAGAAATATTGACATTGCCCCATTTTTTAGGAAATGAAAAGACTTGAAAAAAATTATATTAAGTGAAGTAAGCCAGGCCCAAAAAAACATAGGTCCCATGGTTTCCCTTATTTGCAATAACTAGTATATGTCTAGGACAAGCAGAAAAGGTCAAAAGCTATGTACATATGACCAAATAAGATGATGTTAAACGAAATAAAACCCAAGATAGGGACAAAAGTGGTTTTTTTTTTCTTTCTTGCTATTGTTTCTAATGTATTTATAATGTACCATGTGATTTGTTTGTTTCTTTGTATGTTCTTCCTCCACAATATAACCCCTGTTGTCACTGTATTTGATTCTGGTGCCCTGCATCTTGTATATACATTTCTCTGATTTGGGGAGGGAAAGGAAAAAAACAAAATGTTTAAATAGGGATACAGGTTGACCTATTGTAACAATGAGATGTACAAGACACTATGTTGAAAAACGAACTTTACAATTTAGGTGGGGGGGGAGGGGAGAAGTATAGTTGTGGAGCTGGGAGGGAAGGGAAGGTAGGAGAAAAACAATGGAGGAGGCAAAAATGCTTGACAGGAAATGTACTTGTTACCTGGCTCCTGTAACTGTAATCCCTCAATTGCGTATTTTTACAATAAAAAAGGTATTAAAAAAAAAAAAAGAAATGCTCTTCCCCACAAATTCTCTAAGAGTACTTTTTTCTTACATCAGTGTTTGGCTTAATTATGTTAGTTGTTTGGCTGATCAAATGTGTGGAGACATGATTCATGCCTTGTCCTTACAAAAAGTATAAATGCAATTGCACAGTTTGACTTGACATGTCTTACTGCCCTTTTAGCTAAAAAGAGTGTATCTCTTCAGATAAGGATTCCTCCAAGAATAAAAGTCTTTGAATGAGATATACACAACAGCCTATATCAATCTTTGGCCTGGAGTGGAACCACATCCACCTGTTCTGACTATCATGTAATACAAATGGCATTTGGCAGCTCTTATTATTTTGTATTATTACAATAAAAATCTAATAAAAGCCTCTAGCTACTCAGAAGGCTGAGATCTGAGGATCACAGTTCAAAGCCAGCCCAGGCAGGAAAGTCCATGAGACTCTTTTTTTTTTTTTGGGGGGGGGGGGGCCCGGTCATGGACCTGAAGTCTGGGCCTGGGCACTGTCCCTCAGCTCTTCAGCTCAAGGCTAGCACTCTACCACTTGAGCCATAGCGCCACTTCCGGCTTTTTTTTTCTGGTTATGTGGTGCTGAGGAATCGAACCCAGGGCCTCATGCATGCAAGGCAAGCGCTCTGCCACTGAGCCACCTTTCTAGCCCCCATGAGACTCTCATCTCCAATAAACCACCAGAAAACTGGAAGTGGCACTGTGGCTCAAGGGGTAGAGCACTAGCTTTGAGCTGAAGAGCTGAGGGACAGTGCCCAGGCCAAGTTCAAGCCCCACGACCAAAAAAAAAAATCTAATAAAAGCTGGAACTAAGATTCTGGGTGCTATTACACTGAAATATGTTGTATCAATTTCAGGGCTAGGAATAACAAGAAAAAACTTATTACCCAGGGTGCAGGAAGGGAGAGAAAGAGAGGCGTTTCCTGAAAACAACTACTAGTAGGCACATGTGGCTGACTACAATTAATGAATAGACAGCAACACCACCACAACATCTATGTTTTGAGGAGGTTTTGCTTCTCAAGTGTCATCATCCTATATAAAAATTGACTGTTGAAGGAATAAACACTATGATTATTAGTATTCTCAATAAAGGGGAACAAAGTGTTGATACAGATCAAAATAGAAATAAGTGCTGAAAATGCTTGTTAATGAAAGGTACCAGTCATAAAAGTTCATATATTGCATAACTTGACTTAAACGAAATGTTGAAAACAGTCAAATCCATAAATACAGAGTAGAACTATTTCCAAGGGTTTGGGTATTTGATTATGTAGTGAAATGGCGATAGGTAGAACTACTAATGGACAAGGATTTCTTTCTTTTTTTTGGGGGGGGGGGGGTGGTCCAGTTGTGTGGCCTGAACTCTGGGCCTGGGCGCTGTCCCTCAGCTCTTCAGCTCAAGGCTAGCGCTCTACCACTTGACCCACAGAGCCACTTCTGGCTTTTTTCTTTTTGCTTATGTGGTGCTGAGGAATCGAACCCAGGGCCTCAGGCATGCAAGGCAAGTGCTCTACCACTGAGCCACCTTCCCAGCCCGGATTTCTTTTTGTGGCAAAAAAAATTCTAAAAATTTTAACAGGTATTAAGTAGAATTTTGTAAATACAGTAAAATCAATAAAATGTATACCTTAAATAGGTGAAATATATACTATATGAATTGTATTTCAATAAATTAGCTATTTTAATAGCAATTGCAAAAAAAAACCCAAAGTCATTTTTAACTAACTTTACCGATAGGAAACAGGGTAAGAAAGCTTCCAAATGATAAGAGATACAGGTATTAGATATATCTATATTTCTGCAAGATCAGGACTTTCTGACACAAATTATCAACCATAGGTAACTGAATAGAAGATAACTTTTAGAACTTATAGGCAGAGATCTTCAAAAAAGTTTAGGGAAAATCTCTCAGAGATCCTTATTTACCTTTCAGGGTGATGAACTAGACAGATACAGGGATACCTCTATCTCCAGTGGAGAGGAGAGACAATGTGTCTGATACGTTTTTTTAAACTCCAGAGTCCATAAACTTTTAGAGTTTCATTCCTGTGGTACAAAAATCTACTGAATTTATGTATTTTTTCCTGCAGGAAACTGAAGAAGAGGTAAAGAATGCAAGCTGCTATTTAAGTAACCTGTTTCTGATCCAGATTTCTTGTTAATATGTGTATGCATCTCTGAGGATGGATGTATTGCATATGTTATAACATATGTATATAAACATACATGTGCATGTATAATGACATCTAGACAACTTTACAATTTCTGATACAATATCTAGATTCCAAAGAAGACACAGTCTCTCTATTGCTCTCCAGATATGAACATGCAAGGTAAAGGCTATACAGGATATCTCACAGTGCAGAGCCAACAGTCATGAACACTACTACAGTAGGGAGTAGTTCCCAAAAACCTAAGTAAAAATGTCCTCCTCAAGGGGAAATACCTGACCAACAGATGTTCAAAAATATTAATGCCTTATACATTATATAATTTTGTATTAGAACTATTTATTGTGGTTATCCTGTTGCATTTTACTACTGAATGTTGAATACAGGAAGCTGGGTGCTAGAAAACTAGCACTTCTTTAAAACTTCAAGATCAATAAACAAAATGAGATGTTTTTACATTATTTCATGGTAGAAGGGGCTAAACAATAATTATATTCTATACGCTCTTCTCCTTACTCCACTGCACATTTATAGTATATCGTCTTCTTATTATTTACTTGTTTGTTGGACTCTCAATGGATTTATACCACAAACAACTGAAAACAATAAAAATGTATTAAAATCCATGAACTTAGCCAAGTAAAAGTTAATATGCACAAAAACTTTTAGGATTAAGCTAAACACAGGATGATAGTGAAAATGCAAGCCAGTGGTTGAATATGAAGATCAAAATACAATTCATGTGCTTAAATAGGCCAACTAATCTTGTTAGATATCAATTCATGTAAAATTAGTCTTTGCATATCTGTCTAATAGCACTTAAAATCTTTTTTGCTTATGGCAGTAAAAACTTGTAATCATTTAAAAATCAGATGCTGGGGCTGGGAAGATGGCTCAGTGGTAGAGCACTTGCCTTGCATGCATGAAGCCCTGGGTTCAATTCCTCAGCACCACATAATCAAAAAGAAAAAAAAGCCAGAAGTAGTGCTGTGGCTCCAGTGGTAGAGCGCTAGCCTTGAGCTGATGAGCTGAGGGACAGTGCCCAAGCCCAGAGTTCAGGCCCCATGACTGGAACCTCCCCCCCAAAAAAAACAGATGCTATAATTCAAGGCTAGTAGAGTCAAATTTTCAACAGAAGCAGTAAAACTTTATAAAAATGTTTTATAAAATTGTGGATTTGATATTGTTAGAGTATCTATATATATTAAGACTTATTTACAAGGAACCAACCCAAAGCCATGTGAGATGTAACTCTATTTTACATAGAACATGATGAACAGCAGCAATGGAGAGGGCCTACTACCACTTATCTGATAAGTCTGTTAATGACCTTGGGCTCCTGACCTTTCTGTTGGAAGTATATAATATACCATTTTTATCCAAAATAGAGAAAATTGTGTTATATGCGCAATTTTAATTCAAAACAATGTCATTCAAAGTTAGAATAAAAAATGATGATGGTTGCTAAATCTTTCTTCAGAATTATTGCTAAAATATCCACAGTGTAGATCAAGATCCAAGCCTAGAAAATATCTTTTCCAAATGCTCAACTTCTCTAGCCATAAAAGAAATGAAAATCAGAACAACATTGAGATTCAACCTCACCCTACTTAGATTGGCTATAATCAAGAAATCTAATAAAAAACATGCTGAAGGGGATGTGGCCAAAAGGGAACCCTACTGCATTGTTAGTGTGAATGTAAACTTGTTCAACCACTTTGGAAAACAGTATGGAGGTTCCTCTAAAGACTACACATAGAGTTCACCTATGACCCAGCAACCCCCTTTTAAGCATTTACCCAAACAATCGAAAACAAGGCTATACTAAAGCTACCAGCACAACTATGTTTATCACAGCATCATTCACCATAGCTAAGATATGGAATCAACCCAGATGCCTCTCAGTAGATAAATGGATCAAGAAACTGTGATATTATATATATTATATATATATATATATGTATATTATATATATATATATATATATATATATATATATATATATAATGGAATTCTATGCCTCCATCAGAAAAAATGGCATTGCCCCATTTGTTAGGAAATGGAAAGACTTGGAAAAAAATTATATTAAGTGAAGTAAGCCAGACTCAAAAAAACATAGGTCCCATGATTTCCCTTATCTGCAATAGCTAGTATATGTCTAGGACAAACAGAAGAGGTCAAAAGCTATGTACATATAACCATATAACCCAACGCTAACCCCAACTGAACCCCAAAACAGGAACACAAGAGATTTTATCTTTCTTGTTGTTCTTATTAATGTACTTATAGTGTGCTATGTGATTTTTTTTTTGTTTCTTTGTATGTCCTTTCCCCATGGTATAACCCCTATTGTCACTATATTTGATTCTGATGTCCTGCATCTTGTATATACATTTTTCTAATTTGGGGAGGGGAAGGGAAATAACAAAATGCTGAAATAAGGATTCAGGATGACCCATTGTAACAAAGAGATGTACAAGATACTATGTTCAAAACAAACTTTACAACTTTGCCGGAGGTGGAGGAAGATGGAGGGAGGAGTTGGAGTGGTGGGGAGGAAAGGAATGGTAAGGGAAAAACAAAGAGGGGTAACAATGCTCAATAGGAAATGGACTCATTACCTTGCTCATGTAACCGTAACCCCTCTGTACAGTTATCATTACAATAAAAAATAGATATTTAAAAAAAGAAAATATCTCTTTCCTATCATTCACATCATAACAAAGAAGAGAGAAAACGTCATTCTCTCCTTTGAAAACATTTGAAATTACTTTTTGTACAGTAAGCATTTAAGACCAGCTTGAAAAGTCAGGTACTGTGACATAATTACTGTCAAAGAACCACAGAGAAATACAGTTTCTATGACAATCCAAGGTAGTTATATCATTAAATGAATTAAAATACAATGACAAAGCAAGAATATAATTATGAAAAGTTGATAATAAGTGTGATATTCTAGCCATACAACAGACAAGGGTCTCATATCTAAAATATACTTGGAACTCAAAAAAGTAAATCCCCCAACAACAAATCCTCAAAAAAACAACTGCCCAATAAATAAGTGGGCTAAAGACATAAAGAGAAACTTCGCTGAAGAAGAAAGAAGGATGGCCAATAGACACATGAAGAAATGCTCAACATCCCTAGCCATAAAAGAAATGCAAATCAAAACAACATTGAGATACCACCTCACTCCAGTTAGAATGCCAAAAATCAAGAACTCTAACAACAACAGATGCTGGAGGGGATGTGGACAGAAGGGAACCTTACTTCATTGTTGGTGGGAATGTAAACTTGTTCAACCACTTTGGAAAGTAGTATGGAGGTTCCTCAAAAGACTCCACATAGAGCTCCCCTATGACCCAGCAATCCCACTTTTGGGCATTTACCCAAATGTTTACAAACAAGACCACACTAAAGCTACCAGCACAACTATGTTTATTGCAGCATTATTTACCATAGCTAAGATATGGAACCAGCCCAGATGCCCCTCAGTAGATGAATGGATCAAGAAAAAGTGGTATATATACACAATGGAATTCTATGCCTCCATCAGAAAGAAAGACATTGCCCCATTTGTTAGGAAATGGAAAAACTTGGAAAAAGTTATATTAAGTGAAGTAAGCCAGGCCCAAAGAAACATAGGTCCCATGGTTTTCCTTATTTGCAATATCTAGTATATGTCTGAGTCAAGCGGAAAAGGTCAGATAATGTGATGTTAGGAAAATGAACCCTTAGATATGTATTTTAATGTTTTTTTCCTTTCATGCATTTGTTTCTAACGCATTTATAAGATTATCTCTTTGTAGCTTTATATGTCCCTCCCCCACAGTATAACCCCTGCTTTCACTATATTTGATGTCAGTATAACTTGTAGAGGAGATGGAGAAAAACAAGTCGTTTAAGGATACAGGGGGACCTGTTGCAACAATGAGAAGTACAAGATGTCATGTCGAAAATGAGCTTTACAATGTTGGTGCGGGTGGGGGGGGGGAGGCTGGGAAGGGATGTGAAGGGTAAACAAAGGAGAAGGCTGCAATGCTTGATAAGAAATGTAAGCATTAACCTGCCCATGTAATTGTAACAGTGTGCTCACAAAAAAATAAAAATTACAAAAAAAATAAGTGTGATATTGTCCATACTGATGTAGAAGGTAATCTTGAAACTTGATCACAAGATATTTTCATGTGTAATTAATTTAAAGCAGATAATTTAAATATCTCTAGATTTATATAAATAATAACCACTTCACAAAATTCCTTTATTTTATTGGTAGAAGTTAGATTAAGTTTTGTAGAGTACAAGCGTTGCAATTAATTATATGTTGACTGATTTTACCCCAAATTATTAATTTTCCCAGTGCCATCATCACAGCAAATACATATTTCCCTTATTTTTGTTTGCCATTCAAAATAACACTACTATAGATTTAAAATCAGACAGAATCACAGTAATTTCTTTAGCATTCATTATTAATGTCTAACCACTTTTTTGAAGGGTCTACAAGAAAATACTGCAAATGTAAGGCAATTACTTACATTTGTTTAATTCTATCTAAGTCCTGTAACTGGGATCTTTAGGAATGAGGTCTGCAAGATGGTAGAATTGGTGCTTCCTCGCTTTCTATTAGCCAAGGCTGCATTTGGTAAACATTTTACATATGTCAATTACCTCTGAGAGGAAAATGAACCAATCAGAATGAAGCACATGTTTTTCTCAAAAGATTCAGGAAAAAAAAATTGAAATAGCTCAACATAAGTTCTCTTTCCTTTGTATTTTCCTTTTTGGTTCTGGGGATCAAACCCAAGACATTATACTTGCAAGGAAAGCATTTATCACTGATCTACATCACAACCCTAACAATTTCTTTTTTTTTTTTATTGTGAACATAGTGTACATGGGCAGGATAATGAGTACATTTCCTATCAAGCATTATAGCCTCCTCCTTTGGTTACCCTTCACATCCCTTCCCAGCCTCCCCCCTCCCCGCCACCCAATCTTCCCCCCCCCACCAAAGTTGTAAAGTTCATTTTCGACATGACAACTTGTACTTCTCATTGTTGCAACAGGTCCACCTGTATCCTTATTTAAATGACTTGTTTTTCCCCTTCCCCTCCACAAATTATACCGACATCAAATACAGTGAAAGCAGGGGTTATACTGTGGGGGAGGGACATACAAAGCAACAAAGAAATAATCTTATAAATGTGTTAGAAACAAATGCATGAAAGGAAAAAAAACATTTAAATACATATCTTAGGGTTCATTTTCCTAACATCACCTTTTCTGACCTTTTCTGCTTGACTCATACATATACTAGATATTGCAAATAAGGGAAACCATGGGACCTATGTTTCTTTGGGCCTGGCTTACTTCACTTAATATAATTTTTTCCAAGTCTTTCCATTTCCTAACAAATGGGGCAATGTCATTCTTTCTGATGGGGGCATAGAATTCCATTGTGTATATATACCACATTTTCTTGATCCATTTATCTACTGAGGGGCATCTGGGTTGGTTCCATACCTTAGCTATGGTAACAACCCTACAATTTCTTGATAATCTTGTTCTAAAACAATTTTAATGAAGTAAACATGGAAGGAAATGTCCTCAATATATGGAAAAAAAACTTTAAGAAATGCTCAAAACTGGAGCGGGGACCAAGATGGTGACGGGGCAGTAGGGAAACGCCACAGCTCTCTCCAACCAAAAAGAGAGTTAGAGTTCCAACGCTTAATCTCCCCAAGAGACCAACAACAACAAAAAGACGAACACTCAGAGAAAAACCAGAGGTGGAAAATAACAAAAAAAGAAAGAGAGGAAAAGAAGAAATTCAGAACAGAGAAGAGCGAAGACCCCTCCCCCAACCTTTACTGGCCGCGCGGCAGTGTGCCAAGCCGCCGGCCAGCCGGCCCGGCGGGGGCTGCCGGAGCCACAGAGACACAGGGGCTGCTTGCAGATCACCAGGTACCGGATTGCAGAACAGCGGATCGCCAGGAACAGAGAAACCTACCAGCCGGGAGTCTCCACGAGGATCCCACCCCCACCCCTCACTCTCCACCCGAGCGGAGAGGCTCCATCCCGCCAAAGCCGCCCGGCACCAGCAGTGCGACAAAGGGACCTGTCGGCAGACCACCCGCCCAATCGCGATCGCAAGGACCCGGCGGGGGCCGCCCAACCCAGCCCGCAACCACCCCAACTGAACTCGGATTGCAACAACAAGTGACGACCTACAGGGTGAGTACCCCACAGGGGACACTGAATCCATCAAGGGAGACCAGAGCTGGAGGGAATCCCCAGACCCTGACCTAGACTCCCTACCCCAACACCCGGACCACAGGACCCACTAAAACTGGGAACTGTTTGAGAGCTCCACCAGCCGGTGGAGCACACTCTGCTGGCCAGGCCAGAGCAAGAGCGCCCCTGGAAGGGAGCTTAAACGCCCAAGCCAGGAACAGCGCCCCTGGGTCAAGACTACCAACAGTAGAAGAAATTTGAACTGTGTCCTCCAGGCTGCATAACCTAGGTGGTATACACATTAGCACAGGCCTAACAAGCGCGCTCCAGGCTGGGGCCGGAACCAGGCCCGGGGACCGGCGCCTGAACAAAGCAAAAAGGGTCAGAAGTGGGGCTGTGGCTCAAATGGTAGGGTGCCAGCCTTGAGCTGAAGAGCTGAGGGACAGCACCCAAACCTAGAGTTCAAGCCCACAACCAGCCCAAAACAAACAAACAAAAACACATCAGGAGCCCATAGCAGACTCCAGTATTTGGGAGAGTGCATCCAGAGCATCTGATCTTCCCAAGAGCACCCGCAGGAGCAAACACAAGCAGTCTAGGCTGCTCAACCCTTCCAAAGGCGGGAATTGCCAGCAATCTACAGCAGAGAGCTGAGAATCCTAAGTAAGTCAGAATAGCAGCTGGAAATAGGCTCCCAACAGAATCCAGATCAGGCACAGACTCTCTCTACCAATACAGAATCAGCAACCAAGCAAAGACAGACACACCAAAACAAGATTGAAGAGCAGTCTCCTGAACCCCCATGCGAAAATCACAGAGAAAAATCACAAGGTTTACCACTACCCAGGACAGCAAGCTCACCTCAAAAGCCAGCAGCCACGCAGGGGAGAGCCCCAGTGGGAGCAAAGCAGGAATGGAAGACAAAAGCTACATCCAAGGGTTGCTGGAGGCAATGACTCAAGAAATAAAGCGAGAAATGGATCAGAAATTGAAAGAGCACAAGGATGAACTATCAAAAGATATACAGGATATCAAACAAAAATTGGATGCAAAAATAGAAGCTGCACAAACCTCAGTAAGAAGTAAGATAAATGCCAACTTAGAGGTAATGCATACTGATCTCACCTCATTGAGAGGTGAGATCAGTACTCTGAGAACCAACATTGAATCCATAAAGGGATCCATTTCCACCATGCAAACCACAATAGAAGCCACGGTCAACAGAGTGAATGAAATGGAAGGTAGAGTGTCAGATACAGAAGACAAAATACACCAACTGGACCAAAAAGTGACAGATATGGAAAAATCACTCAAATTAAACCAAAGGGAAATTCAAGAGCAAGCAGATAATGCTAAAAAATTTAACCTTCGCATAATCGGAGTGGACGAAGGTGAGGAATTCCAGAGCAAGGGAATGCAACAC
Organism: Dipodomys spectabilis; assembly: GCF_019054845.1. NCBI lineage: Eukaryota > Metazoa > Chordata > Mammalia > Rodentia > Heteromyidae > Dipodomys > Dipodomys spectabilis. The sequence continues at coordinate 1,506,912 of NW_024870802.1, forward strand.
CTATTTAACAAAATAGTCAATGAAAATTTTCCCCACCTCAAAAACGACCATCTTAACTACATCACAAAAGCTTATCGAACACCCAACAAGCAAGATCCCAGGAGAAACACTTCTAGACACATTATAGTAAAAATGATGGATCTGAATAATAAGGAAACAATCCTGCATGCAGCAAAAATGAAGAAGGAGCTATACTACAACGGGAAAAAAATTAGAATCACTGCAGATCTCTCCACACAAACAATGAATGCAAGAAAAGCCTGGGAAAGCACCATACGAGCCCTGAGAGCCAATAACTGCCAACCCAGACTGATATACCTGGCAAAGCTAGCATTCACATTCGATGGAGAACTGAAAACTTTTAATAGCAAAGAAAAACTAAATGAATACATAAACATTAAGCCAGCATTACAAAGAATTCTAAGAGGGGGGACACAACCTGAAGAAAGCAACCAGGAACTGGGACCTGCCCCAAACAGGCATTACTCAAAGTCTAACTGAGCAAGCACAGAGGAAAGGAAAAAAGAAAAACTTAGGAAAACGGAATGGCAGGGACAACAATGCATCTCTCTATACTTTCTCTTAATATAAATGGGCTGAATTCGCCAATTAAAAGAAAACGAACTGAGGATTGGATCAGAAAACAAGACCCATCCATCTGTTGCCTTCAGGAGACCCACCTCTCAGCCAAACATACAAACAAACTCAGAGTGAAGGGGTGGAAAAGGATCTACCAATCAAATTCCCCCAATAAGAAAGCAGGTGCAGCTATCCTGATATCTGACAAAATAAACTTTTCATTAAAATCAGTACAGAAAGACAAGGACGGACACTACATATTAATAAAGGGAACAATCCAAGAGGAGGATATAACCATCATCAACTTATATGCCCCAAATATCGGTGCACCCAGATATGTTAAACAAATGCTCTCAAACTTACAGAATAAAATAGATCCCAATACGATAATACTAGGAGACTTTAACACGCCACTCTCACCAAAGGACAGGTCTACCAACCAGAGGATTGGCAAAGAAGCTACCGAATTAAGTGAGGCCATACTTCAAGCGGAATTAACTGACATCTACAGAGTATTTCACCCTAAAACAACACAGTACACATTCTTCTCAGCAGCTCATGGAACTTTCTCCAAAATAGAACATATCATAGTTCATGCAAGGAACTTAAGCAAATACAAAGGGATCGACATAATCCCCTGTATCCTATCTGACCACAGTGGAATCAAGCTAGCTCTCAATAACAAAGCATACCGCAGAAATTTCTCTAATACATGGAAATTGAACAGCACACTCCTTAACAAGGCCTGGGTAACAGAAGAGATCAGAGAAGAAATAAAGCATTTCCTACAACTCAATGAAAATGAAAACACCTCACAGAGAAACTTGTGGGACACAGCAAAAGCAGTCCTGAGGGGCAAATTTATTGCCCTCAGTGCCCACATCAAGAGAATGGAGACAGACCAAGTAAATAATCTCATGTTGCAACTAAAACAGCTAGAAAAACAAGAAAAAATGGGACCTAAAGCTACTAGACGAAGCCAGATAACCAAATTGAGAGCAGAGATTAACCAATTAGAAAATCAGAAAACCATAACCAAAATAAACCAACAAAAAGCTGGTTCTTTGAAAAAATAAACAAAATTGATGGCCTGTTGGCAAGATTAATTAAAAAAAGAAGAGAGGAAACCCATATAAATAGGATTAGGGATGCCACGGGAAACATCACAACACGTACCCAAGATATCCAAACAATTCTAACAGACTACTTTCAAAAGCTATACTCTCTAAAGGAAGAAAATCTGGCGGAAATGGATGCATTTTTAGAGAAATACAAGTTACCCAAACTGAGCAAAGAAGAAGTTAACCAATTAAATAAGCCAATATCCTATAATGAGATACAGGAAGCTATCAAAAGTCTTCCAACAAAAAAAAGCCCAGGACCAGATGGATTCACAGCAAAATTCTATAAGACCTTTAAAGAAGAACTAATACCCATACTCCTCAAGCTCTTCAGAGAAACAGAGAAGGAGGGAGCTATCCCAAACTCATTCTACGAAGCCAATATCACACTCATCCCCAACCAGGCAAAGACCCAACCAAAAAGGAGAATTACAGGCCAGTCTACTTGATGAACACAGATGCAAAGATCCTTAACAAGATTCTAGCTAACAGAATCCAGAAACACATAAAAAAAATAATACACTATGATCAGGTAGGCTTCATCCCAGAGACACAGGGATGGTTTAACATACGTAAGTCAATAAATGTAATCCAGCATATCAACAGAGCCAAGGTCAAGAATCACATGATTATTGCCACAGATGCAGAAAAGGCCTTTGATAAAATTCAACATTCATTCATGCTAAAAGCTCTGGAGAAAATAGGAATAGAAGGAACATTTCTAAAAACAATAAAAGCCATTTATGACAGACCAATAGCCAATATTATACTTAATGGGGAAAAGCTACAACCAATCCTCCTAAAAACAGAAACAAGGCAAGGATGCCCACTGTCTCCACTCCTCTTCAACATAGTCCTAGAACCCTTAGCCAGGGCAATAAGGGATCCGCATAGGGAAAGAAGAAGTTAAACTATCCCTTTTTGCAGACGACATGATACTATACCTCCACGATCCCAAAAACTCCATCCCCAAACTTTTAGAAATCATAAGTCACTTCGGTAAAATAGCAGGATACAAAATAAACCCACAAAAATCAGTTGCCTTCCTATACACTGATAACGCACAGGAAGAGAGGGAAATAAAGGGAGCAACCCCATTCACAATAACCTCCCAAAAAAAAAAATATTTAGGAATTAACCTAACCAAAGATGTAAAAGAACTATTTAATGAGAACTATAAAAAGTTAAAGAAAGAAATTACAGAAGACACTAGGAAATGGAAAGACCTCCCATGCTCCTGGATAGGCCGACTTAATATAGTAAAGATGGTGATACTTCCAAAACTAATATACAAATTCAATGCAATTCCTATTAAAATCCCAATGACCTACATCACTGAAATACAGAAAACAGTCCAAAAATTTATATGGAACAACAAAAGACCTGGAATAGCCAAAACAATTCTAGGGGATAAAGACAATATGGGAGGGCTATCCATGCCAAACTTCAAACTCTACTACAGAGCTATAATCACAAAGACAGCATGGTACTGGCACAAAAACAGACCCGAAGACCAATGGAACAGAATAGAAGATCCAGATATAAATCCACAGGCCTACAGCCAGCTGATATTCGACAAAGGAGCCAAAGACATACAATGGAAGAAACACAGCCTCTTCAACCGTTGGTGCTGGGAAAACTGGGCAGCCACATGCAGAAAACTAAAAGTGGACCCCAGCCTATCACCATGCACCAACATCAACTCAAAATGGATTAAAGACCTTAACATTAAACCTGAATCTCTGAAACTACTGCAGGACAGAGTAGGAGAGACACTTGAACTAATAGGCACAGGAAGGAACTTCCTGAACAGAGTCCCAGGGTCACAACAAGTTGGAGAGAGACTCGACAAATGGGACTACCTTAAAATAAAAAGCTTCTGCACAGCTAAATCTATCGCAACTAAGCTAGAAAGACAACCAACTAATTGGGAAAAAATATTTACCAGCAATATATCAGACAAGGGGTTAACATCCTGTATATACAGGGAACTCAAGAAACTAATCCCTCCCAAACCTAACAAACCAATTACTAAATGGGCAAGGGAACTAAAGAGGGACTTCTCAAATGAAGAAATAAAAATGGCAAAGAAACACATGAGGAAATGTTCATCATCCCTGGTGGTGAAGGAAATGCAAATAAAGACAACCCTGAGATACCACCTTACCCCAGTCAGAATGTCCCACATCCACAAATCAGCCAACGACAAATGCTGGAGGGGATGTGGAGAAAGAGGAACCCTATTACACTGCTGGTGGGAATGTACACTTATACAACCACTTTGGAAAGCAGTCTGGAGGGTCCTTAGAAAGCTAAAGATTGACCTCCCTTACAACCCAGTCATACCACTTCTAGGCATCTACCCTGAACAACAGGAACCAATATACAAGGACACGTGCACCTCCATGTTTATTGCAGCACTGTTCGCAATAGCTAGGATATGGAAACAACCTAGATGCCCCACCACAGATGAATGGATCCAAAAATTGTGGTATCTATACACAATGGAATATTATGCAGCCATTAGAAATGACAAAATAATGGCATTTGCAGGGAAATGGATGGAGCTAGAAGGAATCATGTTGAGCGAGGTAAGCCAAGAACGAAGAGACAAACAGTACATGGTCTCCCTCATAAGTGGATGCTAAATCCAAAAGGTTAGGTGATACGACAAAACTAACAGGACTTAAGAAACAAAGAACTCCCGCTCATCTGGTTGAACCACTACTAAATATCCCCATGCTGCTGATCACAAATATGGTATATAACATGTAAACACTGTTATATATTACAGACTGTGGTAGACAATTTGCTCCAGGGAAGTTAGAATGAACTTGTGACTTTGAAATTATGTAATCATTTAATCACAATCAAAAAAAAAAAAAAAACCTCGGGGAAGGGAGGGAGGGAGGGGATGGTAGGGGGAAAACAATGGAGGGGGTAACAATGTTCAAGAGGAAGTGTACTCAGTACCTCACTCATGTAACTGTAACCCTCTGTATAGTAGCTTTACAATAAAAAAAAAAAAGAAATGCTCAAAACTATAACCATACTTAATTGATCTAACAGTGAATTTTTCTTTACATAATAAAGTTCAAGATAAAGATTTCTAGTTTCTCATTGCCTTTCTTTAACATAGTACTGCAAATATTAGCAGGAGCAGTTAGAAAAGAAAAAGAAATTATAAGTATCCAAATAGTAAAGGAGAAAGAAATTTTCCTCTTTGCTGATAGAATGATCTTATATGTAAAAGCCATAAAGATTCCCCATCTAAAAAAACTACTAGTTAGAACTAATAAACTAATTCAGTAAAATGGTTGGATACAAAATCAACATATAAAACTGGGTTTTTTCTTTCATTTAATTTTGTTCACATATGTATATATCTGTGTGCATATATGCATGTATGTGTACATATGAATATTTATAAAATGCAACTGTAGCAAGAAAGTATTATTAGAAAGCAGAAAGTGAAAGTGTTCTAATACTTGGAATGGGTAATGGTTATGTGATCAACAATGAAAATAGAATAAAACCTCTGTTATGAATTAAGTTGAAAAATGCACCAGATGTCAACAAAACAAAAACTTCAGACATTCAGAAAACAAATGCAACAATGTACACAGAGATTGTTTCTCAGTTTAATCCTACCTAGGGCAGGAGTGCAACACCATTCACTGGTACACTGCAAATGGATGTAAACATTCTTTAATGCAATTCATTCTGTTTTAAAGGTTTTACTACATACCCAAATGCTCAGATCTCAGTTCTAGCTTAGTAAACAAAATGACTTGAGAGTGGATGGCCCATTAAGAATATGTATTTTCTAAAACTGAACATTAAGCAAGAAAAGAAGAAGATGCATAATGTGTTCTGCTTAAATCAGTTTCCAAGCTCTGATGTTTTAAAAAGTGTATTTTGTAAATTCCTAAAATAAAAAGCATCTACACACTTCCTATTAAAAACACCAAGTTTAGTGTTTTTTAAAAAGCCATGTTTATTATAATTATTAATTAATAATTAATTAAGTAATATTTATAAACTCTGTTATTCTCATTATGTTAGCAATAATGTTCTATACAGTTTTGAAATCTTATTTCAATAAATTTCCACAAGTTTTAGTCATTCCAAAATTCAATTAGAAGGCATTTATTTCATTGGAATATTATTGGCAATTATAATAATTTTTTTGAAAATTGAACAAGCAGGGCATACTTTTTCTTCATTTGTATAAGTACATTTGGTTATAGGAAGTTTGCTTTTTTTCAAGTTTAAGAAAAATGGGATCAAGATTTTGTAATTAATAATTGCATTAACAAGTTTTGGAAAAATTTACTGCTTTAAACTGTTTATATACTTCCGTGCTTCTCATTTCTTTTTCTATCACAAGTTGTCCTACAATCAGACAACCAAAGTATTGAAGCATCTTTCAAACCTTTCTTAATCATGCATTCACATTTGATTATTTAATACTTTGAAAGCAATAGATACTTTCACATCTTCCAGTATTTTTGTGGCATTTCCTGTACACACATTTATTCACATACTTATCAATTTCTCCATCCAGCAAAAGTTTACCTATTCATAGCTCATATACTATTTGATGAGGTCTAGTGTAACCAACTGTCTCCACCTAGTGGTGGAATGTAGAGGTTAGTGTACTCCCAGTTCTGTGCAGCATTATGAGTTCCCTACAGACATTGCATCCTTTGCTATAAGGACAACCCCTCGCAAATAGCATTTATAATATTCACCTAGTCTTGGTAGTAATTTTTACACTTAGGCATTCAGCAAAGATTTAGTTCTTCTGTTCAGTGGACTATATGAACTTTCTCCCCTTTTGAATATATTTTCCACTTTTCAAACATAAGGACATCAAATAATGATCATGAGTGCTCCCTAACTTCCTTTCTCCATGTTCTACTGTCTCCTCGTTGTAATTTCAGGTTAGGTTATTATGACATGCTCAGTGGTTGAGGGAAAATTCCTATCTTACTGAAAAGTAGTATTTCTCTCACCTATCACATACAAACCTATAAAATTTACCTATTTTTAAAATGCCAAAGTGGCCAGCGGCAGGAGGCTCTTGCCTGTAATCCTTGCTATTCAGGAGGCTGAGATCGGGGAATCAGTGTTTGAAGTCAATTTGGACAAGAAAGTTTATGAAACTCTTATCTCCAGTTAGCCACCAAAAAACTGGAAGAGCCTTAATCCAAGCAGTGGAGCCTCAGCCTTGATCAGAAAAGGCTAGGGCAGCACTTAGGCCCTGAGTTCAACCCCTACTACCTGCAGAAAAGAAAAAAACAACAATGGTCACATCTTCCCTTCCAGCTTTTTGCTGGAATACTAAAAGGCATCACTTCCAGCTTTTTGCTGGAATACTAAAAGGCATTTCTAGGTAAAAATGGGGGGAAAGTTCATTGCAATCTTGGACTAGACAGAGCCTAGTTTCACACAATGAAATACTATTAACCTATGAAAGAAGGAAAAAAGAAAGTATTCAGGGAAAAAATATTCAGGTAGATTATACTGTGAAGAAACAAGAGTAATGGAAACAGGAGCTAAAAGCTAAAGAAAACTATGAATAGATGTGACACTGTTCAAATGCCTTGAGCTCTAACTTTGAAGTATTTGACTATTTTATTTTGAACACTAAGTTTAAGTAAATCCTGACATTTACTAGCCAGGTGCTGGTGGCTTACACAGGTAATCCTAGCTACTAGGGAGGCTGAGATATAAGGATTGCAGGTCAAAGCCAACCCTAGAAGGGTAGTCCCTGAAACTGTTATCTCCAATTAACCACTAAAAAAAAGCCAGAGTGGAAACAGGGCTCAAGTTGTAGAGTGATAGCTTTGAGCAAAAATGCTCAGGTACAGTGCCCAGGCCCTGAGTTTAAACCCCAAAACTAGCACACATGCAAGAAAAAAAAAGATCAAATTTGCTCTGAAAGCCTTTCTCAAAAGATTCCTCATTGGTGTTTTATTCACCTATTCCTCCCCTCATTAAGATAAAATCTGTGCTTTGTCCAAGCATTGAGAATATGGTGAGAGCTTTATATTTAGTCTAAATTCTGGCCAAAAAGTTACACACCCAGTGTCTGTAAATATTATTTTATGATCAATATTAACTGAAATACTGCTACCATTTAAAAAATTTAATCAAACAAAACTCTAAAGCATGCCTTAAGTAATTTGATGTTCTATCTTCAAAGAATATGCCTTATTTTTTAGCATTCATGTATTCAGATTAAGTTCACTTTCAATATTAAATTTTTGATATTAAAAAATGAAGCCAATTAGAACTTATACTGTTTCTTGTGAACTTCAATATTGAAAAAAGGATTTATAATATCCTTTTTTCTTCTAGCTGAAGTAACACATAGACCAAGATTTAATAGCCTGTACCAAGTGAGATGGCCACTTACTATGTATGACAATAACCTCTGCCAGACGTGATTCTATGTAACCACATGCATTCTACTGTTATCGTTAACTGCCAGCTTTCAGTATCAAAGTCACCTTCATTTGAAGTTCAACAAACATTTATTTTAAGAAAAATAAAAATTCTAAGCACAATAATGAGGCATAATAAGTAGACTAACAACTAGATAAAGGATGATAGTAGTCAAGCTGCCACTAAGTATTTCACTCATCAAGAAGCAAGACTGTAAAGGTTTTATAAAGGTTAAACAAAAAAGGATAATAGATATTGTGACTGTTACTTATTATGCATTATTCTCCTTGCCAGCTTTGTCTGGAGAATTTGATTTTCACCATCCTAATTAAACTAATAGCTATTAAAATACCTCCTTCTTGTTCACTAATGAGCAGGCAATTTGCTAATTAGGAGATGTAGAAATAAGAATTTTAACAAAATAAGGAAAATATGCTTGTGCACTGCTTTAAAATATCTTAAAATACAGTTTGAATCATAAACTATTAAATTTCTTTGAGTTAAAAATAGACAAAACTATCAACATATTCAGCAGAAATGAAATAAATCTTAACCATTCTTAATTGTTTATAGATTGCTAGCTTTCATGATATCCTGGTCACATTATCTCATGTACTTCTAATTCATATAAATGTTAGTAATAAAATAGGTCCCATAACACTGAATGAAAAACAAATTGAATTAGATAAATAATAATTTTGATTTCTTGAATAAAATAAAGTTTTCATCTAGAAAAAATTACACTACTATACCTCAATGAAAAATTAAACCACAGTACTCCATTTTATCACACACAGTAAAGAAAATTTTAAAGAAAGATATGCTCTAAATGGCACTAATTCTAATTTGTAAACTATTAAGATTACTGAGAAAAATGTTGTGTTAATATTCTGTTAATGTTCTGGAAGCTAATCAAAAATTTTCCATATTCCCTGAGGCACTAAATTCATTTTGCTTTACAAACTTATGAAATCCTTCATTTTGAAACTAAATCCATCAGAGTTGTTTAGTTAATATTATTTACTTGATTAAAAAGTATTTGCTAAGCTGGGCACTGGTGGCTTATATTTATAATCCTAGCTACTCAGGAGGCTGAAATATGAGGATCATAGTTCAAAGCCAGACCATGCAAGAAAGCCCATGAGACTCTTATCTCCAAATAACCAGTCAAAAACCAGAAGTGATGCTGTGGCTCAGAGTGGTAAAGGGCTTAGTCTTGAGCTGAAGAGCTCAAGGACAGGTCCCAGGCCCAGAGTTCAAGCCCCACGACTGACCAAAACAAATTATTTTTTGCTAAGCAATTAAGCAACTAAGAGGTTCTTCGTAAATATGCTTATTATGATCTAGCTAGATAAATAAAGATACCATTTTCCTTAAAATTGGATCATGTTGCCAGTAATTGGAGTTGGATTACCCAATAAGTATATCATTAATGGCCATAAATATACTGATATCCAGAGTTCATGGACAGCTTGAGAGGACTTGCATTAAAAGCCCTGAGCAGAACACATACAGCCTCAGTCAACATCACCTACTAACTTCACTGTATTTTATGAATTTATTCTTCTAATAATTTCATTTAAACAAAAGGCTAGAGAGTCTAATTGGCATAACAGAGTAACAATAGCATTATTTCTAAATAGAGTTAGCGTAAAAAAATGCAGTGCTCTAAGTACTTTGACAGTTTCATTTATTTCAACAGATTGATTTAAAAAAAAAAAAGAAGCCTCTGTAGATGACTTAACAGAGGTTGTAATTTGGCTTCCTTGTGCACTCCATTCAGACTCCTCAAATATTCACCATAGTCTCAATCATATTATTTTAGCAGCACAACTGTCCTAAAATAATAATGCATTTTGATTATATTTTGCATTTCAAAGCACTTTCTATATAGAAAACAATTTCATGCAACTTATATGAATACCCTAAGATAAAAGAATAGCCAAAGGTTATATGTAAATTACTAGTAATCTAAAGGAAACAAAACTGATTTACTGCTTAATTTATGTAGCTCATCAGCCAGGCAAATAACTATTCATAAAGTAATAATAAATTGTCCACATCTATTTGAGATAAATGTTTCATATTACATGACACAAACCAGTTTCTAAGAATAAAATATTTCTCTCACATTGATTAGAAACATGATTTGTTAAAGTTACTACAACTTTATATATGGGTTTTAGTTTATTTTTAACCCAAACTCCTGGGTGATAATGATAAATCCAATCTAGGTTTTATGAAGAATGTGTGGGAAATATGCAGCAAAGCAGAACATTAAGAATACAAAATCAATCACCCCTAGTACACTGTCTTATCTCCCAGCATTTAACATGGACTGATTGTTTCTAATTGAAAAAAAGGAATTTCATCTCTTTCAACTATTAACATATCCTTAACAGTTTTGCCCTCTTAGTCAAGTATATGATTAAATATACTTATTGCAAAGAGAAATTACATTTTATGTGTTTATGCTACATACCAACTAAAATTCAAATTTTAATTTAAAAATTAAGACTTCTGCATGAACAAATGCAGCAATAGTACTCATTGGATACTACATTGAAATAAACAAAACAACTTGTGGGTGGAGATGGGAGGGAAAAACTGGGAGAGAGCAAGGAAAGGCATGTCCAAAAAAAATGTACTTTTTACCTGACTTACAATAACTGTAAGCTTTCTGTATATAACCTTTATAATAACAATTAAATTTTTTTAATTAAGACTATTAAGCATGACAGCATGTCAGTAGACTCAATTTAACATGTTGGCTCCAAATATTTCAGGAATATGACATTGAAGCTAATGTTTTCAATAACTCTATTAAAAACCACAAGCTAAGGGCTGGGAAGGTGGCTCAGTGGTAGAGTGCTTGCCTTGCATGCATGAGGCCCTGGGTTTGATTCCTCAGCACCACATAAGCAGAAAAGGCGAGAAGTGGAAGTGGCGCTATGGCTCAAATGGTAGAGCACTAGCCTTGAGCTGAAATGCTGAATGACAGCGCCCAGCCCAGAGTTCAGGCCCCAGGACCGACAAAACACACACACACACACACACACACACACACACACACACACACACACACACACACACAAAAGCTACAGTAACAATTTCAGACAGCCTTAAAGAAAGTTCTGTATCTTTAACAGTGTTATCACAGAAATAAAGTTAAGGCTCATATATGAAGGGATAATATCAAACTTTAAGACTTCCATAATTCCATTTTTAAGAGACAATTCTCAGAAGAATTATTCAAAGTGAATAATATTAAAAACAGACCTCTAATAATTAAATTATATCACAAAGAGTAGGTGTATGTTTATAAGAACTAAAGTGTCAAATAATTTAAAAGAAGTATGTTTAATTTAATTTCTGTGGTTAACTTTTTCCAAAGTTTATTTTCACCTTAAATAGTCCTTATATTTATAAAGGCAAGAACAACTACCACTATAACCAAACTATAAAATTCTAAGAATTCTTATAAATAATTTTCTTTTTCTATTATAAATAAATTGCTTTTCTATTGATTATATGTGTCTTTTAAGTCTTACAATTAAAAAAATGTTTCAGACACAAAAAGACACAGTAACATACTCACATAAGCAAAACTATAAACCTTTTTTAAATTGGGCAACATTAAAGTTAAATGAAGAGTTCAAATTAAGTAATGAAAGACAGACAAATAAGATATTTTGCCTCTACTCAGAATGTCTATAAATGAGATTATCACATTAAGTGGAAATAGTGTGTTTAGAAATCTTTGGGGGTTCATTAGACCAAAATGAGATATTCATCTTTCTATAATACAAATTATTTTCTAATGATAAACTTCTGACAGTCAATAGGCAATGTCATGTCTCCTTTTGACATGAACATATTGTTATCAAAGATATTTACCACTTTTCACTTATGAGAATTTAATAAAATTAAATTTTTCAAACTTCTTCAAAATACATTTCAACTCATATAAAATATGATATCTAACAACACTGATTTCTATTTTGGCAGAGATTATCAAGTTAAACATAAACACTTCTATTTTTGTTAACAGAAAGAAGCATTACTTAGATTAGTTTTGGGGGGAAAGGGCACTTTTCTGAGTGAGTATGCAAAAGACATTTATATTTACAAACCTAGACTGGAACTGATAAGTCATTTTTTAGTTCCAAAACTAAAGCACTATCATTTCAACAGAGTATCTATTAATATGTAACAATGGCATTATTAAGTGAAGTGACACAATTTTAAGAAGAATAAAATTTGGGTTTTAAGTATGAAAGTAAGTAAATGAGAAAATGAGCTATTCATATTAGTTTCCAAATATTAAATACCTGGTATTGATTCTAAACTTAACTAACACACATAAATATCTCTAGAGTTCTAAAGATTCCAAACTGGGAATTGGTTATACAGCACAAACATTTTTTTTAGAGATAAGGAAATTCAAAGAGACTACCAATTTATACTCCGATGCCAGCTGATAGCCAAGAAATATTTATCATTCACAATGTTACACTTACAAAGTTCCATTTTAATAAAGTATAGAGATTAGATATGTAGACAATACTTGTCAGGATGCAGCAGGAAGACCTCCCTACAGAGTCTTCTTTTCTGATGGCTACAGACATAAATTGTCATTAGTTCTATTACATTATGGAAGGTCTTCCTATTGCCTTCAGACTTTTTTAAGTTCCTGAATTTATAATTTCATTCTAATAGGTTATCTAGTATGCCCAGAAGGTAGTTAATCGACACAAAAATTGCACTTCTTGCAAAATAATATTTTGCAAGCTGCTATTAAATGAATTAATTTCATCATGGAGCCACATCAAGTAAACTTGAAGTGATATTATTCTGATCATATACAGCATCATAAATGCTGTAATGAAGTAAATAATTTATTAGACAGATGGAAGACCTCAGGCTTGAAAATATATTATATGTGGGCTCTGTGACTTGATGGGTGCTTAAAATAAGATACCTAATTCTATGGCTTATAATATTCTGGACTGTTTTTAAATATCTTTATTATCAATTTATATTTGTAAAAGTATATATACTTGGAAATACACAATAAAATGATATGTTAATACTATAAATGGTACAAATAAAATTAATACTAATATTAGTAAAAACAGAATATGAGTACAAAAGTAATGAAAATAGAAATCACTTTCTCATTATGAGTTAGAAAATAATACATCTACTAGATATTTCACCACTCAGATGACTGCTTCCCTGGGTCTTTCTCCATAGTTGAGAAACTAATATATATATATATATATATATATATATATATATACACACACACACACATATATGTTGTACATATGTATATCTACACATACAAATATATCATCATAAATATATGTATAGCACTTAGAGTATACACTGATATCACTATAAATATATTAATATTTATATCAGTTGTCATTTTGTGTATTACTGCTTTTATCAATCTTACAATTGTAAGAACATCATTGATTCTGATAAAGTAACTTATGAAATGAATGACCTTTTTAACTAGAGTTGTATTACCAATCAGAAATGGAAAAACATTGATACTCACTCCAAAAGAATAGTACAATAAATTTCTAAAAGATAAATTTTCTCTAAAGCCCCAAATAAATGTTTATTGTTCAAAACTTTCTTTTAAAATGCAAAACATACCAACAAACAGTAAATTATGTCCCTACAGAATAACTAAAGTCCTAGAAATTGATTATTTAACTAACAATATTTGTATTTACAATCAATTTTAACACTATAATAAAATAGCAACTAGCAAAATTTTCATCAGATACTGTCTTATTTTGACAATGGTAGTTTAATTTGAAGCTATAAATATAATACTGTTCAAAAACAAAAAGTAAAATTAATTTTTAAAATGTACTCCAAAGAAATGTATTATTTAAGAAATAAAGATTCATTGTGTTCAGTCAAACCTTTAAATAATATTATCAATACCTCTCTCCGTCTAGAAGCCCAACAAGTTTGCTTGATCTTCCATACAACAGCAGCCACAAGTAATAAGGATAAAAAACAACTGGAAAAGAAAGCACAAAATAAAACATGGACAATTGAAATATATACACATATAATCCCATTGTCTAGTAAGTAACACAAACAAAAAAACCTTTCAAATTTACTCATTTAATTTTTTATAATCTGTTATCTGGTGAGTACATTAATAAAAATATTAATAATAACTAATATTTATATAATATTCAAACTTTTAGAGGACAATTTGCTCAGAAATTTTTTTCAATCAACATTCATCAGAACTTTCTTTTTTAAAAATTTTATTGTCAAGGTGATATACAGAGGGGTTACAGTTATATGCATAAGGTAATAAGTACATTCCTTATTAAATATTGTTACCCTCTCCCTTGTTTTTCTCCCACTTTCCCTTTCCCACCCCACCCCAACTCTCCTTCATCAGAATTTTCTACAAATTAAATAAACAAGTATTTATTGACAAAACATTCAATCTTTGAAACTCTTCTAATACTTTTTTGAGGATAGGAGAGCCTTCAAAATTAGGCTACATTTCAGATTCCTTCTATGAAATTATGGACATCCTTGAAAACTTACGATTAATTTGTCAAAGCTCTTTTGCTCTCAAATAGAAAGCCTCAGTTATTCTCATGGTTTCAACTATGACCTCATTTGGAAAGATTTCCAAATCGTATATTTAGTTCTGTCAAACATGACAAGATTTATCATTAAAAAGGATCCAAGAGATTATCTCCTTCAGATTCCCTCTTGGAAAACTCTAATAGTGATGAAACATCTATTTAAGTCTTTTTCTGAGAAACTGGTGACACAACTCAGTGCCTACCATGTTAAATCAGATCAAACTATGAAAATGTTATTTTATGAATTGTTACCAACTTCTGTTTTGCAGATATAACTGAAGAAGTTTGGTATGAAAAAGACTACATGATTCCTTCCTCTCCAGTGCTTCTCAACTAGGAGAGCTTTGTCCTACCACTCTTCCAGGAGATATCTGGCAAAAACTAAAGGCATTTTTGATTATATAACAATGGGTATCTTGTATGATGGTTCTAAATAACCTACGGCCTGAACAACAAAGGTTTTGGCAATCCAAACTGCTAGTAGTACCTAGAATGAGAAACACTGTTCTAGCCTTGGTTATTATCACAGGGGCTACACTCCTTCATACTGTCAGGCTAATAGTATAAATGTTAAAATACGCTACTGAGAGTTGATACTTTCAATAAAGTTTGAGGATCTTTCCATATGAATTCCCATGAGATCATCATAACCTTAAGAATTAGCAGAAGAGATACAAAGTTATGTCAAAGCTAAACACATTTATATCATTCATAATAAAAGCAAAAGACATCTGTTAAATACTATATACCAATCACTATGGTATATAAGTTAGAAGTATTAACTCTTCAATTACCACAAACACACATAATGTACATATTTTCTGTCATGTATTCATGTAAAAAATCAGAAAGTTGAGCTTTAAAGAGTTTAAGTAAGCTCATGCTTCACAGGTCTTGACTTGAAAGTTCTTTCCCCAGACTTTTTGTTTCACCGTAACTGACAATTAAAATGTAAAAACATTTAATTTTGTCACTTTATACTCAGATACCAAATCATGTCAAATATTTCTTCCAGAATGATTATAAAAGTAGACACAACAGTTAAAACAAAATTCAGTTATATTTAATGATTAACTATGAATGTCAAAGTATATTTTGATACTGATAATCACAATATTTCCTCCAAAATAATTGCATGATATTCACTTGTTATGATAAAGACAATGAATTTCTCCAAGAGCTCAAATCTTATCTGATTTAAATCCCATGACTCATGAAAAGTATCACATCTATCATAATTCAATATAAAGTAAATAGTATTAACTATTATAAATTCTGAAGAGAGATGCATGCTTAGGGAGTTATATCAAATATTCTGTAGGCTAATTTCTATTAGATTAGCAATAAAGAGATCATGATAATGTAAACAAATTGTCTAATAAATCAATAGTTTAACAAAATATTTTTAAATGATATTTTAAGTCTTCAGTAAATACTAAAGGCACAACAAAATATATCTCAATACCTACACCATAGTAGCTGTTAAGAAACTTTTCTTAAATGAATAGGATTAATATTTTAATTCATTTGAATATTTTTTCCAGTCCTGGGGCTTGAACTCAGGGCCTGAGTGCTGTCCCTGAGCTGCTTTTGCTCAGGGCTTGCACATTACCACTGGAGCACCACTTCCAGCTTTTTCTGTTTATGTGCTGCTGAGGAATTGAACCCAGGGCCTCATGCATGCAAGGCAACCACTCTACCACTGAAGCCACCTTCCCAGCCCTCATTTGAATGTTTTTCTGACATTTATTAGACATATTATCCTTCCACCAAAGTAATACTATATAAGCACTCTAAGATTTCTAAGAGATTACATGGCAAACAACATTGACTTGCAAGAGATTACATTACAAACAGTTACAGACATTTTTAAATTAATATTAAA
Source organism: Dipodomys spectabilis (assembly GCF_019054845.1). Taxonomy (NCBI): domain Eukaryota; kingdom Metazoa; phylum Chordata; class Mammalia; order Rodentia; family Heteromyidae; genus Dipodomys; species Dipodomys spectabilis. The sequence continues at coordinate 1,523,588 of NW_024870802.1, forward strand.
ATGAACTTAATATTTGTTCTATTAAAATCAAAACACGGAAACAAACACACAAATGAAGACTTTCAAGTATGTATAGCACAACTGAAATGTTACTTTCATCCTTTGGTGAGTAACATAAAAAGTAATCCTAGAATCCTAAAGAATGACAATATTTTCACCACCTACACTTCTTGAACGACCATTTTGAGCAGTGTTCTACATACTCTTTTCTGCCTGCTTGTCTTTACATGCAGAAGCAAAATTTTATTACATTAAATGATAGATTCTAGGTTTATCTTTTGCTTTCTCATACTATATTATAGACTAAAAGTTTTAAAAGATAACATCAAATAAGTATGCTTTAATTTAATTTTCGGACAAGTTTTAAGTTTTTACTACTTTCTTTATGGTCTTTTTTTCCCTTTTATACTACAAATAGCTTCTATTGGCTTTTTCCACAGAATAAGTATTGGGAGAACAGATAATTAGACTTTCTTTAAAAAAAGAAAGAAAGAAACTGCTATAGAAATGTAGGACAAGAGATTTGTAAGGTTCAACACTCCTCAGGTATAATGCTCCCAATGGAAATAGGAAAAACAGAAAGGAAGTATATAAGCTAATTACCTACAGAATAAAAGAGTGAGTATGAAAACTTAGGGAGAGATATGCTCAAAATCCAATTTTGTCCTTCATAAAATGGTCAAAAATATTGAGTGAAAAAGAAAATAACGTGAAATTTACAAGTTAATATTATGAAGGGAAAAATAAAAATACTTCAATAAAAGTAGCATCATCTGATACAAGTTTAGATCATAAAATCAGCTTTAAGTGACAAAAAATTCTTTGGTAGAAATATCGTTGTCAAAATGTAAAAACTGGGACAACAGTGTCATTTTTATAGCAATTTTTGAGTATTCAATTGTAGGTTTCAAATATCCAACTTTTTTTGCTAGTCATGGGGCTTAAACTCAGGGCCTGGACATTGTTCTTGAGCATTTTTTGTTCAAGGCTAGTACTCTACCACTTGAATCACAGCTCCACCTCTGACATTTTTAGCAGTTAAGTGGAGATGAGTCTCACAGACTTTCCTGCCCTAGCTGGCTTTGAGCCATGATCCTAAGATCTTAGCCTCTTGAGTAGCTAGAAATACATTTGAAATTTTTAAAAGTAGTTAGGGTACATAATTTTTATTTCATTGAAAACATCAGAAACTAGGGTATTCTGTTAATGAAGAAATACATGTCAAATAATTTACTTTAATTATTTGTTAAGAACTGATAATCTACTTGAAGACTATTACTTACTAATTAAAATGTTTTCTTGTTTTTTTTTTTTCTTTTTCACTTTTTTTCTTTTTTTCTTTTTTGTTGGTTGTGGGGCTTGAATTCTGGGCCTGGGTGTTGTCCCTGAACTCTTCAGCTCAAGGAAAGCACTCTATCACTTGAGCTACAGCACCACTTCCATTTTTCTGGTGGTTCATTAGAGATAAGAGTCGCAAGGATTTTCCGGCCTGGGCTGGCTTTGAACCACGATCCTCAGATCTCAGACTCTCGAGTAGCTAGGATTATAAGAGTAAGCTACTGGTGCCCAGCAAAAAATGTTAACCAACTTAAAATGCAATTTTTAAGTTTTTATTAAATACATTTATGTTATTATGGTACAAATATATTTTTAAAAATCTCACTTAGGTTTCACTGACAGAGATTAAAAACTCAATAAAGATCACTGGGTGAAACTGGTGAAGTAATATGCTTATAGCTAAACAGGCACAGAATGTAGAGTGTTTACTCAACAGTTACTATAGGCTAAGAATATTGAATCTTACGATCTATAATTGAAATGCTCCAAAATGCATATGGTTTGAAGTGCTGACCTGATGTTTATAGTAGAAAACTAGTCGGCATGTCCAAACAGGAGCAATGGGAATATGGTTCAGTTTGGGGGCATGGTAGAATTTAAAGAAAGACCGGATTTAAGACCATATAAATAAGATTTTAGTGAATTTTTTTGTGCCAGTCCTAGGGCCTCAACACTGGCCCTGGTATTTTGTGTTAAAGGATAGTGCTCTACCACTTTGAGCCATTTCTCAGCTTTTTTCAGTATTTAATTGAAAATAGGAATCTCAGACTTTCCTGCCTGGGCTGGCTTGGAACCATGATCTTCAGATAGATCTCAGTCTACTGAAGAGCTAGGCATAAACCACTGATGGTCAGCTTTAGTACATATTTTTTCCTAAACCAGAGATATATCCTGAAGTTTAATGTATATTTTCAGACAAGGAGATGATATAAACTTGTTAGAATGATTACTCAAAGCCAAGAAAAAAATGATGAATAAAAAAAAGTAAAGTTAAAATGTTTGAATTGTACTAACAGATAGAAGAGAAAGAAATAAAGCTTCAAGAGATAGTATGTATGCTGGAATTGGCATACTATGTAAAGCCAGAACTACTACCAGACACTTAAACTCCATGGGAGAGCCCAGAAGCCACACCATTGACTTTAGAGCATTAGGAACATGTTCATTAGAGACACTCATCATAAAGATTAGTTTTAGCTTTCTTCTGCAAACCAGAGCTGAAAACGGAAAGGTTAATATAGGGCTGTATGCTAATTACTATAAATTGATGGGTACCCACAGTGATAAAGGACAGTTGTCAGAATTTAACTACCAGAATTCAGAAACTACAATTCCTGTAATTACATGAACAATATTGTAGGAGCAGCCAGTAGGATGGTCCACAAGATCTGTAGGGATGATTGTATCCTGAAAGAAAAAGCAGGTTGGCAGCCCAAGGTGGTGCTATTTAACATCTAGTTTTAAGTAATAATGAAGGAACAGGAGGCTGAGTAGTTGCTTTAATAGAAAGCCATAATCCTCAAATCAGTTTAAAATCTAGAATCCATCAACTAAACAGATGGATGAAGCCAAAAAGGACTAATTCAGAAATATCTTAAAAACTGTGTGTAAAATGATCCCCAAAGGGATTTAACACCATATGCTTCCATATATACAGATGTGTACACATTGGTAAATATACAATGTAAGAGGAAAAAGCAATAATTTGAACCTTATTACACAAGAGGTCAGAAACAATACAGATAACTAAGAATTCAAATGTAATCACAGCCTCTTATTATAAGGAGATTTGGGGAAAGGGAAGAAAAGGCTCAATTGTGGCTCATAATGGTTTAATTGTATCCATGAATCCATACAGTAGTAAATTCCATCATTAAATATATAATTAAAATCGATATACAAAGTAGTTGGAGTAACCACTACATTATATCCTTGTCATTTCAGGTAAGATTAACAGACCAAGTACAACTTCTCAAACTGTATCTACTTGACAAATATAGCAACTATTCCTAGTGGTACAGTGAAAATTACTGTCAGCATTAAAAATTACCAACCAAACCTCCATTTAACTATTCCATTAGAAGAATTAATTCTGACATTTCAGATTCAGACATAGTTTTCCATTTCACATAATAAAAACTACTTGAAAATAATTTGCTTCAGTAGTAATTTATGGTATTATGTCACATACTCTTAACAAGAACAATAACAAAAGCCCTTTAATTCTACATATGAAATGGAACTCTGAAGAAATCAGGTAACTTAAGGTGACAGAAAAAAAAAAAAAACTATGATCAGAACCAAGCTATACCTATAAATTATCTCTTAGTACTGGCCCAGTTAGATTTACCACAAAAAAAAACCTGTCCACAATATAGAAGTAAAATACCTGACAGAGTTGGATAACTAATACCCATAGAACTATGACTAAACTGAAAATCTGACACATTCACTCACCTCTGGTACCCTAATAGCTGGATTAGATGGCCTGATGGAAGAGTGACATCCATAAATGTTCCCTGTTTAAAACTTTTACAATTTAGCAGTGGCCTTTTAAAAAATAAATAATAAAACTTAAAATATTCTCTTCATGTTTTTTCTTAACAATGAAATGGTTTTTAAATTACCTAATTTACATTTCACTGCTAGAAGAAATTTAAATGACAAAAGGCCTATCAAATACATTTGATCTCATACAATGACTAGAATATTTTACTTCATGTTGTCCAAGATGAAAACTTAATAAATAGGATCATCTCTAAGACATGGTGCACTTTAATACTAGCTTTATTTTGTTTAATAAAAGAGTTATTACTTAAATATGCACACAGATTCAGAAGCTTAAAATAAAACCCTAAACATTTAAATATTTACATATATATTCAACTTCATGAATTTTATACATAAGTGAATTTTATATTTCTACCAATACTATTTTACATCAAAAAGTTGTTTTATCTCCATTTATTAAATAATGCTCATGTAATTGTAACTTCTAGTGCTCTCTAAAATTACATTATATCTTCATTAATAACCTTAAACTCATTTTATTAATAAGTATAAAATATAAAATGTAAATATACTAAAAAGATGTTTCTCAAGTTTTGTCTTTAAGAAACAATATAAAATATTAGTGATATATCATTGATCAAGATTCATTACATTCATAATCTGAGTTCTGGTACTGAAACTCCTTTGTACCACTATGTAATAATAAATAATAGAATGAGAAAACAAAAAAAGTATGAATACATTGTTTACAAATATTAATGGTAACTATTACATTAAGTTCTGAAAAGTAAAAACTTTTAACATAAATTATTTTATAACAAGTGACTAATATGTAAAAGAAAAATGGATAGATGAATAGGAAATAAGTAAATCGAAGAACTAAATTTAAAAATCTGAAAGTGTATGTACGGTTGAGAAAGTAAACATATTATGTATGGACCCATATGGGTGAATTAAAAGAAATATTATAAGAAAATTAATCTCAGTTAAAAATTATCTAATAATAGAAAATGCTACCTGTAGTATTCAATAAAGGATTTAAGTCATAAGCTGGATCACAAGTTGGGCAAATTATATTCAAAAGCCAAAATCAGCCTACCAGATGTTTCATAATAAGAATTTTATTGGATCACTGCTTTTTCCATTTGTTTCCATACTGTCATTAATTTCTTCTGTATTAAAGCAAGAATGATTCATAGATGTAACAGAGACTATACAGATAAAAAATCTTGAAACGTGTATGGACTGGCTCTTAACAGAAAATATGTGCAGACCTCTCTGGAAAAGGTAATCGGAATTCTAGTACAGGATGGGAAGGAGGAAAATACACGAATAAAAAAAATAGCACACATTGTAAGGTTAGGTAATTGATAATTTGTTTAACAGATTGACAGAATATATACCAGCATATGGCCTTAACAGGTCAAAAGTCAGTAAAAGCAAATTACCTGAAGAAGGTGACAAAAAACTGCACAAGATCCATGATTGTATTGTGTTGTGAGAATGCAATCTGAAAAATCAAAATAAAATAAAATTTGAAACCTGCTGAACCTAAGTTCACCAAAATGTTAATGCTCCATCACATAATAAAACATTTGGAATCAAACTGTAAATCAAATATATGGTGGCATTAAAACTTTACCAAGAATATTGAATATATTCAACTACTAACAATGATCTTTGCATAGGTTATGCCATTAAGTGCTTAGAAACTACTATAAAATAATTCAAGAATGTGAGCCAAGAATTCCATGTGAAATGCTATAAAATAGGAAATGTGCCTAAAAGATAAGAGTTGAATGTTTTTACTTAGTAATCATCATGGTTTCAATTAATCAATATGACTAGTAGTTCTTTGTATATCAAAAATAAAAAGCAAAACTTTTACTCTGTTACAAAAAAAAGTCCATTTCTTGCCCAATCTGAGATCAGATTAATTCCAAAACCCTTGGGAAGTTCTAAAATGGGCTAGGAAATTTGAATTATGAATTTTCATAAGCAACCACTAAAATTTCCACTTCTGGATAGGCCTCATATGAGGAGAAACATGAAAATCAAAATTATTCATAAACAGAAACAAGGAAAAGAATAATCAACTAAAGAGGTAAAGAGAAACCAGGAAATCTCAGAAAAATAAATAATACATTTGTAAAAAGAAAAGCATGTTCATCACTAAAGACACATAGAAAGACACACAGGCACACACACACTCTAATATTGCTAATTCCTTTGTATGCTAACAGCTTAACTCATTATTATACTCCCTCAAATTATTTTTCATTTTTAACATATAAAAGTTTTATCATTCTTTTAATTGCTGAATAAATTTTTGGAATAACCAATAATGTTAAAAATAAATTCCAATGGGCAAAGAACATGATTCAGCTGCTACTACAAAAACTTATTATACTAGTACCTAATATAGTTGATGGTCCAGAAAACTAAAGTAGCTGCCTTCCCCACCTACTCTATACTATAGTATGAACCTTTTTTCCAAAAACACCGTAATCAAAAATTATTATTATTATTATTATTTTGTCGGTTGTGGGGCTTGAATTCTGGGCTTGGGTGCTGTCCCTCAGCTCTTCAGCTCAAGGCAAGTGCTCTACTGCTTGAGCCATAACACCGCTTCTGGTTTTCTAGTAGTTTATTGGAGATAAGAGTCTCCCGGACTTTCTTGCCCGGACTGGCTTTGAACCGAGATCCTCAGATCTCAGCCTCCTGAGTAGCTACGATTACAGGCATGAGCCACTGGTGCCCGGCTCAAAAATTATTTTATTGGTGAACATTTCTACTGTCTTTGTATACAAAAAATATATGTTCTTTAAGAATAATGACCTTGTTAGGATTCTTCACTTCACAATTCCAACACACAGAACAATATTTGGGTATAGTACACAGAAAGAATTTAAGTAAATTTTGCTGAATAAATTAATATATTAATGGCAAAAATACAAGAGTATTCCTTAGGCTTCATACCATCATTTTAACAGCTATGAGAATATGATAACAAATATTTACAATTTATTTATTTGAATTTATTAAATAAGAATAATTGCTGGAGATAGCAAGTACTTTGAAGCAGAAGATCACAATGATACATTAGTATTGTGTGTGTGTGTGTGTGTGTGTGTCTGTGTCTGTGTGTGTGTCTGTATCTGTGTCTGTGTCTGTGTGTTGGTACTAAAGCTTGAATTCAGAGCATAGGTACTGTCCCCCCCTCTCTCAGGTCTGGCAGTCTACCACTTGAGCAACAGCTACACTTCCATATGCAACAAGTTAAATAAAAAATTCACTTATTACCTTACTTCTGTAACTACAACAATTCTGTATATCACCTTGACAATTAAGAAAAAAATCTCATAGGCTTTTTATCTGCTTGGACTGGCTTTGAACCTTTATCCTTACATATCAGCTTCCTACATAGCTATGACTACAGGCCTGAGCTACCACTGACATCTACCCTTGGATGATTCTTTCTTATAATACTTATATTTAATAAGAAGTTAAGCTATGGAAAAATAGACACTTGTGCATAAAACCTTTTCTGTTTTATGACACATTTTTGTTATAATGGAAATAAAATATTCAAAACCAAGACACTGGCACTTCAGTTTCTTAATTTCAGCAAAGGATAATAACTATATTGTTCTTAAGAAATTTCCTTTAGAAGGTGATTTATATCTGATTAGATCTACTTTAACTTAAACAGCACAACATTATGTCTTTACCTATGGAAAACAAGTGAGATTGTATTAAACTAATGACTACTTAGGCAAATGCATTTAGAATATAGTTAGACAAATAACAATATACTAAATTTATAGTTTTCCTGAGTTATTTCCTTATGAGATATAGTATTTCTGAGCTTAATATATATAAATATCTAGTTTAAAAGGTTTCTATTACCTAATATCAAGGCTACAACACAATATAAACAACGTTTTTCACTTTGGTTCTGTAGTCATTCCCATAAAAAAATAATTAACATGCCTATGCAAATCACATGTAAGCAACTAGCCAGTATAAATGAACTTCTTAAATTCCCTAATCTATAGTGTTTTACTCATACTATTCACTGATTATTAAAAGAAAATAGATAAAAATCAAGAGACCACTTAATGGCAAATTTTTACAATATCCAAATTTCTCCCTATTGTTTAAAAAGTCCTCCAAATAATTATTGTCTACATGCTCTAAACGTAAGTTCAAACTATACCAGGTGGTGGTAGCTCAAACCTATAATCTTAGTTACTCAAGAGGTTGAGTTCTAAGGATCACAGTTTGACAGACCTTGGAAAATGGCAAAACCTCCCATGCTCCTGGATTGGAAAGATTAACATCGTGAAAATGGCAATACTTCCCAAGGCTATCTACAAATTCAACGCAATACCTATCCAAATTCCAACCTCATTCTTCAAGGAAATAGAAGAGGCAATCCAAAAATTCATATGGAACAATAAAAGACCCTGAATAGCAAAAACGCTCCTCAACGGAAAGAACACTGCTGGAGGAATATCAATACCAAATTTCAAACTCTACTATAAAGCCATAGTAATCTAAACAGCTTGGTATTGGCATAAGAACAGACATCAGGACCAATGGAATAGAATAGAAAACCCAGAAATGAACCTACAGACCTATAGCCATCTAATCTTCGATAAGGGAGCTAAAATAATAGAATGGAAGAAACACAGCCTCTTCAGTAACTGGTGCTGGCAAAATTTGTTAACTACTTGTAGAAAACTAAAGCTAGATCCTTATATATCACCCTGCACCAGAATCAACTCCAAATGGATCAAAGACCTCGAAGTCAAAGCAGACACTCTGAAAACATTACAGGATGGAATAGGAGAAACCCGAGGTCTCCTTGGCTCCGGCCGAAATTTTCTGAATAGAGACCCAGAAACACAACAAATCAAAGAAAGGTTGGACAAATGGGATTGCATAAAGTTGCAGAGCTTCTGCATGGCAAAGGACATAGCTAGCAAGATCAATAGAAAGCCCACGAATTGGGAGAAGATCTTCACTAGCCATACAACAAACAAGGGTCTCATATCTAAAATATACTTGGAACTCAAAAAATTAAATCCCCCAACAACAAATCCTCAAAGAAACAACTGCCCAATAAATAAGTGGGCTAAAGACTTAAAGAGAAACTTCGCTGAAGAAGAAAGAAGGATGGCCAATAGACACATGAAGAAATGCTCAACATCCCTAACCATAAAAGAAATGCAAATCAAAACAACATTGAGATACCACCTCACTCCAGTTAGAATGCCAAAAATCAAGAACTCTAACAACAACAGATGCTGGAGGGGATGTGGACAGAAGGGAACCTTACTTCATTGTTGGTGGGAATGTAAACTTGATCAACCACTTTGGAAAGCAGTATGGAGGTTCCTCAAAAGACTCCACATAGAGCTCCCCTATGACCCAGCAATCCCACTTTTGGGCATTTACCCTAATGTTTACAAACAAGACCACACTAAAGCTACCAGCACAACTATGTTTATTGCAGCATTATTTACCATAGCTAAGATCTGGAACCAACCCAGATGCCCCTCAGTAGACGAATGGATCAAGAAAATGTGGTATATATACACAATGGAATTCTATGCCTCCATCAGAAAGAATGACATTGCCCCATTTGTTATGAAATGGAAAAACTTGGAAAAAATTATATTAAGTGAAGTAAGCCAGGCCCAAAGAAACATAGGTCCCATGGTTTCCCTTATTTGCAATATCTAGTATATGTATGAGTCAAGCGGAAAAGGTCAGATAATGTGATGTTAGGAAAATGAACCCTTAGATATGTATTTTAATGTTTTTTTTCTTTCGTGCATTTGTTTCTAAGGCATTTATAAGATTATCTCTTTGTAGCTTTGTATGTCCCTCCCCCACAGTATAACCCCTTCTTTCACTATATTTGATGTCAGTATAACTTGTGGAGGAGATGGGGAAAAACAAGTCGTTTAAGGATAAAGGTGGACCTGTGGTAACAATGAGAAGTAGAAGTTGTCATGTCAAAAACGAGCTTTACAAAGTTGGTGCGGGGGGGGGGGGGCGGGGGCCTGCTGGGAAGGAGGAGGCTGCAATGCTTGATAAGAAATGTACGCATTATCCTGTCCATGTAATTGTAACCCTCTGTACAGTATGTTCACAAAAAAGTAAAATAAAATAAAATTTAAGAAAAAAAAAAGGATCACAGTTTTAAACTGGCCCAGGGAGAAAAGTTCCTGAACTCTTATCTCTAATTAACCACCAAAAAGCCAAAAGTGGAGCTCATATGATAAAATTCCAGCCTTGAAAGAAATATCCAAGAAAGAATGAAAGGCCCTGTGCTCAACTCTCAGTACCAGCAAAAAACAAAAAACAAAACTACAGTAAAGGTGATAATAAATTCTTTTGAGTCAAATCGAAATGCAAACAGGCCCCTCAATCAAAAACATTAACTTAATGAAATCTGTACTTTACTAATTTATGACAGTATTTTGATGTTTATGATTTGAAGAAAATGCAATGTAGGGTTTATTTTCATCAAAAAGTAGATGAATAGCATGATATTTACTACAAAATGACAGAATTTGTGAGAGCAGTAAAGTCCTTGTTTTAAGGCCAAATTGATGTGTTTATAAAAAATATCAACTTGCCATACATATTTCTGATATAATATTACAGATAAACAAAAATGGAAATATAATGCAAAGGTCTGTTCCAAATTTACCAAGTGAATCTAACAAAGACTTTTTATAGTCTTTAAAAATACTTTCATAAAAGTATTATAATCATATCTAAAAGAAAATTGGGACGTTTTAGGGAACAAACCTGTGAGTTCATTAGTGTGTAATCTTATTCTTTTATAAAAAAACAAAAATAAGGCTGGGAACTGGTGTCTCATGCCTGTAATCCTAGTTACTCAGGAGGCTGAGATCTGAGGATCATGGTTCAAAGCTAGCCCAGACAGGAAAGCCCATGAGACTCTTATCTCTAATAAACCACCAGAAAACTGGAAGTGGTGCTGAGGCTCAAGAGGGAGGGCGCTAGCCTTGAGTTGAAGAGCTGAGAGACAGCACCCAGGCCCAGAGTTCAAGCCCCACAACCGACAAAAAAAAAAAAAGTAGGTAATAGTGCTTAAATTAGCAATTTTTGACTCAGATAAACTGTGACCAATATTCCAGACCAATATAAACTTCCTATAGATATTGATAATAATGTTTCAAAACATATAGTAAAATAGATTATTGTTTCAAAATAGAAGGAGGAGAATTACAGAACCGTCTTTTAGTTTATAAAAGCCTAAGTTATCAGCAGGATGAAAAAATGACAGATAGTTGTAAGAATGAACATAAGGAGACCAGATAAGCTTAGGTATAGTTCAGGAGGGAAGTTGTAAGTACCCTCGTTCTTATTTTTTCTCAAGTAAAAATAAAAAGGCTTACTTCTCAAATTAGCAATTTCTAACTAAAACTATGATAATCTATTCCAATGATTTCTATACAGAATAAATTCTACATAAACATTGCATAAAACATTTCTATTATAATTCCTAAAATATTGCTTATAAAGTTTCATGATTGAAATTAGTTTAGAGCAAAGAATGTCCTTAATGAGGTGTTCTCCCAATGACAAAGAGAAGAAGAAATAGGAAAATCACTGTCCAAGCCAATTGAAGATTAACATGAGACACTTGAGCAGCAACCCAAAAGGGAGTGGCAGATTGACTGAAGGGTTAGAATGCCTGCATACCAAGATTTTAAGTCCCAGTACCACCCAAACCAAAAATACATTTGGTATTATACAGACAACAAGAATACATTAGCTTTTGAAATAATTAAAATTTCTAGAATATACTTAAGAGCTCAAAAAAGTAAATCCTCAAAAATTAAAAGCGTAAAGAAGCAACAACCCAGTTAATAAATGAGAGAATTCTCAGAAGGAAAAACGGTCAATAAACATATGAAAAGGCTCAACATCTCCGGCGATAAAAAATGCAAATCAAAACAACATTAAGGTTTCATCTCACCACAGTTAGAATGGCCACTATCAAGAAAATACACAATAAATGCTGAGTAGGATGTGGCCAAAAAGGAACTCTAATACTCTGTTGGGAGGAATGTAAGCTCGTTCAATCACTCTGGAAAGCAATATGGAGATTCCTCAAAAAAATTAAATGGAGAACTACTCTATGACCCAGCAATCCCATGCCCAGGCATTTATCCAACAGAACACAAACAAGGATACACTAAAGGTACTAGCACAACCATGTTCATTACAGCACTTGTCACCATGGTCAAGATATGGAATCAGCCCAGATGACCTTCAATGGACAAATGAATCAAGACAATGTGGTATATATACACAGGAGGAATTTAATTCACCTATTATAAACAATGATATTGTACTATTTGTTAAGGAAATGGAAAGACTTTGAAAAAATTATATTGTCAAGTAAGGCAGACCCAGACAAAGGTTGCATGGCTTCCCTCATTTGTGATAGATTGTACCTATAAACCTATAAGCAAACACATGGAATGTATGCAAGTGGTTACAAATGTATTAACTAAAGTGTAATAGATGCTATGGAGAGGTGAAAGCCCAACAAAATTAGCAACAGGAAATGGGCATATTCAAGAGGTGGCGTTGGAGTCAAGAAAAGAAGGGTAGACAAATGAAGTCAAGAATTCATCATATATACAAAAAAATTTTTAAGGTAAGGAGTGGGTCAAACTGGGGTTGAGATTATTGAAAAGGGTGACACAGCTCAAGATGCGCTGTATTCATAAACTACTTTGTTATATGGCAGCTCTTTTGTACAACCACTTAGAGATAATAAACAATTAAAATCTCAAAGGACAATTAGCAAGATTTTCTAAATTACTACTATAAAGAAATGAGAGAATTCTGCATGAATTTATGTTAAAGTTGAAGAAGTTCATCCTAATATATTTTCTGAGAAATATAAATTTCATCTTATCTAGCAATGGCATTGCTTACAAAAGAATAGTATACGATAATATTTAAATATTTCATCTCATCTAGCAATGGCACTGCTTACAAAAGAATAGTATATGATAATATTTAAATATTTCATTTTATCTAGCAATGGCATTGCTTAGAATAGTATATGATAATATTTAACATAAAGTCAACAAACATTTTCTATAGTCAGAGAATAAATATTTTCAGGTTTTTGATCAATACGGGCAGGTTTTTTTTTTCTTTTGGCATCTGCCTCTCTGACTCTCCAGAAGATTTGTAACTAACAGTCTGATTCATGAAAACTCTCATTTCTTTCTTTTTTTGGGGGGGTCTGGTCATGGGGCCTGAACTCTGGGCCTGGGCACTGTCCCTCAGTTCTTCAGCTCAAGGCTAGCGCTCTACCACTTGAGCCACAGAGCCACTTCTGGCTTTTTTCTTTTTGCTTATGTGGTGCTGAGGAATTGAACCCAGGGCCTCAGGCATGCAAGGCAAGCAGTCTACCACTGAGCCACCTTCCCAGCCCCTCTCATTTCTTTCTATTTTAAGTTCTTATATACTACTGGCATCTATACTTTCTCACTAGAATATTAAATATAATTGAAATACTTAATAAATTTAAGTAACAATTTTAATTATCACTCTTTAACTTTATTCCAAAAAGTTTAACACTTTAAAAAGGCATTAAATAGAAAAAGCATTTTTAAAAATGTTTTCACTCATATGCAGAGAAATACATATTTATGTGTATGTATAGTGTATAAATACATATACACACATATGACATACATGTATATACATATGAATTATACATTATATATTATATATACACACATACATATTAAATAAACATAAACTTACTAGACTATAGTAATTTAGACAGTAGTAACAAATAATTATAAAAGTAAAAGTGATAATATAATTATTATATGTCCTATAACATAATGAAAAAAATTAATTATTCCTTACATTTCAAAACATACACAAAACATAAAACTTTGTCTTTCCTTCCATATTTGTTTTACTAGTAGCTTATCATCTTATTTTATGCTGAATGACTCATCTTCTATGTTCAAAATGCTAATTTATCTGTGATAAAATTTTATAAGTATCATTAGGATTTGGGGATTCTTTCATTTTGTTCTGTAAAGCTTAAGTAAGGGAATATCACTAGTCTATAATGGAAATTAGAATTGCAAATTGAGAAAGATCCTTAGTATCATTTTCACAAAAATACCAAATCTAAATTATGACATAAGTTTTCAGATTGACTCAATAATGAATTGGCAAATCTCATTTACACAGAAACAGGTAATTTAGATTCAATCTAATTTAAGTTAAACTGTGATATACAAATGAGTAGTCATATTGTTGGACAATACAAAGGACTTAAGCACAATGCAGTATTTCCATTTTAAGTTATTAGCATTATAACTATAGTACTATATATTTTCTCATTTTATTGTCAAGATTCACTTGCATGGCATTATAAGTCATAAAAAATTTTACCAAATAAAATTTCACTTCAAAGTCTCATGATAATCAACTTAGAATACTAGCATTCTTAAAAAAAAAAATACATGTCCCCACTAAATTACCAGGTTATTGCACATTTATTATATAACAGTGCTGTGTGTCTGACAGTCACAACTAGATATTTAAATGAGATAATGTCTGGCAATGTTTGCCATCATAAGCCGTTTACAGATAACTTTATATAAAATTATAATACTTTAATCAGCTTTCATAAAAATACAAATTCATAAGAATACTAAAATGGTAAAGAAATTCATTTACTAAATTAAATCTGATTAACTGTGTAAAACTAGCTACCTACTTAAAAAACTACCTATTGCTGTAGGTATGTCATTCATTAAAAATAAAAACTATTGATTTCTATAATTTTAATAATAAATGTGACTTACACTTCTGTACTTATAATACATGCAACTCAGAGCAAGTCAAAGTATTGGCTTAGCATTGTAATACTAGTTGGGCACCAGTGGCTCACACCTGTAATTTTAGCTACCCAGTAGGCTTAAATCTGAGGTTCAAAGACAATCTGCTCAGGAACATCTCCAAGATTCTTATCTCTAGTTAAGCACCAAAAAGTGGAAGTGTAGTTCAAGTGACAGAGAACTATCCTTGAATGAAAAAACTTACAAACAGTGCTCAGGATCTGAGTTCAAGCCCTATTATTAGCACAAATAAAAACTGAAATACTGACTACAAAAAACTAAAACTCCTCAACTAAGTTATTTATTACTGAAGCTTCATAACCAGAAAAAAAATAGCATCAGTGGATTTGGGCAATAACAATGCTAGTAGAATAAGATGACAAAATCAGTCTTTCAGGTAAGTGATTGCTACAACCTTTACCATATTAAGTTTTTATTCCATTATAGCTGTTTATTTATCATGCAATTCAAAATATGTTTTACTGAATAAATAAATGTAAATATTAAGGGACTGTTGAGGACAAACAAGAATCATAAAAGAAATGGAAGATATTTCAAAAAGTAACTTGATAAAATATATTTTATTAAAGAAACTAATAAAAATTTAATAGAAATACAAATATGTTTACATTCAAGATATCTACTACAAAATCAAACTAGTTTGAAGAAATATTTGTTTATTTTTCTTACCCTAATTTATAAAAACAGAATAGACACAATTGTAATGTTTTTATATACAAGTTTTACAGGTAAAATCTAATATACAGTCACACTGATTCCAAAAAAGTCTTAAAAGTTTGGGGCTGCGAAGATGGCTCAGTGCTAGAGTGCTTGCCTTACATGCATGAGGCCCTGGGTTCGATTACTCAGCACCACATAAACAGAAAAAGCTAAAAGTGGCACTGTGGCACTAGTGGTAGAGCGCTAGCCTTGAGCTGAAGAGCTGAGGGACAGCGCCCAGGCCCAGAGTTCAGCCCCCACACCAACCAAAAAAAAAAAAAAAAAGATCTTAAAAGTTTTACTTTTATGCACATACAGCAATCTAAACTACTTATATTTATAGATTCTCACTACCTACCTAAAACAGAGGAAGTCAGTCATATTCCAAAGCCTAACAAGAATCTTCATCAAACCAATACAAAAGTTACTGCAAGCATTCTAATAACAATTAACATACTTTCCACAATATTTTGGACTGTAATAAAACCTTAACTGCAAGATTTTTAAGTAGAGAGCTCCATTATCACATCTGGGAGGCTTATTCTGTGGACAACTCATATTCATTAGAACTTCTGTCTTAACTTGCAGTCTAATTCCACCCTCCAAACTTATGATATCTTCTCAGCTATAATTCCCTTTTTCTAGATACATTCCAGTTTATCAGCATCCCAAATAATATGTGACAAACAGTACTTCTGCTACAAGTTTATAATGTAATGGTCTAAATCAGGTGCCTGAGAAAAATTATATAAATGTTGCATTTGAAATGGCTGTTAAATAATCATGGGACAGGGCTGGGAAGGTGGCTCAGTGGTAGAATGCTTGCCTTGCATGCCTGAGGCCCTGGGTTCAATCCTCAGCACCACAGAAGCAAAAAGAAAAAAGCCGGAAGTGGCGCTATAGCTCAAGTGGTAGAGTGCTAGCCTTGAGCTGAAGAGCTGAGGGACAGCGCCCAGGCCCAGAGTTCAGGCCTCACGACCGGACCCAAGAAATAAAAATAAAAATAAATAATCATGTGACATATTAAGAAAGTAGCTAGATAAGTAAGACTAGCCTTGTAAATTAGACCTGGTTGAAAATAAAATGGGAAATATAAATTTTCTATCATTTTGGGCTAGAAAAGATGCAACACTGGTCCCAACTATTTGTTTTTCTTTTTTCTTTTTTTTTTTTCCTTGGTTGTGGGGGCTGAACTCTGGGCCTGGACGCTGTCCCTCAGCTCTTCAGTTCAAGACTAGCATTCTTGAGCCACAGCACCACTTCTGGCTTTTTCTGCTTATGTGGTGCTGAGGAATTGAACTCAGGGCCTCATACATTCAAGGCGAGCACTCTATCACTGAGCCACCTTCCCAGCCCAGTCCAAACTATTTCAATAACAGATACTAAACTATCCCAATAATAGGTAGCTGAAAATAATTTCATACTTGAGAAAAATGACATTTTTGGTGATTTATAATTAAAACCCAAGTCTATCACAAGAGCAAAAAATCCATTGGTAGAATCATTCATGAGGCAAGCAACACTGACAAGCAGATTACATTAGATATGTCAGAGCTCACAGGAAACATCTACAATAAAAAATTACTGATTTAGCCAGGTGCCAGTGGCTCACGCACGTAATCCTAGCTACTCAGGAGGCTGGGATCTGAAGACTGCAGTTGAAAGCCAGTCCAGGCAGGCAAGTCCTTGAGACTCTAATCTCCGATAAACCACCAGAAAACCAGAAGTGGGTCAATTGGTAGAGCACTAGCCTTGAGCTGAAGAGCTCAGAGACAGTGCCCAGTCCCAGAGTTCAAACCCCACAACCAACAAAACAAAACAAACAACAACAAAGAAACTAGCTAAAAATACAGACTAACCATGTATGAATGTAAAATAACAATCAAAATCAGTATTGTAATATTAGAAATAGTTCACTACCTAAGTGTCAAATATCTAGGACCGATTCTGAATAATATAGGCATAGAAAGAATTAGAAAAAGAAATACTTTCAAAGTAAATAAAACTTGATGAGAAAGAAAAGCAGAAAAATATGCAGTGAAATATAAATGAAAGGAATACTTTTAAAAAAAGAGGATAAAACAATATTGTTGATGAATGTTTAGCTAATATTGAAAAAATAAGTGGAAAAATTATGTCATTTATGATCTATATATCTTAGTAGCTTGCATGAGCAGAAAGATTAAAACTTATATTGAAATAGAATGAGAAATTCATAAGTTTTTAAGGAGCAAAAAGGTTAACTATACATTTCCTTCTAATATGTAATAGTGTGCTTCAATACCTTGACATACAATTAACACTTGACTTGAATACAAAGAAACTAAAAGGCAAACAACATTTTAAATCAGAAATATTCCTAAAAAGAAGTCTTAATTCCTTATATGGGTATTAGAAATTATTCAATAATTTGGACAATCTCATCAAATGTATGTGAAATAAAAGTGTATCTTTTTTGGTTTTCAATTTTTAAAATTTTTGTCTTTAAGTAGTTATTCAAAGGAATTGGTATTTAACAAAGTAGTTTGTATTATTATTATTTAATTTTATTGTCACAGTGATGTATAGAGGGGTTACATGCATAAGGTAGTAAGTACATTTCTTGTCAAATTTGTTACCCCCTCCTTCAGTTTTTTACTACTTTTCCTCCTCCCCAAACACGCTCCCCCGAACCCCCACCCTGTCCAAGTTGTATAGTTAATTTCAAACATGTTGACTTGGGAGTATCGCTGCTGCATTGGTTTATCCTTGTCTTTTGTCTAATTTATTGTTCCCCTCCCCTTCCCTAATTCAGATAACTTTACATATAATACCTAGGATACCAAAATCAAATATATCAACGGGAATAAACCATAGGAAAAAAACACAAAAGAAAAAATAAATCACCTCCTACATTAAAAACAACAACAACAAAAAAAACCTCCTTTCCATTTCTTGGAGTTCATTTCACTTAGCATCATCTTGTATGGTCTTACGTACATAGATATTGAGCTATTCTGCTCATTTGCTAGGACTATCCTAGACATATTCTAATTTACAAATGAGGGAAACCATAGGATCTATGTTTCTTTAGGTCTGACTTTCTTCACTTAATATGATTTTTTTCCAAGTCTTTCCATTTCCTTATAAACAGGGCAATGTCATTTTTTTCTGGTAGACACATAGAATTCCATTGTGTATATATATACCACATTTTCTTGATCCATCATCTACTGAGGGGCACCTGGGTTTGTTCCATATCTTAGCTATGATAAATAATGCTGCAATAAACATGGTTGTGCTGGTTGCTTTAGTATGGCCTTATTTGTGGTCATTTGGGTAAATGCCCAAAAGTGGGATTGCTGGGTCATAGGGGAGCTCTATGTTAAGCCTTTTGAGGAAACTCCACACTGCTATCAGAGTGGTTGAAAAACTTTACACTCCCACCAACAGTGCAGCCATGTTCCCTTTTGGCCACATCCCCTCCAACATCAGTTGTTATTAATTTCTTTGATAATGGCCATTCTAACTGGGGTGAGACACAATCTCAATGTGGCTTTGATTTGCGTTTCTTTTATAGCCAGAGATGTTACATATTTCTTCATGTGTCTATTGGCCATTCTTTTTGGGGGGGCAGAGGGGGGTCTGGTCATGGGGCCTAAACTCTGGGACTGGGCGCTGTCCCTCAGCTCTTCAGCTCAAGGCTAGCACTCTACAACTTGAACCACAGTGTCACTTCTGGCTTTTTTCTTTTTTGTTTATGTGGTGCTGAGGAATCGAACCCAGGGTCTCATGCATGCAAGGCAAGCACTGTACCACTGAGCCACCTTCCCAGCCCTATTGGCCATTCTTATTTCCTCTCCAGAGAAGTCTCTCTTTAAGTCTTTAGTCCATTTATTAATCGGGCAGTTGTTTCTTTGAGGATTTGTTGTTGGGGGATTTAGTTTTTTGAGTTCTAAGTATATTTTAGATATGAGGCCCTTGTCTATTGTATGGATAGTGAAGATCTTCTCCCAATCTGTGGGCATTTTATTGATCTTGCTAGCTATGTCCTTTGCCATGCAGAAGCTCTGCAGTTTCATGCATCCCATTTGTCCAACCTTCCTTTGATTTGCTGTGTTTCTGGGTCTGTATTAAGAAAATTCTGAGCTGTGCCAAAGAGCCCTAGTGTTTCTCCTATTCCTTCCTGCTAAGGTTTTCAGAGTGTCTGCTTTTACCTCGAGGTCTTTGATCCATTTGGAATTGATTCTAGTGCAGGATGATATATAAGGATCTAATTTTAGTTTTTTACAGGTGTTTAACCATTTTTGACAGCACCATTTGTTGAAGAGACTGTCTTTCTTCCATCCTATTTTCTTGGCTTCCTTCTAGATGATTAGGTGGCCATAGGTCTGTCAGAACAGCAGACCTATTTTGCCATTCTGAATGTGAAACATTTCTTTTTAAGATGTACAGCATAAGAAAATGCGCACAACTACAATGAAATGTATAAGATGCTATGTCGAAAAATGAACTTTACTACTTTGGTGGGGCAGGGAAGGGGGTTGGAGATGGGAGAGCAGGGATGGTAAGAGGAAACAAAGGAGGAGGCAACAATCCTTGATAAGAAATGTACTCATGGCTGGCAGCGGGGGGGGGGGGGGGGGGGGGGGGGTGGCTCACACCTATAATCCTAACTACTCTGGAGGCTGAGATCTGAGGATCACTGTTCAAAGCCAGCCTAGGTAGGAAAGACCATGAGACTCTTATCTCCAATAAGCCACTCAGAAAACCAGAAGTGGTACTGTGGCTCAAGTGGTAGAGTTCCAGCCTTGAGCTGAAGAACTGAGCGACAGCGCCCAAGCCCAGAGTTCAAGCCTCATGACGAACAACAACAAAAAAGAAAGAAATGTACTCATTATCTTGCCCATGTTATAGTAACCCCTCTGTACAGTATTTTCATAATAAAAAACTTAATAAAAATAAATAAATAAAAGAAAATATGCACAACTTAGCTTTAATTTCAGAAAAATGTTCTCCATACCATTCTTTTTTGCCAAATTAACAATATTTTCTTTCTAAAATATGTGCTTAATTAGCTCTTTCAATACGTTACAATTTGTTTCAAGCAAACTTAACTATTATACTTCATCTCCTCTTTTTAGCACAAGAAATCTCCCTTACCATCACTTTCCTTCCATATATCCTGTTTTCTAGCTATACAAAACTTTGTTCTCTGATGAAAATTATTTAATCACAACTTTGCAAACTGACCCTTGGTCTAGAATTGTTATTTGAAATATTTCTTTGCTGATTCTTACTCATCTTTAAATACATTGCTTCAATACAATGCTTATTGAGAAACTTTCTTGCTTTAATGTCTTAACTGCAACAGTCACAGAAAGTTTTAGATAACCTAGTCTATACATGAATACTATTTATACATATGCCACCCAAAACCAATTCTCAGAGAACATTTTGTGATCTAAATAAGTCCAAAATATGTCCCAAACACTCAGCAAAAAACTTACTTTTTCACTTCTACTTCTCCTATAAACTAAGTTAGAATGCTATAAACTTAACTAAAATAATATAGAATTGAGTCAATATGTATGTTCAAATAGAATCTAGAGACAGAAATGGATATTATATTCATCTGTTCAACAATTAGTAATATGACACCATACAGAAAAAGCAAGCTACTGTAGCTCTGTTATCTCTATTATCAGATAGCTAAATTCTGTATAGCAATACCAGAAAACACTTAATTTTAAGAGTTTTAATTTGATATTTTGTCATATTCTACATAAATACTAACAGGAAAAGTTAAATACCATGAAATTAGTTCATATTTAAGATTTGTTTTTTGACATTTGTTAATTGCCTTTTCTATAATCTAGTAATATGAAGAATGTAAATATTCTTATAAAAATTAATCCTTGTACAGCTAGGAATTTATAGAATTTCTTTTTCTTAAAATCTTGCTAAAATTTATGGTGTAAATCTAAAGACTAATGGAACTAAATATTAAAAATACTAAATAGTAAATTATGTAATAAAAAGATTTTTAGTATAAAAAGAATATGAAATCACAAACTTTAGAAAACAGGATTATACTATTCTGTATAATAACTGCAAGTTTATTATGGTTCTTCAAATAAGAATATAGATGTGGATGCTTGATACTTCCTCAAGAATAATGAAGTGAGATTAATAAGGAATACAAAATAGATTCTACTCATGCTGCTCATCCCAATGGTTTTCCATGATATACTATTACAGAAGAGTGAAGTATTTACATTTTAGTACAGAAATTCTAGTTTGGCATACAGAAGAAATATGTTCTAATGAAATCAAACATAGAAAGTTGATTGCCAACCATTTAACTTTTTGTGTTTGTGTGCCAGTGTTATACCTAGAACTCAAGAGTCTGAGCACTGGCATGGGTATTTTTACTCAAGCTAATGTACTAACAGTAGAGTAACAGTTCCACATTCCACTTTTTTGTGACTAATTGGAGATAAGAGTCTCAGATTTTCCCAGCTTCAAACAACAATCCTCAGATCTCAGCCTCCTGAGTAGCTAGGATTACAGATCTGAATCACTGGTGTCTGGCCAACCCTATAACGTTTATTAACATTCAAAAATAACTGTAACTTGTTTAAAGTATAATTATATAACCAAGAAATAAAGGTCAACAAATATTTTTATATATAACATGGGTATTGTTATCACAGGGATATCATAGGGATGAGATTGTTAGCATATCCATTTTAATTACTATTTAGTAAGCATAGCATTCTATAGAATCCCTTTTCTCTTTATTCAAATCACAACTGAAATGAACAGAGTGAAATCTGAATTATATTTATATATGTGTTTTAGAAAAGAAGACTATACATCTTTAAAAGTTTTCAAACTACATAGGTATATTTCTGGTCTTTTAACCTTGTACACGTCCTTTTACAACCTTTTTAGATACTCTAAATTAGCACTTAACTCAATCACTATATCATAAGGAAATAGATCTCACAAATCATTTTCTATAACTTAGTGTCATGAGTAGTAGTCATTTACACTAATATTGTTAGATGATTAAGTATTTTAGAGTAAAATATCCTAGAATAGAGAATGGCATTCTATGGCAAATGAGCTCCACTTCTGGTTTTCTGGTGGGTAATTAGACATAAGACTCACAGATTTTCCTACCTAGGCTGGCTGTGAAACCTGATCCACTGATCTCAGGCTACTAATAGGATTACAGGCATGAGTCAGTGCCCAGCTAGATTCAGGTTTTTTTTTTTTTAATGTTTTAGTATTATTCAAGTCAAAAAATGTTTCTTTCACAGTTCTTTAGAGAAAATCAACATTTTTGTAGTGAAAATTTCAATGATCACTAGAAATAAGTAGTCTTAACACTTAATATTCTTAACTCTTTCTTACCTGTATCTTAATAGGCCAGGAAAAGTTGCTGACGTAGACATAGAATGTAATATTAGGATTGCTTCTAAAGTTAAATTTTTCATAGGAAAAACTATCTCTGTATTCTTTTATATTAGTCTTGGAAACTATAGGAGTCTCTTCCCCAGATATTGTTCCACCTAAAATGTAAATGATAATAAATTTAAACAATTCATATAGGAGAGATCTTTATTTTTAAATTATATAAGTGTACATGCTCTAAATTTTCATTAGCATAAATTAAATACATAAGAGACTGTGATATTTACAACAGGACTTATCAAATTCCTATTATCTATATTGTTCTTTCTTAAAATACCTTTTGTCAGGTTTCAGTGGGTTTCATTAGCCTATTTCTATTCAGATAGATAGATGGGCAGACAGACAGACAGACAGACAGACAGACAGAGTGGATACTTCTACAATATTCACCCCTTCTATCCTTCTTTGCTCTCCCTTTCTTTTGGTGGTACTGGGATTTGAACCAGAGCCTTGCAATAGAGAGGTGTAAGGCAACTTCCAATGGAGCCACCAATGCTGTTTTAAAATGCACAATACAGTCAATTTGTGAAATACAACTATCATAATACACTCACATTTGCAATTTGAATGACAAAAAATAGCTGGGCATATATAAAATAAAATTATTTAGTATAAAACTTATTTTGAAAACTGCTATCATTGACTGCTGTCAGGCAATGACTTCAAGACTTGATAGTCTGTCCTATTAACAATTTCACACTGTAGGCATTATCACCTTTTTTTATCAAATTCAGAAAAATGAATGTTCTTGCTCCAAATCTGTAGCTCCAAGTAACCTCCACTTTGGAATTTAAAAATGCATGGCTTCAGAAACTAGGATCCTTCTTCCTACTCCACAGACTCTATTTAAAAAATGTATTTTCACATGTCTCAACTTAATTAAAAAACTGAAAAGAAATCAATTTTTTTATCTTACCATAAATTGAAACATCACTAATTTTAAATAAATTTGGAAGAAGTCATAATTTAAAACATGGCCTAAATGTTAAATTAGTCAAATATATACTGGGTACTCAATAAATATTTATTCAAGCTAGCCTAATGAAACAATGCATTTCCAACTACTTTAACAAGACCTCCATCTTAATGAACATAAAAAAGTAATTAGAATTTATATGCTCAGATCAATTTCCAATTAATCTGCTATACCAAACTTAGCTAGCATACTTTCTTAAGATGCATATTCTCTAACCCAGGTACTGGTACTTCACACATGTAATCCTAGTTACTCAAAAGGACAGTGGTTCCTGCACATCTCATGCAGGAAAATAGTAAGACATATCTTATTAAAATTATGAGACTTACCTTCAACTAACCACCAAAAAAATGAGACTAGAGTTCTGGATCAAGTGGTAGAGCACAAAGCCCTGCACTTAAGACCTAGGGCTACCATTAAAACAATTATATATTTCTTCTAGGATAATGAGTGTATAATTTCACAATTCAACATGTGTTTGAACCTCTTCTAAGTCATAATCTTTAAAAGCTCTTTCAATTTACACAACTTATTATGGTATATTTATACAATTTCTTTTAAACTCCTCTTAGGACTGAAGGTGACAAGAAGAAATTCGTTCAATTGAAAATAATAGAAAAGATACTACTTGTTTAAGTATGCACAGAGAATGCTATAAAGCTTTATGTAGTAATTAAATTTATGCCTTCAATAATGAATAGGTGAATAGTCACTCACCAGTCACTGAAGAAGTAATCTATCTTAATTAAAATCACAGCATTTCACAATATTACCATTTTTAAACTTAAGTATTACATAAATATTTTAGGCATCAAATTTTAATTCAATGAGACAGTTAATTAAAAATAATAAATCTTTATCAAAACTGCAACTTATAACTTTTATCAGAGACAGAATAATTATGGAACTTTTTGAATTTTTTTATTTAAATGAGCAGTAAAGCATGTTAAAATAGCTTCCACATACTAAAACTTGAAGGAGACAGGATACTAAAATAATTTTACCTGTTGAACCCATTGACCATGTGATGTTGAGATTAAAGTTGTTCGATGCATTAATTGAAATATCCAAATTTTTGTTTGACTACAAGAAAAAAGATTAAAAAGCTGAATATACACTAAATATATATAATTAAGTCTCATGAGTTAACTTTTACTAAAAGTGATCTATAATGGGTTAGAAATTAAACATGTTGTCAAAACGTAGGATATGTATAAATAGTCAAGATAAATATTGTTTATTACTGTTTTCTTACTGGATAAGCAGAAAGCCTTAATCTTGAATGCATGTTAATTTTAGAGATTGTGCCCAAGTGAATAATTTTAAAAGAGCAAGTAAAATGATAATATAAGCATTCTTAGTGACATTTGTGATAGTTTAGGATCACTACATGTATATAAGCTCCTGGATTCTACTGGGAAAGACAGTTGAAAATAACACTGAATGTTATTACATTTAAAAACACTACATATTTATGTCCACTGAAAGAGAGGCATTAATGTTGGAAAAGCAAACTAGAACAATAGCTAATCTAAACATGTGGAGTTTTTTAGAAAAGAATATAAACTCAAATTTCGAGTCAGATATTACACCTACATTAGATTTCTTAGAAACTCCAAAAACCCTATAGATTTGGAATAATTAATAAAGAGCAAGAAGTTCATGATGAAAAAAAAGAAGTTCATGACAAAGAATGAGATTCTGAAAGATAAATTATATGTGAATTTTGGAAATATTATGTTAAGTAAATTAATGACAATATACAAAAGGTCAAAATTTCTATGGCTACATTTATATGAGGTAGATATAACAAACAATTCATAGAGACAGAAAACAGAATTATAGAACCTGAAATTAGAGAAAGGAGAAAATATGGAGTTATTATATAATAGATGAGGAGCTTATACTAGATGTGATATGGTTTAGAAATAGTGATATTGATTGAACAGTATTATAAATGTACTTAATCCTATTGATCTGTACACCTATATTCATTCTAAAGTGATTAAAATGGGACCATCTAATGTATCATCACAATTAAAAGTAATGATTGTAATGTACTTTGAAGTATTTATTAGCATATTAATAAATACTGTTACTGAGAATATTTACCTTTTTTGTATTTTATTATCTTTAAATAGTTCTACAAAGATGTTACCATTCAACAAATCAGTTTATTAGTACAATGTCTCTTGACCAATGTCACTCCTTCCATCCCATTTATATCTTCATAGAAAGTCATTAAACAGAAAATTATATTTGAAAGAATATATCTTGAAAAGCCTTATTAAAATTAAATAAGTATGTCTCAGTGCATAGTTACTCCTTTAAAATCTAGAGAATACGTAGCAATACAGAATAAAGTATTCTATAGAGATAGAATGCTATCCAATTGGAAAAGAATATTTTAATATATTATTTGCCAGAAAGTACAAAGATTTATCTTAAAAAAATACACTATATACTTTTAGAATATATTTGATAATTAAAATATATGGCATGATTTTAATAACATGGATTAATAATCTATAGTCATTCATCAATTTAATATAGTTTTTTCATTTTGAGTAAGTTGTTTTAACTTTAATAAATCTAAAATTCAAACAAAACAAACTACATGTCTGGTATTTCCATTCCTTTAGCTTATTAACAAATAGAACATAATAATACATGTATAATAATTACAGATCTCCTTAGAGCCTTTTATTGAACTTAGGCATTGGTGTTAACATTTACAATAATATTTCACACATGTAAATTTAGAAGATTAATAAGGACAGCATTATAGAACTCATAAAAACACTGGATTTAGAAAACAGATCGGTAAAACTAAATACTATGGAATGTTTCTTTAATGGTGGAATACAGTAGTTTGAATTTATGTGTTTTATTTTTCAAATAAAAATATTCTACCTTTGTGTATAAGTATGATCATCAATTATATAAAAATATATATAAGGATTTAGGAATGTGGCTTAGTGGTAGAGTGCTCATCTTGAATGCATGAAGCCTTGAGTTTGATTCCTCAGTATTCCACATAAACAGAAAAAGCCACAAATAGAGCTGTGACCCAAGTGGTAGAGAGCTAGCCTTGAGCAAAAGAAGCTCAGGGACAGTGCCTAGATCCTGAGTTCAAATCCCAAGACTGGTGAAAAAAATGTTTGTGGATATATATACACACACATAGTAACATAATTTAAATTATAGTACTATTTGTAAAAATTTTAAACATCAAATTCATATATTCTCTGAAAAACAAGGATACCAAACTTACATGAAGAGAAAATTAACATATGTATAATTTTCTATAAAAGCTTTATAGTTTAATGATTCTGAGAGATAAAATCATAATAAAAAATAAAAAAACTTAGATCCCTTGGTATTACAAAAATTTCATAATGAAAGATGATATTCCTTACCTGTTCTGGGTTTGCTATGAAGTTTATGGCAGTATGGTGTCGATCATCTTCCTGCAGTAAGCTGAAGGTAAACTGATAGTCAATCAAAAGGCTGTCTGTAAGAAGAAAAAGTAGAACCCTGACACACATAATAAAAAACACTTTCTTCAAAAAGAAAAGGTGAAACTATACAGCAAACTATAAAGATTATTTACATTAAGTATTTGTAGCCAATTCAAGACTATCAAGATATTGTCATCAAGCAAAGAATGAAGTGTCTTCATTACTTAAAAATTATATTTATTGTTCTTTCAGACGTTACAAATGACTACGTAGACACTATGGAAACAATATAACAGTAAGATAGTAATGTCATCTATACTTTTTCATCTAACAAGCAATGTATTTCTATTTTGGTGCATTTTTTTCTAGCTAAAATTCTAGGAAGACACACTTTTAGGTGTCCTACATTCTCATAAAGTCACGTTTTTCCATTAAATAGTATTTCATAGTCTACTATAATATATTTACTTTTGTTCATCACAAAAATCCTAGAAGATGGACATTGGTAGCTCACGTCAACAAATGAAAATCAATAATATTTCTGTGCATCAGTAACAAATAGAATAAAGAAAAATAGGAAAACACCTTCACTGATGATAGCTACCAAAAAGAAAAGAAAAGAAAAGAAAAATATAAGAAGGCAAAGTCCTCTAGAAGAGAAAAATTGAAGAAGACACCAGAAGATGTAAAGAACTCACATGTTCTTGGACTGGCGGAATCAACATTGTGCAAATGTCCATATTGCCAAAGGCAACCTACAAATTCAATGCTATGCCCATCAAAACTCAATGTCATTCTTCACAAAGAAAGAAAAGTAGTACTAAGCTTCACAGGGAAGAACAAAAGATCTGATATAGCCAAAGTAATTTTTTAACAAGAGAAATAAAACAAGAAAAAAGAATTTTTTTTTAAAATGCTGAAAAGTATCACATTATCAGACTTAAGGTTTACTACAAAGCTATAATAACAAAAGCAGCTTGATCCTGGCAAAAAACAAAGTATACCCAAATAAAAATGGAACATACTAGAAGACAAGAAATTAAGTTCATGCATTTATAGCCAACTGATCTTTGGCAAAAGAGCCCAAAATTTACATTGGATAAAAGATAGCTTCTTCAACAAATGGTATGTATATACTAAACAAGATCTTAATGCAGAAAATTGTAGTGTCTGCTTTAGTTCATGAAAGACTTAACTATACATGGTGAATAGATTGTTAAGGTACATTGAAATTGTAGTGTTAAAATGTCTGTGTAACTAGGCACTGGTGGCTCACACCTGTAATCCTAGCTCCTGAGTAGGAGATTGAGATCTGAGGATCACAGTTCAAGTCCATGAGACTCTTTTTTTTTAATAAGTTTTTGTTGTGAAAATACTGTACACAGGGGTTACAATCACATGAGCAAGATAATGAGTGCATTTCTTATCAAGCATTGTTGCCTCTTCCTTTGTTTTTCCCCTACTATCCCTTCCCTCCCATCTCCACACCTACATTCGCCAACCCCCCCCCCATTACCCCTGCCTAAATTATAAAGTTCGTTTTTCGACATAGTGTCTTATATATCTCATTGTTGCAATGGGTCAACCTGTATCCCTATTTAAACAATTTGTTTTTTCCCTTTCATTCCCCAAATTATACCAACATCAAATACAGTGAAAACAAGGGTTATACCATGGAGGAGGGACATACAAAGCAACAAAATATCATGTGGTAGCTTATAAATACATTAGAAACAATAGTAAGAAAGAAAAAACCATGGGCTGGGAAGGTGGCTCAGTAGTAGAGCCACTTGCCTTGCATGCATGAGGCCCTGGGTTCGATTCCTCAGCACCACATAAGCAAAAAGAAAAAAAGCTGGAAGTGGCGCTGTGGCTCAAGTGGTAGAGCGCTAGCCTTGAGCTGAAGAGCTGAGGGACAGCGCCCAGGGCCAGAGTTCAGGCCGACGACCAGACCCAAAAAAAAAAAAAAAGAAAGAAAAGAAAAAACCACTTGTGTCCTTATCTTGGGGTTCATTTCACTTAACATCATCTTATCTGACCTTTTCTGCTCATGAGACTCTTATCTCCAATAAATCACTCAGGAGAAGCTCAAAGTGGAGCTGTGGCTCAAGTGGTTGAATGCTATCCTTGAGCACAGAGGCTCAGGCCCAGGCCCTGAATTCAAGCCCCAAGACTGCAAAAAAAAAAAGTGTGTATATACACATTTTGTCTTCAAATTAATATTTTAAGTCAATAAGACACTTGTCAAAAATACACTCAGAATCAGGCACACATAAAACAAAGAAGTTGAATATATCAAGTTCCTATTCTCTTGATGCTTTCATTATAAGTGAGAAAGCAGAAATAATCAATCTTAAGAGCATGATATACTATGAAGATAGTAAGGAAGGTGATGTGATGTGATGGAATGGGTACTGTAGTAGTACAACTGCAGTAATCCAATTTTGGCCCGCAGTTTGTTTTATAAATAAAACTGTAACACAGGTACAGCCAATCATTTGAATACTGTCTATGATTGCCTTTCTCTTATATTCCCATAATTGAGAAAGCCAGATAAATACCATCTGGCTTATCATGTCTAAAATACATATTATCTGGCCTTTTATAGCAATAGTGAATATATAAAGCTTATAAATCTCTAGTATAGCATGGGGCAGAGTATGCAGAGAACATATGAAGCCAGTCATTTAAACAACCAGTAGAATAAATGCCTAGCAAAATGAGTAACAAGTACAAAGATTTGCTTGAGCAAAGAAAAAACTTCCATTTTCCTTATAATAATGTTTGGAGAATCATAAAAATGTTAGTTCAGAAAGTAGGCAACAGGTATATCATAGAAAACCTTTGAAAGGTCTTAATCTGGGGAACAAGACAATCTGATTCACATTTTTTAAACATCATTCAAGTGGTAGACCAGAAAATAATCCAACAGGAATCAAAACTGAATGCAGAAAGATTATTCAGGAGGCTTCTCAAAAATATACCAACCAAAACTGAGAATGCTTTAGACAAGTAAGATAGAGAGGAATGAAAGAAAAAATATGTTTTGGTATAGATGTTATAGGTTAATAAAATGGTAGTATTAAATGTTACTGAGGAAAGAGGGAGAAGGCAGCATCAGAGATGTGAACAGGATAGGAACTAAAGGTGACTCCTATATATTTTTATACAATCATATTTACTACATTCACTGAAAATGGAAAGCCTATATGAAGATCAGATTTTGCAAAGTGAGATAGAAACAAGAGTATGGTTTTGAACATTTAATTATTACTTTGATAATGGAATGTATAAATGGTGTTATTAAAAAAGAAAAAGAAATATGCAGCTCAGAAAAAATAAGAATACTAAAAGTTTGGGAACAATAATATTTGTTGACATTTTTAAAGGAATTGAGAACACCTAGAAAAGAAGGTCTACCCATGGAACACTATAGCATTTAAAGATCAAGGAGAGAAAAAAAGACAAAGAATAGTAAAAATGTAGTAGTAATAGAGTAAGATGGAAAGTATGATGTGGAAGGCAAGGAAAAAAATAAGTGGAAAGTTTTATAAAAGCCATCTATATGGACACATGGGGACTGAAAATGTTTGATACATTTAGAAAACTCTTTTTGAGAAATTTGACTGTAAAAGGAAACAGAAATAATACCATAGCTGATCACGTGAAAAGCATGGAGGAAACTGTTTTGTTCCATTTTGGGGTTTTCTTCATTTTTTGTTTGAATTTTATTACTAACATGGGTAACACTAGAACATACTCATATGGTGATTGAAATAATCTACTTGAATCACAGCAACTTGTTTTTTAAGTATCAAAAGAACAAATTCTTTTATAGAGTGAAAGGAATTTAATTTAGAAAAGTAAATTGAGAATTGTCTTTTGTAGAAACAAGAGTCATTCTTTCCTAGATAACAGACTGAAGATGTAGACAACAGGTATAGACACAAATAAGCTTGTTGATTTGGGACCATAGACAATGAGAATATTCCCATTTATTTCTTCTATTTTTTCAACAAGTTAAAAACCATCAGTTGGTCAGATGAAGTTTTGAGAGAATACAGACAAAGGTGGAATGGCTCCTATAGTCTTCTTCCAAGGCCTCAGTTATGTGCTAGCTGCCATAGCCCATCTTTGTCAGTATCAAACATGGAGTTCTTCTCAGGTGATGGGGGAAGGGCTACCTTCCCACCACTGCTCTGTGAGAAGGAGTGAGGATGTCTTGGGGTATAAGAAGCCTTTAGAACCCCAAAGAGACCAGACCAGAACAGGACATCCCATCATCACATTGTAATCCACACAGGATCAATTAAGAGCAAAGAACAGATCCTTAAAGCTGTCAAGAAGAAAAGATCAATCACCTATAAAGGGAAACCAATTAGGATAACTTCAAATTTTTCAGCAGAGACAATAAAAGCAAGTAGAGTCTGGAATGATGTATGCCATGCCCTAAAGACAAACAACTATCCACCAAGAATAATGTACCAAACTAAACTCTCCTTATAACAGAAGGTCAAATAAAACCTTTGACAGCAAAGAAAAATCGAAACAATATTTCTCCACCAAACCAGGCCTACAATAGAGAATCCAAAAGTCATAGGAAGAACCCAGTAGGCACAGCCCCCAAGAAGGTAGATAACATGGGAGGAACTACCAAACACCTCTCAGACTTAACTCGTAATATTAATGGACTTAACTCTCCAATTAAGCAACATAGACTGTCTAATTGAATCAAAAAGCAAGATCCTTCTATCTTCTGCCTTCAAGAGAGACACCTTGCCCACAAAAACAAATGCATTCTGAAAGTGAAAGGCTGGAATAAAATCTACCAAGCAAGCGGCCCCCATAAACAAGTGGGAGTTGCAATCCTAATATCAGATAAAATAGACTTCAAATTAAAATTAGCCAGAAGAGATAAAGAAGGTCACTACATACTAATTAAGGAATCTCTCCTTCAGTAGGATATTACAATTCTAAATATCTATTCACCAAATAATGGAGCACACAAATTTATCAAAGAAATACTACTTTCCCTAAAATCACACATACATCCAAAGACATTCATTGTTAGGGACTTTAACACACCACTATCCCCTCTGGATAGATCAACACAACAAAAACTCAACAGAGGAAACAAATGCATAGATCAACTAGACTTAACAGTTATCTACCAAATATTCCACCCAGCAGCATCAGAATACATGTTCTTCTCAGCAGTACATGGAACATTCTCCAAAATAGACCACATTTTAGGCCACAAAGCAAATTTGTCCAAATTCAGAAACATTGAAATTATGCCTTGCATTCTCTCAGATCACAAGGGAATAAAATTAGAATTCAACACCAAAAGCTACCAAAGAAAATCCTGTAAAAAATGGAGGCTGAACAACACACTTTTGAATCACCAGTGGGTCATCGAAGGGATTAGAAAGGAAATTCACATGTTCATGATATTTAACAAAAAATAAACACACAATCACTAGCTCCTCTGGGACACAGCAAAGGCAGTACTCAGAGGCAAGTTTATAGCTCTG
Organism: Dipodomys spectabilis; assembly: GCF_019054845.1. Taxonomy (NCBI): domain Eukaryota; kingdom Metazoa; phylum Chordata; class Mammalia; order Rodentia; family Heteromyidae; genus Dipodomys; species Dipodomys spectabilis. The sequence goes on from NW_024870802.1 coordinate 1,556,526, forward strand.
AGTTCCTACATCAACAAATTGAAGAGATCTGAAACCATCAATTTAACAAAGTACCTGAAGCTCCATGAAAAAGAGCAATAAGCTAAATAAACCCCAATCCAGTAGACAGAAACAAATAATTAAAATTAAATCAGAATTAAATGAATTAGAGTAAAAAAAAAACAAAGAATCAACAAAACAAAGAGTTGGTTCTTAGAAAAAATTGACAGATCCTTAGCAAATCTTATTGGAAATAGAAGAGAACACACCCAAATAAATAAACTCAGAGATGAGACTGGAAACAGTACCACAGAAACAACCAAGATTCAGAACATTATATGGGAATACTTCTCAAACCTTTATGCTAATAAACTGAGAATCTGGAAGAAATGGACAAATTTCTAGCAAATACTGACATGCCCAAACTAAACCAAGATGATTTAAATCAACTTAACAGACCCATATCAAGCAATGAAATAGAAACAGCAATAAGAGACCTCCCACCCAAGAAAATCCCAGGACCTGATGGATTTACAGGTGAATTCTACAAAGCCTTCAAAGCAGAACTCACACCAATAGTCCTCCAACTCTTCAATGAAATTGAAAATAAAAGTTCACTACCAAACTCCTTCTATGAAACCATCATAACACTCATCCCAAAACCAGGCAGGGACTCACCAAAGAAAGAGAACTATAGATCCATTTCTTTGATGAACATCGATGCAAAATGTCTCAATGAAATTTTGGCTAATCAACTTCAACACATCATCAAAAAAATTATAAACCATGATCAAACAGGATTCATTTCAGGGATGTAAATCTGGTTCAATATATGCAAATCAATTAATATAATTCATCACATCAACAAGAGCAAGGATATGAACCACATGATTATTTCAATAGATGGAGAAAGAGCATTTGACAAGATCCAACACCCCTTTATGATGAAAGCTCTAGAAAAACTACGAATCCATGGAACATTCCTCAATATAACAAAGGCTGTGTATGACAAACAGCCAGCACTATACTTAATGGCAAAAAGCTAAAGCCATTTCCTCTAAATTCAGGAACAAGACAAGGAAGTTCACTCTCTGCACTTCTCTTCAATTTAGTATTAGAATGCCTAGCAAGAGCAATGAGACAAATTATAAACATAAAAGGGATCCAAATTCGGAAAGTTGAAGTAAAACTCTCCTTCTTTGAAGATGACATGGTCTTATATTTAAAGAACCGCATGGACTCCATTCCCAAGTTACTCGGCTGATCCAAAATTTTCACAAAGTAACAGGATACAAAATTAAACCTCAAAAATCAATGGCTTTTCTGTATGCCAATATCAAGAAGAACATGGCTTAAATCAGAAAAGCAACTATTTTTGTAATAGCCCCACAAAAAATAAAACCTAGGAGTTAACTAAAGAAGTGAAGGATCTCTATGATGAAAGCTTTAAAAACATGAAAAAGGGAAATTAAAGCAGAACTAAGGAAGCAGAAAAACCTCCCATGCCTCTGGTTTGAAGGATTAACATTGTGAAAATGGCAATACTGCCAAAGGCTATCTACAAATTCAATGTGAAACCTATCTATATCCCAACCTCATTCTTCAATGAAATAGAAGAAGCAACCTAAATATTCATATAGAATAATTTTATGACCCTGAATAGAAAATTCAATCCTTAGCAGAAAGAACAGTACTGGAGGAATATCAATAACAAATTTCAAATTCTACTACAAAGCCATAGTAGTCAAAACAGCTTGGTACTGGCACAAGAACAGACCCGAAGACCAATGGAATGAAACCGAAGACCCAGAAATGAACCCAAAGACCTATAGCCACCTAATCTTCAAAAAAGGAGCTAAAAAAAGTAGAATGGAAGAAATACTGCCTCTTCAGTAAATGGTGCTGGCAAAATTGGTTTAACATCTGTAGAAAACTAAAGCTAAATACTTATATATCACCTTGTACCAGAATCAACTCCAAATGGATCAAAGACCTCGAAGTAAAAGCAGACACTCTGAAAACCTTAACAGGAAGGAATAAGAGAAACTCTAGAGCTCCTTGTCACAGGATGAAATTCTCTTAATAAAGACCCAGAAATGCAACAAAGCAAAGAAAGGTTGGACAAATGGGATTGCATGAAACTGCAGAGCTTCTGCATGGCAAAGGACATAGCTAGCAAGATCAATAGAAAGCCCATGGATTGGGAGATCTTCACTAGCCATAAAATGGACAAAGGTCTCATATCTAAAATATACTTAGAACTCAAAAAATTAAATCCCCCAACAAGAAATCCTCAAAGAAACAACACCCCATCGACAAGTGGGCTAAAAATTTAAAGAAAAATTTATCTGAAGAGGAAATAAGAATAGCCAATAGACATATGAAGAAATACTCAACTTCTCTAGCCATAAAAGAAATGAAAATCAAAACAACACTGAGATTTCTAACCCCAGTTAGAATGGCTATAATCAGGAAATCTAATAACAACAGATGCTGGAGGGTATGTGGCCAAAAGGGAACCCTACTGCATTGTTGGTGGGAGTGTAAACTTGTTCAACCACTTTGGAAAGCAGTATGGTGGTTCCTCAAAAGACTACACATAGAACTTCCCTATGACCTAGCAATCCACTTTTGGGCATTTACCCAAACAATCACAAACAAGGCTATATTAAAGCTACCAGCACAACTATGTTTATCGCAGTATTATTCACCATAGCTAAGATATGGAACCAACTCAGAGGCCCCTCAGTAGATGAATAGATCAAGAAAATGTGATACACACACACACACACACACACACACACACACACACACACACACACACACACACACACACACACACACACACACACAATGGAATTCTATGCCTTCTTAAGGAAGAATGACATTGCCCCATTTGTTAGGAAATGGAAAGACTTAGAAAAAATTATATTGAATGATGTAAGTGAGGCCCAAAGAAACATAGGTCCCATGGTTTCCTTTATCTGCAATAACTAGGACAAGCAGAAAAGGTCAGAAACTATGTACATATGACCATATAAGATGATGCTAAGTGAAATGAACTCCAAGATAGGGAAACTTTTCTTGCTGTTGTTTTTTATGTACTTATAATACTATGGGGTTTTTTTTGTTTCTTTGTATGTTCTTCCCCATGGTACAACCCCTGTTTTCACTGTATTTGATTCTGGGGCCCTGCATCTTATATATTCATTTTCTAATTTGAGGAGGGGAAGGGAAACAACAAAATGCTGAAATAAGGATACAGGACAACCCATTGTAACAATCATATGTACAAGATACTATGTTGAAAATGAACTTTACAACTTTGGAGGGGAAGGGAGGAATTGGGGAGGTAGGGAGGAAAGGGATGGTAGGGGAAAAAAAAGGAGGAGGGTAACAATGCTCAATAGGAAATGTATTTATTACCTTGCTAATGCAATTGTAACCCCTCTGTACAGTATCTTTACAAAAAAATTTTTAAAGAATGTTAACCTTGAGCACAAAAGCTCAGGTACAGCACCCAGGCCCAGAGTTCTAACCCCAGGACTGGCACAAAAAAAATAAAAATAATAATCCAAAACATTATGTCAATTGCAAGGAAATGGGTGCATCTTGTGACCATTATATTATTCAAAGTAAGCAGGTTTAGAAGAAACAAAGATTACATATGTGGATGCTAGAACTAAAAGATAAACTATACATGAACACAACAGGAATATATATATATGTATATATATATATATATATATATATATATATATATATATATATGATAAACCTGATTAAAGAACCATATATGTGTGTGTAAGGTATTATGGTAAAGTTCCTCTGAAGAACAAGAATGCACTTTAATAAAAATGTGTATCAGAAAATTTTTTTACTGGGGTGTAGATACTAGTGTGAGGGGAGTGGGAGAATGGAGTGATGAAGGAGAGCAAATATGTTATGTGCATGCATGGAAATAGGATAATAAAGGTATTTAGATTAGTTTGGGAAGGAGGAAGTGAGAATGAGAGACAGCAAGAAAGAAAGTTTCTCTTATCAAGTTGTATGCAAGCCAGGTACTGGTGGTTCACACCTGTAATCCCAGCTACTCAGGAGTCTGAGATCTGAGAATTGTGGTTCAAGGCCAGTCCAGGAAAGTCAGTGAGACTCTTATCTCAATAAACTGTGAAAAAAGGAGCCAGAAGTGATGCTGTGGCTCAAGTGGTAGAAAGCTAGCCTTGAGCACAAAGAGACTAAGAGATAGCATATAGACCCTGAGTTGGAGCTCCAGGACCAGGAAAAAAAAAAAAAGGATGCAAAATAAAACCCTTGTACAACTAATTGATGTCAACAATTAAAAGCCAAAAATAAACTGATGAGTAAAGCACTACATAAGAAAAATTTAGGCAAGTAGTATTAAGTAAAAAGGCTATTTGCATAAAAGTTTAGAGTCCCAATAATCTACTAAACATATGCTTAATTGGGAAGTGATAATTAAAAACATATAGAAATGATGTTAGAACAAGAAATTCACTTATGAAGAAATATTCTGAGAATATTATATATTTGGGATCATAAATAAAAAGTGTTGCATATCTGATACTTGTTTTACTTTTTCAGCCAGACATATTCATTATTAAGAAAATAATATGCAGCAATAAAAAGAATCGGGGTGTTTATTGTAAATACCTGTATGTCTGTGATCCAAAATGTCAGTCATGCCAGGATCACCAAGTCAAACATCTTGATTTGTTTATGCTACCTCAATAGCAATGCTAATTTCAGCTCATTTGTAAAGCAGAAGGCTTGTAATGTAAATTTTGTTTGAGAAATTTTACATATAAATAATTTAGAAGGAAATCTTACTTTTTCACTATGTTTATGATTCAGTTAATAATGTCTATCACTTTGAAGTTAGTATTATCTACAGCATTTAAGGAGATCTTGATCATAATCTCCCAAATACCAGTTGGATTATCTTATGAAAGTTAATTACCTAATGAGACTCAACAGCAAAATAAGGATAAAACTCATGATAAGATATAGGAATTGTGTGTGTGCAGAAGACTTCCATATAAATAAAATCATTTAATGAATGTTATTCTACTTTCTCATTCATGGCATTTGGCTCAGAATGAATTCTCAAAAATTTTAAATATGCGCATTTATTAATGAGTTTGTGAACATATACTTGGCTAAGCTGAAGAATCTAAAAAGGATTCACATAAGTGTTGACAATATCAGTTGTGTTTTAAGTAATAGTATGTTTATAAATATAAGTACTTACTTAGAAAGTTGTTTTTAAGTAAAGCATGTAAGTTAAGAATATCCATAGTTTCAATGTGTCACAGTAATATTTAACGATTAGCTCCAGGAATATGCCGCAGAAAATAACTAAAACTGGTGTCTTTTGTTTTCTATTCCCCACCAAACTGTCTTAAAAATTGTAAAGAGAAAAATTTATTTTTAAAATGAAATTTAAAATCAGTCTCTTTTTTTTCTTTATGTCAGTTATGGGGTATTGAACTCAGGGCCTTATGCCCTCATCCAGCTTTTTGTTTGTTTGCTCAGGGATGGTGCTTGCCACTACCACTTGAGCTACACCTGCAGATTCAGTTTTTTGCTGGTTATCTGGAGATTGAAGTCTTACAGATTTTTCTGCCTGAGTTGGCTTTGCGGCAAGATTTTCAGATCTCAGCCTCTTGAATAGTTAGGATTATCATGTGCATTCTGCTGATCTCATAAACCTAACCTCTGATTGTAATTTGTTTTGTGTTGCACTGTTACTGGCTATTGATCATTTATTAATCATTTATAGCTATGCTATAATTAAATATCTATGAAAGCTGACTATAAGCCATACATACTTCAAAGTGTGAAATCTCAACAATAAAGTTCCTTGTGTTTACATAATTTCCATTTAACAAAATTTTATTTTACTTGAAAACATAGACTCAATTAAATAAATGAGATAACTTCATATAGTATGAGTATTAGGATTTGAAAAAGAGATATGTGGTAGCATTGTTAGTAAATCTTAGGTAAGGTTTGAGATGTTTGTGACAGGATATTGAGACAGTAAAAATTCTTATAAAAATAAAAATGATATATAACATATCTTAGCTCATTCCATGCTATTATAACAGGTTTTCATGGACTGGTTGTTTATAATGAACAGAAATTTGGGGACTCACAGTTCAGGAGGCTAGGAAGTCCAACTTGAGGTCAGCATATGATTGAAGATCTTACTGCTATCTCATCCCATGGCAGAAAGCAGATATACTCATATAGGTTTTCTCTGATAACTTAATAGATCCTATTTAGCCATTTCTACTTAGTGGTTAAAAAGCCATATGAACCCTATACTGGCGTTATGAGGGAAGCAAATTGCTCATACTAAAGTTAAATGGCATTGTTTTGTAGTGTAGTCACCATGGTGGTATCAACTTCTGCTGGGTCATAGGAAATAAAATATAGTCACACTGACTTGTGTTTAGGGGATGAATTCAATCAAACTGGTGCACAAGTTCTTACCAAGTGGCATTACAATAAAAGAGACAGTTTTTACTTTAAAAAAGTCATATGAAACAAAATACATTAGTTTTAAAAAGTAAAATTCTGTCATTTGGATTTAGAACCAAAAAATTCATTAAATGAAAGAATTTACTCGTTTTATTGTTCACACTATTTGAATAACGTTGCCTTTTTAGTTATTGAGATTGGCATTTAGTTTTTAATGTGCAGCAATAATCATCTATTAGATGCATTACCACTCATGTACCAAAGAAAAGAAAAATAACAAATCTAAAACATAATATACTTATAAACAATGGCTTTTAATAAATGCTAGATTAAATCAAAACAACTGAAGGGCTTCAAGTAAGATAAATAGATAAGCAATCTAATCTTGTTTTTCTTAAAATAAACTTGGGTAAAATGTGATGAGTAGCAAAGATTAGTCTTTAATATAAATAGTAATTGAATTCCTTACTCTCCAAACAGGTGCATATTATATTACCAGAAAATCTATCCTGACTTTGAAGGAACAATAGAAGTAATTGAAAGTAAAGCAGTCATTTATCAAAGATCAAGATATAAGATGATTTAAAAAGAAAATGCTCAAAAACTGCTCTAGTTAGTAGTTTGGACATTATAGTTACAAAATAAATGCATAGTGATATAGAGTAGATGCAGAAAGAGACTTTAGGTACTCTAATTAGTTCTGTTCTTGGAAATATTTATATAACATTTCCACAATGCAGGTTAATATTCTATACTTAGGTTTCTTTGTTAAAATGGTTATTATAATTTAAAAGAATATAAGGAAAAACTTTTCTATTGTATAGCAAGTGTTTTTTTAAATTTACTGATGATACATTGAGTAATTTGAGATCTACAAGAGCCAATCGAATCAGATATCCTTAATAGAACCTTTTTGCAATGTGCATCAGGACAACTTGTAAAGTTTGAACACTTGGTAAGATTGTGTTCAGAATATAACTGCTAATATATTAAATATCAATTAAATTAACACCATTTTTCACTCATTTTTTAAGTTACAGTGCAGAACTACATATTAAATTCTGATCTAATCTTTAAATTACAATACCTCCCAGTAGCACTATTGCAAGTTCTTTCAAGTTCTTAAGCTATGGTGTCATAACAAGTAGCAACACTGCCATCTAGTGTTCTATATTTTTAACATTTCTAAAAGGGAATATTGTAACAAGAAATGTGTTGTTCCATAAAGTAGACACTGCGTATATGTGGCTATTGAATAGTGTATATATGCCCAAAAGATATGACTATTCAAAGCAGCATGCTTGAAATAGCCAAAGCCTATAACTAATCCAATGGCCATCAACTTCTGTACAAAAAAGTATTATGTCTATATAATGATTTTACCATTCATTAACTTAAAAAAACTAAAATCAATATATTAGCAAAGTAAAATACAAACTGCTATGACCATATAAACTGATGGTGAAAATATATTACAAATGAAATACTTATTGCCAAAAAATGATCAGCAAAGTAGGAATATAAGTTTCTTCAAGCTAATGAAAGAACTACACCATTCTTAAAGGGGAAAAATAAATGCTTTCCTTTTAAAATTAAGAAGACAAGAATGAATATTTGCATGTTTATGTATTTTAACCTAGCATTAAGAGATACTAGCTATTGCTGTAAGGTAAGATATAAAAGGCCGCCAGATAGAAAAGTAGAAATCAACAGTCATTATTTCTGAAACATAATAAGCCTAAACAGAAATTCTGACAAATATACTGAAAAGGCACTAGAATTAAAATAGGAGTTTAGCAATGCTATAGAACATGTTGATATAAAACAATTAGAATCATACTTTCTTAAAAAACAAAATGTATTTTTTTATGTGTGTGTCTGCCAGTTCTACGGCTTGACCTCAAAACCTGGGCACTGTCCCTGAGCTTTTTTGCTCAAGGCTATAACTCTACGTGAGCCACCATTCCACTTCTGGTTTTTTGTGATTAATTGGAGGTAAGAGTCTCAAGGACTTTCCTGCCTAGGCTACCTTCAAATTGCAATCCTTTGATCTCAATGTCCTGTGTAGCCAGGATTACAGGTATAAGCCACTGTACCCAGCAGTAATGTAGTATTTCTATAAACACTAACAACAAGCATCAAATATATGTGATAAAAAATGAAGACTTGTATAGTGAATACTAAAATATATTACTAAGAATGATAAATGAAACAATAATTTTAAAAAAGAGTTCTATCATGTCCATGAATCAAGATTCAAAAGATATAAATTTTAAAGATTCTCTCCGTTCACCTGTGAATTCAGCACAACCCCAATTTCAATCTTATAAAGTGTTTTTGTGAAAACTGATAAAGAGTCTAAAATTCAATGTAAGTCCAGAGGAAATAAACAAAAGCTGCTCATAATGAAGATGTAGAGGAAAAAAGAATGTTTTTACACTGTTGTTGAGAATATAAATTATACAGCAATATGGAAATCATTATGGGGCTTCCTCAAGGAACTAAAAATAAAACTACCATATGATCCTTCTACACTTTTCATGGGCATATATATATCCAAAGAAATATAAATGAACATGCAAAAGAACTATCTGTTAACTCATGTTTATCGCATCCTTCTAGCCAAAATATAGAAAATGTTAATGTTCAACAACCAATAACTGGATAATGAAAATGGAGGGTATGTATGATTGTATGTATATGCCTATACATGTATATATATATGTATTTATATATAGTATTATGCATACATGTATATATAATGGTGATGTATTTATCAGTAAAGAATGAAATTAACTTGTGTGCAGAAAATGGATGGAACTGGAGACTCCATCCATCACCATCACTGTGTTCATCACAATAAGCCAAGCCTATCACATTTCACTTATATAAGGAATCTACCCTAAATAAATTACAATAATATGACATGATTGCAAACAGGTAATGTTGTGAAAAGAACCAGTGGGTGACAAGGTGCACAAGAAAGGATGATGGAGTGTGAATATTATTAAAGTATAAATGTCTGAATATAAAACCATGAAAACTGTTAAAAGGTAGAGAGAGTAGGGAGAGTACAACAGATGGGGTAAATTTGATGAAAGTACAGAATATCCATGTAAATTATTCTAATAAAAATAAATTTCAAAATTCTAAAAATTAATCATAATGAAGATGAAATTAAAATTACAAGGATACATTCAAATCCTGTATTTTCTTCATGTTCAAAAAAAGATTTATTTTGTTTTACTTTTTAGAGTACAAAGTATGCACCAAACAATTCAGAGAATAAAGCAAAAAGATAATGCCTATCTTTAACAATGTATATGCTAATGACTTAATTATAAGATTTAAGAAACAAATTATTAGATGGTAACAAACTATTGTTATTCAAGATTACCTTTATCATCTGTAACTAGTAATATGAACATGAATAATTATTTTGAATGAAAATATATACTCACAATAACATGTTCCCCTAAGTGGATTGCCAACATAACGATTTTCAGAATCACATCTGTAAAAACACAAAAATTCATTTACTATTCACGTAACTCAAAGGCTAATTTGTGAGTGTTTTGTTGTTATAGCTGTCACTTTGATTGGGCTATGGATTGGGGAAGAGGAAATACTAATGATAAGTGGTCTAACACTTGAGCCACGTCAACAGTCCATATTGCATTGGTTATTTCAAGATAACTTCTAGTTTTACATCTGGACTGGCATGGGCTTTGACCTTCCTACTGTGCTTTCCTATGTCACTGGGAATGATAGATGCCAGCCACTGTGCCCTGTCATTGTTTAAAAAGGAATCTTGAAAACCTCTTTTGGCATGCGCTGACTTCAAGCAAGTAGGATTACAAGCTGTAGTCATTTTTCATTATGCCAAGAAAGTATTGAAACTATACAATAAACATCTTAAAACCTACTATCACTAACTTAAAAAGTATAATTTATTCAAAAGAATAAACTGTAGCAAAGCTATAAAGGAGCAAGTGTGATGAAGGACACTGTGAAGTACAGGAAGCTGTTCACTATGGCTCAGGTAAGAAAAGGGAGTTGGCAAGATGCAAGATAAGCATCTGCACTCCTTTTACCAAGTTCATTTTCCAATCTCCCATTTCTTGTCCATTAAGGAAGACTACTTTCTATCACAAACACTGTTAGAAGACTGAGGAAGAAAAACTGAGAGTAACTTCTTTACAACACTGCAAATGAGCTTAATAATATGAATCATTATGCTTCACAAGATGCAAATATGTTACCAACACATTGTAAAAATAAGAAATAAACAAAAAGATGTTTACTTTTTTATTAGCCTTCAAAGTCTGTGTTAAACCTCAATGGTATTTTCTTAGAAAATACCATCCCACTGGTTATATATTTATGATGTATAGTTTGATTGTATTACCATTTTTAACCATATTTTCAGAATCCATTGTCTTTGGCCAAATCTAAACAAAGAAGTATCATTCATTATGGCACTCCTTTGAATGGATATTCTAATCATAGTATTTGTGTTTGCCCAATATGGATGTCACTCCTTTTTGCCAGCTGACAGCACAGGAAATGCTTTCTTAAAATCATCTCTAATTTCTTCCATAAGGAATGACATTGGGGGGTAGGAGGGTCTAAAAGTCCACCATAGATGATCAATTTTTATGGCTTCATACTGTATGTACTTAACTGCTAATTTATTAACCATCCAATCTAATTCTTATCCCTTTCCAGATGGTTTTGCACAGGATAAGCCAATGTTCATGTCTCAAGTCCCACTATAGGTTCCTATTCTTTTTTTTTGTTTGTTTTCGGTCAGTTGTGGGGACTGAAGTCAGCCCAAGGCTAGCGCCCTACCACTTGAGCCACAGCACCACTCCCAGCTTTTTTCTGCTGAGGAATGGAAACCAGGGCCTCATGCATGCAAGGCAGGCACCCTACCACTGAGCCACCTTCCCAGCCCCAGTTTCTATTCTTTTAAACCATTGTTTACTTTGGGGTCTCAGTTCAAACATTTCAAGACCCACAGGAATTATAGTTTGCCCAGCTTTTCTTCCTTTAATTTTAAAAGTGGGAGCAATATTCTTTCTAGTTACAGAAACTGTGAATGCTACAGCTAAGTTCATTTCTATTGCTTTGCTTTTAGTAATGCTATTTCCTCCTCTTCTTTTTATGTTTTGCTATTGTAAAGATGGCATACAGAGGATACGGTTACATAAGACAAGAGTATGTTTCTTTTTGGATAATATTATCCCTTTCCATGCTCTCTCCCTTCCACACACACCACCCCCCCACTCACAAGTTGAACATTTCATTTTCAACATAGCATCCAGTGAATACCATTGCTGCATTTTTTCACCCTTTGTCCCTTTTTTCTGTACCTCCCTTTATACTCCCAGAGACGTAAAATGAATAGAACAAAAAGAAAAAAAAACTCGTTTCCATTTCCTGGAGTTTGTTTAGTTAAATATTTTATATGATCAGATTGCACATAGGCATTGTGAGATACTTCTAAGAGTATCCTCCTTTGGTCTCACTGTGTGTGAATGCCTATAAACCAGTATAAGTTATATCTTACATGCTTCCACATGCAAGAAAAAACATGTGCCATTTGTTTTTGTGAGCCTGGTTTACCTCAGTTAACATGATTTGTTCTAGATCCATTCATGTCCCTGAAAATGACATAATAGTATTCTTTCTAATGGCTGTGTAAGCTGGTTCCACATTTTTTGGATACAATCATCTTTTGTAGGCCAGCTGAGCTGTTTCTACAATGTGGCTATTGTGAAGAGTACAGCAATGAACATGATGTGCAAGTGTCTTTATGATATCTTGGCATGTGATGTTCTGGTCTGGTTAGATGTCCAGGAGTGGTATGGTTGGGTCATAGGGAAGCTCTATGTTTAGTTTTTTTAGGAAACTCCAGACTGCTGTCCAGAGTGGTTGTACAGTTTACATTCCCACCAGCAACACAGGGTTCCTTTTTCCCCATAACCCTGCCAACATTTATCGTTGTTCAAATTCACAATGTTGGCCAATCTAACTGAGATGAGATAGAATCTCAGAGTTGTTTTGATTTGCATTTCCTTTATGGCCAGATCCCTGAGAACTCTTCTTCTGAGAATTCTCATTAGTTCCTGTGTCGTTTTAGTAACTGATTTATTAGTTTGAGGAGGGGTTAGTTTTTTGAGCTCTTTGTTTACTACCTTCTTAAACTAGAAAAATTTTACTCATTCCTCAAGTCTCAGCTCAAATAACCTCTGCTTAAAATTTTGTTATCCTTCCAAGGTTAATCATTCTTTTTAGTAATCATTAATAATTTTTCCTTCTATTCCAATAAGTACATCTACTGAGCACTCAGAATGTGACACTGATGCAATGTTTCCTCACAAGATTCGCTCCAATACAGGGTAGGGACAAGTACACAGTAACGGAACAAAGGAATTGGCAGACAGAGAAAGAACCAATTTCACTTTGCAGAGATTAGAAAAAATGGGATGTATGATTAGTACACATAATGACAAACAATTTATCTAGTGAAATGGGAGGAGCTCATAGGCAAAATAAATCAATAAAATAACAAATTATTGATGAGAACTACAATACACTACTACTTGGACAAAAAACATGTATTATTGTTTTTCATTAACAGCATTAAGCACTAATTATAGTTTACTGGTATAAATTCATATCTCTGCTTCCTAAAAGACCACTTTTACAATGAAAATGTACTAGCAAATAATTGCATTAGTGAGGACTCCATTCTTTACAACCCTACAATGAACAAGAAATAATAACAAATTCTATCTACAAATAATATCTACAAAATATTCTTTACAACTTAGTATTTCATTTATCCCTGTTTATAAAGAACCATAAGAAAAGAAAATATACATTTTCGTTTCAGAAGAATACATTTTACATATTCTATATATGTATATTAAACCTTGCAACTTCATTATCTAAACCTATAAGTTCTGATTTAAACAATTAAACACTGTTGTCTTTTGTGTAGAAACCAAAGTATGTCATTGCAATACTAAATTATGCAAGAAGTAACTATTTGGTAAGTTATAGCTATATCATTTATGCAAAATACATGATAAAAATATTTAATAATTCTAGAATTAATATAATAATTAATAATAATTTAATGATAATAAAAGTTTGAGTTTTTCTGATCAGAGAAGAAATCCATAATTCACTTTTGTCTCATATGGTCTATAAAGAATATTTTTATTACTGGTACATAACAAATATAGAATTTAATCAACAGACATAGTGTTGCTTATGATCAGAATTGGTATATAATTTGAGGAAGTGAGGTAGGATGATGAAAGTCAAAAATAAAGAAGTGGGTCAAAGGGATGTTGAAGTGGTGACACAGACCAAGATGTACTGTACACATCAACTGCTTTTTCAGATGGCAATAAATTCAACACACACTTAAAATTAAGAGAAGGGGACCAGTTATGTAGCTTAGTGGTAGAGTGTGTGCCTAGCATACATGAAGTCCTGGGTTCAATTCCCCAGTACCACATAAACAAAAAAAAAAGCCAGAAGTGGCTCTGTGTCTCCAGCGGTAGAGTGCCAGCCTTGAGCAAAAGAAGCTCAAGGACAGTGCCCAGGCCTTGAGTTCAAGACTGGCAAAAAAAAAAAAAAAGATAAAAGATGAGATGAGCTGGGAGGAATGGATGAGAATGTTGAAAGGGGTGACACTGATCAAGATGTACTGTATTCATAAACAGCTTCAGCGAATGGCAATGCTCCTTCATACAACTACTAAAACCAATGAAAAGATACTCAAAACAATGTAAGATTCACATCTCCCCATTCATAAGGAAATGGAAAGACTTGGGAAAATTCATATAAGTAACCCAGACCCAAAGAAACATAGGCTCTATGGTTTCCCTCATTTGGAATAATTGGTATTTGTCTAGGATAGTCCTAGAAGACAATCACAATAACTCAATTGCTATGTACATATGACCACATAAGATGATGCTAAGTGAAATGAACTCTAAGATATGGAAATAAGTGGTTTTCTTTGTTGTTATTGTTTTTAATGTACTTGTGAAGTTATTTCTTCTTCATTTTTTTCCTTTTGGTTTATCCCCTGTTGTTACTGTATTTGATTTTGGTATCATGTGTCTTTTTTTTTTTTTGTCAGTCAGGGGGCTTGAACTCTGGGCCTGAACTTTGTCCCTCAGCTCTTCAGCTCAAAGCTAGCGCTCTACCACTTGAGCTACAATGCCACTTCTGGTTTTCTGAGTGGTTTATTGGAGATAAGAGTCTCACAGACTTTCCTGCCCAGGCTGGCTTTGCACCTCGATCCTCAGATCTCAGCCTCCTGAGTAGCTAGGTTTACAGGTATGAGCCACCAGTACCCGGCCTGTGTCTTGTATACACATTTATCTGATTTGGGGAAGGGAAGGGGAACAACAAAATGGTGAACACAAAGGACAAAGGGTGAATCAATGCAACTTTGATACTCATAAGACAGTATGTTGGAAATGAACTTTATAACTTGGGAGGGGGGGAGGGACTAAAGAGGTAGGAGGAGAAAAATGAGAGAGGGTGTAACAATATTGAACAAGAAGTGTACTCATCATACATATGTAACTATAACCCATCTAACTATCACCTAGACAATAAAATTAAATTTTATTAAAAAAATTAAGATTTTTCAGGATGATGACAAAGCATTAAAACAAATGGAAATTGGTATCCATGACTACCCAATAAGGTTTGACTTCATCTTTGGGGTGGTAGAAAGGGCTGGGGGGGAAAGAATGTGACATTCTTCAAAGAATCAATTCCATGTGAATCTTGTGTGCCCTGTGCAAACTCATAGGCCACATAATAATGAAGTTTTCTATACTTATAATATCCAAGCTTTATTGCTGCAAAATATTAGAGGCCTTCTTTTATCTCACGGTATAGAATTCTGATTTGGTTTGATTTTATGACTTTCCTTAGTAGGGGTATCCCCAAGGTCTAAAGTACTTTGAAGTCACTTTTAACTTTAGTGACTATGGAAAAAGAACAAAATTGAGATGTGTTTTCCTAAGCTTGAAAATTTGTATTACTTAAGTGGTTAATGAAAGACATGATTATCCTACCTTGAAATTTAGGAGATAATTTATAGCAAAAATATGTTTAATATCTTAGGATATATTATTTAAGAATAATTTTAAAATAAAAGGTAATTTCCTGTGTTTAAGAGAGGATCTACATATAAATGTTATTTATACTTCTAAAGAATTCTTTATTAAATTTTCCTAGAATAATATCATAATAGTACCACTTGTCAAATATTGTATATGTAATAAAAGCACTGTATTTGCACATAAAAATAGCTGAAGTTTAACTGGTAAAATACTAACTTAAAAGAGTAGCAATTATTTCTACAGCATAAATTTAATCCATAGAAGTTCTAAAACAAAAAAAAAACACCCAAACACTTATACTTACAATTGGCATTGATCACCTTTTATTCCTTTGGTTGTACAGAAACATTTTCCTGTATGTAGATGACAAATATTTGCATGGCCACTACATGTACAAGCTATAAGGCAAACCAAAACATTATTACATTATTATAATTATTATGTCATTTCCTCATGTCACTCATAACCATATGGACCATTTATTATGTTATTTTAATGAAAAGGAAGTGAATTTTATTTAGTGTATCTAAGTATGTATCAAATTCTTCTCTTCTTCTCTGGGCAGTTTTGTATATGTGATTGGTACATCTACTTAATTAAATAAGTTTCAATAGTTCGGGATGAAATAGACTAGCTTCAAAAGTACATTTACAATGCCTAACTATGTGACAATTTACTTACTTGCTCTAGACTTAACTTCTTCATCTACAAAAGAATGATAGTACTTAACTTTCAAGATTTATGTGAAAATATTGTAACTTAAAATAATACATATCAAGTACTCATTAAATTCTATTAAGATGCCACTGCTACCAATACTAAAAATATCTATGTATTTGCCAAAAAATTATCATTTAATCTTCTGACATCATACTTAGTTCTATTACTTCACATACTAAACTCATCCCATAATGCACATGGATATCTCGTTAAGATAGTCCCCATGTAAGAATCATTATCTAATTTCTCTTACTAATACAGTCATACATTGGATCTCTATGTTCAATTTCAAGGTTATAATTTATTCTCCAATCAAATGACATATTCTACAGTGACAAGGCTGATCAATAACCTTTTCAAAAACCTTTTCTACAACAACTATTGTGTTCTTGCATACAAGCTTCTAATAAAACTATTCTACTGATAATATGAAATAATATGGTCTACAGGGCACACATCAAAATAAGCTATACTCACTCAAATGTTCCCAACATTAAACATCATTATTCATCTTAAAATATCTGGAGCAACTTTAATATGAATACCACTTAACCAATGTAACCTGATAATCACATGACTACCTCACCTGAGTCTCCAAAATAAAATGGATCTTATATACCAAAAGTGGAGTTCAAGGTTAATTTGAAAATTGCTTTGTTCTGAAAGAATACAATAATAGTTTAAGGTTTTTAGTCTTGCCTTACTGAACTGAAGTTTTATTGGAATCTTTTATAGTAAAAAAGAGTGAGTAAGGAAATAATTAAGTTAGAACTGTCATAGGAAATTATTTCAGCACATATATCCAATATCCTAATGGAGTGGCAGATTTTCCTCTGGTTCAAATATCATGAGAAGAACTTCACATGATCTCACTGGACAGCTTAATATTAGTTGCCTTGAACCTAGGTAGGATATTAAAGAGACTCTCAATTTTTATTAAGGTAAGAATAGGTAAGGCTACTGAACTGATGTGGTAGACAAATATAAACAGCTACTGTTAGGCAGTGCTATCATTTCTGATAAAACAAAAAAAGAGAATAAAAAAGAGAAGTTGTAAGCACAGGAACAGAGAATGTATTTTCTCATCTTTGAGATCTGTACAAGCTGCAAAAGATCCCAAACACCACCTATTTAATATCACATGTATAAGAAAGGGTCAGAAGTTATTCATCTCTTACACAGAAGACCTTAGCCACAACTATGACATCTATACTTCTCACACAATATTATACAATTTTCTCCATTTTATAAGAAAGATCAAAACCAGCATCTAGAAAGGTAAGTCATCAGTAGAGCATGTTCTTATCATGTAGATGGTGCTGGGTTCAACATCCAGAACCAAAACTACAAGTTATCAACTCATTAAAAGATGAAAATTCTCAGTTTAGAAAAAGAAAAGATACAGAGGAAGAGAGAAAAAATGTTGATTCAAAGTAAGTTTAGAAGTTCGAATTCTATCTAATCTACACAATTATTGTTTTTATTTAAGTATATTTTTTAATTTTTATTTATTTTTTATTGTGACAATACTGTACAGAGGGGTTACAATTACATGGGCAAGATAATGAGTACATTTCTTATCAAGCATTGTAGCCTCCTCCTTTGTTTCCCCTTCTCATCCCTTCCCAGCCTCCCCTTGCCCCCCCACCAAAGTTGTAAAGTTCGTTTTCGACATGACAACTTGTACTTCTCCTTGTTGCAACGGGTCCACCTGTATTCTTATTTAAACGACTTGCTTTTCCCCTTCCCCTCCACAAATTATACTGACATCAAATACAGTGAAAGCAGGGGTTATACTGTGGGGGAGGGACATACAAAGCAACAAAGAAATAATCTTATAAACGCGTTAGAAACAAATGCATGAAAGAAAAAAAATTTGAATACATATCTTAGGATTCATTTTCCTAACATCACCTTATCTGACCTTTTCTGCTTGACTCATACATATACTAGATATTGCAAATAAGGGAAACCATGGGACCTATGTTTCTTTGGGCTTGGCTTACTTCACTTAATATAATTTTTTCCAAGTCCTTCCATTTCCTAACAAATGGGGCAATGTCATTCTTTCTGATGGAGGCATAGAATTCCATTGTGTATATATACCACAGTTTCTTGATCCATTCATCTACTGAGGGGCATTTGGATTATTTAAGTATATTTTTGTGATGTAAATTCTTCATAATTCTTTATTTTAGCCAAGAATGAGTCCAGAAAGCTGTGGCTCCAAGTGGTAGGGCACTACTAACCTTGAGCAAAAGAGCTCAAAGACAGCACCCAGCCCCTGAGGTCAAGCCCTACAACCAAGAACAACAACAAAAAAAGAATTTACAAGAGTGAGTCTGGGATTCCATACATGGTAAGGAAAACACTATTCCAGTGAACACATTAAAGAAACAATAAGAGAGGAACACTATTGTGTTTCAATTACATATTATTATTCTTGGTAGTATATCCTATAAACTGTTTATGTTACCAAAAACAATAAAGAAAACAGAGCAAGTGCTGTTATTATTTTGTAAAGTTGTTTATGGTGATAACTTTCAATTGCCTATATAAATACATATATACATATATTCTGCTTACAAAGCTGTTGGTAACATAAATAGTGTGATGGATGCAAATGAACTACTCCAGAAATATTCCAAAGCTACCAGTTTTATCAATCTATGTGGTGCTTGTAAAGTAGCTTACCACGTCCCCCATCCATAATTGAACACTAGACTAAATTTTGTATTCATCAATTTCCTTTTTAAAAATAGTACACCTAAACAACTTGCATTAAGTCTTCTATTAGTAAATGAAAATAGTTACAAGAAATTCCCATGAATAGAATCACACAGAGAAAAAAGAGGTCTCTACATTTTAAGAGAAATAGGCCAAGCATAAAGCTATAGAAAATAAGGCTGGCGGGGCTAGGAAGGTGGCTCAGTGGTAGAGTGCTTGCCTTGCATGCATGAGGCCCTGGGTTTGATTCCTCAGCACCACATAAGCAGAAAAAGCCGGAAGTGGGGCCAAGGCTCAAGTGATGAGCGCTAGTCTACAGCTGAAGAGCTCAGGGACAGCACCCAGGCCAAATTCAGGCCCCACAACCAACCAAAAAAAGAAAAAAGAAAATAAGGCTGGTTAGAGAAATGAGAATGCCCAACCTTAATACACACAAGCTCACACACTGAAAGGCCTGACTCCCTTTGTAATGTGACCACACTAGGATCCACATGAGTACTTTCACAAAGGTGGCTGCGTTTTCAGAAATGCACAGATGTGAAAGTGAACCCAGGTCCCTTCTTCTTTCCCCATGGAATAACTATTGCACTGGATAGTGGCCATTACAGAAGCAGCCTAGATCTCCATGAGATACTTAAATGACACTAAATTCACTCAGTACCTTGGACAACACCTCGGACAGCACCTCGGACAGCACATCAAGCTGTTTCTTACCAAGTTCTGATGATCATGGCTGTCTACAAGTTTGGCTTTCACTGCCCTGGGTAACCCTGCTCTGATACAATTGAACTTCTATTGACTCTTGCTGCCTCTCTTCACCAGGCCCATGGAAAGCTGCTCCCAGCCTAGCATTCTACAAACATCCACTCGTTTCTATAAAAACTTTGTTGAGAAAAATTAAAGACACCACAAGTAAATTCATATTTTGTGTTCATGGATATGAAGAATTAATATTAGTAAGATAAATGAAAATTTGATGTACATATTTAATCCCTATCTGAATCCTAGTTGACTTCTCTGTAGAAACAGAATAGCTGATTGTAAACTTTACATATATCACAAAGATCTTTTTAAAATAGAAAATTCAGACATTTCCATTTCAAATAATCCTGTAAAATGCAAAATAATAAACACATATAAACCTGGCATAAATGTGTATCAGTAGAATGGAATTGAGAGTACAAAATAAACCATTGTCCTTATGGTGCTAAAACAGCTTAGATATACATATACAAAAGAATGCAGTTAAATCCTTACTTCACACCTTGTACAAAAATGCATTCAAAATAGTAGGAGAAAAACAAAGGAGGGGGTAAAAATATTCAACAAGAAATGTACTCATGTAACTGTAACCCCTCTGGTACAGAATATTTACAATAAAATAAGTTTTTTAAAAAAATAGTAAGAGACTTAAATGTAAGCACTTCTATTTTAAAAAAAAACTTCTAATAGAAAACATACAAATAAATCTTTGGACATTACTTTTGTCATTTGTTTTCAGATCCAGCCTACCAAATTTAAGCAACAACAGGAAAAAGAAAACTGGAATTCATCAATCTTAAAAACTATGTTTATTCACTAAATAAAAAAACAATAGGACAAATGTTTTAGAAATTATGTCTAATTTTTATACAGACTATAAAGAATAATTCAATAACAGATAAATTGCTCAACTATAAATTAAAAAATATCTAAATTAGCATTATTCCAAAGAAAACAAAAATAAATAACCAATAAACATAGAAAAGGGTAGTACAAGTCATTAGGGAAATGAAAATCAAAATCTTAATTAGATACCATTTAACACTTACTAGGAGATGGCAATAAAGGCAACAGTGTTTTAAAGAACGTAGAAAACTGGAACCCATGTGAACTACTAGTAGAAATGCAAGCCAGTGTAGCTACTCCTAAAAATATTTTGGCAGTGAATCAAAACACTACAGAGTTAATATATGTCCCAGAAGATCTACTTCTAGATACCTCCTCATGAAAAACCAAAGTGTATTTCCATGATAAAAATCTGTAAATAGTTGTAGTAGCGTTTTTTATAAATAGCGAAAAGTAGAAGCAATCTAATTAACTGTTAAGCAGATAACACAATATTCTATAATGAAACCACTGAATATTATCAGAAAATAAAAATGAATGAGTTTTGGTAGATGCTAGAATATGAACTTTTAAAACATCTTACTATAAGACAAAAGATAGTTATCAAAGATCACATATTCCATGACTTTACCTATACAAAACATCCAGACTAATAAACTCTTAGAAAGTGGATTGTCAATTTCCTATATCTGTCATAGGCAGGTTTAGAAGGCAGAGGAGTAAGGGAAGTGACTGCTAATGGATATAGGTTTTTTTGGAGGGGTGACGAAAATGTTCTAAGATAAAACTGTGATTATGGTCTTTAGAATATATGTATTAGGCCTAAAAAAAGGTGGTTTAAGTTCAAAATATAGATCACAAAAAAATACCACATAGATCATAAGCTTTTGCTAGCTATTATTTCTTTGGAAAATAACAATTGATATAAATACATTCAAATACAGAGTAAGTTTCAAAACAGATTTCGAAGACTGGTTTTTACTAGAAGAGATTTGTATACAAATGCATGGTTTTATTCTTCATAAAAGTTATTTAAATAAATGTGAATAAATTCTTTTGTTTGTAGAATTAATTATGCAAATACAAGATGATGAGAATTGCACAAACAAAAGATATGGTGTGGAATTGTGAGAAATAACAAAAATTAATCTGAATCAATAAAGGGCCATTAAAATATATTGATAATATGTAACTTATTAGATAATGAATAAGTCATTACATTTTTTAAATTAATCTACACAGCTTAAAATTAATAATGATTTATATTCAAAAGTTCACTTTAAAAGGTACAATTAATGTTTTTAAATCTGGATAAACATTTTTATCTTTTATTATAGAACTTGATATGTTTATGCTTTCAGAGTTTCTTAAAAGAATTATTATTGTATAGTATCTTTAATAATTTCTGAGACAAAAATGCATTAAAATACCTTTTATGTGAGCTCATTTTCAGAGAATTCCCTTATGGCACTATACTTCAGAGTAAAATAGCACAAATACATTTTAAATTCAATTGTTTTAAATTTATACTTCATGACAGTTTTTAAATTATTCTGTTGTTGTCAGCATTTGAGACTGTTTTTATGCTGAATAAGCACCTATGAAATCATCCTACAGTGGCCTTTTGTTTGAGAAATTTTATATGATGATGACTTTATAGTCTAAATATACTCTAGAGAGACATAACATGGTCATGTGATTTCTGTCTCCCCCTACAATGTAAAGTTGTAATAGCAACTCATAAGCAAAACTAAACAATAAAAATAAAATATGTCATAAGATTCTACCAACAAGTTACATATAAAAACATACACTTTACAAACATGAATTCAGACCACACATGGTAGTTCTAGCACTTGAGAAGGAAAAGTAGTAGACTTGTTTGTTCAAAGCCAGCCTGGGATACATAGTGAAACCCAGTCTTAGAAAATAAAAGGAAATATGGGCTGGGAAGGTGGCTTAGTGGTAGAGCGCTTGCCTTGCATGCCTAAGGCCCTGGGTTTGATTCCTCAGCACCACATAAGCAAAAAGAAAAAAGCCGGAAGTGGTGCTGTGGCTCAAGTGGTAGAGCACTAGCCTTGAGCTGAAGAGCTGAGGGACAGCGCCCAGGCCCAGAGTTCAGGCCCCACAACTGGACCCAAAGAAAGAAAAAAGAAAAGAAAAGGAAAGGAAATAAACATGAAACCAAAGAGTAGGCAATGGCAGTACTTGTTTCAAAGTCAAGATGTGCCTATTCTCTCAATATCATATCACTACTGTCACATGCATGTCACATTAGCTCCTGGACGTTAGTAGGCCATGTTGATTTAATTGTCTTTAAATTCTCCTAGCATAGTTATATTTCCTGAAATATAATTATATTATCTATTAGATTTTAAATATAGGAAGAATTTTGGGAAAGACAAAAGTGTAAACCAATAACCACATGATTTAAACTTCTTAAGGACTGCTAAGAGACTCATCAACCATGTGACAGTTTGGTTGGAAGCCCTGAATTTCAGCTTATGCACCAGGAATAATTCCATGTCCAGGACATTGATAAAGGAAGATTCACCTAATGTGCTACTGTGAAAGGCTTCCCAGACTCAGTTCCACAGCAGACCCTAAGTACAGCTATGGAACTTGTCTCTATTCTCTGCACAAGCAGTTAGAAACAATTCTGCTCAAACACACACCCACTAGGAGACAGGTCCATTTGAGTTCCTAGGGCAGGCTTACCAACCTAGGTTCTCAGAAGATCCTAAAATGGCTGTGGATTTAGGATGCAGTGTTTCAGTGTTAGAATAGTTCAGTGGCATCTGAAGGGGTATATGTGTGTCAGTCCCCATGCAAGATGACCCATTTATCTCAGTCCTACTCTGAATCTTTAAAAAGCTCAGTCAATGTACACCAGCCCCACTCAACTGTGATGAAAGTACATCTGTCTTCCAATTATCCATCCAAGAGGCATGCATATCTATTACTCCAGATCTTGGATCTGCAGCTGTTGATCCTGAACAGCACTGGGACTCATTTCTAGATACTTTCTCACACAAACTGGGCAGTAATGTCAGCCCAACGAACCCCACATAGATCTAGCAGGAACCCAAAGGAAGCCACATCAGTCTGAATACATAGTAACAAGCCTGCTTCCTGCAGAACATAAACTAGATCCTTGTACAGCACAACTTCACAGTCCATCAAGGGCCCAAAGAGTATCTGTGGATCTAGGGACCACTAGAAGCTCTGATGAGAGGCCCATCATCTGTGAACACATTGTGGGCAAAGCAACAGTCACATGATCAAGCTCCAAACACAATCCACTGTAATATAGCTTGCCTATGTGCAATTCCTGTAACAAAATTTAATTTGAAATAACTGAACTCAATTTAAATTTAGCATAGAATTACCATCCCCAAAGGGGAACAAATTTCTCAAAGCATTTTTCCAGTTAGAACAATAAAACCTACCCTATTAATTTTAAAAATCTGTTCCATTTTATCATATGAACAAAATAGTAAAATAATCATGGCATTGCACTTGGCAATAGATTCTTAGGTACAACACCAAAAGTTTAAACAACAAAAAGAGATAAATAAATATGGCATCATCCAAATTGAAAGCTTTTCTGTTTTTAAAAGGCAACTACAAAATAGGAGAAACTATATGAAAATCATATATAATAAAAGCCTGCTATCCACAATATACAAAAAATGCTTAAAATCAAACAGCAAAAACAAAACACAATTTAAAAAATAGCACAAAAATGTCTCTAACAAAGATACACAAATGAAAGATACACATGAAAATAACCATGGACTAGACAGTATTTATAACATATATTCACAGAATTACAGTGGCCAAAAGGTAGAACAAATTCAAGTATCTAACAACAGATAAATTACATAAATGAGTAGGTAAAAGCATACAATGGGACATTACTCAGCCTCAAAAAGAGAAGACTTTCTGATACATGCTACCAACTTGAATAATTTTCAAATATATTAAACTTAGAGAAATATGCCAGTCACCAAAAAAATATATAAACATATATAAATACATATGTATATAATCTGTACATGTATAAATATATATTATATTTCTAAACATATACAGATAGATATTCTCATATGAGATACTTAAAGCAATCAAGTTCAGAGACATTAAGTAGAAAGGTGGTTGCCAGGAGCTAGGACAGGGAGAACCAAATGAGTTTTCAGTTTTACAAAAGAAAAATGCTTTGGGGGAAAGAGGGTGATGATGTGCACATGACAAATGAATAAACTTAGTATCATTGAGCTGTAAAGTTAAAATGGCTAAAATAATTCCATGGGATGCTGTACTTTACCACAATTTTAAAAATTTTCTAATGAATGAAGTATTTGAGACTACTTTCCAAGAAAATATAGCCAATACACATCAAACAACATTCAACATCATATAGTAATTGCAGAAATGCAAAATAAAATACAATGAAATACCACTTAATTGTGATGAAAATGAGTCAAATAAATTTTTTAAAAAGTGTTGGTGAGGGTGTGACAAAACGGTCATCTGCATTGCTGATAGAAATACAAAATGTTGCAGCCACTATGGAAAATAATTTGGTAGCTCCTAAAACCCATAGACATAGGCTAGGTGGGAGAAACTCATGCCTGTAATTCTGGCTACTCAAAATACTGAAATCTGAATATTTATATTAGAAATAGGCCACTGCAAACAAATCAATGAGATTCATATCTATAATTAACCAGCAAAAGGGTAGAAGTGTGGTTCAAGTGGTAGAATACTAACCCTGCGTAAAAAAGAGTTAAGCATATGGTAAGGCCTTGAGTTCAGGTTCCAGTACTGCTCTACCACCAAAAAATTAAAAAAAAAAAACAACCACAAACTTTCCACATAGCATGACATTTTTCTCTTCATTTTCACTGAAGCAAGTACCACTAAAGTCTCCAAATTATAGATGTGTGCATCTCTTGTTGCATGTTGTCCCATAGCTTATCTCCTGTTTCCCTTATTTGCAATAACTAGTATATGTCTAGGACAAGCAGAAAAGATCAAAAACTATGTACATATGACTATATAAGATGATGTTAAGTGAAAAGAACCCCAAGATAGAGACACAAGTGGTTTTATATTTCTTGCAGTTGTTTTTAATCTACTTATAATGTACTATGTGATTTTTTTTGTTTCTTTTGTATGTTCTTCCCCCATGGTATAACCCCTGTTTTCACTGTATTTGATTCCGGTGCCCTAAATCTTGTATACACATTTTTCTAATTTGGGGAGGGAAAGGGAAATAACAAAATGCTGAAATAAAGATATATGTTGACCTGCTGTAACAATGAGTTGTACAAGACACTATGTTGAAAATGAACTTTACAACTTGGCGGGGTGGGAGGAGCTGGGGAGGTGGGGAGGGAAGGGATGGTAGGGGAAAAACAAAGAAGGAGGTAACAATGCTCAATAGGAAATGTACTCCTTACCTTACTCATGCAACTGTAACCCCTCTATACACTATTTTTACAATAAAAATACAGGAAACAAACTGGCTGATTGAGCAAAAAAAAAAAGAAATAGGGTCTCTACAACAAGTACCTCTTTGTCAATTTTCATTTTTAAAAGAACACTAAAGTAAAAGACAAAATATTCACCTGTACATTGTCCACCATTGGTTGGGTCTCCATAATAACCTGGCATGCAGTCTTGGCACTGTTTTCCCGTGGTGAGATTTTTACACTGTTCACACACATTAGTATTGATACAAGTGCTATGTCCATTACATTGGCAAGCTAAAGGAAACAGCAAAAAACATAATATCTAAGTAATGATAAGAAATAAAACAGTTGTAAACACAGAATTTATTTTAAAACTTTGGATTCTATCAATGTGATATTTACAATTTTCTTAATGTGTAATACATGGATTAATACATTAATGCAAAATGATATATATAACATATAACAAACTGTGTGCTAAGTTTTGCTTATCCTTTATAAAATGTAAAACTATATGTAACATAAAACTATACCTAAGAGAAAATACTTAAAAATAATCCTTAAAGAATGTAACAATGCATCTTAATTATATATACATGTAATAAAAAAAATCAATAAACCCAGAAAATACATGCCAGTAGATTCTTGCTTCAAGAAAATGAACAAAATGAGAAAATAGCAAAATGAACAAAACATTATTTTAATTAACTTGAATAAATATGTATCTTCTTTAGGCAAGAAAAGTTTGAAACATTAACAAATTCTACTCAAATTTTAAGTAACTAGAACCAGATTTACAATATAGGTTATTTTTATGTGTTGATGAATGAGATTTTTACTATTTGTTTTCATGTTGATATTACAGAAAAATTCCTCAATTTCAGGTCAAGTTCATATATGGAAACTCATACTCTCAGTGGTCAGTGGCAATTTGGAATAATACTGACATAGTTTGGTAGATGCTTGATAAAAGTATCATAGATATATGCTAACAAATCATCTTTGTGAAATTGAGAAAATTTTTGTTTTAAAACTACATTACATTTTTAACAATTAAAGGGAGATTTAATGCCAACAGAAAAAGTTATGTTAGATTAAAACAAGGTACAAAACATACTTAGGATAGTCACAATTCTGTTTAAAAATTTTATTAATTTCATGAGAAAGTTAATGATGGTAAACAGCCTAGTAAGATTATTCTGCATCATCAAAAACAAATTTATATTACTTTTATAAGAAACATTACCAAAAAATTTAACATTTAATACTATACTTAAGAAAGTTGTTACTGGTTGTAGCAACTTTATAATACCACTAATTAATTCACTTAGGTAAAAACAAAATGTATTGAGTGTTCATTGTATGTAAAGTATTAAACAAAATAAGAAATAGGTAATTATATAAGCACTTTTGTAAAATTTCCCACCCCATTTAAAAATCATAGAAAAAAGTGCCTTAGCTTCTGAATAAGAGGGCTGATATTAGCTCTTATATTTAACATCTTTTTCATGTATTTCCACTGAAATAATAGAGAAATGTGCCAGAAATGGGCACATTTAGTGTTAGCTACACAAACAAAACTAGACAGTAGTAACCTACAGTATCTTTCAAAATTAAAAGAGAATGTTAAAATAAAATCAGTCTGTCCACTTTCCCTGTGCCAATGATATAAAATCTGAAGACAAAGATTAGAGCACAAGGCAGTTGGGAAGCACATCAATGGGAAGCACTTCAATATGGCTGCTGGAAAGTGTCATTCAGTACAGTTTCATATAGTGGACACATCAAACAGAAAGCTAGTATAAATTAGACCTAACTTGTGGAAAAATTTCTAGCAAAGAAAACAACTGGACAGTTTTATAGCTAGAATAGTACCAATGCAAAAAAAAATATTATACAGAAAGCTGAACCCTGGCAGGATGGTTCTATCAAATAAGAAAAGAGAAAGAATATGCTAGTAAGCCTATGATTATGTTTCATTAACCACAACTATGAGAATGCTGGGCCAATATGTAATGTAAGTTTATATAAAATAGTTTGTCCAGGACTCATTATTACTGCAAAGGTTCCAATACCTCTAGTAATAGAACATGAATAAAACTAAAAGTAAGGCATCTATTAAGTTTGAAAGCCCAGATGGCTCTTCATTTATAGATACACAAACAAAAAAAATCAAAATAAAACACAATGCCAAATTAAGCTTTGATATACAAATTAAGTACATCATTTTGAGAAATGTGAACTTTCTAAAACAAATGTGCAACACTTAAAAATATCAACATTCTCACTAAATTTCAATAATGCATTGAAAATCAAGACAAAAATTTATCTAATATAGTTTTTAGGAAAAATCCTTAAAACAAGGAGACTTAAGACAGGTTAAGAATGAAGCAAAGATTCAAAACAATAATGCAAAATGTAAATAAGTAGTAAAATTTCACTATACACGAGACAAAAGAGCACTACAAAGCATGGGTTTCAAAATCCAGCAAGGACAAAATATATAAATACTTCTGTCTTCAAAGAAGAGAGCTAAACTGAACCATTTTCATGAAGTGAAGCTATGAACTGTAACCTCTGTCAAAAACTATTCTAACAAGAATAAAACATATAGGATAAAAATTTCCTGCCTTATCACCTCTATTCATCATGGTACTAGAGGAAATTATGAAAAGGAAAATCTGACCATGGAAAATAGGTAACAAAACAAAACAAAACAAAAAAAGACATTTGGGTAAAAATTAAACAGAAAAAACTGCTGCATGCAGTGGCTTAAGCCTGTAATACTAGCTACTTAAGAAATGAAGAGATCTTACATTGAGGCCAGCTCAGTCATAAAAGTTCATGAGACTTTACCTAAACCAATGTCTGTGTGCAGTGGTGTGTGCCTGTTATTTCAGGCTACACAG
The DNA here is from genome assembly GCF_019054845.1 of Dipodomys spectabilis. NCBI lineage: Eukaryota > Metazoa > Chordata > Mammalia > Rodentia > Heteromyidae > Dipodomys > Dipodomys spectabilis. The sequence goes on from NW_024870802.1 coordinate 1,585,617, forward strand.
GGAAGCACAAATAGGACTGAAGCCAAAAGTAGCCCTGGCACAAAGAGAGACCCTATCTCAAATAGAAGTAATGGAAAAAGGGCTCAAGGTATCACTTCAGTGGTACTACATGAACTACAAGTTCAAGGCCCAGAGTTCAATACTAAGAAGCATACAGAAAAGACAAATTCCAGAAGGAAAACTATTTGCAGATCACATGGTCTTAAAAATAGCTAGTGCTAAACTCTACAAGAATTTATTTTTATTAATAAATTAGTTAAATGGTGTTTTAACAACAATCATTTATAGAGAAATAACTGTATTTCTATACACTTGGATAGAATAATAGTGAATTTAAGAAAAAGCTCCATTGGCAATATCATTGAAAAATATAAAACACAAAATCCCTATAATCACATTTAACTAATAAAAGTCAGGGCAGGGCTAACACTAAAAATACTTCTAAAACAATAAAAATAAATCCTGAGCTGGGAGCCAGTAGCTCATGCCTGTAATCCTAGCTACTCAAGAGGCTGAGATCTGAGGATCACCATTCAAAGCCAACCCAGGTAAAGGAAGTCCATAAGACTCTTATCTCCAATTAACAACCAGAAAACCAGAAGTGGTGCTCAAGTGGTAGAGTGCTAGCTTTGAGCTCAAGAGCTGAGGGACAGCGCCCAGGCCCAGAGTTCAAGACCCATGACCAACTAAAAATAAATAAATAAACAAATAAATAAATAAATAAATCCTGTGTTCACGGATCTGAAAATAAAATTGCTAGTAATAACTCAAATCAAATTGACATACAAATTCAATGCAACGCCAACCAAAATTCAATAATTTTTTTCCCAAAAATAGGCAAGCAGACTTTAGAATTAAAATGAGAGATACAAAGGACTCAAATAGATAGAGCAGTCTTGGAAAGGAAAAAATAAACTTGGAAAACTGACAATTTCCAGTTTAAAACCCAACTACAAAGACACAATAATGAGCACAATGTAGTACTGGTATTAGGGTGGAAAACAAAACATTCTTTTTCTTAAAGACTACTATTTGAGAACCCTAGACCATTCAAATCCTTGAAGACCCCAGCTCCAATCATCAGAAATAGAAGTTTATCTTTCTGAGACCATACATAACCAATAGTCTGTTAAATAAGTCTGAGAAGCCAAGGATATATTATAACTGGAACAGATTTAAAGCAAATTACAAACATCTAAAAAAGGAATTAGTGAAATGAAATATCAAAAGAGATACAAAGATATATAATACAGAGCTGAATAAATAAAATTAGGGGCATACTGAAGAGTATAATGTAATCAAAGTAAATGCCTCAAAACAGAAGACAGAGTGACACAGTATCCAAAAGCCAATAAAAACAGTGGGAAACTATAAAAGTAAGGAAAAATACAAAGCTAGTTAGTGAATCAATAATTCACAATCTATAAAACTAAACTTGATATTGAAGTACATAATACTAAAGTTACTAAATCCAAAAACTAAAAAAATGTCTACTTAAAAAATCAGAGGAAAGAATAAAAACTTACTGCGTTTAAAAGAGAAAGAATAAAATGATAATTTTTAAACAGTAAAAGCCAATATAAAAGGAAATCACCTTGTCAAATTACTAGAATACTGTTGTCAATTTAGGGCACATTTTTAGCAAAAATATCCTCTAATTATAAAGAAACAGATATAATGCTAAAACTACTTTTTAGATATATAAATGGTCATAAATATATCTATGACCAAAATTGAAAAGTGCAGTTCTTTTAAATATTTTTGAATCATCAGGCTAAAGAAAAAAACATACCAGAATGGAATCCTACTTTTAAGAAAAAATTCAGATCTCAAGATATTGTCAATATGTTTATAAATATTTTTACTTATTTTCTTATAGGAAAGTTGTCCTTTTTCCAAGTTAAAAGTAATAATGTATTGTGTGTTTGTAACATGTAGAAGTAAAATATATGGCAATAATTACAGCAGACAGGAAAGGAAAAATGGAATTACACTGTTGTAATATTCTTACCTTGTATATGGAGTAGAATAATATTGACTCAAGGTAGACTGTGATAAGATAAAGGTGACTATTACAATCACTACAGCAGTCACTAAAAAAAACACAAAAAAGGATAGCTAAAAATCCAATAAGGGTGATAGAAATTACTAAAAATACTCAATTAAACCAAAAAAGGAAAAAAGAACACTGAAACTTTAAAAACAGATGATAGAATTAATCTCAATAATAGCAGTGTCATACAAATTAAAATTGGATAATATTTGATTAAAAAGCAAAGATTGTCAGATAAGATTTTAAAAACAGAAGGAAGACTTATATGTTCTTTGCAAGAAGTTCTCTATAGCTAAGTGCCAGTTTACTCAAATCTATAATCCTAGTGACTTAGAAGTCTGAAATGGGCATTTACGGCCAACTGGCCTGAAAAGTTCATGATTAACAAGAGATATTTTTGAGGCAAAAAACAAGCTTATAGTTGGGTACAGTGGTACCCACCTGTCATCCAAAATTACATGAGAAGCTGAGATTGGGAGGACTGTAGTTCCAGGCCAGCCCAGACAGAAAGATCTGCTAGACTCTATGTAAATGTAGAAATGTCAGATGTGGTGATTCACACTGGACATATGAGCTATAAGAGGAAACTTTACGTAGGCATTTTTGTGGTTCAGGCTCAATTTAGGCAAAAAGAAAGATCCTACTTCAAAAAGAATCAGTAGGTCATACACCAATAGTTCATGTGTGTAATCCAAGCAACTCAAAAAGCTGAAAAGTCAGCCTAGGCAGAAAATTCCATGAGATTCTATTTCCAATTAACCAGAAAAATGCCAGGGTGGAGGCATGTTCTAGTAGTAGAATACCAGCTGTTAACAAGAAAGCAGAAAACAAGAGGCTAAATTCAAACCTTAGTATTACCTCCTACAAAACATTAGATTCACTATAAATAAAAATACACAAATAAACATCATCCACTGTTGCTTATGAAGATTATCCACTCTGAAAACAAGAAAAGGAAGTAAACTGTATGGAATAGCAACTATTTTCAAATAGAACAAGCAGCACATTAATGAAAACCCTAATAAAATTAATGCAAACTAGCTGAATCCATGACTTCTCTGTCTTGATGGCCTGTTAGCAGAATTGAGAATGCAGTCAAGGGAAAAAAAACTAAACATAGGCTTACAGTTCTCTTAGATGAAAAATATAGATGGCTATAATCTGAAGAACAAAATAGTAGAGAAGAGAGAGCTACAAATGGTAATGTTGTATAATGAGTTGGTATGAGACACAAGAAATCTGGAGGAAAACCACCAGAGATAAGAAGGTAAACAAGGCCAGAGCTCACAAGAAACCAGAAATCATTTGTATTCCCACTCACCAGGAGGACCTCATATCTCAAAGGATGTTAGAAGAAATAAATAATGATTTAGTAGTCTGAAATAAATTAGTATTAGGCTTAAAGCAGCTATGTATACATTCTTATAAGCCTTATTAAACATAATTTTTGTGTTCATCCAGATTTCAGGTAATATAACTGCATACAAGAACAAAGTCCAACATTTTACAACAATATCTCACAGTGTCCAGGATATAATAAAAAAAATGCAGCCAGGTGCCAGTGGCTCATGCCTATAATCCTAGCTACTCATAAGACTTGGGACCTGAGGATAGGAGCTAGCCAGGGACAGCAAATCTCCAAGACTCTCTTATTTCCAACTAACCAGCAAAAAGGCAGAACTGGAGTCATGGCTCAAGTAGCAGAGTATAAGCTGTGAAAGAAAAGTAAAGAGAAGAAAAAAAGAAAAGAAAGAAGGATGGAAGGAAGGCAGACAAGCAAGAGTGCAAATTCATGCATTCAAGCCCCAATATGAACACAAAATAACCATAATCATCATTTGTGGGTCAGAAAATCTGACCCACAAACAATTACATAAGTTAAATTGAATATCAACCAGAATGAAAGAATGGTACTAAAGATGGAATTAGCAGAGAACTATTTTAAAAGAATATACTCCCCATATTCAAGAATATAGAAGAATTATAATGGATCCCTACCTCATACTATATAGAAAAAGTAACTCACAATGGATCAAAGTCCTAAATATAACATCAAAAATATAAGAAACAATAGGAAAATAATGTGTGCTTTAAAGGACCCAATAAAGAAAAATTTCATATATATAGATATAGCTACATGAAGACCCAACGGAGTTCTGTTCATAAAGTATAAATCTATGTAACTTGCAGAAAACGGATAATGCTGGAGAGCATCATATTGTGTGAAGTAAATCAGTCCAAAAAGACAAGTATAATATAATTTCTCTAATATGTGACATCTAGATAGAAATTAAGGACATGAAAGTAAAAGGAGGAGTTCTGGGGAGATCAAAGATGAACAGAAAGAGAAACAGAAAAAGAGCCAGGGGCCAACACCTGTAATCCTAGCTACTCCACTCTTTTCAGGAGGCAGAGGTTGGGAAGAAAATTATTTGAGATAAATTTGGTATAAAGTTCTTAAGACCTCATATCAAAAACACTATGCATGGTAGAACAAACTTGTCATCCCAGCTACTGCAGTAAGTGTAAATTGGAGAACTGTGATCCAGGCCAGCCTGAACCAAAAAGCAAGAGCCTAGCCAGGCACCAGTGGCTCATGCCTATTATCCTAGCTACTCAGGATACAGATCAGAGGATCATGCTTTAAAGCCAGTACAGGCAAGAAAGTATGTGCGACTTAACTACCAAAAAGGTAGAAGTAGAGCTGTGGCTCAAGTAGAAGAGTGCTAGCCTGGAGCAAAAACGCTAGAAGACAGTGCCCAGACCCTGAGTTCAAGCTCCAATACTAATGCACTCGTGTGTGCATGTGCACATGCACACAATTTCAAAGAAATAGCCAGAGAAAAATGGACTGGAGTCATGTAGAGTAGAGGCAAGCAGAAAAGTATCTGCCTAGCAATTTCAAAGCTATAAATTCATACCACAGTATCACCAAAAAAAGAAAGAAAGAAAGTAGTAATTGAGGAGTAAATATGATTATATTTATGTATAGTAGATTATATTTATGTATGGAAATGTCATAATTAACACTTTGTACAATTATCATATGCTAATAAGAGAAAATGACAAGTCAGCCTATTCAATGGGAATGGCTGCAAATCATTTCTTGGATAAGAGTTCCTTAAGTTCAATAATTTAGAAGTGTCCCCAATTAATCAATTGGCAAATAATATGGATAAGCATTTCTCCAAAATAAGATGGTCCAAAAAAGCACATGATGTGGTGATTAATATCATTAGATTTCAAGGAAGTGCAAATATGATGATCTCCAGTTTTATCCACGTTCTGCAAATTACTCTGTCTTCATCAAGAAAGAGTAACTGGAACCCTGATACACTGCTGCTGACACTGTAAAATAATGTAGCAGCTTTGAAAAAGTATGGCAGTCCCTTAAAAGATAAATGTATAGTTTTATGTGACCCAAAATTCCATTTCCAAAAAATGGAAATATATCCACACATAAACATCTACATAAACATTCAAAGGTATACTCTTGAAATAGCCAAAAACTGGAAACACAAAAGATTCATCAAGCAATGAGCAGATAAAATGTTGCTTCACTTTATTTTTGTTTGTTTTTTGTTTTTTTATGGGTTGTAGGTCTTGAACTCTGAAGAGCTGTCCCTCAGCTCTTTAGCTCAAGACTAGCACTCTACCACCTGAGCCACAGTGCCACTTCTTCCTGTTGCTTCACTTTATAATGAAGTATTTCAAAATATAAAAATATTGCTACCTTCTACATGAATAACCCTTGAAAATAATAAAATATTAAATATTACTATTAAAATATTAAAAAGTCAGTTAAGAAGACTAAGTTATTGAAATCTGTTTATAAAATCTACAATATGACAATTCAGAGATAGGATAGTGATTTCCTAGAGCTGGAAGAATGTGGCATTATTTGTGAATGACTGTTAATGGGTATAGGATTCCTTTTGAGTAAGATAAAAATATTTAAAACTTACTGTGGTGATGGTTGTACAATTTTGTTAATATACAAAAAAATCTGAGTATTACCCATTAAGTGAACAAATTATATGATATATGTGAATGAGAGTAAGACCTGTTTGCTTAATCAAACATTAATCTAAATATTGCTATGAAAATATTTTACAGATGTGGTTAACATCTAAAACCCACTGACTTTCAGAAAAGGAGATTATCTAAATACGAAAAGTAGGCTTCATCTATCAGGTAATATCTGAAGACCAAAAGTGAAGTTTCCTGGAGAAAAAGATACCCTGTCTGGTTTTCTTGAATGCTGGCTCATCCTAATAGTATGAGACTTTTCAATCTCAGATTTTCATAAATCAATAATTTAAAATATCTTCACAGGGGGACAGAACATAGAAGAAAGTATAGGTGATAATAGATACAAAGATAGATACACAGTTGAGAATATATGTATAGAGCATAGACAGACGGATAGAAATATAGATTTCTGCAAAAAAAACAGACAACTGGTATATACTTCTTCCTGTTATCTTTATCAGACTTAGAAAGTCATTGTTCTACAGTCTTACTAGTACATACAGATGTAGTATGTGAATATATCTCAATAAAAATTTTACAAAACAAAAATGCGATGTAAACTAACAGCAGATTAAGTCTATGCAAAAAAGTAGGTGGGAGAATAGATATGATCTGTGGTAAGCAGTATTCCAAAATAATTCACAATTAAAAGCTTTTCACATAATCTCTTCTCCTTATACAGTATCAAGTATAAGATGGACTTGTAACAACAATGGGATAGTCACTATGTTGATTAGGTTATATTATATGACAGAATTGATTTTAAGAAAGGGAGATTATCCTGGATAGGCTTAATGCAGTGATCCCTTCAAAAGAAATGGCTTTATCTGAAGAGATTCAAAAGGAAGGAGGATTAGAGGAAAGGAGGGAGTGAAGAAGGAAGTTCTATATGAGTTATAGAGCCTCTATGATACTAGTTTTGAAGATTTGAAGATTAGTGTGTTATGTGTGAATGCATGAAAATATCCTCTAATAGCTAGAATGGGTCTCTTATAGACAGCTAACAAGAAAACAGTCACCTCAGTGCTATGACTGTAAGGAAGTGAATTTCTCTAACAATGATCTCAGTATCTGCAGTATCTCATGTAAGCCTCCTTTAGACACAGTTGTAGAGTTTATACTTGTTCATGATCTCCCAGGAATCACTGGTTTTTGTTAGCCAATATCCAATGTCTTGAGAACTATTCACTTATTCTAATTAATTTAACTATTTCAGGTAGGAGTAGTTACCTTGAATCCATTTCAGGCTAATCCCAGTTCGCCCTAAACTAGTCCAAGTTGAATAATAAAAAGTCCCACAATACTCCATCCAGAGCATAATCATCACCCTAGTCATTGTTATTACATTTTTGCTTGATACTAAAGCAACATTCTTATTTTTAAATACACTTAACAGATGGCCAACTACTTAAAAGAAACAAAAGAATACAATGGAGTTTAAAACATTTAAGGGTAATACATATTTTAAAACAAATACATATTTAATAATGAATATATATTTAATAAGTAATATACTATATGTGAAGTATATAATGTAAATATAAATGGTAAGTTAAATTCTAAAGCAAACACAAAAAGATATAATCTGCTAAAATGAAATAAAATACAACTACACAATATATAGAATAAACTTTCTTTTAAACAAAGATAAGAGGAAAATAGTGACAAAGAAAAAGATTGAAAAAAAAAAACAGAAAACAGATAACCAAATGTTCATTTTTAGTAAAACTGTATGGATTAGATTTAACATGAAAGGCACAAGCAAATAAATCACAAGTCGGGTTAAACAGAAAGAACCAAGAAATATACTTTAAAAATGACATAGATGGCTAAATGCAAGACATAGATACAAATTCTTTTTTAAAAATTACTAAAATCAAGTCCAAAAATGACTTGATTTTAGTCATTAAAAATTAAATAAAAATTGAGTAAATCATCTTTACCTGATATGATTACAAAAAGAGGGAAAAATTAAGAAAAAAAACTGACATATAAGATGGAAAATATAAAAAAAAACAAAAAGCTGTCCAAAAGATCAATGAAAATAAGGTAACCACATTAGTAAAATGAAAGAATACAAATTATCAACATTTAGAATTACAGGGAACATCTCTAAAATTCATGTGACTCCCAAAATGGAAAATTAAAGACAATTCCCACCACATAAGTTTTGTCTTCATGAATCTGAAATAAAAGTATAATGTACATTCCTAAAAAACAAGGTTGGAAATTTAGAAAGGCAGGAAAGGGGGGCTGGGAATGTGACTCAGTGGTAGAGTGCTTGCCTCACATGCATGAGGCCCTGGGTTCAATTCCTCAGCACCACATAAAAAGAAAAAGCCAGAAGTGGTGCTGTGGCTCAAGAGGTAGAGTGCTTGCCTTGAGCTGAATAGCTGAGGGACAGCGTGTAGGCCCAGAGTTCAAGCCCCATGACAGACAAAAAAAAAAAAAGAAAGAAAAGAGAAAAAGAAAAAAAGAGAGAGAAAGAGGGAGAGAGAAAGGCAGGAAAGGGACTAGCAAAAGACTAGACAATTAATGACCAAAGGATATTCAGAAATACCAAAATTTAAAGCAATGAAAGAAACATAGGGAAAATTTCATTTAAGTGGAGTCCTCAGTAACTAGTCCTCTGAACACTCCTGTCCAGTGGTGGCCATCACCATACACCCCCTACTACTACCATTTGGCATCATTACATGGCATGAGCTACCAGCTCTACTTTGCAAATAAGTCCATAAAGTCCCATAGTCGGTTAGTACAGAAGAAAGCAAACCTGCCTATGAATAAGTGGGAGCTACCCAATGTCCCTGAGTCTACTGCACAGGGAAAGGCATAAACAAACACAGGGCAAATGAGATAGGTACACTTAGCAGATTGGTCCCTACCCTACTACTAGCTGTGTATGGTGGCTGCTGCAGTCAACCAAGATTCTGCCAGGCACTCCTTAAAGCTACCTCCCTCCTACCTATCAGAATCTCTGCAATGGATCAGAGCTGTCCCATTCCTGGAAATTCTTGAATTATGTCACATAATTGCAAAACACAATGACCCAAAGTAAGCATTTCCATCCAGAAAGGGAGAAAAGAAGGCACAGAAGAACATTTATAATTTGGCCATACAGCCCAGTATGATGGTACAGAACTGTAATCCCAACTACTGATGAGGCAAAAATTGAGATGATTCTGATCCAATACCAGCCCAGGCAAAAAGTTAGTGAGACCCAATGTTAACAAATTAATTAGTGTCAGTACACACATCTTAATCCCAACTGTCAGCTATAGGAAGAGGTTGTAGGAAGATCACAATCAGAGATCTTCCTCAGGTAAAAATGTGAGACACTATCAAAAAAGAAAGCCATAAAAGGGCTATGAGAATGGTTCAAGTGGTAGAAAAGGGGCCTGTGTTCAAGCCACAGTACTACCAAAAATTAATTAAATCCAGCCATTTTCTGGGAATCAATAGGTTCATTCATTTCATTGTTCATTTATTATTTCATGGGCTTTGTTGTCATATTCCCATGGATCATCTAGTATCAGTGCTGTACATTCTCATTGCATGTTCTGCAATGATTCTTCTTTTCTGCTTTAGGGCTTTCACTGGGCCTGCAGACAACTATTAGTTAGGCCAGATGGTGCAAGAAGCACACGGGAGTTAATACCCAGGGGATCTCACTCAAACAGTAGGGATAAGAGGCAGGGGGAAATGTCTTTTCTTAGTAGTTCATAGAATTACTCCAAGAAACATTTGGCATAGTTCTTGATAGGTCCCCAGTAAGTCTGACTCCCAGTTTCCTGGTATGATAGCCACCTTGATAAATCATATTATTGATTTCTAGCTCATTTTAAAAGCTCTCCCTATTCCTGATTCACTTATGCCTCCCAAAATCACTTTCCAATAACTCAAATATTTGTATCATCAGGCTGCTTATTCATTACCCAATCATGACTCGTTCTTTCTTTTTCAGGTGTTCATTAAATTTTATTTTTCACTAAGTTCTCCCACCAATCTATTTCGTAGAGCAACTCTTATTACTCTTCCATAACTATCACTGATCACCATTTAGTTTCATTTATATGGGTTACTAATTTTATTTAATTCAACCAAAATACAAGCTCTATTAATGACAAAATTTCACACTAATTTATTGTTACATTTCTAGTAGCTAAAACATTGTTTAACACATAATAAGGATTCAAGAAATATATTTTTAATAAATTAGCTTCTTACAGAAGTTGATTTTATTCAGCAGAAAAACAGACTTCCTATGAAGAAAGCTCCTAAAAAATTCAATGATCTTCAAAATCATTTGATTGGTAGTGAATACCAAAGGCACTTCTCAAAAAAGACCAGAGGACTTCTTAATAAATTACATACTTACCACAAAGTTTCAATAAATTGAATGAATTGCATGAAAACTCTAATGTAATTCATTCTTAATGTTATTAACAATAAAAGATTAGTCTATCTTTGTGACAAAAGCAGAAATGGAATTGTTTTCATCACATTTTTATTACCTGGACATTGGATAAAGGACCACTCATAGTTCTTTTCTTTGGGGCAAAGATTGGTGTCAAGAATCATCTCACTGCTGTGCATCCCAACAAGTTTCATTGGTCCCCTTGAAGACCCTTCAATGCAGTGTCCTCTTCCTGTATTACTAGGATCGTTGCACCAGCCACAACCAGGTTGTTCCAAACATTGTCCACAGGTTCTCAATCCAGAACAATTTTGAGCTGCATAACAGAAACATTTGAATGACTGCACTCTAATTTTTAGAAAGTTCTTAGTATTATTACAACTTGGGAGACTTTCAATTTCCCCATATAAACTATTTAAAAGTGAAAGACAATACATGTAGAGTCATAGTATGAAACTAATAAAATATTGTAAATAAACATAAATTTCAGGCTGTAGCTGCACATTTACAAGTAGACCACTGCCTCCTCTGTGCAATTTCCTCATCAGTATCTCTTATCTCCCAAGAGTCTCTACTATCTTACATTTAGAAGAGTAAGTTTTTGCCTTACTACATAATTTTTCCACCTAAATACGCATTCCTAGACAATATACCATACTTCTGTTTAAAACCTGACCTAAATGGCTTTGAACTGTGTTTAATTTCATGTCTACCTTCTGAATGTTAACATTTGTATGGAGACAAACATGACTATCAAGGTAGGAGAGGTTGTGCAGTCTCTGTTCTTCACTAGTCTCTGGCACTAATATTCAATTCCCCTAACATCTGGCTCCTAGTCCTTATATGCTACAAGCTAGCAACTATCTACCTGCCTATACAAAGGCAAGAAAGAACAAACGAAAGGAAGAATGAAAGAGAGAGGAAGGGACGGAGTGGGGGAGGGAGGGAAATGAGGGAAGGAGGAGGGAAAGACAGGAGAGAGGGAGGAAAGGAGGGAAAGAAGGAAAGTTGATTAACCCACAACATATCCAGTTATATCCTTCCTATCCCATACCGCAGATCCTGGAGAAATAAATGTACACTGCTGCAGTTGGAAATGCAAGTCTATATTGTATCACACTGTCTCAGTTCTTTAAGTAATACTGGTATCCAATCTTGAGTAAGTAATGGTTTTGAATAGATTCCCATTGGAAGGAAATATCTTCCTTGTGAATGATAAAAGGCATGGACAGCCACAACTGCCTAAGCAGCTGGCTACCTATAAATGGCAAAGTACCTTATTCAAGCAAGAAGGACAAAAAGTAACTGAACTGACCCTGTCGTCTGAGGTCAACTGGATCTAAAGAATAAGTAGGACACTTGGGCTTCAGAATAATATCTTCAATACCAAAAGGATTCTAAGAAGTAACATGTAAGTAACTGCTAACTTCAACAGCTGCCTTTTTACAGACAAATAAAGGAGGAATGTTAGACAAATACAGTCGTAATATTAAATGTACATATGTGAAAATGCAATAAGGAACTTCAGGAGATTGAGAGAATGATGGAAGAGGGGACACAGATCAAAATGCATTGTACTCACAAATGGGCATATTAAATCAGAACCCATTTGTGCAAATATCTGAACATAATAAAAAGAATCTCAAATAGAAAAGGAAGCCCAGAGAAGGGAAGGAAGAGTAAATGGTAGGCAGAGTGTGTCACTGCTGGAATGGCTGTCCATACTTCATCATAGGGATGTTGCCAATGGCCTCTTCTATGGAGAAATACAAGAAATATAAGAAACCAACAGTCTTACAATACTTAGTGAAATAACAGGAAAATGCTAGGTTATGACCACATTCCCAAGAAACTTCCTAAGGGATCCTTCAAGGAGGGGAAGGAACAGAAAAAAACAGTGGACTAGCAAAAATATGGAATGGATCCAAGGGTCCAAAGCTTAAAATTATCATTAGGAGGAAGAAATTATTATTAGAAAAAATATTTTCTGGAGAGAATTCCCTTACAGAAATAAACTACTTCTTACTCTATTCTACTGAATAGATTTTAGAAATAGCACATGCCTTAATTTGACAGATACTGGACTCCAAATGTCTGTTTTGTCTCCTTTGACTTAATTATCCCTGCAGTTCATTTGGTACCTGCATAGCACACCATTGTGCTCTTGGGCTTACTCTTTTTCCAACTGAGCTTATTGTAAAGTTTGGGGAGAAAAAAAATAATTAAACTATTGGTGAATAAATGAACAAGAGTTTTTAGTCAGCTTCCTAAACAGTCAAGAATTGAACGACAGAAAGCTGCAGAAGAATTAAAGCAATACTTCCACTTTATGTGTGAATATTAAAACCACCAAGTAAATAGATGTTTCACTTTGTTCAAAGCAAGGAATCCTGGATGAAATCAAATTTGAATACAAAATCAAAAATTCAATCAAGTGTATCCTCATCTTACTGTTCATATAAAACATAAGGCCAGCAAGACTGCATTCTGCATTTGTTGCAGATATACCAACACTATTAAGATAATGTTGCAAAACTTAAATGTTTGACTGATCTAATCAAAAGAGAACCATTAGAAAAATATAAATTGAGAAAACAAATGATTTTAGTCTTCAAAAACATCAATCATGTAAGAAAAATGAGATACTAAAACTATAGTAGGCAAAGGGGCACATTAAAGCATTATGTGATCCTTGAGATGAGAACTATCATGATACATATACAGTCTGTAATTTACCCCAACTTCTGGGGCTGAAGAAACACAAATGTGGCAAAATATTCATATTTAAAACAAAACCTCTTAGTGGAATTCAAGTAATAATATGTTGCAATCACAGGCTTAACATAAAGCCTAGAGATGACAGTACTTTTTTCTCATTACTTGAAAAGTCTTAGAGTATTTGATTCCTCTTTCCATTACAGGAAATTATTTGTGTTGCTGTGGAGTGTAACGTCACTCTAAATAAATACTTACGAGAGCAAGTGGCAGTTTGCCACTCCAGACATTGTCCATATGGAAAAGAGATTATGTAAGCATTAGAGTCAACACATCGCTTTGTACTGCTGCACCACATACATTCCATGCCATTGCTTGTACAATTGGAACATGTAGTCCTTAGAGAGCATGGTTTTTTACATGGCCTTGCATTTTGGTTTGGACTAACTGAAATAAATCAACAAATACAATTATTCATTCCTAACTTCATTGTTTCACAAATATGAGATTCATTTGCTTTACTATATGTGAATACATATAGTGTGAATACATGAATGAAGCCAACTTGCATACTCTAATACCAAGGTAAAAAACAATAAAGATAACATCTTTATTTAAAAAAAGGTAACATCTCTATCCTACTTAAGTTTATTTTTAAGTTAGGAAACTTGTAATTTCTCCAAATTTTAAATTCTTTATAATAAATAAATTGTATATTGTTGAAAATCATAAATAGGAATAAAAGCTATGACTTCATTTTTCAGGAGTACTGTGTACATATCATTTTATGTTTTTTGTAAACAATATATTTTCCATAAATATAACATGCATACTCAAAGTAAAAAGGTCCTGTTAGTGATATCTTTGATATAAACATAAATGTAATCTATACAATCATACCGACTATACAATATGTGTATGTATTATAATGAGTTTTGGAAACTAGAGAAAGTTCTAGAAACACACTAATGAGAGCTGCATGGTAGTATGTATATGCTTAATGCCCCTAAGTAGTGATTAAAGAGTAAAATTTTTACTAATTTATATAAGATTTAAGATTTTTACAGTAATATAATATTTTAAAAGAAAAGAATTCAATGTTACTTTCTCATTTGAAAAAAGTAAATTTTTTATATTTCATTTTATTGTAAAGATGCTGTACAGAGGGGTTAGAGTTATATGAGTAAGGTAATGAGTCCATTTCTTGTCAAACATTGTTACCCTCTCCTTTTTTTCCTACTATCCTTTTCCTCCCACCTCTCCCCCCACCCCACTCCACCGAAGTTGTAAAGATCAATTCCAACATAGTGTCTTGTGAGTATCGGACGTAACAAATATACTTTTAGTTGGCAACTGAAATAATACAGCTATAAAGTTAAAATGAATCTCAATCTTTAAGGAAATCCCATTGAAATAAAATATCATGATAAAAGAATTAAAAATTAAGAATTTTTTGCTATGATGTAACTATAGCCATGTTACAATCACAACTGTAACATCACTTAATATCACAACTTAATCAAAAATACATATTATAGAACATATTTTATTTTCACAAGGTAATACATAGATTAATAATGACAGATTAGGAATTGGATAAAATAAATTATCAAGGAATCAGTATTACAAGGACAACATGTTAGTCTAGTCAGTACCCTGAAAGAGCTGTTGGCAAGAAGATTTCAAAGATATTTTTCTACAATGGTAACTTACTGGATTACTTACCAACAGGCTTTTCACAGACAAGGCCATCTACCATAGATGTACAAGGATTTGCTTTTAAGCCAGCCACAGCAGCCCTTTCTAAATATGCACAGAATCCAGAATCATTAGGTTCTCCAGGAAGCCACTGTAATGTTGTATTTGTGAAAGGAGACATGTCTTCCCATCCCCAATAGGATATATTGATTTTGCGCAAGCCAACCCAAGGTGATATTTTCTATAAACAATATGATAGGAAAAGAACTATTGTAAAATTTTAGATGTAAAACTACTGTGTCTTGTTATTACAAGTAACTCATTGCACTAAGAATTATAGTTGAATATACATAGAATTACATTTCCACTCCTTTTTAATGTTCCATTTGTAAATCATAGGTTACATGGCTGGAATCATTTATTAAGCCCTTTTTTCACTAATATAAACTGTGGGAATAAATATCAGATATAAATTTCTACATTAGACAAAAAGTAGTATGTTGGAAAAAATAACATACTACTACAGCACTGATATTACAATTAGTGCTATGATCAAGTCATAGGGTTAATGTTTCATGTGATTAAGAATCTAAAGACACATTGTCATCATCTGCACCATGCAAAAATAGGAAACAAGGGCTGGGAATGTGCCTTAATGGTAGAGTGCTTGCCTCCCATGCATTAAGCCCTAGGTTAGATTTCTCAGTACCACATAAACCGAAAAAGCTGGAAGTGGTCCTGTGGCTCAAGTAATAGAGTACTATCCTTGAACAAAAGAAGCTCAGGGACAATGCCTAGGCCCTGAGCTTAAGCCCCAGGACTAGAAAAGAAAATAGGAAACAAACTCTGCATGAAGACATCATAGTAAAACTTCACAAAAGATCTAAGACAAGCCAGCCACCGGTGGCTCACACCCGTAATCCTAGCTACTCAGGAGGCTAAGATCTGAGGATCATGGTTCAAGCCAGCTCAGGCCAGAAAGTCTGTGAGACTCTTATCTCCAATAAACATCCAGAAAACTGGAGTAGTAGAGTGCTCAAGTAGTAGAGTGCTCGCCTTGAGCTGAAAAGCACAGAGACAGTGTCCAGGTCCAGAACAGAGTTCAAGCCCCACAACCGACAAAAAAAAAATCTGAAGACAGAGAAAAACTGAATCTCTCCAACCTTAGACTTATACTACTATTCAGACTTTTGTGCAATTTTATAAAAACTGATGACATCAACTTTCATTAATACAGAGATTGCAAAATTTGGTAAAATCTGAGTGTTTTGCAGAAAATTTAATTAATAGAGGTTAAAAAAAGCCATACAGGGCTGGGAAGGTGGCTCAGTGGTAGAGTACTTGCCTTGCATGCATGAGGCCCTGGGTTCAATTCCTCAGCACCACATAAGCAAAAAGAAAATAGCCGGAAGTGGCACTGTGGCTCAAATGGTAGAGTGCTAGCCTTGAGCTGAAGAGCTGACGGACAGTGCCCAGGCCCAGAGTTCAGGCCCCACGACCAGACCCAAAAAAAAAAAAAAAAAAAAAAAAGCCATACAACCATCCTAAAGGCTCTTGCTAATATTGCAAAATTAGCTTGATATCAAAATCCAGTTTGTATTTATATAATATTTTAATTGTAATTCAGAAACAATAACACATTCTTGATCTAATGTCCATCCTTATAAAACTCTATTAGATTATAAATACATCTATTTTAATAAGTAATATTTATTGTCTATGATACTAAGTTACAAATAGTTATTACAATGTAAAATGTTTCAATTTGCCACATCACTTTTTTACCTTAGAGAGAACTAAAGTATAGAAAAAATGTCCCTCCTTCTTAATCAATGAAAAATAGAAAGTATTCATATCCAGTGTTTATTACAATTATCTTACATAAATGGCTCTTAAAGGCTTAACAAATTATGTACAGACCTATAAAACTGTAAAATGCATAAATACAAGAATTTCACATACTAAATATGCAACAAATATTTCTTAGATAAAACTGAAATACCTTATGAATTTTCATTATGACTGTAGATATTATATTGTTAATAGAATAGATTGTACTTAGTTATTAATCAATAAATTTTGCAAATAAAAGATCATTAGAATAAAAATGATTACCTTCCACCATCTGGCACATTCCCAAAGACAGAGGTAGTACTTAATAAACAGTGTATTTAATTATGCAAATATACATACTTCTTCACATTATAACTATCATATATTTTACAATTATTATAAAGGATTTTGATAATAAACCATTTTTATTAAAGTTCCTGATAATAACCACAGCTGGATAATCAAAGCAACATAGATATTTAAGACTAATAATTTCATTTCACATTCAGCAATTCTGTCTATATTTTCTAGCTATAGGAAAGAAAGACAAATCATTTAAAGTGAAATATTACTTACTAACTCATTATGATAAGAATCTGAGAGAAAAGAAAGAGAAGCAGATGAAGTCACTGATAGGACATTTAAAGTAACTATTACTCAGTAAATGAACCAGAAAGCAGTTGAAAATGAAAGATAAATTGCTATATTATGAAAATTTTCTGCAGCACACCATAAATCATCGTAACATTTCATTAGCCATTTTCGATAAGTAAATGATCATTTGACCCAAGATATCTCCTTAAAGTACATGAATTTGTTGATCTTTATTTGTCAAAGAAGGGTTATCTCAAGTTAGTGTAACTGCACCGACTTAGGTTATAATTCATTTTATATAAAGATATGCTTAATGGAATGTCACTTTGCAGAAGTTTCCACTTTGAAATTCTCCTAAAAGCTCAGATTTCTGATAAAACAAAACACCCTATATTTATAGGACATACAAGTCAGAAAATGATCAAGTGTAAGTTTATTGCACACTCAAAATAATCGTAAGACTTTATATAATTATATATTGTTGATTTGTAATGTATGCCTATTTATAAAAGGCAAGAAAAATGAGCAATTAACACAAGAAATCATGAAATACACAACTTACATATTAGCATACTTCACACTTACATGATAATACCTAAAAAATATTTTTATGTAAGGATAAAGCAATATAGCTTACTGTAAAAAAAAAAAATAGAGTACTTTCTAATCAGATCAGTACCTGTAATCCTAAACACTCAGGATTAAGAGGCTGAAATCTAAGAATCAAGGTTCAAAGTCAGCCTAGGCAGGAAAGACCATGAGACTCTTACTTCCAAATAACCAAAAGCAGATATGTGACTCAAGTGGTAGAGTGCTAGCCTTAAACAGAAAAACCCTCAAAGACAGCAGCACCCAAGCTCTGAGTTCAAGCCTCAGGGGACACACACACACACACACACACACACACACACACACACACACACACACACACACACACACACACACACACACACACACCATTTTTTTAAAGTTTGAGGGAAAAAGAATAATATGATTGTAAAAGAGGTACAGAGTGGGTATGACAGTACACTCTCCATTTCTCAGGGAATGGAGGATGGAAGGATTATTTTAGAGCACAGCCTATTAAAATTATCCAGAACCTCATCTCAACAAAAAACTGCTGGTAGTAAGGTACACATTATAATTCCAGCTATCCAGGAGGTATAAGTAGGAAGACTGCAATCCAAAGTCAGTCCAAGTAAATAATCATAAAATCTTATCTGAAAATTAATTACAGCAAAAAAAGAGCTGACAGAATATCTCTCAAGTGTTTGTCCCTGGAAGTACAAAATTTGTTAACTTTTTTCTATTGAAAACTATCTCTGTGACATTATTATACTTAGGGGAGATACAATTATTAAATTAAATGTACATATTTGTAAGTGACTTTGAGATGACTTCTTTGTAAACAGTAGTTTATTGGATGAGGCATGAGATAAGTAACATTCTCAAATACACATAATAAGTGCTCTCCTAGGGTACTTCTGAAATAAGGTCCATTTTTATAACCACAATTTATTAAAAACACATTTTCCAGGGGCTGGGAAGGTGACTCAGTCATAGAGCACTTGCCTTGCATGCCTGAGGCCCTGGGTTTGATTCCTCAGCACCATATAAGCAAAAAGAAAAAAGCCAGAAGTGGCGCTGTGGCAAGTGGTAGAGCACTAGCCTTGAGCTGAAGAGTTGAGGGACAGTGCCCAGGCCCAGAGTTCAGGCCCCATGACCAGACCCAAACACACACACACACACACACACACACACACACACACATTTTCCAGAGGAAAAAAAACAGAATGAACCATATGAAAGAATGAGTTTATCATATCATACATCCATAATATTAAAAAGTATAAGGGTTACCTGTTGTGTATACTTCTGTATTTCATCCAAGACAAATTCCACTTCTTTTAAAGTTGTTAATGAAGCAAGATTCCCACTAAGATTATAGCAATAAAGTTTTGCATTATCATAGCTTTCTCTACTGGAATTGATTCTAAGACAAGCATCCCCAATATGATTCCATCCTTCTCCACAAAGATGAGCTGGTCAAAGAAAAAAGAATTCTATCATTTTAGATTAAGAGTACATGCAGTATTCAATTATTTCAGAATTATAAATTTGGCTTCCATGTATAAGTTGTTCTTTTTGAGTATACATATGACAGTATTGGAGCTTCAACTCAGGGCATGGGTGCTGCCCCTTTAGTTATTTCCCCGAAGGGTGCTCTACCACTGGAGCAACAACTCTACTTCCAGCTGCTTCAGTGGAAATAAGTTTCATGGACTTCCTGCCCAGGCTGGATTCCAGTCTCAATCTTCAGCCTCCTGAGCAGCTACAATTATGGGTGTGAGATGCCAGAACCTAGTTATTATTCTCAAATATGGCATTTTAAATATTTCAACATGACATTTAAAACAAAATATTTCTAACAGTTTAGTGGAGAATTAAAACAGTGGAGGAGCCTGCTTTTTGTTCTTCAATTTTTAAAGATAAGCCCTGGCATTACAACATTTATTAAACTATATTAAGAAGGATGACAATGAACAACATGTATTGTACTCATAAACTGATACACTGAATTTAAACCCCTTTGAATATACTACTTACTGATAAAAAACTTTAAAATGAAAAAACAAGATAATTTTAATTTTTTAACTCTAAAAAGACAAATAAATAAGCCATCCTGACTATTGTCAAGGTTTTATATGTAGTCTGCTGTACTTGTACCCATCACAATAATGACAAGTTTTGAGAAACATAAGCATACAAGAAAAACAATTTCAAAGCTTTTCCTAAGGAGCATGTCAACAACTGATCTTATAATCTAATTTTAATAGTAATATATTGTTTAGATACTAGTTCAATTCTTCAGTTATGAAAGTAGGGCATCCCATCTCAGTAGTGTTTAGTGGAAAAGCTGTAAACTTGGTTTCTAATGACTATTTTTATGTAGTTATTCCGTTCATTTTAGAGGTTACACATACTATTTAGCAATACCAGTTTATTCAGGGACTCTAAATTGAACTGTAAGGACCTATTTTCTTATGCTTTCTTTTTTCTTTTTTCTTTTTTTTTGTTGGTTGTAGGGCTTGAACTCTGGGCTCAGGCTCTATCCCTAAGCTCTTCAGCTCAAGGCAAATGCTCTACCGCTTGAGCCACAGCGCCACTTCTGGTTTTCTAGTGATTTATTGGAAATAAGAGTCTCACAGAATTTCCTGCCTGAGCTGGCTTTGAACTATGAACCTCAGATGTCAGCCTCCTGAGTAGCTAGGATTACAGGCATGAGCCACTGGCACCCAGCTCATGCTTTTTTACTTAAAAGGAAAAGTACTTAGGCTCTACTAAGACTTGAAGCCACAGTTTACATTTTTAGTAGATCCTAAGTACTTTTCCTTTGATCCAGTTTGATTTGATGCTGGTGCAAGGATCTAATTTTAGTTTTCTATATGTGGATATCCAGGTTTGTAAGCACCATTTGTTGAATGCGCCCAGCATGTTTTGGCTCCCTTATAAAACATTAAACCTCTTTCATTTTTAAAAGTTTTTACTTTAGAGGTCTTTCACATCTTTAGTTAATTCCTAAGTATTTTATTTTATTTCAGGTTACTGAAAATGGAGTTCCTTTCCCTATTTCAATCTCAATAGTCTCATTGTTGGGACAGAAAAGCTACTGATTTTTCTAGGCTGAATTATACCATACTACTTTAGCAGTTTTGAATTAGCTCTAGTAGCTTGGGGGAGGAATCTATAGGGTCCTTTAAGTACAGGCTAATGTCATATGCAAAAAAGAAAAAGAGAGAGAGAGAGATACTTCTTCCTTCCTTATTTGGATCCCCTTTATGTTTTTCTCTTGCCTTTACTGCTCTTGATCAGAATTGCAGCACTATACGGAAGAGGAATGGAGACAGTTGACATCTTAACTCATTTCTAATTTTAGAGAAATGGTTTTAGTTTTCAGAATTAAGTATAATATTGGCTATAGTTTTATTATGCACTGCCTTTTTTATATTGAGAAATATTCAATGTACTACTAGCTTCTCCAGAGCTTTAATCATAAAGGGGTACTGGATCTTGTCAAAAGCTTTTTCTACATCTATTAAGTGTGTGGTTCCTATACTGCTTTTGTTGATGTGTTGTACTACATTTATTGATTTACATATGTTGAACCAGCTTTGCATCCCTGGGATAATTCCATTAGGGCTCATAGGCACAGTTCTACTTTCTGAGTAAAGATCCAGAAGCACATCAAATAAAAGAAAGGTTTGATAAATGGAACTGTATCGAAGTAAAAAGTTTCTGCATGGGAAAGGACATAGCCAACAAGCTAAAAAGACAGTCTATAGAATGGGAGATTGTTGCCAGCAAAATCCAGAATATACTAAGAACTTACAACACTAAATGTTCAAAAAAACAACAACCTGATAAATAATGGGCTAATCAACTAAAAAGAGTCTTCTCAAACGAAGAGATAAAAACTGGGTGCTGGTGGCTCACACCTGTAATCCTAGAAACTCAGGAGGCTGAGTCTGAAGATCATGGTTCAAAGCCAGCCCAGACAGCTAAGTCCATGAGACTCTTATCTCCAATAAACCACCAGAAAACCAAAAGTGGCACTGTGGCTTAAGTGGTAAAGTGCTAGTCTTAAGCTGAAGAGCTAAGGATCAGCATCCAGGCCCAGGCCCAGGCCCAGGCCCAGCGTTCAAGCCTCACAGCCGGTCCCCCCCCCCAAAAAAAAAGAAGAAGAAGAAAAAGAAGAGATAAAAATGGCCAATAGACACAGAAAGAAATATTCATAATTTCTGGCCATAAAAGAAATGCAAATCAAAACAACATTGAGATTCCACTTAATCAGATTGGCCATTATCAAGAAAACAAATGTTCTTCTGTAAATCACCTTGAAAATAAAAAAAAAGAGAGAAAATAAATGTTAACACAAACTGGCAAGGATGCAGCCAAAAGGGAATCCTAACACATTGTTAGTGGGAATGTAAATTTGTTCAACCCCTCTTGGGAAGCAGTATGGAGGTTCCTCAAAAAATTAAACATATAACTACCCTATGATCCAGCAATTCCTCTGCTGAGCATTTAATCAAAAGAATACAAACCAGGATACAATAAAGCCACCAGCACAACCATGTTCACTGCAGTACTATTCACCATAGTCAAGGTATGGAATCAGCCCAGATGAATGAGAAAATGTGATATATACAAACAATGGAAATTTACTCACACATTAGAAAGAATGATATTGTACAACTTGTAAAGAAATGGAAAGAACTGGACATTATGTAAGTCAGGCCCAGAAAGACAAAGGATGCATGTTTTCCCTTATATATGGAAGCTAAATTTAGCTTATAAAATTATAAGTAAATATGTTGAGTGGTATGCAAGGGTGTATAAATGGATTAACTGAAATACAGGAGATTCAAGGGAGATCTCAAATCGTGCAGTTCCTTAGAAGGGCAAACATCAAAGTTCAGCAAAATAAAATACCAAGAAGTGGGTACTCAAACGGGGTATGGGGGTTACAGGGAAAGGGGTAGACAAATGAAGAAGAGAAGAATGCAGTCGTGAATCCAATGAATATCCTACAAAATTAAGAAAAGTAGAGGAAGGAGTTAGCAGAGGAGGGATGGGTGAGAATGTTAAAAGGGGTGATATTGATCAAAATATAATATTCACACACAATGGAATTCTATGCTTCCATTGGAAAGAATAACATTGCAACATTCATAAGGAAATGGAAATACCTGGAAAAGATTATATTAAGTGAAGTAAGCCAGACCCAAAGAAAAGTAGGTTGCATGATCTTCCTCATTTGTAAGAACTAGAATATGTATATGATATTCTTGGTGTATGTATAATAAGCATATCAACATGAACTCCAATATATGGAAACAAGAGGTTCTTATTAGATACTGTATGTAGTTCTTTTTTTTCTATTGTTTTATTTTTTCTTCTATTCTCTTAGTTTTTTTGTATCTTGTGTTTTGCATATAAGATTATGCAATAGGGAATCAGAGAAACAGGACAATGGATGAACCAAAGCAACATTGACACTCCCTTGATACTATGTTGGATATGAACATTACTTGGGGGGGGGGGGGGGGAAGGCGAAAGTGGAAAATAATGAAGGACAGGGTAACAATAATTAAAAACAAATGTACTCATTGCCTTACTTATGTAACTATAACCCCCCTGTTCATCACCTTTTCAATAAAAAATAAATTTTAAAAAGATATATTGTGCTGGGCACTGGTGGCTCACGCCTGTAATCCTAGCTACTCAGGAGGCTGAGATCTGAGGATCGCGGTTCAAAGCCAGCCCGGGCAGGAGAGACCGTGAGACTCCTATCTCCAATAAACCACCAGAAAACCGGAAGTGGCACTGTAGCTCAAGTGGTAGAGTGCTCGCCTTGAGCTGAAGAGCTGAGGGACAGCGCCCAGGCCCAGAGTTCAAGCCACACGACCAACCAAAAAAAAAAAAAAAGATATATTGTATACATAAATTGCTTTGTTAAATGGCAACTCATTTGTACAACTTAACAATAAAAAGAATGCAAACTGTGAAATTACTTTTGAAATTAAATATACAGTGGTTTGCACAATTTCATTTTCATAAAAGTAGACAGAATTTATTATAAATGTCATTATTTTTAAAAGCAATCAGAAAATATTCTTGACCATTTTAAAAATAACGTGAATTTTTAAACAAATCAAATGTAAGAAAATTTTACTATTTGTAAAATATGGATATTATGTTTAACTGTTTATTATTGTCTGTGTTTTCAAGATATGATTGTTTAATTAAAAACCATAAGTATGTCAATAGTATAGTAAGCACAAAGGAATTAAAAGCAATTTACAATTATAAAACTTTTCTTATAAAAACAATGCTATTAATGGTCCAATATTATATTTTCACACTTGCTACTGATTTACTTTTAGAAGATGTAACATTTATAGTAAACACACTATAATACCATTCACCATTCAACCAAATTTTGAAATCTTTACCTGGCAAAGCCTGGCATTCCTGTTGTCGCTGATCCCACTGGCAATTCAAGTTTAGTGAACAGCTTTTACAGCTTGTAAGTTTGTTACAAATCTGTTCATTTCTCACATGACATTTGGTATAGTTTCTGACAGACTAGAAAATCAAAAGACAAAGTATGTTATTCTTTGCCAGTGTAGAAGTGAGAATTCGTGTGTATCTGTGTGTGTGTGTGTCTGTGTGTCTATGTGTGTCTATGTGTGTCTGTATGTCTGTCCATCCGTGTCTGTATGCCGGTTCTAAACTTGAACTCAGGGCCTGGGCTCTGTCCCTGAGTCTTTTGGTCAAGGCTAATGTTCAGTTACACTTCTGGTTCTTGGTGATTAATTGAAGATAAAGAGTCTCACAGAGTTTTCCTGCTCAGGCTGGCTTCAAACTTTGATCCTCACATCTCAGCTTCCTGAGTAGCTAAGACTATAGGCTTTTACCACCAGTTCCCACCTAGAAGTGATAATTCTTTAAAATATAAATTTCTAACTAAAAATCCAATTCTACTGAATTTAACTTTTTCATACTTATTGCACTAGTTTGTTAAATGTCTTTAAACACAGAGAAATTCAACCAAGGTAGCATGGAACAAACTGCAACTTAGGTGCAGTGGCTCATGCCTATAATCCTAGCTATGTGGAAAGCAGAAATTCAGAAAAACCAAAATTTGAAGTCAGCATGGACAAAAGTTAGTGAGAACTCTATCTCAACAAATAAACAGGGCATGGTGGTGTAAGCTTATCATTTAAGCTACACAAGAGACCACAGGAAGGAAAATTGCATTTTAAGGCCAATCATTGACCAAAAAAACACAAGATTTTATCCAAAAATAACTTAATAAATATGCCATACATAAAAAATATTACTGGGGGGCTGGGAAGGTGGCTCAGTGGTAGAGCGCTTGCCTTGCATGCCAGAGGCCCTGGGTTCGATTCCTCAGCACCACATAAGCAAAAAAGAAAAAAAAAATATTACTGGGTATCAGTAGTAAACACCTGTAATCCTATCTATTCAAGAAGCTTGGATCTAAGGATCTTGGTTTGAAGCAAACTCAGGCAGGAAAGTCTATGATATAGTGATATAATGCAGCAATGTTAACCACAGCATCATTTACCCTTAAATACTAACCACACTGCAGTTACTGTTTGCTGAAATACATTTCTTGTCATCACACCACTGGCATCCATTTGTATTGGCAGTACAGCTGGCACAATCTGCATATCTGTAGCATCTGTCATCAGAAGCAGCTATAATACAAATGGATTTAAAACACATTCAGATGAAAAAGAAAATGCTATACTTCTTACTTCACACATTTGTAACACCTATTTAGGTATTGCTAGGACTATAGGCCAAATAAATGACCTTCAATATTAAATAAGTTATCCAATATAAAGTCAACTTTGTATTTTAATTGTGCTTACAGGATTCTAAATACCTTCTGTCTCCATCTTAAATTATGCTATCTCAGTATTATTAATGAATCCTACATTCATTTTAAATTTATACATCTAGCAAGAGAAAAAGAACTCACAGTATTTTATTAAACAAATATATTAGTAGTAGCAATAATGCATAATATACTATTTTACATCCAAAAGAAACATAATATTTATTACTTCATTACTCTTATAAAATATTTATAGAGGTTTGAATTAATAAAGCGTAGTAAAACTTGAAAATGTTTATTAATTGTAGCATCAACAATGTATGAAAGCTTTCACCCATTTAAAGCAATCATTATCAAAATCATAAATTAAAATAGTGACTGATAAATTTAAATTTTTATTTATTCAATCTTGTATAAGAAATATAAAACTACAACACTGAACATCAAATTATAGAGTTTGTTTTAACTTTATGGGTGTGGTCTAACAATAAACAATCTAACAATAAACAATAAACAATCTCTAATCAGGTACCGAGTTCAAGTCCTGGTTTCGCAAGAAAATAGTTCATAGAAATGATGTATTTGAAAGTATTTCAACTAAGAATTACAAAATAATTTATATGTGATCCTGTTACATATAAAATTTATATAGTAAGTTTTCAAAAGTAAAATTAAAACTAACCAAGATAACAAATTATTAATCACTAATCACTGTTGAATTCAAAGATAAGAATTTCTAATTAGAGGATTATGAATGTTTCATTTCTTTTTTTTCATTTTTTTTCCTTTTTTATTTTTTTATTGTGAAAATACTGTACAGAGGGGTTCAATTACATGGGCAAGATAATGAGTACATATCTTTTTTTTAATTTTTATTTTTTTTTATTTTTTGTGAACACATTGTACAGAGGGGTTACAATTACATGGGCAGGTTAATGCATACATTTCTTATCAAGCATTGCAGCCTCCTCTTTTGTTTACCCTTCACATCCCTTCCCAGCCTCCCCCTGAATGTTTCATTTCTGTAATCTTTTTCCTATCAGCAAAATGCATTTCTACTACTAGTCAAAATGGGTAACTTTTAAACAAAAAACCAAGAAAAGAAAAAAAGAAACCTAACCTGTTTTAGAAGGGCACTTTGCTCTAAGAATATTATTTCCAGATTCCCAAGATTCACAATGATTTTTATTCCAAAAACATTTTATTCCTGGCCCAGCATTTTTACAAAGTTCTTCATCTCTGAAAGCTTTACAATTTGGAGGCTTGTAAACAAGGATATCATTAAGTAGTACACTAGAAAATCCACCAAATATATACATGGACCTGTTAAAACAAAACATAGTCTTAAAAAAAATTACCAAGATATTCTGTCTAGTAAATTACTTTTTAAAAGAAAGACAACTATTTTACATTATTTTTAAATATTTATATCAGAGCCATTTTTAAAATATATTATTCCTAAAATAGAATATGATATAAAAACATCAGATGAATTATTATTGTAATAGTTCTTAAAAGACTTTCCAGATAAAAGAAAAAGAAACATATCTTTTAGGGAGAAAGGGAACACAGGAATGGAGAGAAGAAGGGTGAGTAAATGTAGTCACTGTATTCAAAGCATACTATGCAAAAAGTGAACTATGTAACTTGTAGGTAGGAACAGGAGAATAAAGGGGGGGCATAGTCCAAGAAGCATTATACTCATTACCTGACTTATACAATTCTAACTCCTTTGTATAACTCCTTACTAATAACAATTTAAAATTTTTATAAACAATAAAAATTTTAAAGAGAAACTTTCCAAGTAACATCTGAAATACTATATAATTTTTTGTTTTTAAGGAAAGACTCTTCCCAATATATCTCTTTATTACTAATGGGAAAAAAGTGAAAATTCGAGAATTAAAATTTTTATCAGAAAAATAACTGCTCTAATAAAGCATGAAACTATTAAGATAACAGTAACTGCCAGACATGGATTTTGGCTTTTGATGTTGAAGCTGGCCTGAAATAAATGCCCCTCCTGCCTCCTGCCTCATGAGTGCTGGGATTTTTATTACTGCTCAACCATACCACGGACGAAATTTCAAAGGTACATTCAGAGTTCTCCTTGTATTTCTTAATCTTTTAAAATAAAATGAAAAGCAGGAGTAAAATATTCAAAAAACTTACTTTCACGTTCCAAGGAGTTTAGATAATACTAAAGTACTTAACACAAATCAGTAACAAAGATATGTGACACATCCTCAAAATAGGAAAATTGTTATGTATAAAAATATTATTAAATATGTATAAAAATATTATTAACCCAGGTGCTGGTGGTTCACACTTCTAACCTAGCTACTCAGGAGGCTGAGATCTGAGTTCGGTTTGAAGCCAATGCAGGCAGCAATCTGCGAGATTCTTATTTCTAATACACTACTCAAAAAAGCTAGAAGTGGCACTGTGGCTCAAGTGGTAGAGTGCTTGCCTTGAGCAAAAGAAGCTCAGTGACAGCACCCAGGCCAGAGTTCAAGCTCCAGGACCTAGGTGGGCGAGGGGGAGATAAAAAATAAATAAATATATATATATATATATATATATATATATATATATTATGATAAGGGAAATGTTCAGAGAATGCTTGGATATTTTTGTACTAAACAAAATAAAAATTATTTTTTATATAATTGTCGTAGAGAAGTTTAAAGGTTTTGTTTCAGAATAAGTTTCATTTATTAGTATTTTGGGAAGTCAATGGATATCAGTTGCAACTTTTCATTGTGCTTAAATTTTTGTATGGAATAGTAGAGAACTTTTACATAATTAGGAAAAGGTAATAAACTTAATAAGTTTAAGTTTCACTGAATTAAACACTTTATGTTCATGAATAAGCTGAACATTTTCTACTGTCACATAAACTCAAATTATTAAATTTTTCTAATGGAAATAAAAATAGTACTAACTTAAAGAAAGATTACTTAATAAACAAGTAACCTAATTCCCTCACAAACAAGCACGATACTAAAGTTTAGCGATGTCAGGAAACTTGATAAAATTATAGAATTAATTTGTAATAGAACTAGAACACAGATCTAATTCTCACTGTCTTTATTCTTCTAGATAGAAACAGGAGGCAAGTCTCTATTACTGCACTTAAATCTTTAAAAACCTTCATCAGAGCCAGGCGCTGGTGGCTCACGCCTATAATCCTAGCTACTCAGGAGACTGAGATCTGAGGATCACGGTTCAAAGCCAGCAGGGGCAGGAAAGTCCGTGAGACTGATACCTCCAATAAACCCCTAGAAAACCAGAAGTGGCTCAAGCAGTAGAGCACTAGCCTTGAGCTGAAGAGCCTTAGGGACAGCGTCCAAGCCCAGAGTTCAAGCCCCATGACCAACCAAAAAAAAAAAAAAAAAAAACCTTCATCAGATAAATATCTTCACCTGCTCTCTAGTAGAAGAAAGAAGATGACTTTAAGAAATAAATGAACTCTTATCTCAGTACTTTTCCTTGGCAATAACTATAAACAAGAAAATATATTTTAAAAAAAAGAGTAGGGCTATAAAAATCAAATGCCATTAACTATAATAATTTCAAATGATTTTCAAGAAGAATATCAGTAACTGTAACCCCTCTGTACAGCATCTGTACAAGAAAATAAAATTTAAAAAAAGAATATCAGAGTGTGTGACGAATACAAAGTCTTGTAATATTATCGTCCTAAGAATTCAAAATGAGTTTCATTTACCCATTAATGACTACGGCAGAATGTCCAAATCTGTTAACATCTCTATGAAGATTTGGTTTTGGTAATGTTTTCCATTCATCACAAGCTAGAAAAAAGAAAACAGAAAAACAAAGAATAAATACAGGAAAAAACATTTAAAATGTGACCAAATTAAAGATATAATACTTAGAATCAAGCAGCAAAAAAGACTTACTAATTTAATTTCCTTTGTATATATACAATTTGTTGAAACAATGTATAAAAATAGGATCATAAGAATAAAATATGTAAATTTAATAATTTGATATATTTAAAGAATAGCTTATTTTATGTAGAATGGAATAATTTCAATTGCAAAATCTGCACAAATAGTGAAATTGCCTAACTCATCAGAAAAGAAAACTGGGTATGAAAATAGTGCCTCCAAATTGACATATATGGTAACATACATTCGGAGATTTCAAATAATTCAGCATTCACTGACCAGACATTCTTAAGGTACTATATTAAGTATCATCTTCTTAAATATGCCACATGTTAAAAGACAGGCCTTGTATTTAGTTTGGGCATAGATGAATGGATCAAAAAAATGTGGTATATATACACAGTGGAATTCTATGCCTCCATCAGAAAGAATGACATTGCCCCATTTGTTAG
The DNA here is from genome assembly GCF_019054845.1 of Dipodomys spectabilis. Lineage (NCBI taxonomy): Eukaryota > Metazoa > Chordata > Mammalia > Rodentia > Heteromyidae > Dipodomys > Dipodomys spectabilis. Next base: position 1,615,756 of record NW_024870802.1, read on the forward strand.
GAAATGGAAAAGCTTGGAAAAAATTATATTAAGTGAAGTAAGCCAGGCCCAAAGAAACATAGGTCCCATGGTTTCCCTTATTTGCAATATCTAGTATATGTATGAGTCAAGCAGAAAAGGTCAGATAAGATGATGTTAGGGAAATGAACCCTAAGATATGTATTCAAATGTTTTTTTTTTCTTTCATGGGATTGTTTCTAACACATTTATAAGATTATTTCTTTGTTGCTTTGTATGTCCTTCCCTCCCCCACAGTATAACCCCTGCTTTCACTGTATGTGATGTCGGTATAATTTGTGGAGGGGAAAGGGAAAAAACACATCGTTTAAATAGGGATACAGGTAGACCCATTGCAACAATGAGATGTATAAGTCGTTATGTCAAAAACGAACTTTACAACTTTGGGGGGGGAGCGGGAGGATTGGGTGGGGGAGCGGGGGGTGGAGAGGGGAGATTGGGAAGGGATGGGAAGGGGAAACAAAGGAGGAGGCTACAATGCTTGATAAGAAATATACTCATTATCTTGCCCATATAATAGTAACCACTCTGTACAGTATTTTCACAATTTAAAAAAAAAAGTTCAGAAGCTCTTCTACATAAGAAAATAATCTTTGAAAGTCAGTTTTTAGATTTAAAAATCTTTAGATGTAAAAGTTAAATTAATTTTAATAAGTTTTCATGCTTATAACAAAAAGAGAAAAAAAAGTCTAAACAAGAGACAGTGTCAAATTTGTATCAGACACCCCCACCATGTTGTTATAGGAATGGAAATGACATAGCCTGCCAGGTACCCATGGCTCATGTCTGTAAACCTAGCTATTTAGGAGACTGAGAACAGAAGAGCAGTTCAAGACAAGACCTGGCTGAAAAAATTCACAGGACTCCTTTTCAACCAGTGATGCATGCCTGTCATCCTAAGTTATATGGGAGACTGAGAATTGAAGAACTGTGGCTGTAAGTATCCTGAGCAGAAAAGTTCCAACGATTCCATGTTGACAAAGGGAAGCTGGACATGGTGGCACATTCCTGTTATACCAGCAATGATGGAAAAGCTAAAATAGATGGGTCAATAGCCCAAACATGCACAACAGAGTGATCTGATCTCACAAATAATCAGTGCTAGCTAAAAAGGGCTCGAGGCATGGCTGAAGTGGTAAAGTACTTGCCTGGCAAGCGTAAGTTACTGAGTTCCAACTACAGTACTAACAGAAAAAAAGGCACAGCCTCTGCGAAAAATAGTTGGCACACCAAAAACTTAAGCAGAAGTAGTAAATAACCAAGACATTCCATTTCTGGTTATATATATTTAAAAAATGTAGAACTTAAACAAGTACACATACATGTATATATTTTTACATACATATATATCATCATATATATATATATATATATATATATATACAAAATACTCAAAAGACAGAAACAAACCAAATAAATGCTCATCAACAAGATAAATGAGTAACAAATTCATATATACATACTATGGAATATATTCCAACCATAAAAAGATGATGTACTGACACAAGGCATATCATGGATAAACTACAAAGACATATTAACTGAAAGAAGCCAAACATAAAAGGCCACATATTATATGACTTAAGAAATATTCTGAACTGTACAACCAAAATGATAGTAGTTGTCGTCAATGAATGAATGAGGAGAGACTGCTTAATGTGCATGGGGTTTCCTTTTCAGGCAATGAAAATGCTGTAAAAGTAGAAGTTATAGTTAAACAAAACTGTCAATATGATAACTGCTACCAAATGACTTTTTAAAATAGTTTCATGTTGCTAGGCACTGGTGGCTTACACCCATAATCCAAGCTACTCAGAAGGCTAAGATCTGAGGATCATGGTTCAAAGCCAGCCCAGGCAGGAAAGTCCCTGAGACTCTTATCTCCAATAAACTACTCAAAAAAGCTGGAAGTAGTGCTGTGGCTCAATGAGTAGAGTGTTAGTATTGAGCACAAAGAGTCTCAAGGACAGAGCCTAGGTCCTGAGTTCAAACTCCAGGACCAGCAAATAAAAAAAAATAGTGTTAAGTGATTTTCACTGTAGTCAATGTAAAACTGCTCACAAGAGAAAAACTATTTGAACTATACCCCTAAAATGAAATGACAAGCATAATTGATGTTTGCCCAAGTCTATAAAATAGTCAGCGAAAATCAACTGATCAAAAACTTGTCTACTTTTTGTTTTCCTTTCTTTTCTTGTGGTGCTAGGGATAGAACTCCAGGCCATTCCCATGCCAAGAAAGTGTTCAATCACCAAGCCACACCTCTAGCTCATCAAAACATACAACTAATATGAATGAGCAAAGCTCAACACTCAAAAAAACCTCCAAGATATTTTCTTCATTTCAGTGAGTTTCATCTTAGTAAAATCATATTTGTTGGCATATTTTAAAACTGTGAATGTCTCAAATAGCCATGCTAAAAATTCCACTAAATGTTCTTTAAAACACCTATTTATAATAGTATACTCTGAAATAGGATCAAGAGTAAAAGAGTAATAATGCTGAATGTCAGTGTTACATCCTATTTAATTCTCAAAACAACTCTGAGGAATATTCTTGTCATGTTCTTATAGATATCAAAACAAAATCTCAGAGGTTAGTAACATCCTCATTGTCAAGAATAGGGAAGAAATAAAGAATAAGATAGAATTTGTGAACTGAACCACATATAACCAAGCTAGCAATGAGACACTTGTCAATATGGTTGATATAACAAAGATAGCCAAAGACACAGATGCCCATCACTCATTTGCTGAAACTTAAAGCTGTAGCAAACTGGCCAGGCACCAGTGCCTCACGCCTGTAATCCTAGCTACAAAGGGGGCTGAGATGTGAGGATCACAGTTCAAAGCCAGCCTGGGCAGGAAAGTCCATGAGACTCTTATCTCCAATTAGCCACCAGAAAACTGGTAGTGGTGCTGTGGCTCAAGTGGCACAGTGCTCGCCTTGAGCTGAAGAGGCAAGGGACAGTGCCCAAGCCCAGAGTTCAAGCCCCACAAATGACAAAAAAAAAAAACTGTAGCAAATTAAGAAAGTATGCCACTCATCTACTGAGAGTTCCATATATGGAACCAACCCAGATGAATGGATCAAGAAAATGTGATTATATATATATATATATATATATATATATATATATATAAAATATAAATAATGGAATTTTATGCCTCCATGAGAAAGAATGACACCGCCCCATTTGTTAAGAAATGGAAAGACTTGGAAAAAATTATACTAAGTGAAGTAAGACAGACCCATAGGTCCCATGGTTTCCCTTACTTGCAATAACTAGTATCCATCTAGGATAAACTTACCAGACAAATAGAAAAGGTCAAAAGCTATGCACATATGACCATGTAAGATGGTACTAAGCAAAATGAACCCCAAGATAGAAACTCAAGAGGGTTTAATTTTTGTTGTTGTTGCTTTTAGCATAATTATAATGTATTATGTGATTTCTTTTGTTTCTTTCATATGTTCTTCCCTTGGTATAACCCCCATTTTTTTTCACTATATTTGATTTGGGTACCCTGCATCGTGGGGAGGGGAAGAGAAATAACAAAATGCTGAAACAAGGACACAGGCTGAACCATTTTAACAATGAGGTGTACAAGACACTATGTTAAAAACGAACTCTACAACTGGGGGGGGGGGGTGGGTAAGGGAAGAGTTTGGGATGTGGGGAGGAAAGGAAAGGCTGGGAAAAACAAAGGAGGGGTAACAATGCTCAAGAGGAAATGTACACATTACCTTACTCATGTAACTGTAACCCTTCTGTACAGTGTCTTTACAATAAAATATATATATGTATATATATAAAAGAAAGTATACCATGGTAAAGGAATATTCTAGCTAGTACAATATATCATATATTTGAAAAGTAAGTGGAAAATAGAAAACATAACCATTTGTAACCATAAACCACAGGAATTTCAAATCTACTGCTTAGCTTAGCTTTACTGAATTTTAGAAAATTAAAATGAAAGGTTAAGATAGAGGTCTCTTTTGCACCAATTAGAAGTTTGTTGTTCCAAGGTCAAGGCTCCTAAGAATATGACCCTGACATATGGAATAAAATATTCATTCCTCCTATCTCAAATTTCAAATTTCCAATTTTTCCTGCATCTGACACTTTTCACCTTACCTTCCTAAAGGTAGCTCTCACAATCTGCATGATACAACACAAAATCTTCTCTTTCTTTTTGCTTTTTTCTTTTTGCTTATGTGGTGCTGAGGAATCGAACCTAGGGCCTCAGGCATGCAAGGCAAGCGCTCTACCACTGAGCCACCTTCCTAGCCCCCACAAAATCTTCTCTACAATAAGATATGTGCCTTGCTCAGAATGTATTCTCATCTCCCCTACAGGCCACTGACCAGATTCAGTGGTTAGGCTAAGTTAGATATAACTCATCCAGGTACATGACATGCTAACGAGAAAATATAACTCAATAGATCTAAGGATAACATATATTAGTAGAAACTGGGAAGCACAGAAGCAATCACATTCAGAGGGGAACCTGATCAAGGTAGCAACAATCTCATTACTGAATTAGTTTACTCATCTGAGAGCACTCTCCAAGGAAACAGGATTCACTTCTTTGACAAGGATGCAAAAGATGATACAAACTTGCTGTTAAGACTGACTTCTAGAAACATATAAAATACAGCCATGCTAAGTTAAGAGTAAAATGCAAAGATTTCTATAGCCAAAAGTAGAGCCAGAGATTAAAAATCTAAAAGTAAGCCAGGCCCGGGTAGCTCATGCCTGTAATCCTAGCTACTCAGGAGGCTGAGATCTGAGGACAGCAGTTCAACACCAGCTCCAGCAGGAAAGTCCGTGAAACTCCAATAAACCACCAGAAAACCGGAAGTAGCACTGTGGCTCAAGTAGTAGAGCACAAGCCTTGAGCTGAAAAGCTGAGGGACAGCGCCCAGGCCCAGAGTTCAAAAATCTAAAAGTAAGTAAGTATTTGCTGGCATTGATACATTATTTAATGTCAGAAAATCTACCAGATTATTTTATCTATATAAAAAAAACCAGAGATATGCATTTACAAAAGCCAGAGAAATGTAATAATGGAGGGAAAATGGCAGATCTAAGACTGTGATGGCTAAAACTGTAATGGCTCTCTACACTGACAGTGGGCAATGCAACAAAACATCACAATATAATGCAATGTTATAATGTAAGCCACTTCTGAAATGAAGAACTGATTGTTAGTAATGATCCCCACCTCTAGTCCTCAGTTCCACCCATACCTGAGCTCCTCCCTGCCCTGGAGCTCCTGACATACAACTGACCACTCCCTCTCCAGACACACCTGAGCACACACCTACCTCACTTCCTGCCCCCAGATCTTCCTGCTACCTGGATAGGGACAGGTGCCAGGTGCTTCCTCTCCCAGGGAGATATGGCCCCTCTAATAAACCTTATAATAATCTTCCTCCTGTGCCTGATTGACTCTACATGGTCCCCTGGGATTCCTTTGTCTGATAAAATTCAAAACTCTGAGGCCCAAAAAGCTATGTAAATATGACCATAAAAGATGATGTTAAACAAAATTAACACCAAGAGGTTTTATCTTTGTCACTGTTGTCTTTAATGTACTATGTGATTTTTTGTTTCTTTTTTATGTTCTTCCCCCATGGTATAACCCATTTTCACTGTATTTGATTCCAGTGTCCTGCATCTTGTATATACATTTTTCTGATTTGGGGAAGAGAAGAGAAATAACAAAATGCTGAAACAAGGATACAGGCTGATCCATTGTAACAATGAGATGTACAAGACACTAAGTTGAAAATGAATTTTACCACTTGGTGGGGAGGAGTTGGAGAGGTGGGGAGGGAATGGATAGTAGGGGAAAAACAAAAGAGGGGGTAACAATGTTCAATAGGAAATGTACTCATTACCTTACTCATGTAACCCCTCTGTACAGTATCTTTACAATAAAAAAATTCTGAGGCCCATAAGAAAGGACCTTGCAATACCAAACCAAGTATACGTAAGATTTTCCTCAAAGTTATCCACATAATTTCAGTGGGTATGATAGCCTAGAGATAAAAGGCAATGCAAATATTTCAAGTACTGTTGAACACAGGATCTGAACAGTCATTGACATCTGGAAGTGTGAAGTATCATCATTACTTTCTTATACAAACAAAGATATCAGGATATGAAGAAAGAAATGACATCCTGGATAAATTCTAGCAGAAAATGGGTCCACAGATTTATTTATTTTTTATTCTTATTTAGTCTTTTTTTTTATTGTGAAAATACCGTACAGATGGGTTACAATTACATGGGCAAGAAAATGAGTGCCTTTCTTGTCAAGCATTGTTGCCTCCTCCTTTGTTTCCCCTTCCCATCACTTCCCATCTCCCCACATCCTGCCAAAGTTGTAAAGTTCGTTTTTCGACATAATGATTTGTACATCTCATTGTTGCAATGGGTCCACCTGTATCTATTTAAACGATTTGTTTCACAGATTTATTAAGAGATCATTTCTTCAGTTCCTGGATATATATTTAATTAAACCTAATGTGGCAAATGCCAAGAGTCCTTACACATTTTTCCTCATATGTCATAGTGAAAACATCTAAGACTGTTATATCTAGACCAATATAAAAATTCTGAAATAATAGTACATTCCAGAGAGAGTGGATAACATGAATTAGTATCACCCTAAAGAACCTAACAGGATAACGGATAGTGGATCTCATCAAACTTTCATTTTAAAAATTTGTTCCTTTAAATTAAACAAAGATGACAATCAACTACCAGCAAGACAAAGCCTAAAGAGTAGACACCACACAAAATACTCATGATGGTTAGAACAGATTAAGATGGCTGTCAAAGTGACAAATGTGTTTTTTTACTAATCCTATCAGAAAAGTTGATTGAAAAGTTTTTCTTCACAAGAAATAGTGAGAGCAAAATATAGAAATATTATATACTCCACAATTTTGCCTCAAGATAATATTCACTCCCCTTTGTTTTGTCATAACAAAGAATACACTTGATCTAATTGGCTTCCTTATGTTGTCCTTGCCAGTCTCAAGGCCCTAAACTCAAGCAATTCTCATTTTTCTCTCAGCCTTGTGAGTTCTGGACTTTAGGCATCTGCTACCACAAGAGGCTTCTCTTTTGAGTTCGGAAAGCAGTACATTGAAATTTTAGGAATACTAAAGGTATTAGAAGGTAATAGAAGACAGTAAAAGTTGTCAGCTCTGGTTAGATGCCAGGAAAACAGCTCTGTTGAGAAGCTAGTATACCCTACAAGCAGCCATGTAGCTAAGGCCACATGAACCAGTACTCATGCTGGCTATTGGTGATGTCAAAAGTAGCATGACAAGCCTCAGTAAAAGAATCACAATAAAGACTATATAAACATGTCAAAAGACATACCATCTACAGTGGAAAACTATCACTATGTTGTTCAGCACATAGGAAATATGAGGTCACAGGTAATCAAGTGACCATGTGTTCAGAATCTTCTATCATTAGTTGACTCCAACACCATTAAGAATAAGCAGGTACTGCAGACCCCATGTCATCCACTACTCTTGCACCAGCATCAAACCCTCATCTTACACTTATGGTCATCTGATGACTCCTCTATGTTCAAATAACAAGAAGAAGAAAATGAAAGTATGTCAGCTTGACCTTTAGGTACTAATAAAAGTCTTAAAATAATAATACGGTAATAAAATTTGTTTACATGTAGGCTATTCGCATTCTTACATTACAGTCTCTTTGATTAATTAATCTGTTTGACTACAATCTATAATTATATGTCCTTGCAAGAAGAAAATACACTTCTGAAGCACACAAAGTCATTATTCATAATCTGTTCAAGCCTAGACAAATGAAAGCAAATTATACATAGTGAATGATATCAAGTAAATTGACACACAAAATAACTTCCATCCTAACCAAAATCACATAATAATAAAGCTGGAGTAAAACACACTCTAAAATATGGGGGTTTTTTTACAACCCTATGATACAAGGTACTTAACCATATATTCAGTACACTTAAAATCAAATCATTAGAGATAATAGTCTCTCATATTACATTACAGCAAACATCTGAAATCTTAAAACCAGAAAGATCCATCTAATTACATTAAGAACTAAAGAATTCAGATATTGGCTTATCAACTGTACAAAATGATGCAGAAAGAAAACACATTCATTGGCTAGTTTTTCTATAAATTCTTATTTTTCCAAGAAAATCTGCATCAAGTATACTTTAAGGTCACTGCCTGAGGTTCTTTTTGATATTCCATAGTATTCATTATATCAGTATTAATACCTAAGGACCAGTACTTAAATCAGTCTTAATTAACTGGCTGAAAAGTTTAAGAAAGCACAGGTAATACATACAAGAGTCAAAATAAAATGACAAAGAAAAACCTTAACCACTTCAATACTTTTAAAAACTAAATTTCTGAATATTGACTAAAATCTTTTTACTTACCTCTTAAACGTTGGTACTTATCTGGAGTTTTGTTTATTCCTTACCTGAGGTCTAAACTTCTGTAATATTCTAAATACACACAATGTCTCTTTGTCTACTTTATTTATAACTATAGCTTTTTCTCAGGATTTTGTGCCTTCAATATTTATGGATTTTTTTATAAATAGCTATGCCAAAGTGGAAATACCTATTTGATTCACAGTGTTTCATTTTTTGTTTGCTTTTGCTCTTGTTCCTTTTGATTCTAAAAAGAAATCAGGGTTTCACGCTGCATCCCATGCAGGCCTGAAACTCATTATCTAGACCAGTCTAGCCTCAAGATCACATTCCTCTTGCCTCTGACTTTTAAGTGCAAGAAATACAATCATGTACCACAACACCTGACTAATGATTGTACAGCATTGAACATAAAATAGTATTTCCTGTTGGCTTCAATAAAGTGATGGTATCATAAATTACATTATTAATATCTTATTCACTAGAATAAATAATTTTTGGTCGCAGTTTATTATATTTTGAATTGTTGCATTCAATCTGCTAATAATTTGCTTGAAATTTTTTATTCTATATTCATGAGTGCTTTCCTCTGACTTTTCACTCAGGGATTTTAAGACCTTTAAAAACTGCTTTTAGTGGATACATTCTTTGGAGAATTTTTACATTCTTTATCTAAAGCAATACTAGAGACGTGTTTAAAAAGACAGAAATCTATCATCACATTCCTTTCTCCTTGATTTATGTCTTGCAGTCACTATTTTCTTAGCAATTTGCTGGAAATTCAAATATACCTCAAAATATTAAATCTACTAATAAAATAATTTTGAGTATCTTATTATGCTAATAAATGCCCTCTTCTGGCCCAAAGACTATTCAAAATTTTTCCTGTTAGATCAGAAGAAAAAAAATCAACAAATTCCCAAAGTATAATAGGATATTGAATAGGAACACAGTAAAGGAGGTAAATTTTTCAACATGCATTATATAAACATATGGAAATATTACAATAAAACCCTCTCTACAATTGTATGTTAATTCAAAAACAAAATAACTTTTTATGACAGTCCTGGAAATTGAACTCAGGACATGTGTGCTATTCCTGCAGGGTTTTTTGCTCAAGGCTAGTGCTCTACCACTTGAGCCAGCTCCACTTCTGGCTTAACTGGAGATAAGAGTCTCACACACTTTCCTGCTCAAGCTAGCTTCAATCCAGCCTCCTGAGTACCTAAGATTACAAGCATGAGCCACCAACACGCGACGAAATATTTTTTAAAAAATAAAATATGAACATAAAAAGGAGGAGGGCGGAGAGAAGGAGGGGGAGAAGAGGAGCAGGGAACAGAGGGGGAAGAGAAAGAGGGGAGAGAGGAGGGGGGGGAAAGGAAGGGAGAGAGGAAAAAGGAAGAGGAGGAGGGAGAGGAGGAGGAGGAGGAGGAACAAACCAAGAAGAGAAATGGAACATGGGGGAGACGGAGTGAAAATTTGGTGGGTGAGGAGCAAAGAGATGCTATTTCTTCCATTAACTACCACGGACAAATGTTGGGGTATGGGGGGTAGCTTGAGCAAAAGTCACAATACTGCCTAAGACAATCAACAAATACGCAATAAATTAGAAAAGATGTGTGGATGATTTTAGGGGTTTTCTTGACCTACAAAGAAACACACTAGCTTTTTCTAGTAGCCAGGCAACTGGAACACTTTATTCACAGAAAAGTGCTGATAATTTCACAAAAGACATTGAGAAATATTGACTAACAGATGCAGAAACTAATAAAATCACATCCAGAAAATGAAAACAATTATGAAGAGAAAAAGTTGGAATTTTCAGCATTTTGTAGAATCATTCAAAAAATCAATTAGGTGATTTCACTCTTACATGAGTTTGTCATGACTTTGTATGCCTTACAAAACTTAATCCATTCTACATGCATACACACATAACTCTCCATAGAATTGAAAAAAACTCATATATTCTATGCTTCATAAATAGTTATATGTAATGTTTTATAGGTACACTGAGCTACAATTATACTAATTACAAACTATTAAGTATAAACACTACAATACAATACCAATTAAAATTATATTACCTCTTCAAATATGAAATAACGTTTTGGTTTTTATTGATTTTGTTTTTAAATAATCATCTATCAACAAATTAATTTCATAAATAAAACTATCATGTTCAAGGAAGTTAGTTTTTAAATTATATCATTAATTAAACCTAATTTGAAAGTTCAACTCTTCTACTTTGTACAAGATACAAAGTATCTCATATAAATCCTATTCTCTCCCCACTTCTGAGATAAAATAATTCAGGAAATTACATTTTCGTATTCATATTATTTCCTATTATCTTTATGAAGAAAAATGTGGTGAACGGGTTGTTTTCATCTTGTTTCAGAATTTCACCTGAATTCTGAATAGAAAACAATGTTTTCCAGAACAATCTTCTTAATCTCAAGAAAGATATCATGGTGGTTTTCTGAAAGTAATAATACCACAGATGATAATAATAATAATGTTAATAGTTTTCAGATTCTAAAAGCTGACTTCAATCTAGATTTACAATTAGCATGTATAATGCATCATACTATATGATACAGGAGATCCATAGTTATTCACGAACTCTTGCTCTGCTATCAACTACATTTCAATGAATAATCACAAAGTATCTGATTATGTAGTCCTGTTAGATTATTTTTCCCCAACTACCTTCATAGAAGATACCAAGATAGAGACATGACTGAAAACCACCAGTATATACCATCTATATCAATCATGTATAATATAGTGGGAACTGTGAAGGCCAAATTATCTTCCTAAATATTCTGGATATTCATTTTATGAAAATTACTATAACAGTAGGGGTAAAAACTGTACATTGTACAACAGGAAAATTTAGCATTATCGCATATATTCCAATTTGCTCATAAATCATATATATAGCACAAATTGGCTAAGTGTTCAAGTATTTTCCAATTAAATACACCAAAAAGGTAAAAAAAAAGTCTTTGCATACCATACTGAAAAAAATAGCAACATAACATTTTCTCCAAAAAAATCACATCTGTTTCAAAGTTGGTTCATTATACAATGCCTATATTTATTTTCACAAACTACCTAACGGCAATGATTACTTTGAAAAACACTTTCTTCTATATGAAAAATATTTTTAGAAAATATTGAAACATTTAATGTACCAAAACAGAAGGATAATGATCCTATGGAAGAACTTTACTGGGAACTCCTACAATCAAATGAGAAAAAACAATTTTAGACTATGTTGAATTATATGGCTGTCTTTATGAGTTTGTTGTTCATATTTTCACAGAAAAGAAATTTAAAATCTAAAGCTATTTGAAACATATTATTCTTCCTTCAGTCTTAAAATAATTTATTGCAAAAGAGCAAAACTGTTATTTGCCTCTATCCATAAAGGTAAAAAATAAATACTACTAAGTTTAAGGTTTATCATATTAAGAATTTAATAAGGAATTTGAAACATTCTAACTTTTAGGAATAGTATAAGCTAGATCTACCCTTTCAGCTACATGATTTTGGATATGTTTTTATTTCTCTTTTCTGTTTAATCTTTTAAAAATAAGGATAGAACACTTTGTTACATGACCTTTGGAGTAGTTACACATTTTGTATATAAATCCCTTTACATAGTACCTATCAGTTAGAAAATTTGTGGCAATTACACTATTTAATAATCTAATCTCTGTTCATCTTTTTTTCTTCCTTTCTGAAATATAACATCTACTTTATCTTAGTAATTTTTTCAGCCACATGAAAATCTGAACTATAATTTTCAATAATATGGAAAAACATAAATAATTACCAGCATCAACTACCAAACAGCTCATTCATAAATTTTTTTTTTTTTGGGGGGGGGTCCGGTCGTGGGGCCTGAACTCTGGGCCTGGACACTGTCCCTCAGCTCTTAAGCTCAAGGCTAGCGCTCTACCACTTGAGCCACAGCTCCACTTCTGGCTTTTTTCTTTTTTGCTTATGTGGTGCTGAGGAATCGAACCCAGGGCCTCATGCATGCAAGGCAAGCGCTCTTCCACTGAGCCACCTTCCCAGCCTCTCATAAATTCTTTATCATAGTACAAATATTGTATGGAAATTCTGAAAAAGCTATTACAAAATTTCAAAATCAGTCTGTGGATTTTTAATAACAACAATAACATTTCTATCATTTTCTTTAAGAAAAATGTTTCATGGGAGAAAAATAGTTGAACAGGAAAACATAAAATTTACATCCACCACTACAAAAATCAGCTCACTGTCTCATCATCACTGCTAAAACATTACAGTGACAGGCTGTTGTCTTGACAGTAACAGAACCTAATAAGGCTACAGTTTTTACTCAGTGCTTCATTCAAACTATTTTTCCAGGCCTCAACACTGATGAATGAGTTTTTAAAAGCTACACAACTTATGGGCAGAGATGGAAGGGAGAAACGGGAAAAGTGAAGAAAGGGGTGACATTGTCCAAAAAAATTAATGTACTCTTACCTGAATTATGAAATTGTAACTCCTCTATACAACACTTAAATAGTAATAATAAAATTATATTTCAAAAAAAGAACCACTGCCAAAAAAAGCTAGACAGTTCTACATTCATCATAATTTATCACTTCAAATTACGATTTCAAAAAGGTAAAGATTTAAATTATGAAAGGTCAGTGATTTGTCACAGATTGAAACTCATAATTTAGTATATTTAACTTTATTAATGAGAATTTATTGTCAAATTGAAACTTGCATAAAGACCAAAGTGTTTTTTAATTGTCATAATTTTCTTTACATGCTCCCACTTAAAATAATTTACCAAAGTAGATTAGGTACATTTATGACCATTAAGATCAAAAGGATATTTCCTATATCTGTTAAGTGTGTAATTCTGTGACCTCTTTTATTTTTATTTATCAACATGCTTCCTTTTACTTTTGATTTTGGTACATTACTTGCTTGCACCACCAATAAATTATCATCTTAGGTACCACTAAGTATATTATAAATTTCAACTACACGTTATCAACAACATAAAAGCACTATTTTCACTGATCTATTGGAAAGCTATTTTCAGTGTTTCAATGACTGTATTCACTAAAACATTCAGAAGCCAGTAAGACTATAGATAGCATGTACTGTATTTCTGGTTCTCTGGCAAAATCTTATTCAGTTACTACCATTCCTAAGTACAAATGCTTTTCCATTTTATCTCAATTTTACTTTTTTCTTCAAATTCCTTTCTCTAGGTTTATCAGATTCTCTTATGTAGTAAATATTACTATAATTTATGTAAGTGGAGTTTGGTTCAGTCCTTCTAAACTTATGTTTGTATTCCTGTTTGTAATTTACATAATTTAACAGCCTTCATATCTATCCAGTAACAAAACAAACATAATAACAAACACAATAAACTGGTATATTGCTGACATGTTGATACAATATTCAAAAGTCTTTAAAAGGATATTAAAATTTATGACTTCCCAGTTCCTCGATCTCTACCAGTAACTCACTCCAGTACTTTTGTTCTCTTGCTTATATACTATTACTGTTGAAATTAAAGAAAATGCCATTCATAATCTATCACTTGAATTTATCTCTAAGGTGACATATACACATTTTATCAATTTATTTATTTAAGATTGCCTACACTGAAATTTAATATTTCCTACTTTGTATAATCCTAACAGATACATACCTATGTCATATGCCAGGAAATCGGCAGAAAAACATTTTGCACCGTTACTCAAGGAAGTATCATTATGGGTATTTCCTCCAAAAATAAGCATAGCTCCATTGATAAGAACAGCTGAATGAAGGTATCTGGCAAACCCACTTTCTTTCAAAATAGTCCTACAGAATAAAATTTTAAAATATATTACAGCATGCTTCATTGCAGATGAACTTTCAAAACATAGTACTAAGTTCTTAAGATCAGAAACAAAAAACTACATTTCATATGAATTTATTGATGAAATGTTTAAAATAGACTATATAGAGAAAAAAAGTAGCTTAGTGGCTGGCAATGACTAGAAAGAAGGGGTAATTGGTAGTTTCTGCTAAAGGCTTTAGCTTCTCCATAGATGGTGGTTAAATCTACCTACTAAAGACCACTGAATTGTGTATGACAAAGGGTGAGACTTATGAGTGTTTTAGTCTAATAACACAAAAGTACAACATGAAATACTGTATTTAATTCTGAAAGTCCATAAAGACACTATTTGTAAGGAAAAATGTGTTATAAAGGAAAAAAGACCTCTCTGACTATATATACATTATATAAATGGTTAAATATGCATGTTTAAAATATGTGAATTTCCATATATCCCCTTACAAATAATCTCCAAAAAAACCCTAGAAATAAAGTTATCTTAGAGGATGAAAGACCTCTACAATGAAAGCTATAGAAAACTGAATGAAATTGAAGACATTGGAAGAACATAAAACATGCCATATTCATAGATCAGCAAAATGAATATTTAGTCATATTAGTCAAATCAAACTACAGAGTCACAAAAATAGAAAAAGGAATCCAAAAATTCATATGGAATTACAAAAAAAGCCTAGTCAAAACAATCCTGAACAATTAGAGCAATATTGAAGATATCAGAAAACTTGAAGAACTCAACAAAACAACATGGTACTGGCACAAAAACAGAAACATAAAACAATGGAATAGTACATACATGAGCTCATAAAGCTCTAGCAATAGGATTCTTGACAAAAATACCAAAAAACATGCATTATAGAAGACAGCCACTTTCACAAGTGATGCTAGGAATATTGGATGTCCCTATGCATGAGATTCAAACTAAAAACCTACTTCTCATCTTGTACATAATCAATTCAAAATGGATCTAAAATGTTAATCTGAAACTTCGGAGTTTTCCTAGTAGAGGGAAAACAATAATTCTACCACATTTTCCTAACCCATTCACTCTTCCTCTCTTTTAAGTGATCATGTTGTATTTCTGCCAACCTTCCCATATCTCCCACTCAACTAACATTTCACTTTCTATTTCACTATGAAAATCAAAAGAACCAAAATATTCACAAGTTCTCATACCTCTACAAATATACCTTCATTTGTATTCCTGTAGCCTGCCTTCTTTCCTATTCATATGAATAAAATTGCCATGAAGCTGCAAGGTAAGAGTTCCTATTTGTTCCCTAGAACGCACTGCTACTTGAGTTCTTAATCATATCTCTAGCAAATTCTAAAACTTTTCACATCTTCTTGATCACTCCTGTCAGGCTACAAACAACTATTTCCTTAAACATTTATAAACTCTCTTGGGCTGAAAGTGTGGCTCTGGTGGAACGGTGCCACCCATGAGCAAGAAAACCCAGTAAGTGCAAGATCCTGAATTTAGGGATCTATACCAGCAAAACAAAAACCAACAAATCCTCTCATACAATCCCCTTACCATCTATTCCATTATTTATATCCTTCCCTTATAATTCACCTACTCAGAAAAGCTATGCTCTTCTCCCATCTTCAGTTAACCCAGGAGAACTAGAATCTTTTACTACCTCCACTCTGAAATTTCCCTTTTTGAGATCAAAAAGAAAATCAGTTTTCCAAATCTCCTGATCATTTCTCAATTTCATACAGGTTGTCTTTCTTACTCAAATAGTTGTGCCAAAGTGTTATAAATTTCAGGGTTTTGAGATCTGGGGATATTTGCAAATATATAATGGGATATCTTAGATATGAGGCCAAAATACAGACATAAAATTTATTGTTTCATATATAGCTTACAATAACCTAAAGCCAACATTATACAGTTTTTTTTAATTTTTCACTTGTACTGATGTGTTGACACTCCAAAAGTTTTAAAGGTATTTCAAATTTAGCACTTGGGTTTGGGGAATTCTCAATCTGTATTACTTTGCCTGTCTACAGCTTCTAACAAATTCTCTCTTTTAAAATGTGTTCTTAGTCTCTTGATTTTCTTATTAACTCACTAACTGTTCATTTTCAACATCCCTTTCTGGTTGTTTCTCTTCTCTGTGAGCAGAAAATTAGGGTCTAGATACTGAAACATATCCACTAAGAAGATAATAAGAATGTTAAAAGTATCTACAGTTGAGTTTCTAAATTTTCCCCTTCACCAAGCAAACTTCTTGGACAAAGTTCTACCAATTAATGCCAATCCAATGTTTTTAGGTCCTGCGACCAAAAGTCGATTCATGTATCACTCCTTTCTCTCTCTCACGTCAACCTCATCATTTAGCCAATCCTTATTAGTTCCACTTTGGAAATACATTCAAAAGCCAACCAAGTCTCATCACCTTCACAGTACATCACTGATCCCAGATGCTACCAATTCTTCCTTAGAATAATATGGTTTTCCTATCTCTACTTTTGTGTTATAATTAAAATACATCAACCAAAATACTCCTAACCACACCTAAGTCAGAGCATGCCACACTTATATTCTGAACCCTTAGTGAACCCATGTGAAAGTAAAAATATGACAATGACCTCTGATACCCTACATGGTACCCCTCATAATATTTCCTACTACTTTCCCCACCATTCTCCAGCACATTCTCCTACAATGATATCCATGCTTGCATTGTTCCAAATGACAAAAGCATTCCTGTCATACGGATATTACACTAGGGACAAAGCTGCTGTCCCTATTCCTAGAACATTTGTTCCTCAGATATTTACAAGGCTCACCCCCACCCAGGTTTTAATCAGCTGTCTGAAGTGAGATCTTCTCTGACCACTCTTTAAATAAAATTCAAAAGTTGATTTTTTTAATTTCTCAAAAGGAAGAATATAAGGTTTAAACAATATGTATACAGTACAAACTGAGACATACTAGTAGGCTTGCAAATACATATAAGAAGGGTTAAAAAAAAACCTGTAAGGTTTAAGAAGTAACTAAGACAATATTAAATGATGGCTATATCTCTTTGGGGCTCATGCAGTGTAATACCATCCAGAAGAAATATATGAGGACTTCTGGGGTATTATAATATCTTATCTCTTAGTTCAGCTGAACAGATGCACATTTTACAAAGACTCTGAAAATACATATGCATGTTTTCATGTATTCTTTGTCCACATGCAATATTCCTCAACTTAGGAAAGGAACTGTTTAAAATAACTATTAAAAAGTAAAATTAGCTGGGCACCAGTGGCTCACACCTATAATCCTAGCTACTCAGGGGGCTGAGATCTGAGGATCATTGCTGTTCAAAGCCAGCCTGGGCAGGAATGTCCGTGAAACTCTTATCTCCAATTAACCACCAGAAAACCAGAAGTGACGCTGTGGCTCAAGTGGTAGAGTGCTAGCCTTGAGCTAAAGTGCTCAGGAACAGTGCCCAGGACCAGAGTTCAAGCCCTACCACCGACAAAAAAAAAGTAAAATTATAACTATTTCTTTATTCTATCAAAATGTGATTTGAACTAAGTATTTAAAAAACCCAAAACTCAGAACATATGATACTTACAAAAACAAAAGTCCTTCTTCCCTATATAAAATTTTGTATTTATTTTTTAATAAATACTGCACTATTTTACTGTATATAGGTACAAATATATGTATATATTTCTATTATTTTCCTCATTAATATGTACCATTAAAATTTCACACTTTAAATTATGTATCTCCATTGCTGGAAACATATTAGAATTATTCTCACACAGAGCTTGAAAGAATCAATAAAATTAGTGAAAATATGTCAGACATTCAATAGTCAAAGAAATATAAAAAGATGAACAGCATGTCATCAGTATTTGTGATTTAATGAATATTTTAAAAATTGTCCTATATCATTTTCCAGAACCTCTGATCATAAAATTTCTTAGAGAAATCACAAGAATTCTAATAACTTCTATATTAAATTAAATTAACTTGTACTAAAAATAATTGCTACTATATTAAAACTAGGAAAAATCATTTCATACAACTAGGTTTCATGTCATAAAAATATTTTTTAAAGAATATGTTACTTCTAAAACACTATGTTGAAAATGATGAACTATACAATATTGGGGGAGGTGAGGAGAGGTTCAGGAGGGAAAAACTGGGAGAAAATGAAGGAAGAGGTGACACTTTCAAAAAGAAATAATTATATACAAATACAAAATAAACAATATGTGACTTGAAGACTTCTTAAAAGTGCAGAATATAGTATCATAGATGTGTTCTCTTTACACTTGTTACTTTACTTTTTACTTTTTTTTTTTTTGTCGGCCGTGGGGCTTGAACTCTGGGCTTGGGCGCTGTCCCTCAGCTCTTCGGTTCAAGGCGAGTGCTCTACTGCTTGAGCCACAGTACCACTTCCTTTACTTTTTAATATCTTTAAAAACATAGTTGAAAACCTTTTTCTCACATTAAAGAAAAGGCTAAGCTGG
This sequence comes from Dipodomys spectabilis, assembly GCF_019054845.1. Lineage (NCBI taxonomy): Eukaryota > Metazoa > Chordata > Mammalia > Rodentia > Heteromyidae > Dipodomys > Dipodomys spectabilis. The sequence continues at coordinate 1,634,650 of NW_024870802.1, forward strand.
GCACCAGTGGCTCATACCTATAATCCTACTCAGGAGGATGAGATCTGAGGATCGCGGTTCAAAGACAGCCAGGGCTGGAAAGTCCGTGAAACTCTTATCTCCAATAAACCACCAGAAAACCGGAAGTGGCGCTGTAGCTCAAGTGGTAGAGCGCTCGCCTTGAGATGAAGAGCTGAGTGCCCAGGCCCAGAGTTCAAGGCCTACAACTCACCAAAAAAAAAAAAAAAAAAAGGCTAAAAAGCACTGAAGCCAAGCAATGTTGATCATGCCTAACTACTCAGTAGGTGAAGATCAGAAACACCACATTTCAAGGCCAGCCAGGCAAAAAAGTTGTCAAGGGCTGGGAAGGTGGCTCGGTGGTAGAGTGCTTGCCTCACATGCATGAGGCCCTGGAATCCACCTCAGCACCACATAAACAGAAAAAACTGAAGTGTCACTGTGGCTCAATTGGTAGAGCACTAGCCTTGAGCTGAGGAGCTAAGGGACAGTGCCCAGGCCCAGAGTTCAAGCCCCATGACCGACCGACCAAAAAACAAAGGTTGTCAAGACTCCAACTCAACCAATAAAAAGCTGAATGTGACATTGTATCTTTGTCATCCCAGCTACAAAGAAAGTATAAATATGTGTATCAAAGTCTAAGCTACATAAGCAAAAATGTCAGACCATAATTGAAAAATAAATAAAGCAAAAAAGGACTAGTGTATGGCTCAAGTGGAAGAGTGGCTTACCAGCAAGTATAAGGTCCCTGAGTTCAAACCTCGGTACTACCAAAAAGAAAAATAAGTTGAAATTTCTACTGCAAGATTTAAATGATAATGTAATATATTGTACACACATGAAACTTGTGCTTTATCAATAAAAGACCAAGAAAAGTTGAGGTTTCTATTACTGTAGAAATAAAAAAGAAAGAACAGTGAAGGTGTATGTAGGCCTCTTGTTGTAAGTTCTATAAACTTGTGCAAAACATTCTGAAAATGTTGAAAAATGTCTCATTTTACAAAGCCCTTAAACAGTAATGTTTAAGTTTCAAAGTAAAGGGTAAGATCAATGAAATAAACACACTAACAATATAAGAGGAATCATTTTTCAGAAACGGGAGCTCTTATAAACCAAGAATGCTATTTCTAGGCAAGGCACTATGGCTTATACCTGAACTCCTAACTACTCAAGAGGCTGAGATCTGAGGAACACAAATCAAAGCTAGACTGGGAAGAAAAATCCCAGACTCTTGTTTCTAATTAGCCAGCAAAAAGTCTGAAGTGGAACTGTGGCTGAAGTAGAAAAGTAACAACTTGGAGCAAAAAAAAAAAAAAAAAAAAGCTGATTTCAAGTCCTAGATCTGGCAAAAAAGAAAAGAAAAGAAAAGAAATTCTGCTTCTTTTTTAGTCTTCAATTAAAAAGAAACCAGACCTAACTACTTCTCAAGTCATGAGAGAATAGCAATATCTTTGAGTAAATCCTGAATTTTTATGTCTCAATCCTTTTCCAAAAAGAAATATATATTTTAATTGATGAACATTAAAAGTTAACACTCTATTGGGATGCCAGAGTATTATAATCTAGTAGCATACAATTTTAATCTGAGAACTGAAATCAACATAGATTTCTATGTTAGATAAATCATGAAGAATGACATATATACCAAAATGTACAAAAATCTTGTGTGTAATTCAATGGATTACACACAGTGAACACACATGTGTAATCACTTAAGAAAATTTCCTTCTTACCTCTCAGTTACTGCCTGATGCTTTTCAGACAACACTTAACATGATTTCTAAGGATAAAGGCTAATAGTTCTTGGTGCCAAACACTGGGGTTATAAATAAAATCTTATACTGTGTATTCTTTTGTGTCCAGTTTATGTTGCTTAATATTATATTGAAATAATACAACTGTGTAGGTTCATACAGAAAATTATTTCATTGTTATTGCTGAACAACTTTCTAGCATACGAATATACAATTAATTTATCCATTTGAACTGTTGTTGGACATTTCATTTGTGTCTAGCTGGTGACTATAACAAAGAGCATTGCTATTAATGGACTGACCATATAACTGTAATAGACACATGTTTGCTGGATATATACGTAAACATAAAATTATAGAATATATGCATTAGTTACCTATATATGTATTCACATTGAGCAAGTTCAGTCTAAAGTTTTTTAAGAGTATTTCTACCACTTTATACATGCTGAGTATTAGCAATCTTAAGTTTTAGCAATTTAAGTGGATAAGTAGCGGTCCTATTATTCTGTCAATTTTATCAAATAATGCTTCATTATAGTATTTATGCAAACGCAGAACTATTCTAACTTTGAGGTTGATGCTTGACTTAAATTGTCATTTTCCTGATATTATAAAATATCTATATTACCTACAGAGATAGATAGATAGATAGATACACTAGATATATATACATATATATGCTATACTTTGGTTTAGTCATTTGCTTTAGTGATTTAGTAATTTACTTTCAATTTTTCTGAATATCTTTATTCAAGGTCTATCTTTCTAAGCAACAGATGGCTAAAATATGCTTTTAACTGAAAGTATTTTCTTAAAAATTAGGAAAATTAGAATACTAATTTTCTTTAATTCAGAATAATTAATAATCTGTTTGAAGTTAAATACACCATCTTATTATTTTCCCATTGATATATCTGTTTTGATCCTTTACTATGTTATTTTTGCCTTTGTGCAGATTCACAAATTATCATTTATTATTCTCATTTTCTCAGCTATTAGATAACAGGTGCTTATTAGACAGCAGGTGTTTTACTATTATTTTCATTTTTACTTAATGATTACAAAACAAACCCTTTGCCATTAGCTAATCAGCGGATTTTATTAATTATCACATGATACAACTCTCACATATTTACTAAACACTCATTTACCTCTCTTCCTAAATAATGTGCCATTATTTTCATGTTTAAATTATAGATTCAAGTCTCTTGCAATTATATTTTATATGATAATCATTCAGATTTCTCTTCTTTCTGGAATCATTTTTATTCTATTTCAATTCATTTTATTTTTTGAAGGACTGTTGTTGTCAAATTCTATCTTTATTTGAAAACATCTTTGTCTTGTTTACTTTTTTTAAGGTTTTTTTTTTAAGTCATTAGTATAGAATTAGGCTGATGTTTGCTTTGAACCATTTGCATCATGCTTTCTGAATTACTTTTTTTGTTTGTTTGTTTACTTGTCAGGCTTAGTATTGTCCCCAAGACAAGAATGTTTTCATTTTTCATGTTTTTGTAAGTTTTATTACTTTGAATGCTTTGCTATTTTTGTTTTGTTTATTCTGGTTCATGGGACTTTTACTTAGGACCTGAATATTGTCCCTGAACTTTTTCACTCAAGGCTAGTGCTTTACCACTCTCGGCCACATTTCCACTTCTGGTTTGTTTTTGGTTTTGTTTTGTTTTGTTTTTGATGGTCGTGTGGTTTGAACTCGGCTTGGGCGCTGTCCCTATGCTCTTCAGCTCAAGGTGAGCGCTCTACCATTTGAGCCACAGCGCCACTTCCGGTTTTCTAGTAGTTTATTGGAGGTAAGAGTCTCAGGGACTTTCTTGACAGGGCTGGCTTTGAACTGCGATCCTCAGATCTCAGCCTCCTGAGTAGCTAGGATTACAGGCATGAGCCACAGGCACCCAATTCCACTTCTGGTTTTTTAGAGGTTAATTAGAATAAAGAGCCTCACAGACTTTACTGCCTGGCTGGCTTCCAACCACAATCCTCAGATCTCAAACTCCTGAGTAGCTAGAATTACATGCATGAGCCACTGGTATCCAGATCTTGAGTGTTTTTACTTGAAGAAATGGTAAAACTTTGAGAAGATATTTATCTAAGCTGACATAAATGTTGCTCAATGTAAAATATATCAAAGTATATAAGCATGTAGAATTTTTGAAATTGTATGCACAGCTAAAAAGTAAATTTAGCTTCAATTTTAAAAATATAAATTTTACAATAACAAGTCTAAGTCTGAGTGGTTTTGTTATACTTATCCTCTTTAGTGTTTATAGAAATTCTTCAGTCTGATGCTTGGTACTTTTTGGCACTTTTGAAATAATATCATGCATATCCCAAAAGAAAAAGTTTTATAATTTTATCTTTTTTGCAAAAAAAATAGAGAGTTAAAGTATATATATGAAAGTGAAAGAGTTAGAACAAATCACAGTTTAGTGGAAAAGTTTTTCCTCAAAATATCTACAGGAACTTCATGCTAGAAGTCCAAAAGAGTTTATACTGTCTAAAATAAAAGTCATTTCTCATATTTTACAAAGGAATGAGTATAAGAAAAATTCTGCATTGACACTTCAATATCTATAAGTTCAGTAAGTGAAAAATTAGTAATATATAATCATAAAAAGAATGATATGGATATAAGTAGGAAACTACAGTGCATTGTATTCAGAAATTGACATGCTGAGCTGAAACCCATTTGAACAAATATTTAAAGATAATGCAAATAAAATTTGTAAATGACAACAGATATATAATACACAATTCATAATCCTTTGGGAAAGCACACTGAAATATTAGTAAGATACCCTAGTCAACCCATCACAGGCAAGAGCAAAAATCCTGACAGTTATCAAGCAAGTATTAAAGAGAATACAAAGAAATATGAACGCTCATACCTTGCTGTAAATAAAGTTTTGTTCATTTCCTACACAATAAATTTGAAAGCACTAATACACTCAGACATAACAACTGCACTTTTAAATATATATCATAGAAAAACCTTTCCATGCACATGTGATGACTAGTAAAAGGTATGTAGTGTAGTAGTTTTTATAGCAACAAAAAGGGAAAACAGACTTTAATGACACAAGTTATGTATTTCATGAGAAGTTAATCAACAAAAAACTTTTTTATTAACATAAATATTAATAAAAGTATAACAAAGAAGAAATATGGGGGCAGATGATATCAAACTTAGAACTGTACTAGTAAGCAAATTTACTCACTAAAATGAATGACATCATTATTTACTATAAAAATGTATACATATTTTATGGCATTATAAACTATTCTAAAATGAATCCATTTGTAGAGATGATAGCTACACATTATTTTGTACTGTTGTTAAATGGAAGCATGCACTATAGTTGCAATACAGACTTTTTAAGTCTAAAAATTTTTACTGTGAAAGTATTTACTAAATACCACTACTATACAAATATAAAATGCAACTATTGTCAGATTTTTCATCATACTTATACACCATCTACTCACCAAGTCTTAGTGTTAACTTCATACTTATAAAGATCATCTACCAATCCATATTTATTGCCTGGTAATGCTTTATAGCCTCCATGAACATAAATGGACTTCGTTATTTCATCATACACACTTGTATGGCCATATCCACCTTGTACAATAGCTCCTTTAGTTTCTGGAACAAGCCAAGTGTTGGATGCTATAAAAGAAAGAAAGTAAGCCATGAAAATTAAGTTGGATTTAAAATGATGAGTAATGTTATCATCAAACTACCAACAAGTTAGTTCTAATGACACACTTTATGAGCAAATACAGAATACCTAGCATTCATGTATTAAAAATATGCCTCGTGCTATATTAGGTGCCAAGACTGAAACAGAGTAGCACTGGTTCTTGCACAAATAAAATTAAATTCTGAAATACTGAAAATATTTTTGTGTATGCAAGAAAAAAAGAGACTTTAATCCTATATACTATGTCCAAAAATAGCGCTACATAAAATAACAAATATTTAATAAATACTTTTTGAGAACCTTTTGTGTGACAGTTTAAGTTAAATACTAAAATTATAAAATAAAAATGATAAGATCACTGCCCTTGACAGACTAAAATCAACTGAACACGTTTAGTTCTGTGCTGGTCCTAAAAACTGAATTTTTATTATTTGCTTTACAACTTCATTACTCCATCAGTAGCAAGAAATTACAAAACAAGAAAAAGAAATGTTATTCTGCTTTTGTTTATAGCAGCAGGAAAAGTAAGGTAACTAGCATACAAAATGACTGTGGTGGTAGAAAGTGGCACCGTAAGTGTTGGGGAACCAATGTAATCCTAAATCCCTGATTATATAACAGCTTCAAGATTTCCAGGCGATTCTTCCCATTTGGTGTCTCTAACCCTTCTAGCAACCTTGTAATTAATCTACTTGCTTTAGCTAGAAGACACTTTGATGCTGCTAAAGATTCACTGATATGCAAGGCATACTTCAAGAATATGCAGATAAGCCAGGTGCTGGTGCCTGTAATCCTAGTTACTCAGGAGGATGAGATCTGAGGATTACAGTTCAAAGCAAGCCCAGCAAAAAAAAAAAAAACACTCTGATATCCAATTAAGTACCAAAAAGCCAGGAATGGAGCTGAGGCTCAAGTGTTACAGTGCAAGCTTTGAGCATAAAAACTCAGGCACAGCTTCCAGGTCCAGAATTCAAGCCTCAAGACAGGACCCAAAAAACAGACATTTATTTGAACTCCAAAGAGTATATAACTTTTAAAAATTACAGAAGTAATAGTCAAAATCACATAAAATTAAAATGGATGCTAAAAAATTAAAAGTTCATATAACGTGAAAAAAAGGGAAAACATGGAACACAGACAAACCTTAATAAAATAATACACTTAAATTTAAGCATCAATAATTAATGCAAGGAAAATGATAACAAAAATTAATTATGTAAAATCTCCAATCAAAAGCAGATAGTAAAAAAAAAATGAGAGAACTAGAGAGCAAAATCAAAACTGCATAGTTAGACCAAGCATATTGATAATTTCTTTAATTACAGATGTCCTAAACACACCAACTAAACAATATGGCATACCATATATAAAAAAGCCAAATCCAATCATTTGATATCAAAGATATGAGACAAAAATATACAGAAATATAAAACTGAGTACACAGACTGAAAATAATTCAATAATGGCACATAAATAATATAGCTTTACTACGAATGTTAAAATGCAAAACTATTTGGCAAGTGTGGTAGCTGAAGCCTGTGACAGTAGTTAATCAAGACATTTTGACTTATTTTCACAATAAAAAATAAATAAAAATGTTTTTAAAAAAGACATTTTGACTGAAATTGAGAGGATCATGGTTCACGGTCAACTCAAGCAAAGATATGTATGATCCTATCTCCACCTATAAAAATCTGGGTATGAAAGTTCAAGCCTACATGAAAGCTCAAAGTTACATGGAAAATGGAATTAAGAAGTTGCAAGAAGCAAAACCCTAATCAAAAGATAATGAAAGCAAAAAGGACTGGGGATGTGGCTCAAGCAGTAAAGTGTCTGGTAAGCAAGCACAAGACTCTTAGTTCAAATCCCAGTACCACTAACAACAACAACAACAAAAAAAAAATACTTAAAATTCAATGAGCTGCAGTAATTTGGTAAGGGGTATATAATTCAAAGACACCTAAACCATGGCATTTCATTCTTAATAGGTACAATTACACCATGAGCAATGGGTACTGACTTACTGGAATTATTTTTAAATTAGAAATCCCCATTACAAATTCCTCATTCCCATCTCTAACACATGTGGCTTAGAGATCTGTATTTTCAGATATCATTTTGTTAAAAGTCAATGTTCAATTTATACTTAAAGTTCACTCCAGACTTTGTTTTTAATATGTGACATTAAAATCATAATCAGGTAACAGAGACTGAAACCATGGTTTTAGATCAGCCTAGGCAAAAAAGTCAGTGAGACCCCCCCAATCTCAACAAATAATCTGGGCAAAAACACGAGATCCTATCCAAAAACATAACAATAGCACAGTTACCAAAGAAGCAGGTATAAAGCCCTAAGTTCAAATCCCAGTACCATTAAAAAAAATAGCTCAAAGTCACATACAGTCACATTTAACAAAGAAAACATTGCCTTGGTAATAAAATTTTGTGTGTGTGTGTGTGTGTGTGTGTGTGTGTGTGTGTGTGTGTGTGTGTGTGTGTGTGTGTGTGTGTTTAGTACCGGAGCTTAAACTCATACTCTCACTTGGCTTTGTGCTCACAACTGGCACACTACCACTTGACCCATACCTCCAGGCTAGCACAAAACATTTTAATTGGAGATAGAGTCTGCAGACTTGTTTGCCTGTGCTGGCCTCAAACCTCTTTCCTCAGATGTTAGCCTCCTGAGTAGTGAGGATTACAGTATGAACCATTAGCACCTGGCAAATCTAATGGTCTTCAAATCTGCTTTAGTACTGGATTCACAAATACACTTCTCATATTCTAAAAGCATGAAAAATACTAAAGCAAAACCTTATATTCACCTTGAGACTCACATTGAGATTCTTGGAGAGTTTATGAGCTATTGCCAATCTAAAGTGAAATAAATTTCCCTCAGGACTAACCAAGAAGAGTTTTATGGTACAAGTCAGTAAAACCCTCCACATAATTCCCCCTCTGAGACTTACAGATTCTCTAAAAGTTCTAATTCTAAGTTTAGCAAAAGAGGACAAACAAATGTTTCTGGTACTGCAGCAACATGATCATAGTTTATTTCTGAATCTTCCCATTCTCCTAAGGGGAAACATATAACGCAAAAGGAAAATGTGACAGAGTATAGTGACTTAGTAAAGGAAGGGAAAAACAAAAACAAAACTAAGAGAGTTTAAAAAAAAATTCTCGCCAGGTGCCCGTGGCTCATGCCTGTAATCCTAGCTACTCAGGAGGCTGAAATATGAGGATCATGGTTCAAAGCCAGCCAGGGCAGGAAACCAGAAATGGCATTGTGGCTCATGGGGTAGAATGCTAGCCTTGAGCTGAAGAGCTAGGGGGACAGCACGCAGGCCCAGAGTTCAAGCCCCACAACCGACAATTTAAAAAAAAATCTCACAAACTACAGATTGTGTTTGAATGTTAAAAAACATTAGGATTACAGGCTGCTGCCTGTAATCCTAGCTAGAAGGCAGAGATCTGAGGATAGCCTATTTCAGCCAGCTTGGGCAGGGAAGTCTATGAGATTCTTATCTCCAATTAACAAACAAAAAAACAGAAGTGGAGCTGTAGCTCCAGCCTTAAGTGAAAAAAAAGTTCAGTTATAGTGACCAGGCCCTGAGTTCAAGCCCCAAGACAAACACAAAAAGAAAGAAAGGAAGGAAGGAAGGGAGGGAGGGAGGGAAAGAAGAAAGAAAGAAAGAAAGAAAGAAAGAAAGAAAGAAAGAAAGAAAGAAAGAAAGAAAGAAAGAAAGAAAGAAAGAAAGAAAGAAAGAAAGAAAGAAAGAAAGAAAGAAAGAAAGAAAGAAAGAAAGAAAGAGGCAGAAAGAAAGAAAGAGGCAGAAAGAAAGAAAGAGGCAGAAAGAGAGAGAGCGAGAGAGAGAAGAAAGAGAAAATAATGAAACCAAGAGAGCCATATAGAGACAGCTAGGTGTAAAACTGAAGATGAGAAACAAAGGAAATGGAAGAAGATAATGGTGGCAGATCTCAAATATTACTACAATCAGTCCATAAAAAAAAAAAAACTGGGGTAGGATGAAACACAAGAGTTCTAACTAATAACACAAAGGACAATAGTGACTTTCAAAAATAGACATGTATAAAAATGTACAAAATAAATGAAAATCACACTACAAAAAATGAATTTACAATACAATGGTTTTCAAATGCTAAATAGAAACAATAATAATAAAAAGGACAGGCAAAGCTATAGTAGGAAAAGACTAACAAAAAGAGAGGACACAATGTAAACATTAGATGAGCTGGAATTCAGAAAAAAAAATTAGCAAGCAAGTAACTTTGTTAAAAACAGATAATGGGGGGGAGGCTGGGAAGGGAGGTGAAGGGTAAACAAAGGAGGAGGCTGCAATGCTTGGTAAGAAATGTATGCATTATCCTGACCATGTAATTGTAACCCCTCTGTACAGTATGTTCTCAAATAAAATAAAATAAAATTTAAAAAAAAAAAAAAGAACAGATGATATTTTCATATACAAAAAAAAAAAAACAGATAATAGTTGCTGATGTACATAATTGCAACTTTCATAAAACATAAGTTGCATACAAGAAGAAATAGAAATAGTGTAAATTTTTTAATGAATTCAACTTTCAAAAAAAATAGATCAAAATACAAAACAAAAATCAGAAAGCTTAATCAATAAAGTGGATTATTGTACATATGTAGTATATATATTATAAATATAATATATATTAACATATATTATAAAAATAGTGTTGTATACTAATATAACATATTAATATACTAACTTCTTAATCTAAAATAGCAATCTGTTATAAAATATATTCATATATTATATATTACATTCTACATATAAATATTATATATTATACACTAGCATGTTTCATATAATATAAATGTATAATATAATATAAATGCATAATACAAACTTATGTATAATATAAAATATATTTATAATATATATGTATAAAATATATAAGGTAAAGTACATCTTATATAAAATATATTTTATCATATACAATATAAATATATATACTTTATATACTTTCTTTTCAAGAATTATTGAATATGAAGAAGAGTGAACAATAAAGAAAATTTCAGAAAGTTACAAGGAAGTAAAAATAATACCTATAACATTTCTTGAACACTATAATTAAACAAAGTTTACAACAAAATCTAAAACCAAAATAAAGCTTCTACATAGAAAACTTGAAACTCTTAATGAATCAGCTCCTGGGCCTATCTGAAAAAATAAGAATAACTCAACTATGTTTACTTCAAGGTTATCATAAGTTAGAATAATAATTTATGCAAGCAAGCTTATTCAATGCTGCATTGAATTAATCATTATATCCCTACCCCAAAAGGTTCCCATAAGTGTAAGTATATTCGGATGGCTTCTATTTTCTCAAAAAATGGTAAGCAAGGTCATTCCCTGAAAGTGATAACAGAAAACGAGACAGAACATGGACAACAATACCTATCAAGTTTCCGCCACAATGAAGATTTCCAGACCTGAGATTGGTGATTATGAACAGAACATTGGGAAAGATTCAAAGAATGGGCAAGAGAGAGATAGTGGGAGAAGTGAAAAGAGACTCAATAGACAAAAGACCGTATTAAGGTGAATAACTGTAACTGTTAGGATGTAGATACATTTGAAGGAGTAAATTGGAGAATTCAGTGCAAAAAGGTAGAACAGAAATTATGGAACTCTGCAGGTATTAAAATGACAATGCCAAAAGCACGGCAATGGAAGAGTAAGCTAGATTAAAAAAAAAAAAAAAAAAAAACAGGATCTTTGATAGGAAAATCAAGAAATGAAGAATCCAAGCATTTGAAGAAGTATTTATTTATTTACATATTTAACCCCCCCAAAAATCTGACTATATATACTGGACAGAATAACAGTAAGCCAAAAGCTGTATTTTCCAAGAAATAAACATAGTGACCTATGGGGGAAACAATGAGTTCAAGAAGGTGGGGTAATAAGTTGGGGCCCAAAAACCTAAGATTAAAGCTAAGTGATTTAAAGGAAGAAGAACTGAAAATAGATTGGAAGTGGCAATAAAATATTAAAGGTATTATATATCCCATTCCTAACTCTGACACATAGAGGACAGGGAAACAAAATACCCATTATTTGAAACAACTGGAGGGAATATACAGAAGGGCAGTTCTTCCCTGCAAACATAAAATCTTTTGCTGTTGCCAGTGATGATACATAAGTTTCCTCACCAAAACTGCACAATGACTCTACATAGTTGTCTATACTGAAGTTCATACTGGCTAGGTGTATGTTTTCCACCGATCAACCAAGGAGAAGGGGGTATATTTATACACAACTTAAAACCAGCAAAAAGATTGCCACTGCAACCAAAAAAAGGCTGTCATAGGAATGTAAAAAATGAAGTACCATAAAAACAAAACTGAGTAAACACAGAAAATAATATATAGTTTTTCCCAGTCACTTTCACATACTAGTATTATCTCTTAGAACTTACCAGGCTACCTTTGGGAGGTTTACATTAAAGGAATAATATATGCATAAAGATAACATAATAAGAATAAAAAGTGTTTGAAATTGTAGAAAACATAATTAAGAGATTAATTTTCAACATTTGATCTGATCCATAGCACCATCTATTGAAATTTCTCATATATTTGCAAATCTTGGAAAATAAAAACAGTATATAACATTCTCCTCACTGGGTTAGCATATAAACTTAAATAATAAAAGATAAAATCTAACATAATCAAAAGTTTGTATTACAAATAATTAATTCCTGCCTTACAATTCCAATCTCAACTCACCACTTTGATATAGTTCACATGAAGATTTTACTAAAAAATAACTATTTCTCAACCAATAAGGTAATTACATTTTTAAAGAAACTCACAGATATGGTATTCCTGTATGCTGCTTGTATAACCATAAATTGAAGAATATCCAAATATGATTATCATTACAACATCTCTACTGTCCAGCTCCATAATATGTGCTGAATGTCCCTCCACAGCATACTGCTGACCATGTCCAAGAACAGTAGGAGTTTTTGTGCTCCAAGACTGACTATGTATGTTAAAAACCCATAATTCATCAGTAACGTTGCCATCATTTGTTTCAATTCTGCCTCCATACATAAAGATGTTTTCCTGCAAATTAAAATATACAATAATAAACAAAACAGTGATCTTTACAATATTTCATTAATCACAAATAAATATATTAAACAGTGCACGTTAGTAACATTCCACAATACTCAAAAGGCATAGTTCTTATTTGTAAAAAGTCAAGCATCAAATGGAATGCATCCATGACAACTAATGTTTTTACAAAAAAAAGGAAACATACCCTTAATTCTAAAAAAGTTATTTAATATACTTTATTTTAAATGGTTATATGGTATAGCTAATTAAGACATTTTAATTATAGTTATCCTATTGGATAAGTTCCATATCAGTGCAATAAGATTAGAAAATACAAATGACTGTGAAAAATGCAGTGATATGATCAAAAAGTTAAATTTTGAGACAAGGTCTTTTTTGGGGGGGGGGAGGGGTCTGGTCGGGGGGCCTGAACTCTGGGCCTGGGCGCCGTCCCTCAGCTCTTCAGCTCAAGGCTAGCGCTCTACCGCTTGAGCCACAGCACCACTTCTGGCTTTTTTCTTTCTTATGTGGTGCTGAGGAATTGAACCCAGGGCTTCATGCATACAAGGCAAGCGCTCTACCACTGAGCCACCTTCCCAGCCCCAAAAAGTTAATTTTATAGATAGTAATTCTATAACTAAATATGTAATCATAACTCTCCACTACACAGCAGAAGAGTAATGAACTTGATGATAAATAACACTTTTATACAGCTTTTCCAATATTTTAATGATCTCTCTAGTTGTTACATTTGAATTTAAGCCATCTATATGAATTGTTTTGCAATAGTATAAATTACTCAATGTTTTCATCATTATTCACCACGAAGTTATACTACATTTACATATCACGTGGAGTATATTTTTATCAGCGTTTCTCATGGCTAGGGAATTTTTTTTTTATTTTTTTTTGGGGGGTCTGATCGTGGGGCCTGAACTCTGGGCCTGGGCGCTGTCCCTCAGCTCTTCAGCTCAAGGCTAGTTAGTGCTCTACCACTTGAGCCACAGCGCCACTTTTGGCTGGAAATTTTTATATACCTCCAGTTCACCCTTGGTAAATCTTTATTCCACTTAAAAATTATGCAAATAACTTCAATCACATATGACTGAAACAAAGTAAAATAGAAATAATATAAATCATCACTATTTTTCAAACTAAGAATAGAAGGAATTTCTTCAAACTGATTAAGGGTAATTAGGTAATAATTATACATACTGGTGAAATACCAGATGCCTTCCCTTGAAGTCAAGAAAAAGGTAAGGATGCCCACTTTTGCTGCTTCTATTCGACATTGTACTAGATGTTCTAGCTAGAACACATCCAGCAATAAAGAGCTAATAACTTAACTCATCTATACTACAGGAAACAAGATCAATACACACAAATACAATGTTTCTACACATTTGCAAACATACTGAAATCTGTTCCTAGCTAAAATATATGTCTATGATAATTCCAGTTATGATAGCTCATATAATTGCTTGTTTTCATTTGTGTTTGAAGTAAATTGGACAATATTTTCCCTATAGAGTAAACTCTTAAAAAAAAAACTGATTAACTGGGCACTGGTAATTCACGTCTGTAATCCTCAGGAGGCTGAGATCTGAGGATCTTGGTTCAAAGCCAGCCAGGGCAGGAAAGTCCATGAGACTTTCCAATTAATCACCAGAAAACCAGAAGTGGCATTGTGGCTTAAGAGGCAGAGTACTTGCCTTGAGCTGAAGAGCTCAGGGACAGCACCCAGGCCCAGAGTTCATGCTCCACGACCTACCAAAAAAAAAAAAAAAAAAACTGATGAAAAATTTATAAGCAGGCTGGGAATGTGGCTTAGTGGTAGAGTGCTAGCATGCATGAACCCCTAGGTTCAATTCCTCAGTACCACATAAACAGAAAAAGCTGGAAGTGGTGCTGTGGCTCAAAGCTCAAGTAGTAGAACGCTAGCCTTGAGCAAAAGAAGCTCAGGGACAGTGCCCAGGCCCTGAGTTCAAGCCCCAAGACTGGCAAAAAAAAAAAAATTGTAAGCAGGAGAAATACCTGATATAAAGCAAGAGAGTGTCCATATCTCTGTAGAGGTCCCCTTGATAAAGCTCCTACATTCCATATACTGCTTTCTAAATTGTAACTAAAAAAGAGAGAGAGAAAAAAAAGAACTTCATAACCTGATACGTGTTCATTTTTTTAAAATTTGCAAATATACTTTCTTCCCTTGCATCAAAATCCTCATTAAATTTAAAAAGAATAAAAACTAATAAACTCATAATTCCATGTGTTATAATAGAAAATTTTAATGCTTAGGTGAGAAATACCTCTCTAAATTAGAATTCAGCTTCTTAAGATGTATAACTGATGAACTTGAATAGGACATTTATTAATAAAATTAATTTGCCAAATTGCCTTTTATAATTTCAATGACCTAACTAACTTGAAGAATAGTGAGATCGTCTGTTTTCATTCAAAAACACTAGTAGTTCAAGCATGCAATCATAGCTATTTAAGATATAATATCTGAGGACTGATTTTCTTTTTTTTTTGAAGAGATAATCAATCAAACTTTTAATCTCCCTTTACACATATTAACATTCCTATTATAAGGCATTCCATTCACAAATATTAAAGTTTTTAAAAACTTCACACACATATCCCCAGAAAGTCTATAACACATTCAGTCACTTTATTAAATCTTTTAAACAATAAAACTAATAAAACATTATCATAATTCTCTTAAAGCAATAAGGTCTGAGGCACTGTGGAAAAGATGATCTCCTATAAGTGTAATGGGTCAAGTCATCGATACTCAGTAGTCAAGGAGACTTTAATGACAATGACTTTATGATCTGATATGTCTTAACGGATACACTTCTATTTGGACAACTGCTAGAAGGAACATAGGTTTCAGGCAGCTGAGGCATTTCTAATGAGGAGCTTGCTCAACGATGTGTGTAGGACGTGGGCTTCAGCATACCAGGCACAGCCACAGTACTTAACAGGTTCCTTTTCACCATCACCAGGTCTAATGCCCAGAACACCTAACTCATTGTGCTCACAGAAGGACACTACAGCTTTCCCATCATCCCACAGTGTATCCATCGCCCTTCTCTGTGCATCTTCAAGGCATGCCCTTGAAAAAACAGGCAGCTTTCCACCTCCTATTTTTGACCGATGGAAGTTTGAAATCGCCTTGTATTATAAAAATCCTCATACCCTACAACAGCCAGCCACCACCTGGCGTGCGGCTACTTCTGCCCTCTAGATGTTAAGAAGCCTGACAATCTGAGAGTACAGAAAGGAAGAGGCAGTTTTCTTTTTTTGGTTTTTAAATCACTTGTTTTGACAATAATCAGAAAAGACTACAGCATTTGGTGTGTGTCCTTAAGAGTTTGTTTTGGATCTGAAAAAGCTGAGGACTGATTTTCAAAGCCAGTTCCAACAGACAAGTCCATAAGACTCTTCAGTTAACCAGCAAAAAGCTAAAAGCAGAGCTATAACTCAAGTGGTAGTTGTGAGGGAAACACACACACACACACACACACACACACACACAAGCAAGAGTATGAGTCCCTGAATTTAAGTCCAGTACCAGCATTAATTAAATTAAAAATTAAAAGCCAATTTTTATTTATTTATTTTTGTTGTTGTTGGTAGTGGGGCTTGAACTCAGGGCCTAGGTGTTGTCCCTGAGTTTTTTGCTCAAGGCTAGTGCTCTAATGCTTTGAGCCACAGCACCACTTCTGGTTTTTGAGAGGAGATAAGAGTCTCACAGGGACTTTTCTGCCTGGTTGGCTTCAAACCACGATCCTCAGATCTCTGCCTCCTGAGTAGCTAGGATTACAGGCATGAGCCACCGGTACCCAGCAAAAAGAAGGGTTGTTTTGGTTCTTTTTTTTTTTTAATAGTACCAGGTATCAAACCCGGAGCATTGCATCTAAGGAAGCACTTTGCCACTGAGCTACAGCCGAGACCCCAAATTTTTTTGAATTAGTAAAAACTCTTCCCATTTTTACAATAGTCACTAAAGCATTTGTGCTTATCCTTCACAAACAATTAAAATTAGATCAATTAACCAAGAAGCATATATTTCCTAAATAAATCTCCTTATCTATAATTCTTTTCTGTAAAATAAATCTCTTGATAATCTCCTGAGGCATTTCTAATGAGGAGCTTGCTCAACGATGTGTGTAGGACGTGGGCTTCAGCATACCAGGCACAGCCATAGTACTTAACAGGTTCCTTTTCACCATCACCAGGTCTAATGCCCAGAACACCTAACTAACTGTACTTGCTTTTATTCTTCTTCTCAATTCCTATATTGTCAACCAAGTGGCCAAGTGACTGTTTTAAAGTATAATTTAAATCATGTTTAAATCTTCCCATAATTCCCACCCATGATTCCTAAAAGATCTACATCTATGTGATTTCTCTCTCAGCTATCATCTCTCAAATTTCATGCCTCCCTCACATATATTACTTGCAAATCACATACGCCTCCTTGTTGTTACTTGAATAATTAAAAAACAAAAACAACCCTCCTACTTTACAGGTTTGGTCTAGCTCTATTCTATATCTAGAGTTAATGACAATGCCAGTGAGTGTGCTAACCTCCTTTAAGTCTGCTCAGTTTTCAACTTTTTAATGAAGCCTAAATTGACCACTATATTAATAATTGTGAAGGCCTCCTTTCTGGCTTATCAAAACAGTGACTTGTCCACTACTACCTCTATCTATCTATCTATCTGTCTGTCTATCTGTTTATATTTATCTATGTTTGTATCTATCTATCTACCTATATATCTATCTATCTAGTCTATCATCTGTTTACCTACCTGCCCACCTACCTATGTACATGTGCATGATGTACTTTGGTCAGTATATTTATTTTTCATTGCCAGACTTTCCTCACTAACTTCACAAGGACATTTGTTATATCAATTGACATATCCCAAGTACCAAAAGCATATATTAAATGTTTATCATGCATATACTAACAAGTTGCTATACTCTGAATACACACTAATTTGACTGATGCCAATATGTATGTATTCTGTAAAATAGTCTAACTTCATAGATATTAATACAGAACTTGTTTTTGAATTATTTTTGTCTTCAAATGTGACCTCTACATCCAGTAACTTGAGTTTTGACTGACATTATCATTTCTAAAAGATGTTTAAACATTGAACATTCACAGTGGTTTAAAAAAAAAAAAGTGATCTCTGAAGATAGCCACAAATTTATTTCTCACTTCATTCCTCATAGTTTATATCTATATAAATTTACAAATATATCTGTGTGTATAGATACATTAATGAACATATTCTTCAAATACATCCATGCATATATAAAAATGGTTTATATTTAAACATAAACACTGTTAACTAAAACAACCAGTTTTCACTTAAAAAGCTAAGCTGCCTGGTTCAAATAGAAAAGTTTTGAATGTCACATAATATTTATTTTAAATTTAAACATATATTCAACTTGGATAGAACACAAAACTAAGATTTCTGTTTCCTTAACAATTCTGTATTCATAGCTCAACCTCAGAAATATAGCAACTTCAACTCAAAGGTAAAACTCTATTTTCATTTTCTTTAGTAATAGTTAATTTCCTTTTGGTTTCTCTGTTTTGGGTTTTTTCATATCTTAACAATTCATTCTGATCACACTAAGTCTTTCAGTTCTACTACTTTCTCATACATTATATTACAGAATTCTAATATCCATTTAAGTCTTGAAAATTAACAGGCTAATATATTCTGGGGTAGGGTTGCCCAGTTAAGAGATTTAACTGGAATTTAATATGAAATAATAACCATGCAACATTTGGAACAAAATAAAATATTCACAACAAGGGGCCCTTGTCCTGAATATTGACCTACTAAAACTAACAAATCTACTGGGAACACACTATTATGGCCCTAACTATTCAGGGGCAACTCTGATGGGCCGATATATGAGTTACATTACATATTATGAATATTATCCTGGAGAACAACATCAGTAATCAAATAATTCTTTCTGTTTCTTCTTTCACTGTTATTGATTTACATCACAATCTAAAACAAATCCATTAAAACTCATTCGTTTTAGTTGTGCTTACTACTCAATCAGAAAGAGAACAACCTCCATTGCAAGCAAAGTAAAATGACCTGTTTATAATGCTAGAACTGCTATCCCTCCACCAATAAAACTTCTAGAGTATATAAAGTATACATTTTGTTAAATCAATTACAGAAAAAAGTGGTGTTTTTGTATTCATTCTGAACCATAAAGTGACAGGATTTTTTATGTTTAACAATCACAGACAAACTTTACATGAAATTTTTTAATTATAATTCTTTAAAAATAATCTAGAATAAAATTTCTGTACAGAACAAATTCATATGTACAATAACAAATAATTGAACTATGGACAAATTAAAACCACATATTCCTTAATAACTCCCATTTAGCAAATAGGTACAATCACAAAAAAAATAGCCATTTATATATTTGGGCAAGAAAGCCTAATGTGAGAAAAACAGATTGTGAAGATCAAAAATACTTACTTCAAGACCATTTGAAAAGAACTGTAGTTAAAAGTATATCCACCAATTACCCACATGAATTTCCCATGTAAAACAGCTTTATGTGAAGCCCGACCTACAGAAGGACTGAAGGGTTTAACATTTGGCAAAATCCAGTAAGATTCAGTAGAAGGAACATTCAAAGAGCAATCAGGACCTATTTAAAAAAATGAAACAACACACCAGATTAACAACCTTACATACAAAGACTATATGACTGTGGAACATTTAATAATCCAATATTCACCATGTTAACAAATGTAGTATACTGAAGAGTCCAAAATAAAATTTACAAGGAAACTAACAAATACAATGCCCAGATTGAAAAAAAATCAGATCGAAATATGTTTAAATAAATTTAATCTAAAATTTTATTTAAATAGTAGTTTCTAATTTATTTTAGTATGCTATTGAATATTAAAGTAAAAGCCAATATACTCAAATTCTAGTTCCATGACATACTAGCAGTGTGACCTGGAGCAAATCTGTTTGTCTATCCCATCATCAAGCCTTCATCTCTATAAAATGAATATAAAATATAATTCCAAGGAATATCATAAATTTGTGTGTGTGCACATGCATGCACATCCTGGTGCTTGAACTCAGATCCTAAGCACTGTCCCTGAGCTTTTGTGCTCAAAGTGCTCTAACACTTGAGCCACAGCTCCGTGTTTGGCTTTCTGGAGGTTCACTGGAGACAAGAGTCTCATGGACTTTCCTACCTGGACTGGCTTCAAACTATTAAGTAACTAGGATTACAGAATGAGCCACCTGTACCTGATTTATCCTACCTTTTTATTAATTTTTGCAGTGGAAATGAAAGCATTTACAAATTATAAACTATTAAAAATCTGAAAATAAAGAACACATTTTTCTTAGCATCATTAATTACCAAACTGGCTTCCTTCGGTAGTCTTAAATATCCTCAAAATAAATGATATGCATAATAAAATTAAAATTATCTTAAAAGCTATAGTTTTATAAAAAACCATTATTAATGCAGAATAATTTCAAAGATCATAAAGTTGAAAACATAGCTTTGTCAGACACAGTGGCTCATGCCTATCATCCAAGCTACTCTGGAAGTAACAACCAGGAGAACTGAAGTTCATGACCAGCCCTGACAAAAAAGTTAGTGAGACCTTATCTCAGTCAATAAACTGGGATTGCTTGTTAGGTATGGGCATGGTGGGCATGCCTGTGATTCCAGGAGATTAAGAGGATCATTGTCTGAGGCAGCTCTAGGCAAAACTGCAAGCTCCTACTTGAAAACAACTTAAACAGAGCCAGAGATCTGGCTAGAGTGGTAAAGCACCTGCCTACCAAGTATGAAGCCTTCACTTCAGTTCTCAACACAGTTAAAGGAGGGAGGAAAAGAGAAAGGAGAAAAGGAAGGAAAAGAGACGGGAAAGGAGACAGGAAGGGAAACACAGCCTGAGATAGGGTCTACTCTACACACTGACCACTCTGGGCTGTATTCCTCCTACTTATGCTTACTAAAGCGCTGGAGATGACACAGGAGCATCATTGCACCCAATCAGTGTGCTTCCCTTGTATCTGGGATAAAAAGGTATGTACCACTAAGCCCAGTCATTTGTTGAGATGGAGTCTTGTAAACTTTTGTGACCAGGTCAACTTCAAATTATGATCTCCTGATATCTACTTCCCAGTGAGCTAGAATTGCAGGCTTCGGCTACACCACATTATTAATTTGTAATTTTCTGCACGCACACACACACATACCCACAAACACACACAAAATAGAAATAGAAATCTTCCTTTGCCACTAATAAATCTTATGAAACTTATAGCAATTACAGGATTAGAAGGAATGTTCTGTTGCCAAATTCTACAAGTTGCTTTTATTTTACACTCAATTAACAATAAAGATGATGAAATTTATGTGTAAATTAAAAGCTTAAGAAAAATTAGATGTCTTAATTTGTTGCTTTTAGTATCATATAACCAAAATTAGTAAAATGCAAAAAAACTGATTCATTTAAAATACAAATAACTATAGAGTATTGCATATATATAGACCTTCCCATTGATTAAAAATCTAATAATGATATTTACATTTAATGCTAGCCAAACCTCTAATTTCTATAAAATTAAGTCACTGAAAAAAGTCTTCTAACATTCCATAATCTAGCACTTCATTAAATATGCCAGCATAATTATCTCTGTGTAACTTCTCAATTAATAGAAAAATTTCCTTCAAATAACAGACATCATCTACAATAAACAAAATGGATATAAAAAATTCACATTACAGTAGGTTTTTCATAAAAGTGCAATGTACTTTAATATACTGAAGATTCCCCGGCGGTTATATGCACTTTAATAATCCAAAGGACATAAATGCTAAATTGTAAATATTAGTGGCAAGCTGCTGATATTTAGATTTCTTTTTTAGGGAAAAGGGCTTTTCTATAATCTCAAAATAAAATTATACTGATTCCTCCCAAAATTATGTCTCTAGACCCACCATTTCTCAAAACGTCTAAATTAATAGAGTGCAATTTAGATGTTTGAGGGATTAATCCCAAGCACCAACACAAAAAACAAAATACACTGATTGTTCCTCTAAAACATTCATATTCATAAGTGTTTACTTTCTCATTTAGTAACATTTCCATTCACCCAGTTTTTCAGATCAAAGACTTGGGAGCTATATTTAAGCAGGCTCAGAACAGGCAGTTATTAAATGACTGAACCAAACAATCAGTCATAGATCAATGAATGAAGAGCTTTTGAGAACAGGATTAGGAGCATGAGCTATGGAATCACATCTAGCTTTCCTATTTACTAGCTGTGAAACCTTGAACAAAGTAACAACTTCTTAAGCTTCAGTGTAACTGCAGAGATTACAACTAGAGCATAGGATTTTGTGAAGATAAAATGAAACTTTACATGAGGTGCCTAATATTTAACACCACGCAAAGCTTTACAACCTTAAGTTATTATTATATCAATTCCATCTTTAAAAAAAAAATATGCTGATCCTGGGTTTAAGTGCAGGACCTGGGTCCTGTCCCTGAATTTTATGCTCAAGGCCAGTAGTGCTCTACCACCTGAATCACAGCTCCACTTTTGGCTTTTTGATGGTTAACTTGAGTTAAGAAGCTCATTGACTTTCCTGCTCCCACTGGCTTTGAACCCCCAATTCTCAGATCTCAGCCTCCAGAGTAGCTAAGATTCTGGACATGAACCACAGGTGCCGAGCATCTTTCTTCATTTCTGAGGTACATATTGTAAGTATTCTGCCTATGAAAATTGTTTCTTAAGGAAATATCTCTGTTTTTAACATAAAAAATCAGCACCAAAAAAAGTACTTGCTCCACACCCAGTAAATTTATATAACAACTTAACTCCCATAAAAGAAGATATATATTTCAAGTCTTAAAAGAACCTGCAATTCCCTAAAGGTCCTTGAAACTTAGTAACAGATTTACATACTAATTTCAGTTGTTACTAGAAAAACCACAATTGCTATATGCAAAAACAGAATGGAAAACATAGCTGTAAAATTTTACCAACAACTAAGCAAATGAGTTCTCCCTTTTACTGATTTATTTCAATAGCAGCCTTTTGGTTTATAAAAACAAGAACTATTTAGAGTGCAGTATCTTCATATCATGCTAAAATGTAAAATCATTCATGAACGTAGAAGGTACTAAAACCAATCTACTCAAATAAGGAACTTCAAGAGGATAATGTTTGGCAGCTTATTTTTTAATTTATATTAAGTCTTTTGGTTAATGATTTTTTACTATTAAAATAGTAGATTTATTTTCTTTTTGTGGCTCTAAGAACAAATATTAATAACTGTGAACTATACCAAATCCAAATTGATGTTATAATCCTATAAGTAATTCTACACTACAGATACTACTTTTAGTATTTTAAATAAACTCAATAGCTAAAGAAATAAATTCTCTAATGGAGTTTCTATGACAGTAAATTAGTTAGGTTTCTGATTCTAACTGATAACTAAATTTAGTTAGCTTGAGAAAAAATTGAAACTTACTAGAAAAATACTGAGAAATTCAGAGAATTTTTTTTAATCGGAAAAGTTTCAATAGACAAGATACCTGGATTAATTGTGGCTTTGAGATTACTCTCAGTTAATAAGAGATAATTTCCTAAAACGAAACTGGATTGTTAATAAGGAGAAAATATTCTGGAAAGGAGATTTTAAGAAAAATATATAGTTTATGTAATCATTCCAGAAATATACTTATGACTTAATATGTGTCCTAAAATCTGTAATTTGTTAAGAAGCAAGGCAGGGAACCAGAAGATTTACATCTTTGCAGGGGTGCTATCTTCTATTACCATTAGAAAACCTTGGTTACAGCCAAGTATTCTAAACATGTTCTGGGCTCATAACATTCCAAAATATAGGTGTCAATTTTTCTGTATTTTAAAAGCACACAACTACTTCACAATGTTAGCTTTACAATGAAATTAATCATTATAATAGATCTGTAATACTAGTACTGTGCTAGATCTGTACTAGATTTCCCTAAATTTTTTTTCCTGGTAATCTCATTAAATCTCAAGATTTTAAGTAATATTAATGAGAAAAGAGGAAAAAAAAAGGCAGGGCTCTGGCGGCTCATGCCTGTAATCCTAGCTACTTAGAAGTCTGAGATCCAAGGATGGCAGTTTGAAGCCATCCTGGGCAAAAAAGCCCCATGGGACTCCTATTTCCAATTAACCCCTAGAATACTGAAAGTGGATCAAGTGGTAGAGTCTAGCCTTGAGCAAAAAAAGCTCAGGGGCAGCACCCAGGCCTTCAGCCAAGTTCCATGACTGACAAGAAAAAGACAAAAAGTAAAGTTAATGATTTTTTTCTTTGAAATGAGAATATGTCTTGCTATATAGCCCAGGCTGGGTCCATACTCTCAAACCTCTTTGCCTTAGCCTCCAATGGCTGAAACTGCAGAAGAGCAATATTGTGCCCAGCTTCCCAGTTTAATATTCTTTAAGAAAGCACACAAAAAATAATATTCATGGTACATACTTCTCTCTGCCTCATTTATACAAATGTCTCCTTCACATTTCCTTCCAGATGTCTAAAATACATCTAAGAACTGATATACCAGACCCAAACTGACCTTCCCCTTAAAATCTCCCTCATTTAAGTTCAGAACAATTCTTTCTAATTGCTGAAGCTAAAAACTTTAGTCATCTTTAACTCTTCTTTCTTTTTAGTTAAATATATCCAACTTTATTGAATCTGCTTAAAAATTAACTTCAGTATTCATGCAATGTCACTATCCATGCTGCTATTATCTTTCTGAAACTTTACAACTATCCCTCTTTCTATTCTAATGTATTTTTCCATGGTATTATCATCTCCTAATACACATAATTTGTTTTTTATTCATGGATAATCTCTCCTATCATGAATGTAAGTTCCACAGTATCTTCACCATTCCTGTTCCATAATATATCCTAAGTAGCACTATGAAATACTTAATAGAAATACAAAAAATATTGCTACTTGAATGAAAATAAATAATTTTTATTGTTTTGTTGGCGTTTGGGATTTTTTATTGTTATTGTAGAGGTGATATACATGGGGGTTACAGTTACATGAGTCAGGTAATAAGTACAACTGTTTTTGTTGTGGTGGTTGTTTTTGGTTGGTCGTGGGGCTTGTCTGGGTTTGGGTGCTGTCACAGCGCTCTTCAGCTCAAGGCGAGCGCTCTACTACTGCTTGAGCCACAGCACCATTTCAGGTTTTCTAGTGGTTTATTGTCGGGAGTCAGTGACTCACGCCTGTAATCCTAGCTACTTAGGAAGCTGAGATCTGAGGATCACGGTTCAATGCCAGCTCAGGCAGGAAAGTCCTGAGACTCTTTCTCCAATAAACCACTAGGATGTATCCTTCATTTTCCAGGGTCTAGTAAGTACCATAGTTGTATTTATTCACCCTTTGTTCTACCTTGTCTCAAGTGGCTCTCTTACCCTCCCAAATAAAAACAAGACAAAAGGAATAGAAAACAAAAAATCTAAAAATCTCATTTCCTTCTCTTGGAGTTCATTTCATAAAATATTATATGATCACATCCACATAGCTATTGAGTCTTTGCCACTCCTATGCATAGCCTCCGTGGCCTCAGTGTGTAAATGTTTAGAGAGCTGTATAATTTATCAAGTCCCAGTGTGTATGTGTGCATATAAATTCTTAGACAAAACTTCTATCATATATATTCTCACTATTACTTTTGTAAACAATCAACTTTTTACATGGGTTAGGAATATTTTTTTGGGGGGGGGAGGGGGGTTCAGTCATGGGTCTTGAACTCTGAGCCTGGCACTGTCCCTGAGCTCTTCAGCTCAAGACTAGCACTCTACCACTTGAGCCACTTCCAGTTTTCTGAGTGGTTTATTGGAGGTAAGAGTTTCACAGACATTCCTGCCCAGGCTAACTTCAAATCACGATCCTCAGATCTCAGCCTCCTGAGTAGCTAGGATTATAGGTGTGAGCCACTGGCGCCTGGCTAGGAATAAAATTTTTATTGACTTACAGAAAGACAGGTAAGTTCAATATACTTAAGTGTAAGTAATTGAACCAGTAATTTAATATCTCTACACAGAATTTAAAATAAAATTTAAAAGTAATGTTTATTATTAAATTTTTAAAAGTAAACTACTTTGTAGATTTCCTTAAGGAAACCTATAATCACACGTATAATTACATGCTATCCAAAAGTAGCTAATTATGTACTAGCACATTTTCTAACACAAAAAAATACTTTAGGGCAAAATAAGTTTGAGTTGAAGAATTTAATATTTTGTAAATTAAATAAAGTCATCTAGCTTGCACACCTGAATAAATCCACAAGGGCATTTTCTAATAGTAAATACTGCCACCCACTGGCAAATGTTAAAATCTAAAACCAAGGCTTGAAACATTACAACTAAGAATCCAAGAACCAAAACTTGAATAAAATAATATTATAAAGGTTCTAATATGATTTTTAATCTTTGTGTATATATATACTTTTTCATCAGTACTAGGGTTTGAACTTTTAGCCTCATGCTTGCTTGACAGGTGCAATACTACTGAGCTATGCCTCCATCCCTGTTTTTCACCGATTTTAGGTGATCTTGCTATTTGCCCAGGAATGTACCTGATTTATAATCCAGTACTTTATGCTTCTACTTATGGAGATACCAGGCTTGTGGCAACATGTCCATCTTCCCCCCAAAGAGATAGAATGTCGCAGACTTTTTCTGCCTTGACCAGTGTAGATCTGTGATCCTCCAACCTCACATGGCTTGGAATGACACATATTCCCCTGCACCCAGCTTTGAATTGTGTGATCCTCTGGTCCTCAGCTTCCCAAATAGGTAGGATTATAGGAATGGGCCTTTTTTAGAGCTACATTTTATGCATGTTATAGTAAACTATAAAAATATTGAATATTAGTCTTCTAAAGTATTTATAGTCAAATAGCCACTTAATAGTCTACTTATAAATTAACAAATTTATAATTCATTCTTTCAGCAAAATAAAGGAGGTGGGAGAGATGGAGGAAAGGAAAGAAAGTGGAAGGAAAAAGGAAGAAAAAGAGGAAGGAAGAAAGGAAAGAAAGAAGAAAGGAAGGAAGGAAGGAAGGAGGGAGGGAGGGAGGGAAGGAGGAAGGAAGGAAGGAAGGAAGGAAGGAAGGAAGGAAGGAAGGAAGGAAGGAAGGAAGGAAGGAAGGAAGGAGGGGAGGAGTTGGGGAGGGAAGGGGAGTGGAGGAGACAAAACTATGCAGACAGGAAAACTTCCAGGCAGAACTTTGGGTTAGAGCAACTATTCTGTATGATATTGTAATGGTGGATATGTGCCATGATACATTTGTCCAAATCCATGGACTCTAGAATAAACTATGACTTTGGAGGATAATGATGTACAGAGAAAGATTCATCACTTGTATCAAGTGGACCATTCCAGTGGATATGGATGAGGGAGGCTATGCATTGTAGGGGCAGAGATTTCTAAAACTTCTGCCCAATGTTGCTGTGAACCTAAAACTACCCTCAAAAAATGAAAATACTTCTTGTTGTTGGTAATGGGGCTTCAACTCAGGGCCTTGGCTGTGTTGGTTTATCACTTTAAGCCACAGATCTGCTTCTGGTTTTCTGGTGCTTAATTGAAGATAAGAGTCTCACAGACTTTGCTGCCCCAACTGGCTTCAAACTGCAATCCTCAGGTAGCCTCCTGAGTAGCAAGGATTACAGGTGTGAACCACCAGCACCCAGTTAAAAGTATTTTCTTTAAGTCATAGAAGTACATGACTCCATACAGGTGTGTATTAGTTTAGTAACCTATTTCATATGTATATGTAATAATTGTGATAACAAAAATTACAACAAAATTAAACATTACACAATAAGTGTATGTGCTTTTTAAACTGCTATATTTAGCATTTTCCACATTCTTTACTATGTCAGCATTGTTTTATTTGGGGGAGAGGAGGGTTAGTACTACAAGAAAAAGGGAACTAGTGGCTTTAATAATGCCAATCTATTCTTAAAGAATACTCCTATGAGCAGGGCCCCAGTGGCTCACACCTGTAATTCTATCTGCTCAAGAGGCTGAAGTGTGAGGATAAGGAATGTCTTTAGACTCATACCTCCAATTAACTATCAAAAAAGCCAGATGTGAAGCTGTGGCTCAAGTAGTAGAGTGCTAGACTTAAGAACAAAAGCTCAGAGACACCAGGTAGGGACTCATCAAAGAAAGAGAGCTATAGACCCATTTCTTTGATGAACATTGAGGCAAAACTTCTCAACAAAATTTTGGCCAATCGACTTCAACAATTCATCCAAAAAAATCATACACCATGATCAAACAGGATTCATTTCAGGGATGCAAACCTGGTTCAATATATGCAAATCAATTAATATAATTCATCACATCAACAGGAGCAAGGATAAGAACCACATGGTTATCTCAATAGATGCAGAAAAAGCATTTGACAAGATCCAATACCCCTTTATGATGAAGGTTCTGGAAAAATTAGGAATCCATGGAACATTCCTCAATACAATAAAGACTGTATATGACAAACCTAGAGCCAGCATTATACTTAATGGTGAAAAACTAAAGCCATTTCCTCTTAACTCAGGAACAAGACAAGGATGTCCACTCTCTCCACTTCTCTTCAACCAAGTATTAGAATGCCTAGCTACAGCAATAAGACAAGATGCAAACATAAAGGGGATCAAATTAGGGAAAGAAGAAGTAAAACTCTCTCTTTGCAGATGACATGATCTTGTATTTAAAGAATCCCATAGACTCCACTCCCAAATTACTCAAGCTGATTCAAAACGTTGGCAAAGTAGCATGGTATAAAATTAACCCTCAAAAATCAATGGCTTTTCTGTATGCCAACAATGAGAAAAGTGCAGCTGAAATTAGGAAAGCAACTCCATTCATAATAGCCCCACAAAAAATAAAATACCTAGCAATTAACTTAACCAAAGAAGTGAAGGACCTCTATGATGAAAACTTTAAAAACTTGAAAAAGAAAATCAAAACAGAACTAAGAAAGTGGCAAAAATTCCCATGCTCCTGGATTGGAAAGATCATCATCGTGAAAATGGCAATACTTCCCAAGGCTATCTACAAATTCAATGAGATACCTATCAAAATTCCAATCTTATTCTTCAAGGAAATAGAAGAGGCAATCCAAAAATTCATATGGAACAATAAAAGACCCCGAATAGCAAAAACGATCCTCAACAGAAAGAACACTGCTGGAGGAATATCAATACCAAATTTCAAACTCTACTATAAAGCCACAGCAATCAAAACAGCTTGATACTGGCACAAGAACAGACCTCAGGACCAATGGAATAGAATTGAAAACCCAGAAATGAACCTACAGATCGACAGCCATCTAATCTTCGATAAGGGAGCTAAAAAATTAGAATGGAAGAAAGACAGTCTCTTCAGTAAATGGCGCTGGCAAAATTGGTTAATCACTTGTAGAAAACTAAAGCTAGATCCTTATATATCACCCTGCACCAGAATCAACTCCAAATGGATCAAAGACCTCAGAGTCAAAGCAGACATTCTGAAAACATTACAGGATGGAATAGGAGAAACCCTAGGTCTCCTTGGCACAGGCCGAAATTTTCTTAATAGAGACCCAGAAACACAACAAATCAAAGAAAGGTTGGACAAATGGGATTGCATGAAATTGCAGAGCTTCTGCATGGCAAAGGACATAGCTAGCAAGATCAATAGAAAGCCCACAGATTGGGAGCAGATCTTCACTAGCCATACAACGGACAAGGGTCTCATATCTAAAATATACCTTGTACTCAAAAAATTAAATCCCCCAACAACAAATCTTCAAAGAAACAACTGCCCAATAAATAAGTGGGCTAAAGACTTAAAAAGAAACTTCTCTGAAGAGGAAAGAAGGATAGCCAATAGACACATGAAGAAATGCTCAACCTCCCTAGCCATAAAAGAAATGCAAATAAAAACAACATTGAGATACCACCTCACCCCAGTTAGAATGGCAAAAATCAAGAACTCTAATAACAGATGCTGGACGGGATGTGGACAGAAGGGAACCTTACTTCATCGTTGGTGGGAGTGTAAACTTGTTCAACCACTTTGGAAAGCAGTATGGAGGTTCCTCAAAAGACTCCACATAGAGCTCCCCTATGACCCAGCAATCCCACTTTTGGGCACTTACCTAAATGTTTACAAACAAGACCACACTAAAGCTACCAGCATGACTACGTTTATTGCAGCATTATTTACTATAGCTAAGATATGAACCAACCCAGATGCCCCTCAGTAGATGAATGGATCAAGAAAATGTGGTATATATACAGTGGAATTCTATGCCTCCATCAGAAAGAATGACATTGCCCCATTTGTTAGGAAATGGAAAGGCTTGGAAAAAATTGTATTAAGTGAAGTAAGCCAGGCCTAAAGAAACATAGGCCCCATGGTTTCCCTTATTGGCAATATCTAGTATATGTCTGAGTCAAGCAGAAAAGGTCAGATAAGGTGATGCTAGGGAAATGAACCCTAAGATATGTATTCAAAGGTTTTTTTTTTCTTTCATGCGATTGTTTCTAACACATTTATAGGACTATTTCTTTGTTGCTTTGTATGTCCCTCCCCCACAGTATAACCCCTGCTTTCACTGTATTTGATGTCTGTATAATTTGTGGAGGGGAAGGGGAAAAACAAATCGTTTAAATAGGGATACAGGGTGGACCCATTGCAACAATGAGATGTACAAGTCATTATGTCAAAAATGAACTTTACAACTGTGGTGAGGGAGGGGTGGGGTGGGAGGGGGGAGCAGGGAGGATTGGGGGGCAGGGGGAGGATGGGAAGGGATGGGAAGGGGAAACAAAGGAGGCAACAATGCTTGATAAGAAATGTACTCATTATCTTGCCCATGTAATTGTAACCCCTCTGTACAGTATTTTCACATTAAAAAAAAAAAGCTCAGAGACAGTGCTCAGGCCATAAGTCCAAGCCCCAGGACTGGCAGAGTTATATACATATATGTATGCATAATATATATGTATATATACACATGTGTGTACATATATATGTATGTTTGTGTGTATATAAACTCATGTGAATTAGGGAAGGAGTAAAAGGGAGGGGAAAAAATAAGTCTCTGTTAAATTATAAATAACCATGCCTAGTTTACTTCCAAAATTAATTCCATTTTTTTCTTTACTTGCTGGTACTTGAAATTGAACTCAACCCATCCACTTTAGCCACACCAGCACACCTTTTGCTTTGGTGTGTTTTTCAGATACAGTCTCAAACTTCTACTACCTAGGCTGGCCTCAGACTGTGATCCTCCTATTTCTGTATTTCAAGTAACTAGCATCATAGTTATTGGCTACCACAAGGAAAAAAATGAATGATTATTGTACTCAGATGTAAACTGAAACTCTTCAGTGTAGTCTGAAGTAAGTCTCTGATGACCAAATATTTATCAAAATTATTTTAAAATGGGTATCAATAGCTCACACCTGGAATTGTAGCTACCCAGGAGGTTGAGATATAAGGAACTCGGTTCAAAACCAGTCCAAGCAGGAAACTGCAAGACTCTTATCTACAATTAACCAGAAAAAAAAAGCCTGAATTGGGGCCATGATTCAACTGACAGAGTGCTAGCCTTAGCCCAAAGGGTCATAGACATTGCCCAATCTCTGAGTTCAATCCCCAGGACTGGCCTGCTGGCGCACTAGCACACAGGCAGGCACACACACACACACACACACACGCACGCATGCACGCACGCACACGCACACGCACACACCACACGCACTAAGAATTTTTTCCAAAGACTCTTTTACAATATGCTGCTGAAATAGTCTTATCTTACACTTTTTGAAATACTCCCTGTTCATCCAAAAATGGCCACAAGAGGTCAGGCTTTCCTAAGAAATAAATTTAAAATAATGTAGGCCCCCTGCATTTGGCTTTACAACATAGCTTTTGCTGCCCATTATAATCAAAATTGGAAACACCACATTAAATCCATTGAAACCATCAAATCTTCAGAGATTTGACCAAAGAAAGTGTAAAGACCATAATGGTCACACACCTATAATTTGAAGTTTCATATATAATTTCATTCAAACCGGAAATGGTCCTGTGGCTAAAGTGGTAGTGCACTCTCCTTGAGTGCTCTGAAGAACTCAGAAACAGTGCCCAGGCCTAGAGTTCAAGACCCATGACCAAGAATAAGTAAGTAAATAAATAAATAAATATTTTTAAAAAATAATTCAACTCTCAACACATAGCATGTCCAGAAATATCAATTCTACTTGTGAGAATACAGAATATTAAGAAGTCCATTGTCAATATGAACATTCTAAAAACAAATCCATGTGGTTTGGGTACAAACTAACAAAATAAATTAATGTAGAATTTTTCCAAAATAGCACACCCCCACATGCTTACCTTGCCAACTATCATTGCAGACACACAATTTTTCTCCTGTTAGATCACAATAGCCATGATCTGGGCTGCCACAATTGGCTTTACAGTAAGGAATGTCACATGCTTCACCCTTCCAGTATTTATCACATTCACAATACACTTGACTTGCAACAGAGATACTAGTTGTACACTTCCCATGACCAGAGCAATTGTTAGGGCAAGAATTGATTCTGTAAAATATAATTCATATATACCTGAACTCAAGATAACTGAGAAAGAATTTTTGTTACTTTATAAACTTTTAATTTTCATGTGCTTATTTAGTAAAATCTCATAATCTTCTTTATTCTACCCTTTTCTCTTATGCAATTCAATTAGCATCTATTTTATTATTCTTTGTTCATCCAATAAATACTTTGCTACAAAGATTCCAAATATCCAAGGATTCACATTCAATATCTTCAGGATCTGTACAGTTCTAAGTACAATGTATTATAAAGACTTAAGTGAAAATGCTTTTGAAAAATAAATTCATAAGTATATGAAAGAAAAGCCAAGGTATAATGTAATTCTATGTTAGGACACTTGTTAACAGTTACATACCCCTATAAAAGAGCATACAGATATAGAGACTACAGGTATTAGTCAAATGTGTATTGTACAAGTGTTCAGTATGTAGGTAGTAGCAGTGCTCTTTAATTGACTTTTTAATTTTAGACTTTTGACTGTGTTCTACTATATACCTATACACTCTTATGCACAGACTTACAGACATTCTAGGACAAAGAAGTCCTACAACGAATTGCTGAATCAAAGGTATTTATAATACTTTATTCTTGGTTTGAAAAAATTCTTTGATTATCAAAATCTGTTTCATAAAGAAGAAAAAGCTCTATATGTAAAATCCTCTATATGGCCATTCCTCTAAAAGTACCTAACAGCTAGCTCTTCTGGCTACTTCACTTGACCCCTGGATGTCTAAAAATAGAAATTTATATAAAATGTTAGGCATATAATTGGTTTTCAATGAATATTATTTTTCTTATTTTAGAAGAGATAGTGGAATACTCATGTACTTTATCGCCTAAGTCAAAATTTCCTCATACACAAAATGAAAATGAAAATTTCCATTTTACAGAATTGTCATGAAAGGAATTAAATGATAGAATATACAGAAAATATACAACATTCTACAAAAACTTAGCTCTGACACCAGAGTTCAAATTATTTTTAACTACAGAAAGGCAATTCAGGACACCTTGCAATACATGCCAGTTGTTACACTCATGTATGTTTACTTAACCATTTGTGAACAGTTTTAAATTTGCAGTTGATTTTTTCAACATACAACCTGCTACAATAACATTTCAGACTTAGAAATTATAGTAGCACCAGCTCAGACACCAATTTATGATGAATCATTAACATGCATGCCTCTTAGGAAAAGATCCTATATAATGTGAAATTTAACATACCAACCTGTTCCTGATATATAAGGCATCTATAAAGAAAAGTTGTTATAAGAAACTATTACAATATGAAATTTAAAAAATACTTACGAATAAAAAATGTTGAAACCAGTTAGATTATATGCAGCATCACTAAAAAAGTGTAACAGTGCATAGCCAGAGGTTGTCACAACTTCAGGCACAGTTTCATTTCCCCTTACTTCAGGGACTATCAAACCACTGAAAAAAAAAAAAAAAGCAAAATTGGACATTGCATATATTCACAAATAACTTCCTAGAAAAATTTCTCAAATATACTCTCATCAGAATCAGCAAGTATATACATTATGAGGACAAGTACAAGGACAATAATTCAAAAAGTAGTCCCTTTCCCTTTCTAACTAGTTAGTTCCGCTACTTCTGATATATACCGAAAAGTACTCTATGTCACTTCACTGCTTTCTTTCCCCTTTATCACCATTTAGACTGTAATGTCCCATTTTTCTTTTGTTTTCCTGTACATCCTGTCATACTAGAGGGTGGTCTTTCACGTAAGGCATCACTCAAAGCCCATTGCTACTCTGACAAATGAAAGTATAACTTACTCTTTCCCACTGATTACAAATTCCAATGAAGCCAGAAAGAACAGACTATACCAGCTAAGTGCTTTTAATGAAATTCTAGTTAAAGTTGTGCATTTTCAAAACACTAACCTACATGTTTCAGGTAATTTTAAAATACATGTCTTCATGTTAATTTAAAGTTTTACATACTTATACATATTACTAATATATAACTATTCCCAAAAAGAATGTTGCTCACTTAGGCCTATTTGCATACAAAAAGGGCAGAATAGAAGTAAAGATTAATAAATTTACAAAAAAGCAAGAGTTCTAAGTAACATACTCATTTCTTGTCAGTTCTAGGGCTTGAACTTAGGGCCTTGCTCTCTTGCTTGTTGACAGATGATGCTCTACCACTTCAACCATATCTTCATCCTGGCATTTTTGCTGGTTAGAGATGAAGTCTCATGGACTTTTCTGTCCAGACTAGTTTCAAACTATCCTCTAGATCTCAGCCTCCTGAGAAGCTAGGAATACAGATATAATCCACCAGCACTCAGCTCTGATATTCTCTTCTAAAGTACTTGTTCAAAGAGAAAAATTATGTATCTTTTTCTAATTATAGTATACTAACCTCTCTAAAATTAACAAAAAAAATGTCATAAGAAAAACTAGCTGCTAACAAACAAAAGTTATAAAACTCAAAGTCAATCTTATCAAACAAACTTAAATTCATGTTTAGGAATCACTAGGAGCTAAATTTCTACAAGTAAATTATATTGACAAATAAAATATATTCAGTTTCCCTTTCAAATATACAATGAAATTAAAAAATAATCACCTCTTGATTTAATGATTAGTAGCTATTATACAGCATAGGATTTTTCTGGTTCTAAGAAAATGAAACAGCCAGGTGCTGGTGGCTCATGCCTGTAATCCTAACTACTCAAGGAGGCTGAGATCTGAGGATCATGGTTCAAAGCTAGCCAGGGCAGGAAAGCCCAATTAACCACCAGAAAACCAGACGTGGCACTGTGGTTCAAGTGGTAGAGCGTCTCCTTGAGCTGAATAGCTCAGGGACAGGGCCCAGGACCAGAGTTCAAGGCCCACGACCGACCAAAAACGAAAAAGAAAATGCAAGATTTTAAAAAGAGTCTTGTAAGTAAAAGCAAATTCTATAATACTATTCTTTGTTAAAAATATAAACATATTTTTCACAGTAGTGAGACTGCATCAAAGTGAATATATTGATAAATAATATTCCCAGGTCTTTATAAGAAACATTCTTAGCCTCTGAGATCTCTCTGAAATAGAAAAACAAACAGGGTGCTTGTTTATAAGTGTTTATAAACAAAAGGATTTCCAACTAATGTACCAGGCAATTTGTATCAATCCAAACTGTAGTATAATCCATAAATAGCTGGTACTTAGAAAATGTTTTTGCTAGAAGCACTGACTCCTCACTTTCTCCTACAAATGTCCAAAGGGTAACTAAAAGCAGGAAAAATAAAAAAATTTAAAAAAAAACTTGACAGTTCTACCTTTGCTTTGTATCTATCTTTGTTCTGAGCAACCACCTTGGAATCCAGGAAGAACAGTACTAATCAATAGCATCTGAATCAATAGCAGCTGAAGCTTCCCCCAAGGAAAAGATCAGCAGAGCCTTACTGTACAAATCACAGCCAAAATGATTTGCCCAAATGTTGCCTGTAATGATGAGGCTGAAGCAGGAGTAATTATGCCACGGGAACCAGACTGTTACTCTCGAGTGAAGACAACAACAACAACTTCCCTAGAACCCCACACACAATGAGAACTGAGATTATGCTGAATGAGGCACTTAGGCCACACTTAGTCCAAGACTCCCTTCCTCAAGTCTTTCTCTATTTAAACCCAAGCCATGTGGACAGCCCATAAGTGTCTACTTCACCTCTGTCTACACCATAATCATGCAATATTAGCAAATCTTTCTTTGCCCTTCATCACTGCTTATCCCTATATGGCATGTTGGGGCAAGTGGCCAGGCTAACATGTAGAACCTGGAGTTGGACTTGAGACCTAGAACTCTGATTAACATACAGTACCTTTAAGTCAAACCCTCCCTAAGGATAGCACTGCAGCTTAGTTATGAAGCACCTCAACACTTCAAGTTGGGTTGAGGTAACTAAGGACTTCTAATGTCTCAGATCTCTCTATACTACACTCTAAACTCAGGGACTTTAGCTTGCTCAGCTGGTGCTCTATCA
This sequence comes from Dipodomys spectabilis, assembly GCF_019054845.1. Taxonomy (NCBI): domain Eukaryota; kingdom Metazoa; phylum Chordata; class Mammalia; order Rodentia; family Heteromyidae; genus Dipodomys; species Dipodomys spectabilis. The sequence goes on from NW_024870802.1 coordinate 1,671,006, forward strand.
CTTAAGCCACACCTCCAAAAACATATCTTTCTAGGCCTCAAATAAGTTTCTTTTCCAAACACAAAACCCAACTATCCAGCACATTGAAATTTAAAAAAATCAAAACTTCTAAGCTGGGCGCTGGTGGCTCACACCTGTAATCCTAGCTACTCAGGATGCTGAGATCTGAGGATTTCGGCTCAAAGCCAGCGGGGGCAGGAAAGTCCATGAAACTCTTAGCTCCAATAAACCACCAGAAAACCAGAAGTGGCACTGCAGCTCAAGTGGTAGAGTGCTAGCCTTGAGCTGAAGAGCTCAGGGACAGCGCTCAGGCCCAGAGTTCAAGCCCCACAACCAACCAAAAACAAAAAAAAAATCAAAACTTCTAAACCTTCTCCACTTTCTAATATGAGCTGCTGACAAAGATAACTCAATTTCTTTAAATGCAATATACAAGAAGCAGAATTAGAATGACTGAAGACAACTCTTGACTCTCACCAGAGAGGCAACTCGTGGCCACTCAAAATCTTTCTGTGCTTCAGTTCTCCATTTATATATGGCTAAAAATCATACCTCCTTAAAAGGTCAATGTGAGGATAAAATCAATCAGCAGATATAAAAAATTCTTACATTTTGAATGGCACAAAATCAGTACTCAGTAGAGGATGCAGATTGTTGTTTATTGGACAATCTGGCTTCTATTTAAACCTTCAACATGACTTTTGATGAAATTTTTCAAAACTAGTTACTAATTTCTGTAGTGTATCAATACCTTTATACATGTCCTATTTTGTCCCAAACTTTGCCTGTTATTTTTTAATTGCGATAAAATTCACCACATAGGACTGGTTACTTCTGAAATGACATAACTCCCTTTCATTACCTGATTATAATCTGTGAAAAATCTGTTTCTTCTAGAACAAGACTATGTACACTAAAGAATTTGGCTTGCCTTTGTTGTCAGTTCTTGGAATGCAGCCTTTAAATACTTCGGATTTCTCAAGTAATAGAGTGTCTTTGTTTCTCGTGATATGTCCTAACAGTTTATGCCAAGGCAGACTCAAGGAAGGTGCTCTTAGAAAATTTAAAGCTAAAGACATATTTCTGGATGAGAGACGGTCACACCAGTAAGACTAACAATGTGATTAAAGAATTAAGGCCATATGAAGAGAGGAGGAAAGCTGGAGACATGATTTCAACTTCCTCATAGCCAGAGTCAACTAAACAGGCCTACAGAAGAGATATCAAGAGTGAACATCTAAGTGTCCTACATTGATGTGCTGAATGGGTAACATCTTGAGGACAGGAACCTCTGCATTTGTGAATCATCCCAACCACTCTTTATTTGGCTGGTTCTTATTTCTATCCTTTCTTTCTTTATTTTTTTTTTTTTTTTGGCCACCCATGGGGCTTAAACTCAGGGCCTAAGTGCTATCCCTGAGTTACTAGTACTAAGGCTAATACTCTATAGACCACTTTGACCACAGTGCCACTTCTGGTTTTCTGGTAGTTAACTGGAGGTAAGAGTCTCATGGACTTTTCTAGTGGGCTGGCTTTGAACTGCAATTCTCAGATCTCAGCCTCTTGAATAGCTAGAATTACATGCATGAGTCACCAACACCCAGCTAATTTCTATTCTTTATAATAAAACCATAGTCATAAATAGAGCAGTAGTCTGAGTTCTGAGAATCATTTTATTGAACTACAAGGATTAAGGAAGTGTACAAATCACCAAACGTGTAGCCAGATAGTCAGACGTGAAAGTGGGACAACTAGTGTCCAAAGTGAGGGCAATCTGGTAGAGGACTACACAATCTAGGAAGTTCAGACTAACTCCTGGTAGTTGCTATCTGAATTTATCCAAAGGGCCTATGCCTTATTCCTTACTATTTACTCCAGATTTATTATATCTGTGGAATCAAATCAAATATCAGCTGTTTGTTGAATAATAAATATTTATGCAAGTAATATAATTCAAACATAATTAGACTCTAGTTCTTAACAAAGTGAAGTTAAAACAATATGGGCTTTTAAAGAAATTGCAGTTGAAACACTAATCCTGACTTATCAGATAATAGAAGTAAATAATTTCTCTGAGTCTCAATTTTGTTCATTGTAAAATGAAAATAACAGTACTTCTCTTACAAGAGCTTTGTGAGGATAAAATGACATTTAAACTGTCTACCGCAGAGCTTAGCAACAAATGGATATGCAAACATGAGTTTTTCATCTTCCTCAGGATAAGTAACAAAACACTTGCTATAAAAAAAAAAATCACTAGTTCCATCTTCACAGTCATGTACTAAATCCCTTCCTAATAATTATCTTATAAGTGATTCCTTTAGTAAAAAGAAAGGATACTAATGTATGAACTAGTGTCAATTAATGCAGTCATTAGGTTACTAGAAAGGAAATAAGAAGACTAGAAAAACAAATGAACACACCTGTGAGTTAGTCAACGATGTTACAAAAATAGAATGATAACAAAGTAATGTCTTAAGTTGCTAAATATAACTGTCTGAGCCTAGCATCCTGCCTAATCATAATGATGAGTTACCTTACAGTACAATTATACATGAGAATCTGTATTTTCTATTGTCATAAATATGTAACTACTTGTAACATGCTTTCAAACAACTTAAAAAGAAATTCTGAAAATATTTTCAGCAATATCACAGACTAAGTGTCAAAATTCCTACTGGTTTACTATAAAATAACCATAAGAGCACAGTGATAAATATCATAAAATTGAAATACAATTCTGTAAATTTTTGTCAAAAATGGTAGTGTACATCCCTGGTAAAATAGGATATTTGCAACACAAATAGCAAAAGAAAAATTAAAATTTTGATGGGAATAGTAGCTTTAATCTATACCTAAATTTTCAACAGTGACAACTTGACAGATTGTAAAAATAAAAGTAAAGAAAAATGTAATGTGTAACTGGTCAACAATGATGTTGGTTAAGTTAGACAGAAAATCTATACTACATATTCATAATTTTTGTATGTACAATATATTTTTCTCCTACTCGTAAATTTTTATAATAATCTCTGCATATAAAGCATTTTCAAATTGATACTAAAGGTGCTATAATGGTTAAATACCCTAACTGGCTACAAACAAAAAAATACCAATTTTGAGAACTGGTAAAAACACTTTATTAAATCATTGCACAAAATATAAGTTAGCCCTATTTTTCAGATTGTAAAAGTTCATCATTTCACCAAAATGAAAACTAGAAAAAAATGTATCTTTCCACTTGTTTGTTCATCAGTGTGAACTCACCCTACTCTATCCAAGTGATTACTTCTGGAAATATATTGAAATAACTTTTAAGATACAGTGAGATTATTTACTTACAAACAAGTCTATAGTTTTAACGTAGTACCTATTCATCTATGCCACATCAATATTTGTATTATTGTATACAAATGTGACAGTCACAATATACAAAATAGTATTGTAATCATCATGAAATTTAGCCATCATTATCTACACTAAATATATTCTGAAGTACAGATCGATATATTGCAAGTTAACAAGTGATATATAATTATTCAATTTCCTATCACTTACTATAGTTCATCAATTAAATGTAACTACTCACCTGAGTACAGCTATTAAAGGTGCATATATTGAATCTCCATCATAAACATACATATGATCCCAGCTACATTCCGTAGCAAAATGATTAAATCTTAATCTTAACACTGCATTTGGACTGAAATAAATAAAATTATTTTCAATGTATGTTTTATCATCTCCAAAACACAGTTCAAAATAATTTAGAATATTTTATTTTAAAACTATTTATGAATATTTTTCTATGAATTCCTAAATCACCAGAGGAAAAACCTGTTAAGCTGTGGAGATACAACTGTCAAAATTAATAGACCATATGCCTGTATCATCATTTCCTATACAATATAATTAACAAGAAATGTTTTATGATTTACTTAATGCAAAGACTTCAGTTTATATACACTACTGAAACCTGAATTGTATACTAAAAGATGATAGCATTTTATGACAGCAAATTATAGTTAAACCTGAACTGTATACTAAAAGATAGCATTTTATGACAGCAAATTATAGTTAATAAAATTTATTTTTAAAATTCAATACTTAACAACTATTCTCATTGCTACAGAATTCTTAAGTAGAGGCACTAAGATCTACAAGTTTTCCTCAGAGGTCTCAATCTGATACACTGAGTAAATAAGCAACACAATAAAGATGCATAACAAAAAATTGATAGTGTTTAGATTTAAAACAAATTTAAAACATTGCCAAAGAGTATGGTTTCCAAATATACTCTAAGAATTACAAAACGGTTCAAAAGAATTACTATCAATTCATTTATTATTTACTCATGATTAAATATACAAATTGTTTCAAGCCCTAATTATGAAAAATACCCCTAAATGAATAACATTTACAGAATGTTCATCTTAAAATACCCTTATAGAGCCAGGTGCAGTGTAATCCTTGCTACTCCAGAGGATGACATCTGAGGATCACAGTCCAAAGGCAGCACAAACAGACAAATCCAAGACACTGTAACCTCCAACTAATAAGCAAAAAGCCAGAAATGGAGGTATGACTCAAGTAGTGCAGTGCAAATCTTAAGAGGAAAAGCTAAACAAGAGTATGAGACCCTGAGTTCAAGCTCCAGTATTGCCACAAAAAAATACTCTTAAAACTAAAATCCTGAGTGGTACAAACCAGTTCATAACATGAGAAAGTATTTGTCAAACTCAGCATGAAATATTTTTATACTTTCTATAGAGATTTTAAGTGCCATAACAATGTTTTTGAAAAGTCAAAAACTGCCTACTGTATTTAATAGCACAATAGCATAATTTAACAATAAAATATACATAAATTAGTCTATTATATCACAAGAGGAGTACTATAATTTACATTTTCAAATATAAAAAATATATAATTGGCATCTTCTAAGAAGCAATTAAACTCTAACAGTAGTCATTATGCTTATTACTAATGAGTTCCTTTATCATTTCAGAATAAAATTCAATTTGAATTGTATACTTACTAGCCTTCAATTAGCCATGTACATTTAGTTTTATACTTATAGTTAATTGGACCATCTGTTAAATATCCAGAAGGTTCTGTTAACCTGGAAAAGAAACCATGGAAATAATTACCTTAAAGAAACTTTAAGATGTATAGCAGCATAAGAAAATTTAAAAATCATTCAGTCAAAGGAATGAAACACAGTAATATCCAAAAATAGTGTTCATTTACAATATAAGAAAAGTTTCAGGGCTGGGAAGGTAGCTCGGTGGTAGAGCACTTGCCTTGCATGCCAGAGGCCCTGGGTTCAATTCCTCAGCACCACATAAGCAAAAAAGAAAAAAGCCAGAAGTGGCGCTGTGGCTCAAGTGGTAGAGCGCTAGCCTTGAGCTGAAGAGCTGAGGGACAGCGCCCAGGCCCAGAGTTCAGGCCCCACGACTGGACCCCAAAAAAAAAAAGAAAGAAAAACGAAAGAAAAGTTTCAAGTCTCTATATTTCTCTACATCTGAAAACAAATTTATCTTCACATCAGCTTCTCGATGCCCTGCCCCCTCCAGTGGGCTGGGCCAGGCGGCCATGCTGATTATTGAGGACCCACTGGTTATTACATTATTTCATTTAAAAAACCTCAAAAGCCCTATCAGATAGGAATTAGTAATCCTGTGCCATGGATATGAAAAGTAAAGCATAGTTTAAATAATGTTAATTAACTTTCAACCACACTAGATGAGGGAATTCACAAAAACTTTCCACTGATGACAATGCAAAAAATTAAACTTTTAACGTTTTAAATTTTAAAATCATCAATAACAAAATGAAAAAAGAAAATCCACCTACAAGCCAAGATCCAGAAGCTACAAATTCTTTCAAGTAGAATCAGACATTCAAAGCTGCTTTTGCTCTTCAGAGCTTGGCCTACAGAGAAGAAACTGCCTTGTGGTCCCAAGAGAAAAAGGGAGAAAAATGGAAGGCAGTGGCCTAAATTAGAAAGGGGTTCAAACACACAACATAGCACTTTCACTTGTCCATGATGCTCATCAGGATAATGGTGTACCAGAAGTAAACCAGCCTCACTGAGCTGCTACCTCACTGCATGTCAGTTGGGCAGTAGAAAATTCCAAACGTTATAACTGGTGTACAGTAATGCTAGAACCTGTAGTGAGCCAGAGCTCCTAAAAGAAGTTAAAGAATACTCTCTAAAGAAAGATAACATAATCCCAGGTCTCAAGCAATTTTCACCAATATTTTTAATAGAATGTGCAGCATGATCAAAGATAATGAAGCATAAAAAAATATAACCAATAAGAACCAAGATAATGGGAATGGGATCAAAGATATTCTATTAATGTTTTCAGATACACTCATTAAAACATGTTTTACTATGTTCAAAAAGACAAAAGGCAAGCTTCAAATTTTCAGTTAACTGAAAACTGAATTAGCATCATTCAGAAATGTTTAATGAAAATTTTAGTACTGAAAACTACAATAATAAAATTTAAGATTCTAATGGTCACATAGAATCATAAGTTAAATACAGTACAACTGAAAATGGAGAGAGATTTAGAAGATAGGCTTATAAAAAATATCAACAAGATAATTTAGAAAAATCATCTTCTGTGTTTGAGTCTAGCCACAATGCCAGGTAAAATTATAATAACCAAGAAGATGTGAAATCTGTGACTGTGACTGAATATGAGTAATAATTAATATAACCAATAATAAATCCAATGACTTTGGGGACATTATTTCTTTATTTTTGAAAAATGTAAGTACCATTCACTTGTAGTGTTATCTTCTTAGCTAGAAATATAGTGGTTTGAGGTTTTTGTTGAGGAGTTTAATATGTTTAAGAAAGCTGGAAATGTTGTACAGTGGACACCTGCCTATTCATTAGGGTTCATTAAAAACCTTCTCCACAACTTCTAACTTGAAGTTTAAACAAATGGTTAAAATCAAAACAATGACTCATGCCTATAATGATAGCTACTCATGAGGCTGAGCTCTGAGGTTCAAAGCCAGCCCATGCATGAAAGTCCATGAGACTCTAATCTCCAATTAACCATCAAAAAGCCAGAAGTAGAGCTGTGGCTCAAGTGGTAGAGCACTAGCTTTGAGCAGAAAAGCTCAGGAACATTGACCCTGAGTTAAAAACCCTAGGACCAGGCTGTGAGTGCATACACATATGCATTCACATACACATACACACACACACACACACACACACACACACACACACACGATATTAATTTTAATAACTTCCAAAGTCGAGTTAGATTTAATACTACAAATTATAAGGTGTCATTTAAAACGTAAAAACAAGATTCAGCCTGTATGTAATAACTGTTCAGTGCCACAGGGACTTAATTTTATAGAAAATTCTAATTTGTTCCATGACCCTACATAACTACTTCCATTGCAATTTCTTTTATAAAGAATAGAAGTATAGCAGGGCACTGGTAGCTTACACCTATAATCTAGCTACTCAGGAGTCTGAGATCTGAAGATCATAGTTCAAAGCCAGCCTATGCATGAAAGTCTGTGAGACTCTTATCTCCAATTAACCACCAGAAAACCAGGAGTAGAGCTGTGACCTAAAGTAGTAAAGTGCTAGCCTTGAGAAGAAAAAAGCTCAGGGACAGCCCAGGTGCTGAGTTCTAGCCCTGACCAAAAAGAAGAAGACGACAAAGGAGAAGTATAATATAGTCAAATAGCACCTTATTATAGAGTCAAGAAATATATGGCTCTTTTTATAATAAAAGAAAACTGGCAGATATCATCTACAATTTAATCTGCCATCTTCCTGGTTGGGATTATCTCCCAAACCACATATGAGAAAATCATCTTTCTCTACAATCACAAAAACCCATTCCGTAGCATCACAATATTAAATAATCACGATGCTCCAATTTATCCTTGACCAATATTTCTGACTTATGGTTTATTTTTCTGCGAGTCCACTGCCTAGTTCTGCCCTATATTCTTCAAGTCTATTTAGGGGCTCGTGGCCCACACCTGTAATCCTAGCTACTCAGGAAGCTGAGATCTGAGGATGGCAGTTCAAAGTCAGCCCAGGCGCGCGCGCGCGCGCGCACACACACACACACACACACACACACACACACAGCACCAGAAGTGAAGCTGTGGCTCAAGTGGTAGAGTGCTAGTCCTGAGTAAAACTAGCACAGGGACAGCAGGGACGATGCCTAGGCCCTGAGTTCAAGCCCTAGAACCAACACCAGCAAAAATATATAAATAAATAAATCCTCCCATCCTCAAGGATGGGAGGTATACACTCTAGGAACTACCATAATAACCTTTCTTTCTCCCCACGAGGGTACTATTTTGGCCCCCCAACCAATCACACAACAGGAGTATTTAAAAACTACACACTCTTGAGCGAGGTAAGCCAAGAACGAAGAGACAAACGGTACATGGTCTCCCTGATAAGTGGATGCTAAATCCAAAATGTTAGGTGATACGACAAAACTAACAGGACTTAAGAAACAAAGAACTCCCGCTCATCTGGTTGAACCACTACTAAATATCCCCATGCTGCTGATCACAAATATGGTATATAACATGTGAACACTGTTATATATTACAGACTGTGATAGACAATTTGCTCCAGGAAAGTTAGAATGAACTTGTGACTTTGAAATTATGTAATCACTTAATCACAATCAAAAAAAAAAAAAGAACCTCGGGGAAGGGAGGGAGGGAGGGGGTGGTAGGGGGAAAACAATGGAGGGGGTAACAATGTTCAAGAGGAAGTGTACTCATTACCTCACTCATGTAACTGTAACCCTCTGTATAGTATCTTTACAATAAAAAAAAAAAGATTAAGAGAAAAAAAATGGGAAGAATTAGAAATTAGAAGTGTTGTTCATACCAAATAAACATAATTCTAGTATAAAAAAAAAAACTACACACTCTGTTCCTTTCCATTTCAGTGGTACAATTACACAGGAGTTCATGGAAATAACTCATCATAGTCAGTGAATTTCTTCCTTACCTTCTTCTACAGCACTAAAGACACTATTTATTGCAAAAAGGAATTCTACCCAGTGTACTGTAAACATGTGAAGCTGCCAACAACCAAGGAAAAGAAAATAGAAAATCATCAAGATACAGGAGTAAGAGAAGAATGCACCAGTTCTATAATAGGAACTTACTCATCTTTAGATCTCAATTGCGGGGGGTTGGGGGGGGGCAGTACTGGGGTTTGAACTCAAGGCCTCTATCTCCTAAGCTATGTCCCAAGCCCTTTTGTTTTAGTTTATTTTCAAGGTTAAGTTCTAATGCTTTTGCCCAGGCTGGCCTCACATTAAGCTCTTCCTATCTCTACTTCCTGAGAAACTGGGATTATAAGCATGTACCATTATACCTGGTCCCTGACCTCTTCTCAAATCCAAGAACCTTCATTTCCACACAACTTGAGCAAAGCATTCTTATTACACACTTTAGACTTTCACAAGAAAGAACTATTCCTCTAAAATTCCAAAGTCCAAGACTATACCCCAACCACAAATACCTACTTTTCAGCTTATTCACTCTCATTCTCAGTACATTACCACTTCGTGGAACTCCTCAAAAACTAGAAAGCATACAGTTCAACCATGCTAAAAAGTAAAATAGGCTTCTTTTATGACAACTATTTATTATATGTCTAAAATGTAAACTGAGTTTCAACCCATTTACTTATTTTTTGTAATTCTATAGCACTCCTCTTCTTGAACTGAGAACCATATGGTTAATCTAGATCATTTCTCCTACAACTATTGGCCTACTGTTGCTTTGTGAAAGTGAAGTTTATTGGAACACAACTACACTCATTTATTTACATATTGCCTAACATTACTAACATACTACAAAGACAGAGTTGCCAATAGAAACCATCTGTCCAACAAAACCTAAAGTATCTACTGCCTAGCCCCTTACAGAAATAGTTTGCCAGTCTGTAACTACATGCCTGCCCATTTGCCTGGTCAACCAATCACCCATTCTATCTGAAACTGCCCAATCCACTGTTTCTAATTAAATAAGTATGGTAGGGTATTTGTAACACAAGGTGGTAACTAGTAAATGCAGGAAAACAAGTTCTAACAACAAACAAAACTAAAAATTAGAAATGCTATTTCCTATCCTAAGAAAACAAGCTTTAATTCATATATTTTTTAAAGTAAATGAAACAACTGTCTCTGAAACAATAAATCCTGCTTATCAAAGAATATGTGTTTATCACTGGCAACTATGATCCAATCAAGGCTAGTCCTTTGTAAGCTATGCTCACAGGGAAATCTTCCTCAATAAAGAATTTTTAGAAACACAATTTGTCACTTTATCAATTCCTTTTTGTAGTTTACATGTGTTGGAAAATAATAAGTGTATATATTTAAAAATATAATTTGATATTTCAATATATATTTACACTATGAATTGAGTAAATTCAGCTAATAACACATACCACTTCACATACTTACTATTTCTGTTTGATAAGAACATTTAAAACCCTCTTTTAGGGTTTGGGGGGGTGGTGTTTTGTTTTGGTTTGATTTTTGCCAATCCTGGGGCTTGAACTCAGGGCCTGGGTGCTGTCCCTGAGCCTCTTTGTGCTCAAGGCTAGCACTCTACCACTTGAGCCACAGCATCACTTCTGGCTAGTAGTTTATTAGAGATAAAACTCTCATGGACCTACCTGCTGGTGCTGACATTTAACTGCAGTCCTCAGATCTCATCCTCCTGGTAGCTAGGAGCTATTTTTAAATATACATTATGAGCTAACACTGCTATCCCATTGTCTATAATCCTAGATAATCAGGAGACTGAGATCTGAAGATCCTGGTTTGAAGTCAGGCTGGATAAGAATGTCTGAAATTCTAAAAGACAGAAGTAAAACTGTGGCTCAAGTGGTAGAACACTAGCTTTAGACAAAAAAGCTAAGGGACAGGTCCCAGTTCCTGAGTTCAAGCCCCAGGACCAGCACATACATATACTTATACACATACCATACACATACATTCTCTCTGTGTATGTGTATGTGTCTCTGTCTGTCTCTGTCTCTGTTTCTCTGTCTGTCTGTCTGTCTCTCTCTCTCTCTCTCTCCTCCTCCCCCCTCTCTCTCTCACCCACCAGGCACTGGTGGCTAACACCAAGAATCCTAGCTACTCACAAGGCTGAGCAGAAAAGTGAGACTCTTAGCTCCATTAACCACCAAAAGTCAGAAAGAGGGGTATGCCTCAAGTGGTAGAACACCATGTTGTGTAATGGAAATCTGGAAATTCCTCCTCCTATCTAACTGAAAATTCACATCCTTTCACCAGCACTTTCCTTTTCTCTATCCCCTCTATGCCCCTCAGCTCCTGCTAACCACCATCCTACTCTTATCTCTGAGTCCAAATTTTTAACTTCCACATTTAAGTGACATCATGAGCTATTTAATTTCTGCACCAGATTGATTTCATTGCCAATGATGTCCCTTAGATTCATGCACGTTGTCATAAATGACAAGATTCTACTCATCTTTTTAAAAAACTGAATAATATTACATTGTGAATGTCATTTTTTAATCTATTCATATGTTGATAGGCACTTATATTCTTCCCAAATCTTGGCAATGAATGTGGGAGTGAAGACATCTCGTCGACATACTGAATAAAATCACAACAGTGGCATTGCTAGATCATCAGGTTTTTTGTTTTTTGCTTTTTGCTTTTTTTCACAGCATCCCTGGATTCAAAACAACTAAACTAATAGCACACAAAGATTCTTTTTTCCCCACATCCATGCCAATATTTGTAATCTTCTATCCTATTGATACTAGCTATGCTAACCAGGTGTAAGGTGATAATTCCTCTGATTTTAATTTATATTTCCCTAATGATAAGTGATATTGAGAATTTGCTATATAGTCTAATGCCCTTCTGTATTTGTTTTTAAGAAATTTATATACAAATCCTTTGCCTAGGAGCTGGGAAGGTGGCTCAGTGGTAGAGCACTTGCCTTGCATGCATGAGGCCCTGGGTTCAATTCCTCAGCACCACATAAGCAAAAAGAAAAAAGCCAGAAGTGGCACAGTGGCTCAAGTGGTAGAGTGCTAGCCTTGAGCTGAAGAGCTAAGGGACAGTGCCCAGGCCCAGAGTTCAGGCCCACAACCGGACCCAAAAAAAAAAAAAAAAAAATCAAATCCTTTGCCTACTTTTACATAATTTTGTTAATTTATTTTGAGTTTCTTAAATATTGTGGATATGAGCCCCTTATCTGATGTATAATTTATAATATTCCAACCTGTGGATCTTATCTTCATGCTATTATTTGCTACATTGTTTTGAGCAGAAGCTTTTTGGCTTTATTCATATGTCAATTTTTTTGCTTTTGCCTCCTATACTTTGGGTGTCATATACAAGAAAGAAGTCAGCTTTTTCTCAGGTTCAGGTCTTCACATTTAAGTCTTTACTCCATTTTAGATGTTTAAGAGGGGTAATAAAGGTATAATTCTATTCTTCTACATGTGGCTAGCCAACTTTTAGAAAAACACTTATTAAAGAAACTGTCTTTCCCTCGTTGTATGTTACTGTCCCCTTCATCAAAATCAACTGACCATAGGTTTATTTATTTCTGGGCTTTTTATCCTATTGCATTGGTTAATGTGTCTATTTTCATATTAGCACAACAATGCTTTCGTTGCAATAACTTTGTTTTTTTTATGGTTTGTTGTTCTGGATCTTGAACTCAGGGTCTGGGTGTTGTCTGTGAGCTTTTGTGCTTAAGCCAAAGCTCTGCCTCCAGCTTATTTTTTATTATTATTATTATTCATTAGAGATAGAGATAAGAATGTCTCACAGACTTTTCTGCCTGAGCTGGCTTCAAACTATGATCCTCAGAGCCTAGTCTTCTGAGTAGCTAGGATTACACAGCACCCTGACTATGCATTCATTTTTAATTAGGGGGAGATTTGGTTGTTTCATTTCCACATTTACAATTTATTCCAATCAATCTCAAATCCCTCCCCCCATCATTTTCTCTTGCCCCTTTATGCTTCCCAAAACAATTTCAACAGGATTAATTGTTCTACTTTCATCATTGCAAATCAGCTATCTCAACCACTTTCAACCTCCTTTGTCCTCCCTGTTAATTGCTGTAACTTTCTAATATAGCTTGATGGCAGGAAGCATAATACCTTTAGTGTTTTTGGTTTTGATCAAGATTGCTTTGTCTAGTCAAGGTCTATTAGGAAAATTTCAGTAATGTTTTTGTGATTTCTATAAAGCAGGACACTGGAACTGATGGCAGCTACACTGTATCTGAGCATTACTTTGGATAATAGAACATCTTAACAATAATAACTATTTCAACCCATGAAAACAAATTATCTTTCCATTTATTTGTATCATTTCAATTTCTTCCATAAGTATTTTATAGTTTAAAAAGTATAGGTCTTTGACCTCCTTGGTAAAATGTATTCCTATATATCTTAGGTTTTTATGGTATTATAAATAAGATTTGTTCCTAATTTCTTTTTCAAGTTCATTATTAGTGTATACAAATACTACTGGCTTTTATATATTCATTTTGTAACCTGAAACTTTACTGAATACATTCATCAGTTCTTAAGTTTTTTGATGATGTCTTTAAAGTTTTCTACTGTAAAATCATGTTATCAGCAGACAATTTCATTCCTTGTTTTTTCTTGTTTTTCCTATTTGGTTGCCTGACTAGTCTAGCTAGAACTTCTAGTACTACATTGAGTACACGGGATGAAACAGGGCATTTTGTCTTATTCATGATCTTAGATGAAAAGTCTTCAACCTTAAGAAGACCTACCTCTTTTTCCCTCCCCTGGGCACACTGATATATTATTGTATCATTCTGTGCAAAGCATGCATTTCTTCTTGTTCCCTTCACAATGCAATCTATATCTGCTATTCCCAAGTCTTCATTCTCTGTTTACCTGATGGTTCTAATAAAAGCTTCAAATGACTCAGTCTGCTAGAGTAGCTGTCTTCAAATCCAACAGTAAAAAAATTTTGTAACATTAACTCAATTACTGGTCTGATATATAAATAAAAATCTATTCATTAAAATACTGTATATATCATGATCCTAAACTTGAAAGAAAAGTAAAAAATAGTATTATTGTTCATCCTATTATCCTAGCTACTCAGGAAGCTAAGGAAAAACTAAGAAATTTATTTAAAAAATCGCCAGAGATGGAAGGATAACAAGACCTGGGAGAGCAGCAGCAGCACATGATGCGAGGTAAGCTCTAACAGCAACTCTGCCCTCACCCAGAATAAATGAGAAAAGGTGCTCTGCAAGCCAGAGTGTAAGGGGAATCCACATGAAGGGAGCTGAAGAAGACGCTCTATTTTGTGTATGAATCCACAGAAGACCCCAGACTAAATATGAGCTGCTCATGTGAAACAGATTCAAAGCAGCTTAATAAAAGCTTTGAGAACTGATCTAACACTTAAACACTGCTCAATTCTCACATTAATCCCACAGTGATACCTTATATTCAGATCCAAAGGTACTGAAACAGATGAGAACCAGAAGTCACAGAAAGCAAGAAGAAAAAAAAACTTGCTACCCAAACCTCGCTCTAGCTTAGTTGCCTATTAAATATATTTTTGTGATTTATTTATTCATATTTTTCTTTTTCAGTAGTACTACAGTTTGAACTCAGGGCTGTGTACTTACTAGGTAGTTGCTCTACTATGAGCCATGCCTCAGACTAATCCAGAATCAACACAATATATTATTTACAACATTGAGAATAAATCCAAAATACAGACAGCAAGGAAAATGTAAACAACTTAATCCTACAAACCCAGAAGTTGAACTCATCAAACAACTTTTATAACCAGAGATGAACTTTTATCAGGAGGTAGAAGTTAATCTTACCTCAATTGTTTATCATAACAACCTAACACCTGACATTCTATATTCATTATGCAGCTTTTGGAAACAGAATAGTCCAATCTGGTGCCAGTGGTTCACACCTATAATCCTAGGTATTCAGGAGGCTGAGATCTGAGGATCATGGATCAGAGACAGAGAAGTCCACAATTCAGGACCAGCTCAGATAAACAAAACTGAGAAAAAAAAACCTAGGAAAAAAGCCAGAAGTTGAAGTGTGGCTCAAGTGGTATAGTGCCAGCCTTGAGAAAAAAATCTAAGCAAGAATGTGAGATCATGAGTTCAATCCTCAGGCACAAAAAAAGAAGAAAGAAAGAAGTGCCCATTGCATTATAAATATTGTAAAATTCAGTGTCCTAAATTTGGATAATCTAAAGTTTAAAAAATATATTTTTATATATACATATAATAAGATTTAATAGGTGATTTTAGGAAAAAAGTCAATGAATGCACAATAATAATTGTATATTTATAAATGATTCACAATATGAGATATTTTCAGCTTCAGAGCACTAATTATAAGAGAAATCATAAGTCTCAAAGCCACATGAAGCAAGACACATCTAAGTTTAAGCACCACAAATAAATTGATAAAAATACAAACCAAGCAATGTACTACCTTACTCGAGTTGCTCCTTTAGTCTAGCTTTAGCTAAAGATCATTGTCATTTTTTTATTTATGTAAGGAAGAACTTCTCATTTTAAATGTTTTATTCAAGTAGAGACAGAAGACTGGGATCTGTGCTAAAATAACTGAAATATCATTGTTGACACTATATTTGCTTCTGCATTTTCCCCCAACTATTAAACTTCCATTGTAAAGAAGCGTTTGAAAACTTTTATTCCCTAATGAACCTCCTATAGTAGAAAAAAGTATGGAACCAACCAATTAATTTTGACACCTGCTTAGCTAGAATGATTAATCATTTTTATGTCTATTTGTAAGATTGCCATCTATCATTTAGTTCACTGGAAAAAAATGAAGTGAGAATTTTTAGTTCTTTCCCACTGTGTTAGTACATCTTCAAATACACTTTTCACAATGTACCATGTACTTTACTTGGAAAAATTCTTCTCTTTAAAGCATTCTTCTCTTTAAAATTAAATGCCTGAATTTCTTTACCCCTAAGAGTATACATTAGAAAACACAGTAGTATAGTTATGTTTACTCTAATTAATAGGTTGTATTCCACAGAGAAATGAAATAACATTTGTCAAGGGTACAATAAATCATAGGAAATAACAGCTTCCAAAGAAATGATGAACACTAATAATTAGCTCAAGGTTATTGTTACTTAACTATATCTACATTTTTTAAAAAATCTATTCTGCTTTTTACTCAATATTTTATGAACACCATCTCTCAATGTTATTTACACTACTTTTAACTTGATATGTGACCTCTCTTACTAAGTGGGACATCTGCTAGTAAGGTCACAAGCTGCTGATCCTGCTGAATAACAAGTTCCCCTACTATAAAATGTAGACATTGTATGTACTTAAAGGACTGCAACAATTTTGTCTTTTTCAGACAAATGGGATAAATTTGTTCACACAAAAGCCAATATCCCCAATTACAAATGGATCAAACAAATACTTATGTACAAAAAGATGTAAAAATTAATAATTCCTTTTGATTATGGCTCTCAGTTAACTCAAAATTATATCTTGCTAGATAAGAGGGTTGGCTGCTATTGTCTTGTCTATAGAATTTAAGAATATCTAAGTAAATAAGACTAGTAACAAGGCACAACTCAATAGAATATATGTTCCCATTTTAAGGCCCTTTTTAAACTTTTAATTAGCAGTTCTCACAATGTATGAAATGTATTTTGAAATCTATGATACAATACTAGCTCATACAAGTATGGACCCTGGAAACACTGCAACTGTTACTACAAATTAAGTTCCTAAAACTTTGAGATTTCACTTCCACAAACCAAATAAACCATTAAAAATCTATTTAAAAAGTAAACATGTAATTTTTAATACATACATTTTTACTTAGAGTTTTATGGAGCATTGTTTTAACTAGCAACAATACAAAAGTAGAAAAAAGACAGGGAAGGAGGGAAGGAAAGGAGAGAGAGAGGAAGGGAGGGAGGGGAAGGAAAGAAGGAAGGGAGGGGAAGGAAGGAGGAAAGAGGGAGGGAGGGAGGAAAAGAAAAGAAAGAGAAAGAAAGAAAGAGAGAAAGAGAAAGAGAGAAAGAGAAGAAAGAAAGAGGAAGAAAGAAAGAAAGAAAGAAAGAAAGAAAGAAAGAAAGAAAGAAAGAAAGAAAGAAAGAAAGAAAGAAAGGAAAGAAAAGCAAGCAAGCAAGCAAGCAGGCAGGCTAAAACTCCATAGAAATTATCCTATCAAACAAATGAACCATGTTTATCTTTGCTTCGGATCCTATTGACAACATATTGACAACATATCATATTGACAACAAATATTAGCAGTCTACATATTGTAATTTCCTTGGTACAAACTCACCAGCAAACTTCATATTAAGGACTTAGGGGGATAAAGGCTGGCTTTCTTAATGAGTGTTACCTGCAAATTGTCAGACTGCTACCCTACTTACCCCTAATTTATCTGTTACTCCCCAGCACCCACTCATTTCTTTCTGTAACAGGAAAGACTATAACAAACACCAACCAATAGGGAGAAAGGAAGTATTTTTTTTTTACCTCTGTAAAACAAACTCCTTAGTGCCCAGTGCTTCAGAAAAAAAAAAAAAAAAAAAAAAGGTGAAGTTACTACAAAATAACTGATAGCTAACCGATTAGAGAAATCCATCGTCTCCACTACACACATCAAAAGTCACCCCTATACTTCTCAAGACTGTTTCAGCAAATTCAGCGAAGCAGGTCGTTGAAAGTAAAAGTGTCCATTCTGGAATAAACATGTCAGATTTGTAATGACGACTCAGCGTTACTGTGTAACCTTGAGCAAGTTACTTCAAGCCTCGATTTCTCCCTGCAAATGCAGTTCAGGAATTCTGGTAAACCCTCGTGATGAGCAAATGAGACAGTCAACCTACGGGGCTTACAACAGTATTTGGCACCCCGTAAACGCATCGTCAACACTTCTAGTTAGGATCTCGGATTACTAGATAAACTGTTACCAGGGGGTCACACCGCTGGAGGGGGGGGGGGGGGGAGACGCTGCTGCGGGCCACAACTTCACTTTTGTTTGAATTTTCATAATGAGCAAGTATTGCACGAGTTACAGCACCATCTCTGATCGCTTTTAATAGATACGTAGAGATACAGACACTAGTGATGTTGGCACCATCACGGAGTGTGAAATGTTCTCTCGGGGTGTGTGTGGGGGCGGGGGGGGGATGCGAGGTCGCTGCGGGCATGAGCGACGCTCCAGAAAACGCTTCGCTCGCTCCACACTGGCGGGTGCTGGGCGCGGGCTCCAGTGGCCCGGGACGCCGAGGGCTGGAGCGGGTGCATCAGATCGGTGGACAGCTCCCTCCGGCTCCGTCCGAGCGCTAGGGTTCGCCCGGGCCGCCCGCCCCCCTCCCCACCCACCCAACCCCCCGGGATCCCAGGCCCCGGAGGCGGGGTGGGGAGGGGGGGCGGCGAGGGAGAAGCGGAGACCCGGAGCGGGACAAGACGGAGGTTCGGGGTCCGGCGGAGGCACTTACTTGAACCTGCCCTGGCAGTGCTGGCACTGGTCCCCCACCCAGCCCGGGTCGCAGAGGCAGGTGGAGTTGACACAGCGGCCCGAAAAGCAGGAGCCGGTCCTCTCGCAGGGCTTGGACTGGGACACCTGCGCGTAGAGCGCCAGGTAGAGGAAGCCATAGCACAGCAGCCAGCTGTTCCCGTCCGGCAGCCAGGAGGAGGCGCCGCCGCCGCCGCCGCCGCCGCCCGCCGGCCGAGTCCTCCACAGCCCGGGGGCGGCCGGCTTCGGGATCCCGGTGCGGGCCGGAACCCCCGGCTCCATGGTCCCCGCCGCCCGGGCCCGGCGGGGCTGCGCTCGCGGGCGCCCACAGGGATGCTCCGCAGGGGAACTCCGGCCGGAGTCAACCTTCGCCGCCGCCGCCGCGGCTCCTCACCAGCGCCGGCCCGGGTCCCGCTCCCCGGTCCGGTGAGACAGAGCCCGACCGCGGCCGCCTCCGCTCGGCTGCCTCCGGTCGCACTCGGGCATCGCCGCCCAATCTCTTGACCTTGTCCTCAGCGGGCCAACCCCACAGCCGCGGCGGCCGGAGCAGCAGCGGAGACCCGGGCGGACGGAGCAGCCCGCGCCCGGCGCTCCGGAGCGAACCTGACGGGGCGGGGAGCTGACGGGGAGCGGGAGGGGACCCCGCGCCGCCCCGCCTCGCCCGCGGCCCGCGCCAACTGCCTGGGCTTCCGAGCGAGCGCCGCGCGCCCAGGAGGGCGGGGCCGAGCGGGAGCGCCGAGGTGGGCGCGTCCAATGCGGGAGGAGGGGGGGGGGGATGAATAAGGGGCGGTCAGCCTCGCGCCCGACGCGCGGCCACCAGCGACCTTCCGCCTGCCATTTTTCTCCTCAAACCGTTACCCGACGCGTGAGCCGAGACTGGAATCCACCGGGCCTGGGGCTGCCTCCACGTCCCCGCGAGTATCCACGTCCCCCCTCCCACGGCCCGGCGTTGTGGTCTCGCCCCGCCCCTGACAGGGACCTGGGACTCTCCCCCCCCCCATCCCCTGCGCGCGCCCACCCCCCGCGGCCCGGGAGCGGAGGGGAGGCCGGCCCCCAGGTGTGGCCCGCGCGCCCGCCGTGCCCTTCCCGCCGCGGGCGGGGAGGGGGCCCACCCCGGAGTCCCCCGGTGGGGACCGGCTTTGCGGCTTCGGCGGCCGAGCAGCCGGCTCCGTCCCTCGGCTGCAGCTGAAGTGCAGCGCTTTCCCCCGGCGCTTCCCCTTTCCTCCACCCCGTCCTCCTCCAGCTTCTCTCCTCCTCCTCCTCCTCCTTCTTCTTTTTTCTTAAAACGGAAAAACTCCTAACTACACACAAAGAGCTGAGCCTGTGCTGCGAGCCAAAGTCTTAAAGGCCCCGCAGTCCGCCCCCGCTGCGGGTCCGCCGGGACGGGGGGGGGGGGGTGGGGGAAGGCGGGACGGGGGGTTGGGGGGGCTGCGAAGGGTCGGGAGCCCTTTTGGGGCGGGTCGTCCCCCGGGAGGAGCCATGTCTCCCGTGGAAAGTGGGCGCTCTCCCCGCCCCCCAACAAAGAACTGCGAGGCTCTGCGCCCCGCGCGCGCGCGCGCCGCCCCTTCCCAACGCTGCCTCCGAACCCCACGCATCTCCTTCCCAGCTTGTCAGGGTTTCCTCCTCCATCTGGGACCATATTCTGGCTCGAAAAAGAAAAGGGGGAAAAAAATGGCAACATCGGGGCTTTATTATTATTATTTCTGCACATCAGAAATGCTGCCCGGAGCCGTTTTCTCTCCTCGGTGGCAATCTTTCTTCCTTGGGATGACTTTCCAAGATTTGGTGGCATACACTGCAGAGATTTTTGCTTTGTACTTTTGTGCCTTTCTCAACACAGGCTTCTAATTTGAACCCTTGAGAAAGGAAGACTAGCACAAATTGCAAGCATGCAGCCTCGAGTTACAAGCAGCAGCGTTGCTGGAGCCCTACCGAAGAGCAGACAGTCTGAACAAGAATGTGAAATCTCCCAGACATTTCTGCCAGCAAAGGGAGAAAAGTTTGGGTTGCAACCACACAGTCATAATATTATTGTTAAGATTCAACTCATGTTTATTTGGGGAATGGTGTACCCACGTCATCTCTCTTAATCTCTATCATCCCCACTTTCCAGATGAAATCCTTCATTAACCCCATTTTGCAGATGAGGAAAGAGAGACTCAGAAAGGTTGAAATACTGGTCAGTGACAGAAGTAATGAGCAATGCATTAAAGGCAAGTTCTTTGAGTTCGGTGCTTTTTCCACTAGTTATTAGACTGCTTCTATTAGCACATGCTTTGTTCTCCTTTTGGTGAATAAATGTAAGTGCTGGCTTGGTTTGTAAATACCTCAGCAGTGATTTAAGACCAAAACAAAGGTCCAGAAAGAAGTGGCTCCTTGCAAAGTAAAAAAAGGAAAAAGCAAACTGTCATTCTCATTATTACAACACACAAATCATAATTTCCACCCCATCTTACTACCAATAATGCTATCATATAATGCTGCCCCTTTCTTCCATTTCTTCTTACAGACTTCTAGAGAGACCAAGGAAGTGAGAACATTCTGCAAAAACCCAACAATAGGGAAGATAGTATACTGCTCTAGAACTCTTTCTAGTGTCACACCCATGTAGTGACAATCTCTACTGCTTTTCACTTTCTGCCAGCCACAGTTAAAAGTCAGCCACATCTTCCTCACATCTAATGCAGAGTCACTTGCAGACATGTGGAAAGTGGCTAAGCTCTTAAAACTGCCAATGAGAGAGAAGGTAATTCAAAGGTTACACTGGAATCACAGGCTGACAATAGCCTATATTTGCCCATTAAAAATACATGCCTTTAGCTGGTGGCTCATGCCTGTAATCCTAGCTATTCAAGAGACTAAAATCTGAGGATCACAGTTCGGAGCCAGCCTAGTCAGAAAAGCCCACAAGAATCTTATCTCCAATTAAGCACCAAATAAAAAGCCAGAAGAGGAGTTGTGGCTTAAATAGATTACTAGACTTGAACAAAGAAGCTCAGGGACAGCACACAGGCCCTGAGTTCAAGCCCCAATACCAGTCTACACACACACACACACACACACACACTGTGTGTATATATATATATATATATAATATACACACACACATACCCTTTAATTGTCTAACCACTATAATCAGTTTAATAATCCACTTTATGCTGAACATGCATTCCCACATCTTTAGAATTGAATTAAATTTATTAAGTTAATATAAAATTCTTATAAGGATTTCATGGAATTTCCTTTGCCCAACATTGTACTTTTCTTTCAAATTATTTTAGTCAACATTTTCTGAGTAACTCTTACAAGTTTAAGAAAGAAAAAACAAAGATAAGTAGTTTGATCTCTATACTTAAGTTAGCTTACATTCATTCCTTCAGGCTCCCTTATTGTGAGATTCTTAAGACAACTGAGTGTTAATCATTTTACAAATGCAGACTCAGAAAATGTAAATGATTTTAAATGACCACACAAAAATCTTGCCTAGCATCTTGACTGATGCTTCAGTATCTTCTATGATCGAGAAATTTTAAAACTCCCACATTATCTTTTCTTTTTCCCAAAGCAGTAGAGTCAGCATCCTAGCAGTGTTATACAACACTAAGATAATTCATGGTATTGGTAATAGCAGTCATAAATCTAGTAGAAAGGTGAAAACTGGTGAAAAGTGGTGAGGGGGAGGTCAGTTTTACTACAATAGGATATGATGGTTAAGAATTATGTATTAAAATTTCCTCCAGGGGAAAACATTAAAAAAAGTATACTAGTTATTGTTTAGGATCTGGCTCCTATGAGGCTTCTGAAACCAACCAAAATAATAAGATCTACAGATAGCTTAGCCCCAAGAATCAGAAACACTTTAATTCAAAGGACACAGTGTAAATGGAGCAGCATTTTTAAGACACTAATAGAACATGAATGGTCTGTGAGTTCAGAAAGCCAAAAAAAATCAAGTTTAGATACTCATTAAAAATTATTGATGATACTAATATATATATTGTTACAATCTGAAACACCACTCTCTACAACCAAAAGCTAACATTTTGCTCCCTCTTTGAATCGTTCTTCTCTTCCATCAGTTTCTCTTGCAAACACACTCATCCCTCTGCCAATTTTTGCACTAGACACATTTCAAACATATTGTTACAAGTAAATCCAAGTAAATAATTCCAAAGAGTCAAAATCACTGGGCTGGGCCAATAGTTTTATTTAAAAAAAAACTACTGGGAAATAAAATGATCATCTTTAAATGTTTCTCCCTAAATATTAGATGTGTTACCCCAAAAATGTTGACTGTCAATAGTCAATTTTAGATATGTGTCTTCCTGAAATGTCATTTAATTGAAACATATGGAAGGAACTCCTGATGAATATAATAAATCAAGTATGTGCATTTAGCCAAGCATTCTAGCTCATATCTGTAATCTGAACACTGGAAAAACTGAAGCAAGAGGATCTCTACTTGAAGGTCATCCTGAGGTACATAGTGAGACCTTGTCTCAAAAAAAAAAAAAATTGGCGGGGCGCTGATGGTTTCTGGCTACTCAGGAGGCTGAGATCTAAGGATCATGATTCAAAGCCAGCCTGGCAGAAAAGTCTATGAGACTCTTATCCCCAATAAACCACTAGAAAACTGGAAGTGGTGCTATAGCTCAAGCGGTAGAGCGCTTGCCTTGAGCTGAAGAGCTGAGGGACAGCGCCCAAGCCCAGAGTTCAAGCCCCACAACTGACCAAAAAAAAAAAAAAAAAAGGTTGTATTACCAATGTACCCTCTACAAAGTCTACTCATATGATCAAAGAGAAGACCTTTTAGTTTGTTTTCTAGTTTTATTTTGGTTTTTATAAAGGTATGAAAAAATGAGATAAGATCACATATGTAGATGAGAAGTGGCAATGTGTTTGGAAATGTCAGTGAAGGAGGAAAGTAAATGGAGAAATGACCAGCAAATATATAGGCCTGCAGAGACAAGAGACAAGAAAGAAGCTTGAGAGCCAAAGAAAACCTCAAGAATCATAAGAGAAGGAGAGTTGGGGTTCTAAGATGAAAAACAAGGATATAGTGAGGGGCAGAGTTTAGATTGCTGTACTATACTATGTAACCATAACTATAACTATACTATAATTCCCTTACCAGAAGAAGCTAAACAACTAAACAAGAGGTTTAATCTCTTGGGAAACTGAATCAAGGACTTCAGATTTTAGGTATTAGTCAAGAAGCATTAATATACACAGCTAAAAATGGTGACATCAAATAAAAAAACTATATAAATAAAATTTTTCTGCTGCCTTTTCCTAGAAGACTTACAACCAACCAAAGGGTACTTATCTACAGAAAATGGAAGAACACTTCCTGCAGATCTTGGAAAGTTCAAAGAGAAAAGATATTGTCATTTGGAGTGACCTAACCAATGGATGAGCAGTCTTTGGATTATCCCACAAAGAAGTCAATAAGCTTTACCCTGATCCATTTTTCATAATTATCTTTCAAATGTAAATAATAAAGCTTTACTAAACATAAATGGTAGAAACCAAAACAAATAGAAAAAAGATCAGAAACAACAAAGCCAGGTCTTATGGAAAGATCGCAACCATGAAACAAAAAGTGATACTCTTTAAAAAATGACAAGACAATCAGAAACATAATTAATTAATTAATTGAAAATATGGTGACTAAAATTAAAATTTAATTGGGATGTAAAATCACAGAAACTGAGAAATTCAAATTTTCTTTTTATCATGAAAGAAAATCTAAGATTAGAGGATCCATTCACAATTAGGTATAATAAATATGTTTTAAATTAATCATATATTATAATATTTAACAAGTACATTTATTGATGTATTAGAATGATACACAATGTACATACATAAGAGCAAAATAGTTCATATCAGATCATAAAAATATTAACATGGAAATTTTCTAAAAGTGGCCTGATTCTCCAGATAAAAGATCCAGCCTAAAGCAGTGAACAAAAAAGTCTTGAGGGCTGGGAAGGTGGCTCAGTGGTAGAGCGCTTGCCTTGCATACATGAGGCCCTGGGTTCGATTCCTCAGCACCACATAAGCAAAAAGAAAAAAGCCAGAAGTGGTGCTGTGGCTCAAGGGGTAGAGTGCTAGCCTTGAGCTGAAGAGCTGAGGGACAGTGCCCAGGCCCAGAGTTCAGGCCCCAGTACCGGACCCCAAAAAAAAAGTCTTGAAAGGCAAATGCAATCAATTGGAAGAAAAAAATAGCATAAAAATTCTCAATAGCAAAAACAGAATCCAGAAGTAAGTAGTTATGTAAAGAAAATTATTTTTAACTAAAATTCTGTAATCATCCTAGATACCTAAAAACTGATGAGTAGATAAAGTAAATTTGATAGATATACACGTACAGGAGTATAATTCAGCCATGAAAAGAATGAAATTATTTTATTTTATTAGAAATGAATGGAAACAGGGCTGGGAAGTTGGCTCAGTGGTAGAGTGCTTGCTTCGCATGCATGAGGCCCTGGGTTCAATTCCTCAGCACCACATAAGCAGAAAAAAAAAAAAGCCAGACGTGACGCTGTGGCTCAAGTGTTAGAGCTCAAGACCCCATGACCAGACCCCCCCCAAAAAAAGAAATGAATGGAACCATAGGCCAAGCTCAAAAAGAAAACAAACATCACATTTCTACTCACATTGCAGAATCTAGACCTAAAATATTACTACTAATAAAATAGTATTAATGAGTGTAAAAGGGAAACTATCTGGAACAGTAGGCGAGGAAGGGAAAAGGAGAAGGCACTAGGGAGTGAAGAGGATAGAAGTAAGTATATTGTGTGTGTGTGTATATATATGCATACATAGATATAGACATATAGATTAAAAGGAAACCCACCAAATAGTGTTAGAAAAAGTGGAGGCAGAAAATAAGGAACTTAGAGACTATAAAAGAAGGGGTTAACTGGCTCAAAATACACTGTAGTACAATGTAACCCCCTTGTAGTATGAATGTATGCCAATAAAAAATAAAGATAAAATTAAAAAATATACATACCCAGTAAAGTTATTGGTCAAGCATAAGGATAAAAGATATTTTTAGATGGGTAAAAATTCCTAAAATTTATCTCAAAGTGCATCCTTTTAGGACACTACTAGAAAATGCTATCAAGAGAAGGCACTGCACACGAGAGCATTGTGAAGGAATATTCCATGCTGACGAACAGCTGTGCCCAGTCGAACAGAGCAAGTGATTCAGCCAGGAATCAGGAGAGGGGGCCATCCAGGAAGATAATAGATATGCATATTTGGAACTATGTGTGCTTTGGGGAAGAATATTAACAAGATGTGACAGATCTTGGAGGATTTGGCAAAAGTGGAATAAACAATAAAACCTAGGACAATGAACACTATGAGGAAACTGTTATCTAGAAAAATGAAGGAAAGCCAGTATAAAATGGCTCAGCAGTAACTGACACTTACATGGCCATAAGAAGGTATGCACAGATCACTGATTTAACTACAAAATTGCATCCATTTTTAAAGATGAAACTAGATAGACAATAATAATAAGTTTATGGTTCCTAAGTAAAAAGTAGTAACAGAGGGAAAGGGTGACATTGTCCAAAAAAGAAGTATTCTTTAGCTGATTTATGTAACTAACTCCTCTGTATCACCTTTACAATAAAAATTTAATTTAAAAATTTTTTTTACTCCAGGGGCTGGGAAAGTTGCTCAGTGGTAGAGCGCTTGCCTTGCATGAATGAGGCCCTGGGTTTGATTCCTCAGCACCACATAAGCAAAAAGAAAAAAGCCGGAAGTGGTGCTGTGGCTCAAGTGGTGGAGTGTTAGCCTTGAGTTGAAGGGCTGAGGGACAGCGCCCAGGCCCAGAGTTCAGGCCCCAGGACCGGACCCAAAAAAAAAAAAAAAAAAAAAAAAATGTTTTACTCCAAAAAAAGAAGTAATAGCTGGGCACTGGTAGCTCACGCCTATAATCATAGCTACTAAAGAGGCTGAGATCTGAGAATCGCAGGAAAGTCAGTGAGACACTTATCTCCAATTAACCACCAGAAAACCAGAAGTGGCACTGTGGCTCAAGTAGTAGAGAAGTGAAGAGCTGAGGGATAGCGCCAGGCCCAGA
The DNA here is from genome assembly GCF_019054845.1 of Dipodomys spectabilis. Classification (NCBI taxonomy): domain Eukaryota; kingdom Metazoa; phylum Chordata; class Mammalia; order Rodentia; family Heteromyidae; genus Dipodomys; species Dipodomys spectabilis. Next base: position 1,697,702 of record NW_024870802.1, read on the forward strand.
GTTCAAGCTCCACGACCAACAAAAACAACAACAGAAGTAATACCATGTCCTAAATTGATAAACTCAGATATAGCAATATAATCATACTTCACTGAAGAAAAAATGTGAAACCTGCTTCCTCTAGGGAATAAGGAGGAAAGGTAGGACATATAGCATTTTATCAGAAAGCTTTCAGTACTGTCATATTTATTGAAAATTAAAACTTAACTTATGGCAAACAAATAACAGGTAAATAAAAGTGTGCATTTGAAAGAAAATTAAGACAGTGTCCTGATGCTTAAAACTCATAAAAACCTTGATTTCTAATTCTACCACTTAAAGGCTGGTTACCTTTCAGTTATTCCTTAACTTCTGTGCCTTAGTTTGCCCCACATAAAATGGGAGCTGTTAAAATGCCTAACAATATCCCCATAAGGGCTGATGAAGTCCCAATCAGAATAATATATGAAAACACATAACAAATAACAAAGCCCTAAACAAACTTTGATGTTCAATATTGGCCAAAAATTATTCCTAGATACAGAATTAATTCTACTTGAGGAAAGGATTCTTGAAAGGAATTTAGGTTATAAAAAATAGTAATAATAATCAGTAGAGCTATAAGAAAACCAGATAATTTTAAAGATATATCTAGCCTAAGTTTTTCACTGTATAAATGAACTATTGGAATCTAAGACTATGAAGTATATCTAAGTTCACATAGCTAATTAGTGGCAGAGATAGGCTTAAACCTCCCAGTTCCCCTGAAACTAGATTGGTTGTTTTTGTCCTATAGTATACAATTCAGGCTAATAGAAAAATTCAGGTTAATAATGCCAGTACCTAATTCCAAACAGACCTTCCACATCTCAGTAAAGCTACATGACTTGCCCAAGGTCATATATCAAGTGTTAGCACAGGCAAAACTAAACCTCACAAGAGTATAGGCAAGTGTTGAGTGTTGAACTGAAAATGCAGAGCTGAATGAAAGTCATAAAAAGCTAAAAGGTATTCATTGGAAACTAAGCTGTCTGCCAAATAACAGATGATCAATTCATATCATTTGACTATCTGTCTAAAATTCCTGTTAAACATACACAAAAGTCTTCAAAACCATCCACACAAACCAACAGTTAAGAAGAGTCAGCCACAGAATTTCTCTTGAAAATAGGACGTAAGAATTTGATTTAATTGACTCAAAAGAGGGAGTACAAAAAAGGACAGAAACAAAGGGCAAAAGGCATGGTCCAGGACTGATAAGTATGTCAAGACAGAGTGTCTGAACTTGAATCTGTCTAACCTATTGCAAGATATCTAATAGGCTTTCCTATCTTCTTTCTCTTTGGAGGATTATTAAAAGAAATGAGTGTATGGGGTACGTAAAATGATAAAGGGGCTTGTCTCCATTCTGCACAGGAAGTCACTTGCTATCGCTTTCCTTCAGGAAAAAAAAAGAACAAAAGCTTTTATAAAAATACAGCTGTGTTGGGCTGGGTGTGGCTCAGTGGTAGAGCATATGTTTAGCACATGCCCACCCCCCCCCCCCCAAACTTCCAGTCCCAGCAGCAGAAAAAGAAACAAAACAACTCCCACCCTAGCACTGTGAGTAAAACATTTTTAAATCAACTTGAATAACTTAAAAAGACAATGACAACCCCCTATTTTATTTTCAGAAGTCATATAATGTTCCCTTAATTGATTAATTCTAAATTCCTGAAGATTGAATCACAGCGCTGTGTTATATCATCTCAAAGCCAAATACACCAACTTTAAGAAAAGTCATACACTTATAAATAGTGCCACTAAACACATGCTTGTGATTTTGAGACATATGATTGTTTTGGTAGTAAGAACATTCTAACTACTACAATCAAACTCTTACCGCATTATCTACCTATAAAGCAGATCTTAAAAAATGGTATCGCTAGTTAAGTTCATCTCACAGACCCTGTTTAAAGAAAAAGTCATGATAAGAAAAGCAGGAAGTACTTGAAAAACAAAAGCTCTCAAGCAAAATAAACTATTCATAAGAACAATAATATACTAGCTTTTAGAAAGCTGCTTGGAGTCCTGACACAGGAAAATATGTTTATGTTTACAAGGAAAAGAGCATGAAAAGAGAATTATGGACCCTTCTCACACAGGAGAAAGGAAGGAGGAGGAGGAGGAGGAGGAGGAGGAGGAGAAGGAGGAGGAGGAGGAGACAATGAGGAGGAGGAAGGAAGGAAGGAAGGAAGGAAGGAAGGAAGGAAGGAAGGAAGGAAGGAAGGAAGGAAAAAAGAAAGAAGGAAAGAAAGAAAGAAAGAAATCTAACAAACGATAGCCAGGGCCCACAAATCCCTGATAACATGACATTCTACTTATTAAAAACATCAGTCTTGGAAGACTCCAGGCACAGTAATTTTTAAAATGTACACAAGTAAATTTAAAACAGGCTTATGATTTTTCTTATTGTAAGTCCCTCACCCATATTTCTCTGCAAAACTAATGTGGAATTTCAAATGAAATGAAAAAGGAGTCAACATGAACATTGCTAAAAAAGTTTTCCCTTTTTTAATTGGAATATAATCTGAAAGTCTTTCCACACATGAAGAGGATACATTACTTTAATAGGAAAATTGGTTCCAAGGTAAAAAGAGAAAATGTTAAATCTATACTTAGAGGCATGTGTAAAAGGTTAATTTATCTGAACCACTTGGTAGCAGACATTTTAGGATCAGGTTTATGGGCTCATTCTTTATTACTGGACACAGTCCTTTCATTTGTGGGAAGTATGCAATCTAGTGTCAAAAGAACTGGACCAAGAGCCAACAAACCCATTCTCTACAACTGAGCCCTAGCTGCCTTATTGTCTCTTGGACCTTTCATTTGTTAAACAACAAAAAACATTGGCCTTCCATGAAAATTACTGGGAGACTCAAATTTCCAAATGAGGTAAAACATGAAACTCACCTTACGAACTACAAAGCCCCGTCCAATTGTGTCAGCTTCAATAATTTCTTCTCTACGGTGCTACACAAGGGCTCCGCAGAGTTATGTGACTTTAGACAACCATAGAAGAAGCCCAATAGACCCCACATTGACTGTCCATCAGGGGCCAGTAACTTCATAGCCTATGTTTTATGCTTAGGTAAGGTAAGAGATCACATACTTGCGGAGCCTTTCAAAACCTCAGACATACACTGCCTTCACATTATCGCTAAAACTCAGCATTCCATCATTTAGCTTAAGAGTCTGGGAATGGAGTAGGGAAGGGATAATTCCCTCTATTAAGAGTACCTGTGAAATGCTTCACATTTTGTTTGTATCAGTCATGACATATGACCATGAATTACCTGATCCTTTGTCCTTATTTGAGTGCAGTAGTTAGAATTGTCTTACCACCAAAACACTCACATTTTTCAAAATCAGAAGCACGTGTTCAGTGGCACTATTTTTAAGGAATATAAGAAAAATACAAATGGCATTATTTTCCCTCCAGCACTCATATAGTGCATACATAACCTGATGGGTCTTTGTTATCCAGCCTATCAGAGAGAAAGTGAATCTGAAAAATCACTAACATCCTTTTTGTGATTGTTGCTCAGTATCATGTTAATAGGAGGAATGTTTATAATTTTTTTTAAAAAGAAGACCAAAGGAGGGAATGAAAACAAAGGAATTAAATACAAATGATGGGATCTTAGACAGATTGGCTGCTGACTGAAAAATTTGACACACACCTCAAGTCAGTTATGGTGGGTAGCACTTTTGCTAAGTGGAGATCAGACTAAGCAGTGGAATTTTGGCATCTCTGACTATATAATGAATAGATGTAATAGGAGAATTAAAAATGAAAGGTTAAGTCTTCACTGAGAAACACCCTCCCCAAACTCAAGGCTGGCAGATATCATCAGCGACAGCCCTGACTATTTTTAATGGCTAGGAGGATACTAAAGGAAATGTCAATCGCTAAGATTATCCCGTCTCCTCTGCATAAATAATAACATCATTACCGACAGATTCTTGGCTCAACCAACCTTCTTTTAAACATGCAGACTAGTCAAAATGAAATACTTATTAGAGAAAGATTGGAAAGGGTAAAACTGGAAATGATCACTCAAAATAAAGGGGGGGGGAAAGCCTCATTAAAGGGAGAAAAAAAAATATGGGCATTCAGAGCTAGCCAGACACCAAAAATCCCTATGAATAAACAGCAAAGCAGCAATACGGTGTTGATATGATTGCCTTCGAGGGTGCCATGACTCAAAGGAAATCACTGAAGAAGCTGGTGCCAACCCCCTAGCACACACTCAGAAGGTTTGTAGACGCCCAGCCATCCCAGAGGGTTGACAATATTAGATCCAGTGGGAACATTTCCTGTGACTTATGATCAGTGTATGTGCCCTGAAACCCCAAGACTGCCTACTGCTCATTATTTTTATGCTAACTCTTTTGCTGCAAAAGTTTCTCTCATTCACACGAATGCCTAATCTTTCAGAGTCATCCTGAAGTATCGATGGCAATTATGACACAATTAAATTTCTAAAGTTCATTGTTATGATTAAAAAAGAGTGGTAATTTTACAAGTTTGAAATTTATTAGTTTCATATGAAAACATCTGTTCATTTTATCAAGTGTCCTTTAATCCTGTATTATTAAAAAACATAAATAAAACATCCAATTATTTTTCTCTTTAAGATTTGTTGTTTTCTACTTTTTCTTCCAACTAAAATGCCTTCGTAACTCATTCCTGGGCTCAAACTTAATACACTGACTGTAATTTTCTTAGCTGAACATTCTTAAATTACTTCTTGTGAGCTAAGTCATTTTTAAAAGTAAAGATGAACATTAGGATGTGTACTTTGTAAACATTAACATAAATTAATCACATTTTTCTACAACCATTTAAGCCAGAATAGCCTCTTATTTACTTGTTTGAGCACTATGGATTTTTAAGAAGGTATCATTTTTGAATTATACATAAGGGTGTCTTTATGCTTCTCAAGTAAAATTAGAACTCATTAAGTTCTCCTGGGAATATGGTTCAAATCATTTCCTCCTAAGATACATTAGAATCAGAGAATCTCAAGGTAAATTTCTGTCTTTGATGTGTTCCAAGTACCCCTAGAGCTTCATGACTTTGGGTTTGAAGGATTCACTAATTCTTTACTATCTGTAGTAGATAATGAGAGAGAAACTGTTGACTATTAAGTTAACTATCTTGCCCACATCTTCCAGCCATGTGTTATATGATGCTGATTCCTGGGTTATAGATGATTAATCCAGAGGCAAGCAACAGCCTATCAGCAGCTAATTCTTAGGTTCACCAACAACATTACAAAGTGACCTTGATTCAAAAAATGTTACTCAAAGATACACTGGGATAATCAAATTCTCATTTTGGAGAATTCAAATTAGGACATACAGAAAGAGTTACAATTAAGAACAGGAACCAAGGCTGAAATTTAGCACAAAAAGAAATAAACCATTTCAGACAAGAGAGACCAAAACATAAAAAAGGTCAAAGTTATGAGAAAAAACAGATACTGGATGAGTAGCAATAAGATATAAAGCAATGATAGGATAGAAGATAAAGAGACCTTTCCCTCTAATGCCTAGACATAAGAGGACACATGGAGAATTACTGAGGTATATTGCTAGCCAAGTAGGAAAGATGCATCACCTTCTGGTGCTGCACATTCAAAATAGCCATTAAGCTCTAGTCTCTGCAGTTTCCATTCTTTCTATTTTCATGAGACTTTCTTTAATATAGATCTACACAAAAACTCTATACCTGCATTGGTTTGAGTGAGTCTGTGCTCCTTGGAACCCAAGAGACTAACTTTGGTATTTGCTCTGATTTGTTCTAAGGTTACCTTTGCTCTTAGTGGCTTTTCCAAAATCACATTATCTGTCCTTGCCTGTGCCCCTTCCCTCTTATTCCCATAATAGTCTCCTCAAAATATTTATCTCAAGGAAGTGGCGCTGTAGCTCAAGTGGTAGAGCGCTCGCTTTGAGCTGAAGAGCTGAGGGACAGCGCCCAGGCCCAGAGTTCAAGCCCCACGGCCGACAAAAAAAAAATATATATTTATCTCAATATCATATATTTATCATAATAATAATATCTACATTACTTCACATTATATGATCCTCTTCCCTAGATAGCCTGTAAGAGGCACAAAATGCCTTGGTCATCTTTCTTGTCATTAAAGTCTTAGTGCCCAAGAACTAGTAGCACTGATATTTATGAATTTATTGAACAAATGAGGGAATCTACTCCATATTTTAATATTTATACTCTTCCCGATAACATATGAATATACTAAGCTTGGAAGTAAGCATTACAAACATAATCAAATTCAAAAATAAGCAAAAATTTAAGCAGATTCCTCACAAATGCAAATATACAAATGGCCAATAAGTATATGACAATGCAATTCATATCAATAGTCATCAGAGGAAATTAAAACCACAATAAAATATCATGAAAGAATGATCAGAATGTCTACAAATATGGAAAAACTAGCAATACTAAACACCCAGGAGACTCCATTAATAAGTATGTGAAAGAATTTATAATATCCTAAAGAATGAAAATGTACAAAATGAATAAGAAATACAACATTTACTTATTTATTTATGTATTTATTTTTGTCAGTCATGGGGCTAGAATTCTGGGCCTGAGCACTGTCCCTCAGCTCTTTAGCTCAAGGCAAACACTACCACTTAAGCTACAGCACCACTTCAGGTTTTCTGGTTGTTTAGTGGAGATAAGAGTCTTATGGACTTTCCTGCCCGGGCTGGATATGAACTGTAATCCTTAGACCTCAGCCTCCTGAGTAGCTAGCATTATAGGTGTGAGCCACCCATGCCAGGCAAATTATTTTAAAACAAGAAAAAAATAATTTAATAAAAGATTTTGTTTATTCATCTTATTTATTTTTTGATAACGCTCTAAACCCAACACAAGGCCTTGTACTTGCAATGAGCTATATCCTCAACCCCATGATTTTTCTTTTCAATAACTCAAAACTAGAAATAACTAAAATATCTATCAACTGTAGGTCAAATACATAATACATACAAATGTATACACACCCACATTTATTTGTTTGTTTGTTCTTGTTGGTCATGGGGCTTGAACTCAGGGTCTGAGTGTTGTGGCTGAGTTTTTTTCCTAAAGTCTAGTGCTCTACCACTTTGAGCCACAGCTCCATTTCCAGTTGGTGGGTTTTTTGTTAGTTTTTTTTTTTTCTGGTGATTAACTGAAGATAAGAGTCTCACAGACTTTCCTGCCAGGGCTGGCTTTGAACATCGATCCTTAGATCTCTGCCTCTTGAGTAGTTAGGCTTACAGATATGAGCCTCCAGTACTTGTCTATTAAAACACATTTATTAATCATAATACATTTATGGAAAAGATGACAGAGCAATTAAAAATTAACTACGAATATTTGCATCACCACGACTTACTTAATGATTTGATAATGAATACAGCAGGTAATATAGTGCAGTATTCCTTTTAAATGAAATGCAAACTAAACAAAAGCTAACACATAATAACCATGGAATAATGGTAACAGCATTAGTGTAAGGGTGGCTAGCGGAAGGGAACTCTGGAATACTGGGTATGCTGTAAGACTTGATTCATTGAACTATATCTTTAAGATGCAAACACATTACATGTATGTTATGCTTTAACTTTTTTTCTGGCTCTGGGCTTGAACTCAGTGACTGGGTTTTGGATTTATTGGGGTGAGGGAGGAGATTGCTCAAGGCTAGCTCTCTACCATTTGAGCCACAGTTCTACTTCTCAGTGATTAATTGGAGATAAGAGTCTCACAAACTTTTTCTGCCCAGGCTACCTTTGAACCATGATCCTCTGATCTCAGTTTCCTGAGTATGTAGAATTATAGGCATGAACCCACCAGCACCCAGCTTGCCTTAACTATTAAAAAGGAAAAATCAGCACTGGACTAGAAAGAACATATTTTTTTCCCTAGGAAATGTACTCTTGTTAGTATGTTTACGGATTTGGTTCATATATGAATATATAAACCTTATCAACTGTGCTCTGCTACAACTGTGCTCTGCTACAAAACATTGTTTTTCACTGGACACTGATGAACATGAACTATACTACTGATGGGCAGAGATGGGAGAAACTGAGGGAACAGAAAATGTTGTATGAAAGGAAATGTACTCATTACTTGACTCATTTAATTGGAATTCCTCTGTACATGCAGTACCTTTCAATAAGAATAAAGTAAATTAACTTTAAAAAGTTTTTTTGCTAAAAAAAATGGTACCTATTCCTAAAACCCAAACTGTAATGAGTTGGGAAGATTGGGGTTAGAAGACCTGTATTCTCTTAGTATATAAATGTGGTTAATCTAATGAATCTGATTTTCAACTTTCTTCACTCTTATTTTGCTGCTGTAATTAGAAAAAATAAATAAACAAGGCTAGAGAGTGCCATAAGGTGATAATGCTAAAAAGAAAATGAAGTCAAGAAAGGAAATGGAGCCGGGTGCTTGTGACTCAGGCTTGTAATTCTAGCTACTCAGGAGGCTGATATCTGAGGAGGGTTGTCGAAAGCCAGGCCAGGCAAGAAAGTCTATGAGACTCTTATCTCCAATGAAAAAGCAAAACACTGGGAAGAGGAGCTGTGACTTAAATGGTATAGTTCTAGCCTTGAGTGAAAAAAAGTGCCGAGGTTCTGAGTTCAAGTCTCAGTATTGGAAGATGGAAAAGGAGAAGAAGGAAAAAACAATGAAGAGATATTTATTTCCATGAAAAGCCATTAGGAGGTTTTGAATGTGACATAATCTTATTTGTGATTTTTTAAAGTTTTAAACCAAGGCAAGGGAAAACAGAAACAAAAACCGTAAAGGAAGCCACGTGAGGAAGCTGCTACAATAATAATCCAAGACAGTTTAGACTAAAGTGGTAACTATAAAGAAAACTATGGTAGAAAAGTAAGAGTGAAGAATGAATAAGGAAAGTTAAAGTTCAGATTAATTAACTTAAATTCTGCGTGTATGTTGAAGACAAACATATCAGAATGTGCTGATAAATTTGATGTGGAACATGAGAAAGAAGTCAAGGATAACCCTAAAATTTCTCACTTGAGCAGCTAGAAAGAAAACTGGGGAGAAGCAGGTTTGGAAAGGAGGACTGGAACTTCTGGATATGACAATCATGACGTGCCAATCAGACGTTCAAATGAAAATACACAATAGATAGGTGAATATTAGAAGTTACTAAGGTTGGTATGGCATCTTGAGCCCTAGGTCATGGTGTCAACAACCTTGTATTAACTCCATTCAGTAGGCACTCGATAAACATTTGCTTTTCCTCCTTAATATTAATTACTTTCATAATTACTATGAGAAAGACAATAGCACAAACATAAAAGGGAAGGCCTCTTGACAAATGAAAGGTTGACTATTCTATTTGTCCTTTATTGTTAAACCAACTCCATTTCAATTTACATGCAAGTTCGAACACCAAAATCAACAGTGAAAGAAAAGAGTGACAGAGACACAGGTGAAGAATTCATGGGAAAGACAGGGAGGGAAATATGTGCAGGTCTATTGGCTTGTCTATGATAGATATAATAAAATCTAGACAAGGGCTCCAGGAATCATTGGGAAATATATAGCAAATGCTCTGAGGCACCACTTTGGGAATCTTACCCAACAAGAGCCCTAATGGACTTGGTACTGACACATATAGAAGGAAAGAAAGCAGGTTCTAGCTAGCCATTCCCAAGCCACTTAGCATACTGACTCTGAGCCTTAAATACTAAGTTCCTGGACTGCTAAGGTAAATTCTAACCAGACTTAATCAGCTAATCCCAATTGAGATATGGCAACTGATGGATCGGATAACTACACTGTTCCATTAACTCCTACAGTATTTGTATTTTAACTTCAGTTTGAGTCATGTATAGCTGAACCTGATGAGACACTATACTCCCTTCCACCCTGAAATCCCAGCACCATAGGTGTCACCAAGGTATCTACCTAGGATATTTGAGATTTATTCCTGTCTTCAGCCTAGAAATTAATGTACGTCTTAGGTAGGATTGTAAGTGTCTGAATGCTAAATCTAACCATTTCTGATAACAAGTTTGGGGCTTTCTGGTCATTCATGACGTAACAACAATAATACTAATTTGAGATAATTAAATAAAAAAAGATAAAAAAAGAAAAAATATTTGTCTAATGTTTCCCATTTTTAAAGGATGAAAAAATCAGCTATATATACTACATTATAATGAAGAATGAAGGAATGCATTTCTCCTTTCTGAAATAAATGTAATTGTTTTCAATGTGGACTAGAATTTCAATGTATTAATCTTAGCTATAATGGGCTACATGGGGTGGTTTTTTTTGTTCTCTCTTTCTCTCTCAAAAGCAGTTTGTGAAATAATGAATTTTGGATCAGATTCATATCACACAAAAAATTAGCATGGAGCCGGGCACCGGTGGCTCATGCCTGTAATACTAGCTACTCAGGAGGCTGAGATCTGAGGATCATGTTTCAAAGCCAGCCTGGGCAAGAAAGTCCATGAGACTCTTATCGCCAATAAACCACTAGAAAAACGGAAGTGGCCCTGTGGCTCAAGTGGTAGAGTACTCACCTTGAGCTGAAGAGCGCAGGAACAGCGCCCAGGTCCAGAGTTTAAGCCCCACGACTGACAAAAAAAAAGGAAGGAAGGAAGGAAGGAAGGAAGGAAGGAAGAAAGAAAGAAAGGAAGGAAGGAAGAAAGAAAGAAAGAAAGAAAGAAAGAAAGAAAGAAAGAAAGAAAGAAAGAAAGAAAGAAAGAAAGAAAGAAAGAAAGAAAGAAAGAAAGAAAGAAAGAAAGAAAGAAAGAAAGAAAGAAAGAAAGAAAGAAAGAAAGAAAGAAAGAAAGAAAGAAAGAAAGAAAGAAAATTAGCACGGGACCCCTTATAGGACCAAAAGAATTCCTTAAAATTAAAAAGAACATTTCAATAATCTGAACTTTGATTTTTACAAGGTGAATAAATACTCTGTCAGTCATTTTAAAATGCATTCTGTTTGGCGTTTCTGTCCTCTAACACTGTGTTAGTGTTTCTGTTCCTGTGAAAAAATGCCTGGGAAAATCAAACTAAAGAAGGAAAGACGGAGTTTTGTTCATGGCTTCAGAGCTTTCAGTCCATGGTCAGTTGTCTCTATCACTTTCTAGCTTTTGGCAAAGCAAAAACATTGTGACAGACAGGCATTGAGGAGGAAAACTGATCACATCTTAGCAGTCAGGGAGAGGGAAGCAGGAAGGGGTCAGAGATAGGCAAAATACCACCATATACCCTTCAAAGGCATGCCTCAGTGATCCACTTCCTCTAAGAAGATTCTATCAGTTATGAACTCATTCAGTTATGAACTCATCAGTGGGTTAACCCATTGGGAAACCATAATAGACACCACAGTTAAAAATGCCTTTGAGCCGGGCGCCAGTGGCTCACGCCTGTAATCCTAGCTACTCAGGAGGCTGAGATCTGAGAATCGCGGTTCAAAGCCAGCCCGGGCAGGAGAGACCGTGAGACTCCTATCTCCAATAAACCACTAGAAAACCGGAAGTGGCGTTGTAGCTCAAGTGGTAGAGCGCTCGCCTTGAGCTGAAGAGCTGAGGGACAGCGCCCAAGCCCAGAGTTCAAGCCTCATGACCGACAAAAAAAAAAAAAAAATGCCTTTGAGTGTTCACTTTGGCAGTGCACATACTACAACTGGAATGGTACAGAGAAGAAGGGTATAGTCCCTGTACAAGGAAGATATGCAAATCTGTGATGCATTCCATATTTTTAAAATATGCTAGCTAGGAGGCAAAGGAAAAAGAAACATGCACTGTCTGTGGGAATGTACATTAGTACAGTATATATTAGTACATACAGTATATATTAGTACAGTATATATATATATATATATATATATATACAGTATATATATACAGAAGTCAAGATGGAAGATCTTCAGTAAATCCAAAATAGAACATGATCCAGCCATACCTTTTCTGAATATATACTCAGAAGAATCAAAGCAATCTCATTGTAGAGATACCTGCATACTCATGTTTATAACAGTTCTTTTGCAATAGATAAATTATATGATATCAGCCTAGGTGTCCATTAACAGATGAATGGATTAAGAAAATGTGGTAAATACACATCATGGGATTTTATTCGACCCAAAAGAATGGAATTATGTCATTTGCAGGAAAATGAATGGAGACTATCCTATTCAGTAAAATAAGCCAGAGTGAGACTCTGAAAGACAAGGGTCACGTGGTTTCTCTCCTCTATGCATATGTTGGGAAGCAGGCTCATGAAAGTAAAAGGGGGGCTGCTAGGGATGTGAAAAGAGGAGAGAGGTTAAAAAGGCAATAAAAAGGGTGGATAATATTAAAGTACATCATATACATGTATGAAAATGTCACCATGAAGCACATTACTTTGTATAATTAACATATGCTAATACAAAATCGACAAAAATGCCAAGTATAAATAGAATTCTTTTAAAGGTTCATCTTTTAAAGAGGATTAATAAATACACTGTGTCTACTGGCGGTTTTAAATTTTTCCCACTTTTGCTAACTCTGTTCATTGTCCATTCCTACGGTGATGGGTAGAAGACACAGCTTACAACCAATATCTGTGTCCCCCCAGCATGTTGGCCTTAATTAATATCTCAGATCTTTATATCTTTGTCAACACACATTTTCCAGGAGCCGTGTCAAGACTTAGCTGAAAGTAATATTTTAGATCAAACAAACAACAAACAAGAAAACTCTTCTTTATTGTGCTGAAAAAAATAATCAGAACCTTTCCAATACAGTTTATAAAAAAAAATCTCCAGATGTGAACTTGACTTCAGAAGACAGACTGTTCCTAGTTTTAAGGGATCTGATTTGTTTTGCTTGTTTTACTGCAGAAACAAATTTCCCTTGGCAATCAGAGTTGATATTTCCTTAAACTAATTTTTTTCTTATTTTTTCCTGTGAAGGGAGAACTATTTTAATTGACATTTATCACCAGACAGAATAAGAATCACTTCAGTTCTGAAATTTTGGAAGAAACATTTCCCATCTGTTTCAATAACCCAACTGGCTAATTACATTGCCAAGAATAATTTGTCACAAACGGAAAGACCATTCTTTGGGGGAAAACTCTTATTGCTTTTTCTTACATCACATACTGATTGATGAACAATTATGAAAAACTTATGAAACTAAATTATGCCATGAATTTATTCTACAAATTACATTCCAAAAGGAATCACAGAAGGCTGGTTGATAATTTACATTGCTCTTCAGGAGTGTAGGGGTCGGGGGAGGGCACAGAACTCAAGGGGAAAAGGGTGAACAAGTGCAACAGTGGAGCTTACTGGACACTGATGAAAGTGAACTGTACAACTCATGAGTGGAGATGGGAGGGAGGGATTGAGAGAGTGAGGGAAGGGAAGACACTGTATGAAAGGGACTGTACTCATTACCTGACTCATGTAATTATAATCCCTCTGTACATCATCTTTAAAATAACAGCAAAGTAAATTTAAAAATAATTTATATTTCTTTTAAAAAGAGGTAAATAGAGTCTTTTGATTGGTTTATATGGCAAAAGTCATCTTTATTAGATATACCCTGACTTTCAGGTAGAGGCCATTGAAGTATGAATGTCTTGTCTCAAAAGGGAAGGCTAAGCTGCAAATAGTAAGTCTGCTCTATGTGTCACCGCCTACTGTGATTCTAATGGCAGGGGGAAGTAGGTGTGGGACTCAAGAATATTTATCCCCTCCCTGGCTGGGAAGGTGGCTCAGTGGTAAAGCGCTTGCCTTGCATGCATGAGGCCCTGGGTTCAATTCCTCAGCACCACATAAGCAGAAAAAGCCAGAAGTGGCGCTCTGGCTCAAGTGGTAGAGTGCTAGCCTTGAACTGAAGAGCTGAGGGACAGCGCCCAGGCCCAGAGCTCAGGCCCCATGACTGGCAAAAAAAAAAAAAAAAAAAAAGAATATTTATCCCAGTTACAGTGTTCACATATTTGGTAATACTTTTTTTTTTTTTTTTTGTCAGTCGTGGGGCTTGAACTCTGGGCCTGAGCGCTGTCCCTCAGCTCTTCAGCTCAAGGCGAGCGCTCTACCACTTGAGCTACAGCGCCACTGTGTTCACATATTTGGAAAATTAAGTGACTTTCTGGTGCCTTAGATTCTTCATCTGTAAAGTGGGTAAATCCATAGTAATGTTAATTTTCTCATTGTTGAGTATTAGTTAACACATTTAAAGCAAATAATATTACTAATATGATGATGATTGTTGGTATTACTATTGTTGAAGTTATTATTATTATACTCTTTAGGTATTATTAGCTTTCTGCTCTTCAGATCCCCAGGAGAAGCAAACTCCCCCTACCAGGCTCACTTCTCAAGCCTATTAGTGTGGCTCTCAATTTTTATTTCATATTAGAATAATCTGGAAAATGTAAGGGAGTATAGGGGATTCAATATGCAAAATCTACTAGGAAGAGATCCTAAATTGGAAACAACCCTGCCAAATAAACCCACTACAATTTATTGTTGTTTTTAGATCCCCAGGAAGTTCCTAGTGCATAGCAAGGGATTTTAAGACAGCTGAATGTCATCTGGGAGAAAAAAACTTAGGAGCAACCATGCTAACACTAGGCAAGACAGACAGTAAGAAAAGGCTGAACACTAAGACAACAGGAGAAATTGGGTTGGGAAAGCCTCTTAGTATTGTCCAGGAAATGCTTACATGGAAAGCTCCTACTAGCACAATTATTTCTTGGTGTGGCCCTAAGATTAGGTTTAACAGCTAAATTTTCTGGTGACCTCTAACCTTTCCTCTACCTCCAATCATGTATCTTATTGAAACTTGGTTATCACATTTAAGAAGCATCAAAACCCATCCATAGTATTCAATTTGTAAATTCCAGCAAGAAGACCTTAGTGAAAATTTATACCCCAGACAGATCAAATGTAGTTATTGTGATGAAAGGTTTCAACACAAGGAACCCAACCACTAAATAGATGTGTTTGTTCTTCTAAAGGAATCAGAATCTCTAAACCATAAGGAGGAACAAAGTTGTTTTTCTTGTTTTATAAGTGGTTCAAAAGCTCACTTTACTCTTGACTAAAAAGAGAGAAGACAAAGAGAAGATAAGGATAATACCCACATTCAAATAGAGAAATAAGACATAAAGAAGCAGGAAAGAAAGTCTTACATTTCTGATGCTTAAAAAGAAAAAACCTGAAATTCCAAGTGATCTGACCTTTTCATTTCTGTCTTTATCCCACATAACCAATTCAAGGTACTGTTTGAGGATTTGAGGAGTAACAGAAGATTAAATATATTTCAAGATCAAATATATTTCAAGATGACACAGATTTGTACAGGAGCTTTCTATTTAAACACGACACTGTGCAAGAGATACAAATTGGATCATATTTCCCTCAGAAAATCATGGGATTAGGCTAATGAACATATACACTAGTCCAGGCCACCATCTCTGAAGCTCTAATAATGTCTTTGGTTGATTCTTTTTTTAAATGCTAGTCATGGGGCTTAAACTAAGGGCCTGGGCACCGTCCCTTAGCTTTTGCTTTGCTCAAGTCTAGCGCTCTACCACTTGAGCCACTTCCCTACTTCTAGCTTTTCTGGTAATTAGTTGGAGATAAGAGTCTCTAGAGCTAGTTTTGAACCATGATCCTCAGATCTCAACCTCCTGAGTAGCTAGGATTATAAGCGTGAATCACCAGAACCCAGCTGATTCTATAGTGGACTTTTAGTAGCTGATTATGATTTTACACACACACACACACACACACACACACACACACACACACACACACACACAAAACACTTAATAACTATCCTATAAACTGGAAGACTAAATACCTTCCTTCTTTTCCCCAACTGTCACAGAGATTATATTAACACACATAAATGGATATTTTTAAATAAAATTATCATCCATAACTATATTGTCAAAACACAGTAGTTCTGCATATTTTTCTTGATCTATAGACTCGCTAAAAAAAAGTCAATAAATTTATTAAAAGAGTTGAGTACAACAGGAAGCTGAGATCTGAGGATCGGAGTTCAAAGCCAACCTGGGCAGGAAAGTTTGTGAGACTCTTATCTCCAATAAACCACCAGAAAAACTGGAAGTGGCACTGTGGCTAAAGTGGTAGAGCACTAGAATTGAGCTGGAGACCTGAGGGACAAATCCCAGGCCCAGAGTTCAAGCCCCATGATCAACAACAACAACAAAAAAGAAAAGAAAGAAAGAAAAGGAAAAGAGTTGAGTGTAGTGACCAACATAATCTTTCTAGGAGCTGTCTTAAGGGCATAGTAGAGACCAATATGCTGAAACCATGGCATGGTGGAGCTTCAGAAGCCTTAGAAATTATGTGTCTTAACATCTGCATTTTAGCCATGCTGCAGTGTCAGTATTGTCAGTATTGCAAGTAAAGCAGTTGCTCCCATTCATTCAACATCAGGAATATGTGTTAGATACTTTACAAGTAATACTTCTACTCTTCCTGGCAATATGCAAAGGAGTGAATAAAAATGATCTGGGTTTGACAGCTAGGCGTTAGTGCCTCATGCCTTAATCCTAGCTACTCAGGCGGCTGAGATCTGAGGATCCCTGTTCAAAGCCAGCCCAGGCAGGAAAGTATATGGTACTCTTTCCCCTTTCCCCTCCCCCCTTCTGTTGTGGGGCTTGAACTCTGGGCCTGGATGCTGTCCCTCAGCATCTCAGCTCAAGACTAGCACTCTACCACTTGAGCCACTACTTCCAGTTTTCTGAGTGGTTTATTGGAGATAGGAGTCTCACAGACTTTCCTGCCTGGGCTGGCTTTAAACCACAATCCTCAGATTTCAGCCTCCTGAGTAGCTAGGATTACAGGCATGAGCCACCGGACACCTGGCCGTGAGACTCTTACCTCCAATATACTACTCTGAAAAAACCAGAAGTGGCATTGTGGCTCAAGTGGTAGAATGTTAGCCTTGAGCAAAAGAAGCTCAAAAACAGTGCTCAGGTGCTGAGTTCAAGCCCCAGGACTGGCAAAAAAAAAAAAAAAAAGATCTGGGTTTTAGTCCTATAGTTGAGAGAGACAATAATAGCACCAAAACTGTAGGGTTAAAAGGAAGATTAATTGAAGTAAAATATATAAGTCATCTGGCATAGAGCCTAGATATTTTTATTAACATCATCTATTTTTAGGTAAGGAACTGTTAAATCATGGCCCTACAGTTGAATGTACTTCATTGTTTCACTGAAGTTGATCTAGTAGCTAGAACAATATTTTATAACTATACTCAGGGAAGCACATGCTTCATAGTTCTCTGTGGTGCACGGTGAAAATTTAGTTCCCAGCTGGGTGCCTCATGTCTGTAATCCTAGCTACTGAGGAGGCCTGAATTCCAAAGCCAGTTTAGGCAAAAAGTTCTTAAACCAATAAAAAAAAAAAAAAGCTGTGATTGGCCACACACACTTGTCATTCCAGCTACATGGGAAGTGTAAACGGGAGGATTATAATCCAGGCTGGCTCAAGCAAAAATGCAAGACACTATTTGAAAAATAGTTAAAACCAAAAAGGTCTGGGTGTGTGGTTCAAGTGCTAGAGTGTCTGCCTTGCAAGCATAAGGCCCTAAATTCAAACCCAGTACCACCAAAAAACAACAACAACAACAAAAGCAGGAGCAATAAAAATATTGTTTGGAATTACCTTCAGGCTATGTATATTTAATATCCACATAAGAACTTTAAAAGTTTTGTGTGTGCTCAAGAGACAAGTCTTTCAAACTAGAACTCTGTAGTTGGGACCAAGTATGAAATATTGCTCATACTCCTCATGTTTGAGCCCTGAGTGTTTAAATTACTAACAAAGTTTGTGTTCTTTCACCTAGATCAATTTAAACTGTAAATAACCATGGATATAAAAAGTAACTACGGGGCTGGGAAGGTGGCTCAGTGGTAGAGCACTTGCCTTGCATGCATGAGGCCTTAGGTTCTATTCTTCAGCACCACATAAACAGAAAATGCTGGAAGTGGTGCTGAGGCTCAAGTGGTGGAGTACTAGCCTTGAGCTGAAAAGCTGAGGGACAGCGCCCAGGCCCAGAGTTCAGGCCCCATGACCAATAACAACAACAAAAATAACTACCTAGGACCTAATGACCAGCATCACTACAAATGTTTAAAAGTCCCTTGGCTCCCCTGATTCTCCTCTGGCAGGTGTCATGGTCTCCCTTCATCACCCTCAGCAGGAAGTAGCTAGAAGACAGCTCAATGTCAACCATGTGCTGACAGCAGTAGGGAAAACTCAGAGGCAGGAAATGAAGCAAAATATCACAACTGGCACCTGTGGACACCTCCCAGGGCCTCCCCTGGGTCTCAGGTCTTGCCATAACCCAGGCCACCTCTCCTACAAGCCACCTCCCAGAGGAGGGGCTGGCTTGTTTTAAACAAACCAATCACCATGCGACAAACTGCCAAGAGGGAGGGAAACAAAAAGGTGGGGAGGGACAATACAACCCATCCAGGAGCAAAAGGACAGATAACCTGTTTTTGGTCCCACTGCTCATTCTCCTGAATGATTTTTACTTTCTCCTCATAGAATAAACTACAATTGTGGGGGGAAAAATGTGTTTGGACTGGTGTCCCATCCCCAAGATAATTTTTTTTTTTTAATTTAATTTAATTTTATTTGTGAACATACTGTACAGAGGAGTTACAGTTACATGGGCAGGATAATGTGTACATTTCTTACCAAGCATTGCAGCCTCCTCCTTTGTTTATCCTTCACATCCCTTCCCAGCCTCCCCCCTCCCCCCCTAATCCCAATCCTTCTCCTTCCTCCCTCCCCCCAGCCCCCCCCCCCACCAACATTGTAAAGTTCGTTTTGGACATGACAACTTGTACTTCTCATTGTTGCAACAGGTCCACCTGTATCCTTAAACAACTGGTTTTTCCCCATCTCCTCCACAAGTTATACTGACATCAAATATAGTGAAAGCAAGGGTTATACTGTGGGGGAGGGACATACAAAGCAACAAAGAGATAATCTTATAAATGTGTTAGAAACACATGCATGTAAGAAAAAAACATTAAAATACACATCTAAGGGTTCATTTTCCTGACATCACATTATCTGACCTTTTCCGCTTGACTCATACATATACTAGATATTACAAATAAGGGAAACCATGGGACCTACGTTTCTTTGGGCCTGGCTTACTTCACTTAATATAATTTTTTCCAAGTTTTTCCATTTCCTAACAAATGGGGCAATGTCATTCTTTCTGATGGAGGCATAGAATTCCATTGTGTATATATACCACATTTTCTTGATCCATTCGTCTACTGAGGGGCATCTGGGTTGGTTCCATATCTTAGCTATGGTAAATAATGCTGCAATAAACATAGTTGTGCTGGTAGCTTTAGTGTGGTCTTGTTTGTAAACATTAGGGTAAATGCCCAAAAGTGGGATTGCTGGGTCATAGGGGAGCTCTATGTGGAGTCTTTTGAGGAACCTCCATACTGCTTTCCAAAGTGGTTGAACAAGTTTACATTCCCACCAACAATGAATTAAGGTTCCTTTCTGTCCACATCCCCTCCAGCATCTGTTGTTGTTAGAGTTCTTGATTTTTGCCGTTCTCACTGGAGTGAGGTGATATCTCAATGTTGTTTTGATTTGCATTTCTTTTATGGCTAGGGATGTTGAACATTTCTTCATGTGTCTATTGGCCATCCTTCTTTCTTCTTCAGAGAAGTTTCTCTTTAAGTCTTTCGCCCACTTATTTATTGGGCAGTTGTTTCTTTGAGGATTTGTTGTTGGGGGGTTTAATTTTTTGAGTTCCAAGTATATTTTAGATATGAGACCCTTGTCCGTTGTATGGCTAGTAAAGATCTTCTCCCAATCCGTGGGCTTTCTATTGATCTTGCTAGCTATGTCATTTGCCCTGCAGAAGCTCTGCAACTTTATGCAATCCCATTTGTCCAACCTTTCTTTGATTTGTTGTGTTTCCAGGTCTCTATTCAGAAAATTTCGGCCTGAGCCAAGGAGACCTAGGGTTTCTCCTATTCCATCCTGTAATGTTTTCAGAGTGTTTGCTTTGAGTTCAAGGTCTTTGATCCATTTGGAGTTGATTCTGGTGCAGGGTGATATATAAGGATCTAGCTTAAGTTTTCTACATGTAGTTAACCAATTTTGCCAGCACCATTTACTGAAGAGGTTGTCTTTCTTCCATTCTATTGTTTTAGCTCCCTTATCGAAGATTAGATGGCTATAGGTCTGTGGGTTCATTTCTGGGTTTTCAATTCTATTCCATTGGTCCTGAGGTCTGTTCTTATGCCAATACCAAGCTGTTTTGATTACTATGGCTTTATAGTAGAGTTTGAAGTTTGGTATTGATATTCCTCCAGCAGTGTTCTTTCCATTCAGGAGCGTTTTTGCTATTCGGGGTCTTTTATTGTTCCATATGAATTTTTGGATTGCCTCTTCTATTTCCTTGAAGAATGAGGGTGGAATTTTGATAGGTATTGCGTTGAATTTGTAGATAGCCTTGGGAAGTATTGCCATTTTCACGATGTTAATCTTTCCAATCCCAAGATAATTTTTGTATACGTAAATATTCTAAACTCAAAAAAAAAATCAAAATTCAGATCTGGTCTCAAACATTTCAAAAAAGAGATACTCACCTGTGCTCTTGTTTTCTCTCATTGTTTAACCCACATCCCTAAACATATAGTCACCGGGCCTCTCCTTGTGCCCTCGTTATACCAGTCTCCCCAGACGAAAGTGATGTCGAAAGCTAACGTTGCCGCCACTGACATCAGGTATGACCCTTCGCTGTACTTTTTCCTTGCCTACAGCAGTCAAGTCAGTTCCATTTGTCTGTGGATGACTGGAAAGCCCACCATTTGCTAAAGAAGTCTTTGTACTTGGTGTTTTATATGTGGAGCTATTAAAGTGTGCCTGACATTTTCTTTTCTAGATATGTGATTATGAGTTAAATCAGCACATAATCAAACTCATCTACCTGGCTAATGTCCTTCTTCATAGAGCCACTTTTGGAGAAAGGAATATGAGCAGCACAGAAGGAAAAAAGAAGAAGCCTAGAAGCCATAGGAATACAGAATAGCAGGTGAGTCATGGGAAGCACTGGACTAAAGCCACAGTAAGGATGGGCTCTGGTGAGACGAGGCAGGCGCTGTTTGCTTCCCACTCTCTCCCACGAAGCTGGCCTCTCCATAGAAACTTCTCCCAATGAGGATGGAAAATTTTTTAGCATGAAGAATGTGGGCTTTCATTTGCCTAAAGGAAAATTTTCAGGTCCATCTTGGCTCTGAGTGCATGGTTTCCAAGGCCCACGCATTACCAGGTCAGTGAAGATCTTTTTCTGTTTAACTAGCTCCTACTATGTACCATTTTTATGGGTCTTGTGCAAGTATGAAGTGCCCTGCTCAAAGAGATTTCTCCAAGGTTGGACATGAAACCCAAAGTGAGTTAATAATTGTTCTTCTCTGAGATTTCATTTCCTCTCAAGTGTGAAGCTGGAGGAGAAGCAGCTTTGCATTTCTGCTTACCGAATTAGAAAGGTGAGACTTAAGAGATGTCGGTTGTCCTCACAAAGAGGGAATGCAGCCATGCAGAAGTCAGGAGAATTGGGACTAAGAGGAAAAGCCTCACCCGCAGTTATCCCATCTTAAAAAAAAAATCTCTTCTGACCCCAACTAGAATGAATTTGCTTTCTGACCCTTGCAAACCAGAGTTCTTAATCTTCTGTCTCCTTGTGCCATACCTGGATGCACCTTGTTCATCAATTTCAGATCCCAAATCTGTAATAAGTCATTGCTACATGTTCCTTATCTTGACGAACCACATTTTGGGAAACACTATGTAAAAGCTCATAGAATCAAGGAAACTCATGAAGGATCCTGGTTTAATGTTTTGTTTCTCCCAGGATGTCATGTAACGCAGTGTTGCCACTACAGGTACCAGTAACAATTACAATGGCTACTGTTTGTCCAGTGTCAGGTATTCTGTTAATACATTATATATATGAATTCAATTACTTCTTATTTTATTTATTTATTTTTTTCAGGTAAGGAGTAGGTTTATTCAGTAGACCTGCTAGGACCAGGCAAGGTTGGCACTCCACGTGGCTGGGAAAGAAAGAGGAAAGAGAGAGAGGAAAGAGAGAGAAAAGAGCTAGAAAAGAGCAGAGAGAGAGCTAGAATAGAACAGAGAGGGAGCTAGAATAGAACAGAGAGCGAGAGCCTGGGCCTGCGCTAGGCCTTATCTAGGGTATAATGAGAGAGAGCTGGGAAAGAGAGGAAAGAGAGAGGAAAGAGCTAGAAAAGAGCAGAGAGAGCAGAGAGAGCAAGAAAAGAACACACAGAGAGAGCAGAGAGAGCTAGAAAAAGGCAGAGAGAAAGCTAGAAAAGAACAGAGAGAGCTATGTAGCAGAGAGAGCTAGAATAGAGCAGTGAGAGCTAGGTAGCAGAGAGAGCTAGAATAGAACAGAGAGAGCTCAATTACTTCTTATAACAATCCTTATATTTCTGTTTGATAGGTAAAGAAATATGTGGTAGTGAGAAAACTCAACAAAGAAGACTTTCAGTAAGATAACTTCAGGAACTGTAACTAGGAGTTACGTGTTCATTTATGCTCAAATCTATATTACCATCCACACTGTAAAACTCGCTATGTATAGCCAATCCCCAGTGAAGAGGGAACAGGATTGGCCCTCTAATTTGCTTTTTCTCTGGAGACTTAACAGTTAAGGTTGTCGTTCAGTATTTTCAAGATAGAACGGAAGGTCATACACCATCTGCAAAATACTAGGAAGAAGCCGACTAGAAGGCAAGGAACCCTGGCCAAAAAAGAGTGAGGCAAGAGAACATTCATCAGCAGCTATCATCCATACAGTAAACACGTGGTTGAATCACTCCCCAGGGCCAAGGGATCGATGATGTTAGGAACGTGGTTCAGAAGATGAGCCAAGGTTTTGTAGTTAGGCCTCTTGCAAGACTGATTTTTGCTGAGCTTAGGAGCAGGGCAAGCTCTTCTCAGTGTATTCTCCCCAGCTTTCATTCAAAATTTGCCATGAACACAAAGGATAGGAATGATCAAGGACTATAAGGCCCAGGTCCTATCATTAAGAAGGTTATTAACTAGCAAAAGAACAAGATAGACCCATGGGAAACCATATGCATTTAGATGCTAAGAAGTATGACTCAAATAATAAATGTCCCCCGGAGGACTTAATAGAAAACATTTCATGGAACTGATGGTGCTAGAACTGTGCTCTGAGAGAGGGAAGAGATGTGGTAGGGGGAAGCAAGGTGTCCAAGGGAGGTAGAGGCGGAGGGGGAAGGGGACAGCATGAGTCTGGCCTGGGAAGGAGATAGGCCAGTCTGGCCAGAGTTTGCTTCTTCCTGGGAAGTCAGCAGATTAGAAGGTTGAAGGGTCTCCTGGGTCCCATGAGATGAACTTGGGAGGGTGAACTTGATCCTGGATCATACTCATGAGGCCATCCACTGGAGAACAGCACACTTTTGATATGTTCTAGGAAGGTTAACTGCTCAGTACAGGCAGAGGAGATGATGGGAGATGAGAGTCCAAGAGAGTAGAAGTGGGAGATCATCATGGTCACATCCATGGGCACACGTGGGCCAACAGAGAACTAAATAGAACTCTATAGTAAGGAAGAAAAGCTGACTATAACAAACACTTAAATTTTTTCTTCTACACGTGGTAAAATACACATCACAAAACTTACCATCTGACGCATTTTTGAGCACTCAGTTCAGTAGTGGTAAAGTACATTCATATCATTGTGCAAGTAAGAATTCTCCCCAAGTTTTCATCTTGCAAAAAATCAATACACTGAACAATAACTCGCTGTTCCTTTCCTCCCCTCAGCCCAGGCCAAGCCTTATTCTACTTCTAGCAGAAGTTCTAGGAGAAATTTTATGTCACTTACCAACTGCTTAGGTTTCAAGAGAAAAAGATAATTTAGGTTAACATGCAAAGAAGATAAAGACTTACTGCAGATTTATAAGATTATCATGATGCTCCCAGACAGAAAGCACTTGGATTTCTGAACTGATTCAAATCAACCAGGCTTCTCCAAGCCAATGTCTGCTGCTCTAGCTGCTTCTTCATGTTCTTTGTGCAGTCTGGCTTCCTCTGCTTCTCTCTCCACTTGGCAGAACACTATATTCCTAGAGCTGACTTCACATGCTATAGTTCTGGCCACATGTAGAGGCAAAATAACTGTGATTATCAATTTGTAAAGAGAGAGAAGGGAGAAAGAGAGACAGAAAGAAAGAATGAATTTAGTCTATCTTGCTACATTGTTTATCAATGTTTTAACCAGCTATTGCCTCAGAAAGAGTCACAAATCTGGTATTTATGGAGTATATGATATATATGGCTATTAGTGAGAAGCCAGGGTGGTCTCTATGGACTCAGAAGACTCCCTAAAAGATGTCTTACACACTGTAGAAAAAAAGAATTAAAATAATCTTGGGCTTGGTACAGTGTTTTATGCCTATAACCCCAACTATGCCAGAGCCAAAGGTGGGGGGTTTGCAGTCCAAGTCTGGCCCTGGACAAAAGCACATGACCCTATCTGAAAAATAATTAAAATAAAAAGGGCTGGGAGTGTGTCTCAAGTGGTAAAGCACCTGCCTAGCAAGTACAACAAGGTCCTAAATTCAAACACTAGTAAGTGCAAGGCTGAGTTCAAAATCCAGTAACACACACACACACACACACACACACACACACACACACACACACACACACAATCTGATAAGTAATTTTTGGAATTGTGGGGCAGAGAAGTGGCTGAGGAGAATACCAGAATAAAAGATTTAGTTGCTGGCTAGAGGTAGCAGAACCTTGCTGTAAATCCCAGTATTTAGAAGGCTACATTAGAGCCCAACTTGAATTGCATAAGGAGACCCTATCTGAAGAAACAGAACAAAAAGATACAGTTGCTGCCGGCAAGCATGTCAGGCATAGCCTGATCTGTTATACAAGAAACATTCAACTCCAAGCTGACCACAAAGAACTTAACCCATTGGCAAAGTAGCTTTTCAAAGTTACTCCTACAAACTTGGAAATTTAACAAAAGATTATTGGTGTGGGAAAGTGCATCATTTACATTCTTTCATGAAATACAGAAGAGAAAGTGTGTCCCCTCTAGGGTCATTGGAAAGGAGAGTGGACAAACCTCAGGCTTCAGCCTAAAAGCTGAGTGTCATTACTCCTGAAGTATGCAATCGCCTCTGAGGTCAGGAGTATTTCAACGGCTTTTCTGCAGCCAGGATTTCTGGGGAGATTTCTGCAAAGTCACAGTTTGCTCCTATTACTAGTGGGGACAAAACAAAACAACAAGATGAAAATGAGAAGGCAGAGTTGAGAGAGGACCCACAGTTAAAAACAATATTCAAATCACATCAGTCTCGGATACATCCTGGAAACCTCCCACAAACCATTCCAGACTGTGTTATCAGCAGATCAGCGACTCCAGCTGCACTTAAAATGCAATAAACATAATTAAATAGAGGCTTTGAAGGGATAAAGTGATAGAGTCACTAAGCTACCACAGGCTTCCTTTCTTCACAATATTTAAGCGCTAGCTTCTTTAAATTTAATTTTACCTGAAAATTTCAAGAGACCAGTTGGACTCTGAGATTACATATTCTGCTTTAGATGAAAGCTGAGTAGTTCGGTGAATTGCGTGTCAACTCATTTCTCTAGACATCAGTTACCAGAAACCCTTTTTAATGAAAGCTTTGAGGACTGGCTGTCCATTATGCTGCTAAGGAGCCTGAGTCAGCAAGCTCATTCTGATTTAAAAATTTAACTGGCTCTCATCCAACCATTAATCAAAAGCTAATGCACTTTTCCAACCTAAGTCTTCTGCATCCACGGTCTGGAGAGGATGCTCGATACCACATTCTATCCAGGAAAACAATTGGTGCAGTACGCTACCTACCATCATGATTGTGCTGCTGTGGTGCTGCATGTGCCTTTGTGTGTGTGTGTGTGTGTGTGTGTGTGTGTGTGCGTTTCTTTAGAATGACTTGCAGAAGGTCTTCACAGTCATGGAGCATTAATGAGACTTTGTGAGGTCAGCCTTGTAACAAATGCGTTTTCTCTGGCCCTGAAGATGAAGCCGGCAGGATGTAAACCCTGTGCCCCCCTGTAAGTGCTCCCAGAGTGTACATAGAATTAACAGTTGAATGGGTCTGAGTAAAAACAGGGAAGTGCTTTTGTTTTCTTTTCTTTCTTTCTTTTTTAAAATTACCTTTAAATAGTTGTACAGAGGGGTTTCAATCCAACCAGGACAATGCATCTTGCTCAGGGTTCCCTCTTGCATCATTCTCCCGGCTTCCCAGCTATCCCAACTCCACCCATCAACCTCAAATTTCCTAGTTCCATTTTCACATATGTACATTGCCTGCCTTCTCCCACCATTCCTCTCGCCAGTCCTCTGCTCCCCTCTCCTTAAGCTCTATCAACTAAGGCAGGGAAGTTCTGGAATCCAAGTTCCTTTCCTCAAAGAGCTTTGAGGGTAAGAATGAGTTTATCCAGAAAGGGAAGAGAAGTTGAATACTTAAATCCCTGTAGTTAGATGAGCCCTATAAGAGCAGCGTTGAGCACTGCTAGGACAATACTGAATAAATCAGAAAAGCAGCCACTATATAAAACCTTGGAGAAATGAATTCCTGTGAATGGAAGAAGAGGTTCTCAAAGAGAGATACATTTATTCTCTGGGGTTTTTAAGAGCTGGGTACTTAACTCAATACCTGTTCCTTGTGAGATTTTTGTGGCAAAGCCAACTTTCTGCTCAGATACAAAAGCCAAAGAAGTGAGCACTGCTTACTGCAGTCAAGATAATTTCAAAAGAAAGAAAGAAGAAATAAAGAGAAAGAGAGAGAGAGGAAAGAAGGAAACAAAAAAGAAAGAAAAAGGAAATCGAATTTTAATGACCTGATTGAAGAAATGCTTTGTCTCTCACAGTTGCTTTCATCTTGTTTTTATATTAAGCAAATCCAGCTGTTCTTTTAATTGCATGGGTTATACTTTTTTGTTCTTTAGCTAATGTTCTTCCCTGTTCTAAGTGAGCACAGAAATTGACAGAATTCAGCCAATCTTGTGAACTCTTTATATACGGGAGTTATAGAGAAAAGATTCCTGGGTCACATTGTTCAATATCCCTTTATATGTAAGCCAAGAGCCTTCACGCATATAAAACATTTACACTTGAGAAGCACAGTTCTCATTAATAGATATGTAGTGGAAAAGCCAAGTGTTGTATGAGAGGGAATTGTGTTTGAATGACTTACAGGAAAATTGGACAAATTATCAGTGGGTTCAACATAATTATGCAGTAAAACTAAAGCTTGTAAAAGCAAGGTTTATCTGAAAAGTTCAGCTTTCATAATTGCATCACAAGCTTCAGAAGCTCTGGCAGAGGAGGCTTTTGGGGACTGCCAAGCATACTGACTACTTTAAGTGATGGTTTGAGGATTCAGGCACTCATGTTCCTTTGGGAGATCAATAGAAGACTCTGCTGACTTTTGAAGAAAGAAGGGATAGACTCTGAAAAGAGATTGATTCTTTTTCTGATGCTGTAACAGATTGGCTGAGGCTTGATAACTTAGAAAGAAGGAAGTTTATTTAGTGCTTGATTCTAGAGGCCCAGTTGTCTAAAAGCATGGTGCTAATGTGGTGAGTACCTTGTGCTATCTCATCTCATAGCAGAACACTGAAAGGGAATGCCTACAAGAGAGGAAAAAAAAGTCATAATGGAATTTCTTTATAACAACCCCCTCCTGCAATAACTCCTTCACCCCAATGGGAACAGCATTAATCCATTCTTGAGGACTCTGTTCCCATGACATAACCAACTGTTAAAGCCTGTAATCTCTGGGGACTTTCACATTGGCAATTAAACTTCAACATGAGTTCCAGAGGGGGGAAAATCATATCAGAACATAGAAACCAGTATGAAACTAACTCCATAGATAGCATAGACTTCATGGTGCTAATTTCAATGCTTCCCCCTTGTAAGGTGCACTCCTGGATGGGGAGCAGACTCCACCTCCTTGAAGCCTTGTGGCTGTGATTCCATGTGGCCATATCTTTCTCCCACCTGGTCCCACCTCCCTTTACCTGGCCACACCTTTCCCCACCTCTATTCTAGATAAGGCCTAGCCCAGGGCCAGATGCCCTCTTTCCCAATTACGTGGAGTGCCAACCTGTCCTGGTGCCAGCTGAATGATGAATAACCCTACCCCTTACCTGAATGCCACGTGCATGGCAGTGTTCTTACTTGGCAGCATCTTCTTTAAAAACCTAACACCCCTAAACAAACCTCTTAGAGAATATATAAAGTCTCCAAAATATATACACCTCCTGAATACTGATTGCTCTGACACTGTATGGTAGCCCTTGTCCTTCCACATCTGCTTAGCTCTATCCTTACCTCGGCACACATCCCCAGCTAAGACTCCCTCTCACACTATCACTGTATCAGAGACAAATAGATGATGCACACTGGATTAACTCTAGACAAGCCCATTTCTCCATGGCTGCCCTGTGAAAAACTCATAGGAGCCAATATATTTTCCTTTTTGACATAGTTTCTGTCACTTGCAACCCCAAGTTTCTAGATTTCTTTTTTTTTCCTCATATAACTAAAAGATGTGTTTATTATTAACACACACCAAAATACTCAGTGTTTAGTGTAGTGATGAGATTAAATGGCTGGTTTTATTTTTTTATAGCTAGCTGCTCCTCTATAGGAACATAGGATGGGGGTAAAGGAAGGAAGAAATAATCAAATAATAGATCCCATGTGCCATGAGATATCAGAAAGCCAAAATACTTGATAATATAGCAAAATTGAAATGTGCTTCTCTGGGTCTTCTTTTTTATTGCTGTAGGGATAAAAACATAGTTACAGGTAAAGCTAAGTGTTTTCTCCAGTAACTCCATGAAGATGTTTGAAAAAAATTGTGGAATAGCTAAAGATAAAGAAGGAGAAAATAGAGCTATCAATCAAAAAGTGTCTGTCAAGTACTTCCTTTGTGAGAAGCACTGCAAGGTGCTGTATGATATCTACAGATGGATAGAACATGATCCAGCATCCTTGAGAAGACAACATTCTATTTGTGGAGACATGTACACAGCAGTCAATTACCCAAATAAAGGAAGAAAACACTAAAGATCAGTAGGTGGAATAGACAGGAAATGCTGCATAAGTTTGGAAGCAACACAGATCGTTGCAAGCTGGTGTTTTATTAGTTCTTGGCTGCAAGGATACTCTGGCCAACTTCAGTCAAAATAGAAACTTACTGAAAAGACAGCTTTTAGGACTAAAGTTAACAGTCAAAACAATAGAACATCAAGAGAAAAGAACTGAGGTGGCTCCAAAAGACTTCCTCAGTGTTCATGATAAGGGTGGACTTGAAGGTTAAGGTCAGGGTTTAATAGAGAGAGAGTGAGGAGGAAATGGGGAGGAGGCAAGGAGATAGGTATCTAAAAGTTCTCCTCTCTAACCCTGAGAGACTTTGTACCAATCACTCTTGGAGACTAGAAAAGGAGAGCTGACCAGCTATAACTGATACAGGGACCTCAGAGACTGGGGAAAGATTTGTGTACACTGAGGACAAAAATATCTTAACAGAATCTCAGCCATAACTAAGAATTCTCCAGACTCAGATCAAAGACCAGTTAGGGATTTTTAACCACTTAAGAACTCAGAGTATTATTCTAAAATTGACTGTCCAGAAAGCCCTTCTGCACTGAGCAATCTGATTCAGCAATCAGTATGCAGGAGGGAACACTTGGCCTTCTGGCTTTATTGAACACTATTGACAGGCCCAGGTATCCATGACAGCTAATCACAAAGTTCCAATTAGCTCTTGTCTCCTAATGCCCTTCCACAGAATGTAGGCTGTCCAAAATGAGGCCTGAAGGAGACCCCACAGACAGGCAGAGATAGCAAGCAGCCCAAACATTGCAAAAGAGCTACAGCAGAGAACAGATGTCCATGCAAGAGTTTTGACATGGAGCTGTATTTTATAGAAGCCAAAACTTTTTTTTTAAGAACAGTTTAAAGGGAGTCTTCTGGCCACATAGTGGGACGTTAAGGAGTAGGTGCAGAATTTACAATATCTTATGCAGTCATCACAGATGGCTTCCTTCAGCTTAGCTAAGGAGGAGGCGGAAAAGTTGAGAAAGACTCCCCAGGATCCTTGTAAGCGATTTCTTATTACTAATACAACATGGTGAGTCGTCACTGTTAATAAAGTAGCCGTATTCTCCCAAATCTCCTAATTCCCAAAAAGAAATCCAGAAAGTAAATCTTGTGAGGAGAAAACAGTCAATTTCCCCCCTCCCCACATTCTCTCTCCCTCCCCCTCTCTCTGTCCCTCCATCCCTCCTTCCCCCATACCTTCTCCCCCCTCTTATTGGCTTTGTCCAGAAGGAATTATGTGATTGTTTACTTAGAAAGGAGGACCTGATCAGCTATGGCTTAGTGCCTTTTGGTGAGGATTTGGACTACTATGGTGATGTGGCAGGTGAGTTTGCTCCCTCACATTCACAAATTCATTAGCCTCTGGGGACCAAATACTGAAGCTATATTCTCTACTCCTGCTGTCATTTTCCTTCTCATGTATTGGACTGGTGTACATATATTTAGTCACTTCAGAGCTGAAGGAAGTAAGGGAAAAGTGGATGTTTCAGGGTCCAGTATTCTTTATGACTTCTAATAGCAGCCAGAGATATTTATGGTGTGTGTTATTCTTTTTTTTGGGGGGGTGGCCAGTCGTGGGGCCTGAACTCTGGGCCTGGGTGCTGTCCCTCAGCTCTTCAGCTCAAGGCTAGCACTCTACCACTTGAGCCACAGCGCCACTTCTGGCTTTTTTTTTTCTTCTGCTTATGTGGTGCTGAGGAATCAAACCCAGGGCCTCAAGCATGCAAGGCAAGTGCTCTACCACTGAGCCACCTTCCCAGCCCTGGTGAGTGTTTTCTAAGACAATCATAACTCTGTGTGTGTTTACAACACTTTCCCACATTATCTCTATGTTCCTCACCGAAGTTCTGTGAAGTAGGCAGACCAGATATTTTTATCTTAGTTTCATGGATTAGAAAATATTCACCAGGTGCCAGTAGCTCACATCTGTAATCCTCACTACTTCAGGAGGATGAGATCTGAGAATCAAAATTCAAAGCTAGCCTCAGCAGACGAATCTGTGAGACTCATTTCTAATTTACCAGCAAGAAGCCAGAAGTGGAGGTATGACTTAAGTGGTAGAACACCAGCCTTGAGAGAAAAGCTAAGGGAGAGTGTTCTGGCCCTGAGTTCTAGCTCCAGTACCAGCGAAAAAAAAACCAAAGATTCACAGAAGTTGAATCAATGCCCCAAGATTGTTACTAAATTGTAAAGTCAAAACTCCTAAATTCTGTAGGAACTGACAATTGAGATAGTTTTATAATAGCTTAAGAGTCAAACGGATTTAAGTTCTAGCTTCACTACAGCCCATTTTCTCCCCCTTAGGAAAACTTACAGGCCTGTAAGTCTTCTTTTCTTACGCTATACAATATCAGTAGAATCTTTTTGATGAGTTCTTTTTGATGCTTATTAAACATGAAGCAAGTGTCAGCTTATTTCAGGTATAAGTCAGTTGAGGGCTAGGGATTTGGGTTTAGTGGTAGAGTACCAGCTTAGTGGCATGAAGCTCTGAGTCCCAAATCTAGTGCTACCAGAAAGGAAAAACAGGGCTGGGCAGGTGGCTCAGTGGTAGAATGCTTGCCTCACATGCATGAGGCCCTGGGTTTGATTCCTCAGTACCTCATAAGCAAAAAAAGCCGGAAGTGGAGCTGTGGCTCAAATGGTAGAGTGCTAGCCTTGAGCTGAAAGGCTGAGGGACAATGTCCAGACAGAGAGTTCAGATCCTGAGGGACAAAAAATAAAAAAGGAAACGAAAAACAAAGTTAAGTCAGTTGAATAAGCAATCAGTTACGAAATTAGGCTTGGTACAGATCAACCTATAAATACATGTTGGGATATAATTCTATGTGATCCCATAAATAATTCAATGAAATTATTTTAAAGCTAAACTTACAGCACTCTATGTTCCTAATTTCAATTAGTTTAGCTGTATCATCTGTTATGAGGCCCTATTGAACAGAAGCTAATTTTTGTAATATTTTTCAGTAGTACTTTCTGTAACATATAATACAAAATGTAAATTGGTATAATCCTCTTTTAAAAAGCTCTTGAGCAATTTATACTAAGAACCAGAAAAAATATTCATACTATTTGACTAAGTAATTTCACTTGTGGGAAATTATGTAAAAAACACCTTATCCATACATACAACTGCCCATCACAGGCGTATCCAAAAAGATAAATATAAACAAAATGCCCAGCAAGGAGTCTATCATTGAGAGTTTTTCTTAGCTGCAAAGGACAGAAAGCAACTTTGACAATCCTTAGCAAAAGAGACTATTAGAAAGGTTAAGCCATCCCTTGAGTGTCTGTGTGGAATGCCATGGGCAAGGATGGGTGCCATGATCTATCTAGAGGAGAATTAAATTATGAAATCTTCATGGATAGTCTTTCTTGATGAAGGATTAAGATGCCCCAACTCCACTTACCTTCTGCTTATTTTCAAATGAAGCTTGATGGAATGATAGTATGCTTCTAATATCTGAAGATTGTGTCAAGTTTGGCCTTGAGGCTCTTCTAAGTGAGTGCCAACAGTGTGACCAATTGCTCTTTCCAGATTCTATACAAAAAAGGAACATTTCCCTAAAGCCAAAGGAATTGTACAGCAGGCAGAATAGATTTCTATCTACCACTAGGGCAGATGGCCAAGTAAATTTTTGTATGCCAATTGGATAATACTTCATTTTTCTTAACAGGATAGTTACAGAATGTTTATTATGTCGTTTTAAATGAAAAGGCAAGATATTCAAATGTATGTGTGACTGTGTGGTTATACCTGTGAAAGAAAGAAGATATTTGGAGGAAAATCTGGAATGAAATTTACCTAAATCCTATGAAGGACTGTATTTCTATGTGATCTAGACTCATCTAATAGGAGCACTTGCCTCTTAGACAAAACCAAAGAGGTCTGGGGTTTGGAGTTGGTTCTCTAATTTTCACTGTGGCTGGAGCCAGAAGGCAAGAGCAGACAGAGGTAAGGAGGATCAATAACAATCTAGCCTGACAGGTCAAATAAGAGTCTAGGATACAAATAGAGACAATGCCCCAAATCAAGGGCTCAGACCAGGTTGGAGGAAGTCATTGCCTTATTTCTGAGCATGACTGTGTTACCCAGACTTCCCTGTTATGTAGGGGTAGGGTCTGATAAAAAAAAAAAAAAGGCCAAGATTTGAAGGAAATAGGAAAAGGGGAAACTGGTTCTTCTCCCTTCTTCCTTTGTGACCATTTAAAATTTATCTGTGATGCTGGGAGTGTAACTGAGTGGTAGAATTTTTAGGTTAGTATATATGAGGCTCTGGGTTTAACCTCAGTACCTCAAAAATGCATATAAAAGAGGGATGAATAAAAAAACACATTGTTTTTAAATTATTGATTCATTCTATTTATTTCCTTCTTAAATGTCTAGTGTGACAGTTGCTCTATTAGCACTCTGAGGAAAGTTTTAAACCTGGGATGTGTGAGAAGTCTATTAAATGCAATTGCTGTCAGTATTCAAGAATTGTAAAATATTACTTATTTGACTTACAAGTTGCCTAGCTTTCTCTGGCTCTCAGAATGCAATCTTTTTATTCTTCTATAACTTAATGATCCAAGGGGAAATTTTGCTTATGGTTGAATGTAATGACTTCAGGATTGGTTTTCCTGTAGGTTCAGTAATCTGTTTGTTTTTATAACTCCCCAAAGATTCAGGGAGGAAAACATTGCCTAGGGCCTTCTTTAAAATTTCTCCCAACTCTCCCTTGATAATCTAAGGACAAGAAAATTGTGAATAACAAATTACCTTGCCCAAAGAGAAACACATCTCTTTAAAACAAAGTGAGAAATAGAGCTATAGGATTCCTTATGTCTAGTTGGGAATATAGCTTCCCGATTTCATCTCAGTGATTAAGGGAAAAAAAGACATTTGTTCAAGTTTCAAAGTTTCTGGGAGGAAGAATTATAAAAGGAATGCATGGATAAAAAATATTCTTGAGGGGCTGGGAAGGTGGCTCAGTGGTAGAGTGCTTACTTTGCATGCCCTGAGGCCCTGAGTTCGATTCCTCAGCACCACATAAGCAAAAAGAAAAAAGCCGGAAGTGGCGCTGTGGCTCAAGTGGTAGAGCGCTAGCCTTGAGATGAAGAGCTGAGGGACAGCGCCCAGGCCCAGAGTTCAGGCTCCACAACCGGACCTCCACCCCCCAAAAAAACATTCTTGATTAGGTAGAGGTCAGGGATTTTGAATAAAAAGTTTAAAAATATGTTCTCTGACTGTTGATATTCACATTTTGCAGTACATACTTTAGAGCAGGAGATGAAAAAAACTTCTATTTCACAGATAAACTGCCACCATTCCTGTATAGAGCTATTTAACACTTCTAGGAGGAAAAGCTGTGTTGTAAGTCAGATGAACTTCAAAAGTTGTATCATGAAACTCCCTTTCATATAAAATTGTATCCTCTCTTCTCTGACATTCCTTAAACCAGAGAACTTTTTCTTTTAAGAAAATCTTACAGAATATAAAAAGAATATTAAGAAATACAGGTTATGAAACAGAAGGAAGCCCAAATATGCATAAAATCTTTTGCAGGGTTGAGAACATCTTGAGGAGAACCACACACTTTAATCTTCAGTGCTGTCATCTTTTCATGATGAAAGCTTACAGTCTTGAAATGCAATCCAAAAGGTTCCAAGGAAAATTAATTTGTTAAATTAGAAAGGAAAAAAAGTCAGCTTGTCATTTGAAATAATGAATGCTATAACTCAGTGCTTACATGATATGTCCTAGACTTGCATATGCAAATATATCCATTGGGTTTCGAATTCAACTTTCATGCCAGCTCAGCTTTCTTCGCTCAAAAATGGAATAGGAAAAATACAAGACAATCTTCTTCATCTCCCCTCCATATTAACTGTGGTATACCGTGTGCCTAGGTAACACTGAACTAGACCAGTCTACCAAGGCTCTTCCTGCCTCTTCCTTGGACCTGTGAATGAACACATTTGCAGACTTTTATCCCCAACTTTTCAAGGTGCTCTTAGAAAATACAAAGAATCGTTTAATAAAATACGGTCTACATAGATTTAATGCTTGAAATATTGAATCCCAATCCAGTTACACATTCTGATGCTTTCAAATTCAATGTTCAGTTTTAGAAGGAACTCATTTATCCCTGATACCCACAACTCAGGGCCCTGGCAAAGGAGATCTGCAATTGAAGAAGAAGGAAAATCTGCTCTGTCTTTTGACCTAGGATTTCTGGTCCACTTCTTGCTAACCATAAGGTTGGAGAGCAAAGAAGAAGAGATAAGGGGATTGGCAAAATTCTTACTGGCAAGAATGCTGATTACTGATGGAGGTAATTTAGTATAAATTTTTTTTCCCCTCTACTCTTCCTGGAGATTGAACTCAGGGGGCTCAGGCTTACTAGGTAAGTTCTCTACCACCTGAGCTGCAACAATAGTCTTTTACTTTTAGTTTGTTTTTCACATAGGATCTTGAACTAATTTTTCCCTAGAACTACCCTTTTCTTTCCCTGAGAAGCTAGGATGATAAGTGTGTACTATCTCTAGGTTTGCTATATGTTTACAGAAGAAATGACATATCAGTAGCTCAGCAAGATGAGAAAGTAAGATGGCAGCACAGTAATATTGAAGTGAGGAAAGAGGGACTAAATGCATAGGAAATTCAAATCATGAACCAAGAAAGAGACAACCAATCAATGAGGTCCACAAAATGGAGACAGTGAATCAAAAGGAGCCCAAAACCACTGATCCAAACCTCCCTCAATACTGCCTTAACATGCTATATTCCCTTGTCTATCTGCCCATCATTCTTCCTTCCTCTACCACCTCTTTTAAAGGAATACTAGTACTAATGCCATTTTTCTCACTCTCCAAGTTGGGTAAATTATCTGACTAACCAAAATCCACAATGACTCTGTGTGTGTGTGTGTGTGTGTGTGTGTGTGTGTGTGTGTTTGGTGGTAAGAAGTAGTAATTGTTAGAAATACCCTAATTCCCATCACTGGGCATCTTTACTTTGTTATTTTCTCCACCAGGAGAACTGAATTCAGTGAATGAACATGAATCTAGGCTCTAGTTGGTTGCTTACACACTCCTTCAACATTCAAGGTATCTCTTGATTCTCATTGTTGCTTAGAATTCATTCCTCCAAGGGGACCTTCTTTTAGACAAGGCCAAAGTAGAGCTGGAGATGTGGCTCAGTTTCTCAATTCAAGCCTAGTACAACAACATCCAAAGCCCTGACAAGACCCAAGCCACCCTGGGCAGGCCCCTTGCGGACTCTACAATGAAAGCAAGCAGCCAGTTAACTTGTCTCTTCTTTGCTGGGAATTAGAACTAGACCATTTCATCCCCGTAGAACATTAGATTCACAGACTGAGGTACATTTGTTGAGGTAAATTTGGAACTGTACTTAAAGAGAAGGACAGGCCTCTTTCTACCTGCCTCCATAGAGATGGGGCGGGATTTATTCAAAGCATATCAATATCTCTTTCCAAAAATATCTGCCATCTAATTTCCAACTTTCTCCTTTATATACCCTTACAAGGGGAGAAATGCTTAAGGGCTATAACACTGTTTTCCCTGACCTCTTTCCAACCCACACAGATGTTTCTTTTCAATTTTGTCTGGCTGTCTGGCATGCATATTGGAATAGGGTATTTTTTATTGCTTTTAGTCTTAAAGAAAACTTCCATTTTAATATCTTATATGGATACTCCTAAGAATGTTCTATTTCATTCCTAAGATTTCAGAGAATGCAGCTATAGGTCAGGTATTTGATGCTCCAGATTTTAATAAAAGTTATAGATCTTCAGTATAACCCAAAGTTAATACAAAGGTGAGGGCTGATCGATTCAATAATGTAAAAGAAAAATGCCAGAAAGACAATGCCTGCAAGTTACTAGGGTGTTGCTATTGTCATACCAAGCTAGTCAATATCAAAGAAAAAAAGTGTTGAGGCCAGATCAGCTACAGAAATTATTTACTTTTATCAAATAGCCATTGTTTTCATGCCTGCCCGTTCGTTTTCTTAACACTGTATCTGCTGCTTCTCAGAAGCTGCTTTTGCCTCGCCAATTACACACTCACATCAAGGCCAAGAATAAACTGTTCAAGCACAATGCAACAGCCTGTTTCTTTTGAAGCAAATAAAATAGGGCCATCGTTTTCAGTCTTCTTTCTTTCTTTCTTTTTTCTTTATTTTGTCTGAAAAGTGACAGGATAAGAATAAGGCTAAAGAGAAAAGCATGAAGAAACATTTTCTTCCAGAAGGCTGAGCAGAACACAGTTAACAATACACTTCCCTATGGGGAAGCAGTGAGTTCTTTTGTTTACTAAAATACCTCAATCAATTTTTCTCTTAATGACTTTCATCGCCACTACCTACAGGACATTTTCCTCCTGAATCTTATCTCCCCTCGTGTTCTTTATTGTTCAGAAAAAGCACACTCCGTGGTCATGTGATTCCTTATTAGCTGTAACTGAAGCTTAACGGATATAATTAATGGATTATTCCAACCCTCTCTTTAGTTCCACAGTTCCTTTCATTCTTAAAGAGATGAATTCTAATAGGGGCTTTATCAGATTCTAAATACAGTAGAGACACATTAAAGGAACGAAACGCCCCTTCTAACCTACCGTGTGGCTTATTGTCGTAATAAAATAAATGCCCATCCAGGAGGATGATGTCAGGTTTGAGCTCTTCCCCATGACTCTTTGCTGCAGTCTAGAAATCTTCTTCCAGTAGCCTCCCGAGGCCCTCACTAGCTGTGTGAGATCAGCAAACAGTTTATCCTCTTGCTTATGTCATCTGCAGAATTACCCCTTCAAGAATTGTCTGGCTTTAACTTTCAGTGCTAACTTGTATTCTAGTTCTTCCCTAGTGCTTATTCCTACAGGGCTAAAAAGAAAATTAGAATGCCTGATACAATTATAGGTAATCTTTTCTTTAACTCCTTAGCTATTTGGGGGGTTTCTATCAAGTCATATGAATTCATGTTAGTATAAGAAAATATGATTTGCCTGGTGCCAGTGGCTCATGCCTGTATTCCTAGCTACTTAGGAGGCTGAGCTCTGAAGATTGCAGTTTGAAATTAGCCTGGGCAGACAAATCTAAGAGATTCTTATCTCTACCAGAAGTAGAGGTGTGGCTCAAGTGGTAGAGCATCAGCCTTGAACAAAAAAGCCAAGCAAGAACACAAGTTCAACCTCTAGTATCAGCATGGGTACATACACACGCGCGCGCGCGCACACACACACACACACACACACACACACACATATACACACAAAACATTATTAACAAAAATGTATTTGGAGGATTTGGCATGGTAACATATGCCTGGAATCCTAATACTGAGGAGGCAGAAGCAGGAAGATTAGCTAGCCTGGGCTATAAAACAAAAACAGATGCCCAAGCCAGAGTTCAAGCCCCACGACTGACCAAAAAAAAAGAAAGAAAGAAAACAAAAACAGACAAAAAAATTTAGAGATCTTATCACCAAATTTCACCCATTTTTATGTTAAAAAATTCATGTGTGCCAGGCATTGGTGGCTCACATCTGTAATCTTTGCTACTCAGAGATATGAGGATCACGGTTCAAAGCCAGCCCAGGCAGGAAAGTCCGTGAGAGACTCTTAACTCCAAGTAACCACCAGAAAACCAGAAGTGGTGCAGTGGATCAAGTGGTAGAGTGCTAGACTTGAGCTGAAGAGCTCAGGGACAGCGCCCAGGCCCAGAGTTCAAGCCCCAGGACTAAAAAAAAAAAAAAAAATCATGCGTATTGATCACCATTTTTATTAAATATAATCAAAAGATTCCAAATATAAGGTTGTATTGATTTTAATATAGTTTATGAACCATTTACATGTGGAGAGAGCATATGTGCAAAAAAGCATTTTAAAAATAAAGCATAAATCATATGCTATCCTAGTTCCCCATAAATTGACAATTTCAAAGTATACCAGACTGTGATCAGAAAACCTGAGTTCAATTCAGTTTTGTTCATCCAACATTTATCTAGTTCAAGGTACTGGAGACAGAAGATGAATGAGGAGATTATGGCACAGGGGACAACACAGATATTTAAACTAGTCAGACTGGCAAACATGCTAACCCATCAGAAATGCTGTCTGGAAAGCACTGGGTCATGCTGACTGAGATCAAAGCCCCGTGTGTTATGCTAAGGAGCTTGCATCCTATGGTGGTCTGCACTCTATGCTCTTTAACAAGTTATTTAGTTTCCCTAGCCATCTGTTTTCCTAGCTGAAAACCGATGAATTCAGATTTTTAAATTTCAAATCATATCAGCTGTAAAATTTCAAGAGCCCCTGATTTTGTTATGACAACACATGACAAGGATATTTTATCTTGTGGTTCTTTTAACTTCTTTGTACAGTCTCCCTGATCATTCCCTCTTAAATCAAGGCTGGGTTTATACCTCTCTCTATTCCCCTTTTGTGACCCAATTTGTAGATAGGAAATTCAGTATTTGAAGTAGGTGTGCACAGTCTTCAAGCAAATTTGGCTCAAAACTTCCCCTTCTTTGTTCTTTCTCTTTAAGGATTACTAATTAAATGCTAGTTGGAGCAAAAAGCAAATATGAAGACCTATTAAATGAGCCATTTTTATAATGAACTCATTTGGGCTGTCATTCTAATTTAAAGGGGAGTTCATACTTTCTTCTTAGTCATAATGATTTTCCAAGATCCTGTAAATTTTACACATTAACCTTGAAGTCACATGTTTTTCTGACATTCTTTGAATTCTATAAATAGATGGGGGGGGGGTAGATTCAGGGCTGACTTATTAGCATTACGTTTTCAGCAACTTATACTTACTCTGCCTTATTAAAGAGCATTATTATTGGATCCACTCAAAGAGAAAAACATAGTTACTTGATTATCCACTCAAGACAAATACAAGAACAAGTTATATATATGAGAAGCCATCCTCCTGTTATTTATTAAAACACATGTGGAATTAATGCTTTTCTCTATGCACTATTTAATTAAAATATATTTTATGGAACTCCTGCTATGTGAAAGGCAAAACATTATCAAACAAAATGACCCATCCTTTTCTGTAAATTTGCTTTTCTTGTGACATTAAAATGACTCAGTAAGCCGGGCACCAGTGGCTTATGCCTAGCTACTCAAGAGGCTAAGATCTGAAAAATCATGGTTTGAAGCCAGCTTGGCAGAAAAGTCCATGAGACCATTATCTCCAATTCACCACCAGAAAACTGGAAGTGACACTGTGGCTCAAAATGGTAGAGTACTAGCTTTGAGTGAAAAAAGCTCAGGGACAGGACCTAGCTCTTACTTGCAAGCCCATAACCTACAAAAATACATACATACATACACATACATACATACATACATACAAATGAAATGACTCAATCACTTAAAAATTCAATCTTTTAAAATCTCTATAGTCTCTTGTGGGGGGAGACTGCTGAATGAACCCTAATGCTGAAAGAACTATTACTGACTAGAACAGAAAAGGCAAACAGAAGCTCATAGGGTTTCCTCCACTTCTGAGATACTGATATTTTCCAAACCAAAGAATTCTTTGTGGTAGGGGATGGCCTTGTGCATTTCAGGATGCTTACCTGGCCTCTACCCACTAAATGCCAGTAGCACCCCACCCACTCCCACCCCTAGCTGTAATAAGCAAAGATATCTCCAGACATCACCAATTGTCCCCAGGAGTTTAGTGCACTCCTGCTTAAGACTCACTGAGCTAGATAAGTCTCTGTTAATGTGCCAATCTGTACTTTACGTTCCAGAGATGGTAACAAACCCATGTCCTTCAATGTGTGTGCACTGAAACATGATATAAAGCAAACACCATTTCTCTGTCTCTCTTTCTGATACCATCATATATCATTAGATACATTAATTATTGTATAGGGTAGTTCCCTCATGAGAGATAGTGTTGGCCTGAAACAGAGTTAGAACTTGGTTTGTCTAAATACAGATAAGTTTGTGCCAGTATAGCTTCAGTATCTTGTACAGTCTTTTTCTTTTTGCCTTAGTTGCTTTGGGCTGATGAAACAAAATAACAACAGCTTTGGTGAAATAAGGATACTGGGTCCAACTGGTGCCATCTTGGCTTCTTGGTGGATGAAGGTGAAGTCTAGATGGGCATGTGTGAAGTCCTAGAGGCAGGGGCAGGAACTTGGACAATAGGTTGCTG
This sequence comes from Dipodomys spectabilis, assembly GCF_019054845.1. NCBI lineage: Eukaryota > Metazoa > Chordata > Mammalia > Rodentia > Heteromyidae > Dipodomys > Dipodomys spectabilis. The sequence continues at coordinate 1,739,172 of NW_024870802.1, forward strand.
GATTTGTCAGACCTCCATCATGAACTCTTGAGCCTCTCTGTGACCTTGTCCCCTGACTATGACCCTGGTTAGGCCCCAACCAGCTCAACCATCATTTTGCACCATGCTTCCTGCTTCCTGACTTCTCAGGTCACCATGGCAACACACTTCAACTCTTCATTAGAATTGATCAGGTTTTTTGAGATTGTTTTTCTGCTCTTTCTTTACTCTCCTACCCTCATGGCTCGGTATTCTAACAGTACTGGGTGTATTTGAGGCTGCAAGTTTTGGGGGGACATGTGTCCACTCACAGTCACGGGCTTTCTGATAAAGACTCCCAATTCAAACTCTCAAAATGTGGCTTCTCTGTATGTCGCAGTCAAATTCCTGTGAAACACTGAAAACTGGAAGAACGGTCAAGGGCCAGCATGGTCAGGTTTTTTTTCTAGCTCACAGATTGCCAGTTTCTCACTGTATCTTTACAGGGCATAATGACAGCCAGAGTTCTCTGGGGTGCCTTTATAACATACTAATCCTCTTCATGAGGGCTTCATTTACAGGACATAATTAGCTCCCCAAAGCCCTACCTCTTAATCTTCCCACAATGGGGGTAAATATTTCAACATGAATTGGTGGGGAAAATAAATACTTAGTTCTGAATAGCCTTCATGACTAATATGTGAACACGTCCAAAATATGGGGCTGAGGTGTGCTCATTAGGCCCTGAGCTCAAATGCAAGCACCAAAAACTGACCTCCTCCCCATAAAAATAAACAAAAATAACAAGACAAATAAGACAAATAACCCAAATACTTAGGGTATATAGGTACATATACATTATATATAAATATAAATACATAGTATATACATATATGACATGTGTATATGTATATATAAACACACATATTTTATAAATGTATATATGTACACACACATATATATCTATATCTGTAGATAAATAGATAGATAGATATGAACTCTGAGCTTGGATGATACAAATCCTTCCTAGAAAAATGGCTGTATTTTCAACATGCTGAGAAATCCATCTCTTAAGTCTAGGAACAGATCTGAATTGTGGTAAATTAATAATAGTAAGACTAGTAGAGTGCTGGTAAAATTTTAACCAAGAGCTCTCCAGGAAGGGGGTAATGCCAATGTTGTAGCAACAGCCAATCTTCATGGTACAAATAGGTTCACTCCCACTGTGCAAGCTATTCAGTAGATGACAGGCAATGGGAAGGTGAGCAGGGAAACCTAGTGCTTCACATGACTGCTACCAAATGAACACAGTCAATGCAAACAATATCAAAGCCCAGACAGGAAAGGAATTAGCAAGGGAAAAGGGGGGAAGATCAGAACTTCTATTTTCATTTTAATATTTTATCTACTATTATTGTTAGATTTTAACAACCAGCTCACAAGATATGCGAAGACTTAGCAGTTGGCACTCATGCACTAGTACAGCTGGCTCCAGGATCAGTTGCTATGGTTAGGGTGAGCAGTTCCTCAGATAACACATCTGCTTCAAAGGCGGGTGTTCTTCAGGGTTTCCACATGGACATAGAGCAGGGTCAATCTTATTAAGCATTCCATGCTTAAAATCATCAGCCTAGTCTCATTAATTCCTCAGATGTGTGTAGTCTTCATATTGAGAACAAAGAGCTTTCAGCAAGTCATTCTAACAGATTTTTACAACCACCTCATAAATGGAACGTCACAGATACTATTCTCTTCTATAGATGAACAGACTAAACTGAGAACCTAATCACTTGCTCAATGGTTAACCAAATAGTATGTGGCAGAGCAGAGAAACAAGACAACTACCATTTACTGAGTGTCAAAACTATAAGCCAGAGCCATTGACATCTTGTCTAATTCTCAAAGCAGTCCTATGAAGTACATATTATTGGACCTACTTGGAGTGCCAGGAAACTGAACTCTGTGAGATGATGTGTCTTATTCAAGATCATATTCCTGGGAAGTGTGTCTAAGTGAGGATCAGCTACATGATGCTTCTCAAACTCTAAAGTATATCACAATCCCAGCAGAGGGGCTAGAGTACAGATTTCAGGGCCCCACACCAGAGGATTCTGAGTTGTTGAGTTCAGGATCATGACTAAATACTTATTTTCAAATAAGTACCTTGAGAATGTTCAGAGATACATTAATCAAGGCATCACACTTTTTTTTTCTATTTTTAAAAATGGTACTGGGGTTTGAACTTTCAGCCTGATGCTTGCCAGGGTGCTAAGCACAGTGTGGATGTCACACTTTTAAATTGTTCCCTGGGAACCTAAGTGGGCTCCAGCTGGGTTTGTAGTTCTCTATCCTGCCTACTGCAACACACTACAGTTTATTCTGTCTTCTAAACCCAGAAGTAAAGGCTACCATGTGCGTTTCTAAATACACATTTTCTTTTAGTCAATTGACATAACAAGGGGGAGGGGGCGGTTCTGAGCTTTTGTATGACTTGATGTTATAACGAGAACCTGATTAAACCAGTTAGGAATCTTTCATTGAGGTTCTAGCCATTCCCAGTTGTAGTCAAATTTTGCTGCCAATAGTCCGTGTAGGAAACAAAAAATATGAGTTCATTGTGAACCCTCTGGAATCATATATTTCTAAATATGTGATTTCCAAATTTCAACTTTGCTTCAGGGAAAAACTGACTTCTTACTCAGCGGATATTTATATTTAGAAGATCTATATGGAAGCAATCCTTAATGATAACATTAATTATAATATTTATAAGACATCTTTTCATGAGGCTCTCAATTGCAGTCATGCAATCTTTCTCTCAGTGTGGGCTCAAGATAGAGATGAAATTATCATCTTCATCTTTAAGATGACAAGCTTACAGTTCTGCACAGATGTTACATGTCTTTGTGAAGGTCATTCACAGCCTTAACCGCCACAAGAAAGCAAGAATCTAGCCCTTGAGAATCCTAGTTCAGAAAGCCTAACTCTGTACCCAACCACTCTTTAACAGATGCAAACTCTGCACCTGAGGGTCAGGAAAACTATCTATTAACAGTGAGATTCCACCCCACCAGTGTGGTTACTTGGTAACAGATTAGGTAAAAGATGAGAAAATGGAAAGTCAAACTCTTGGCTAAAATTAAAGCATTGGTTTGAATTACTCACTTCTTTCAATTTCCTGGTTGCCATGGAAAATTTTGAGTCAGTATTAGTTCTTTATGTTGTACTGAAGCTGACTTGGAGAACCTGCTATCATTCCCGGAAACTGATGCTTTTATTAAAATAGCTTAAGTTCAGCATATCATATTTGTACACTAACAATTAGGAAGTAATTCACTTTCAAATAATAAGGGCCCATGAGTGCTTGTCCAATTAAAAGGATAATTTAATTATGTGAAATTATCACATATGATGGGAAGAAATTTATTTAAAGACTTCATTCATTGTATTTCTCCCTTTGCCTTTCTTTAATAATACCAAGAATTCCTGGTGAGGACTCATCTCTCCCTGCTCAAGAATGGTATATCAACTGACTGTAATCCAGAATGCTCATTTCATGGATGACTGGATACAGCAATGCTTGTTGTATTTCAAGTGTTCTACCCCATCCAAATGATGAGCAGTTTTACGAGTTGAAGAAATTGGAGTATTTTTTATTGTTCAGATCTCCGCTGTGACTAAAAATCCTAGTTATCATTCAAGTTGAAAAGTCCAGGCCTCACATTACTGCGAAGTCGCCTTTCTCTACTTAGTAGAAGCTCAGCCAAAGAATTCCCTGAATTCCTAGGAATGGTCTAGAGGCTCATCCATTGGAGCACTTGGGAGAATGGGGCTGAGCTCTTAGGCACTGATGAGATTCTCCCTTAATTCTGGCTCTTCTGTTCATCCCTTGGTTCTGATGCAGGCTCGTATTACATTTAATGTGTGCCATGCTCAGCACATGGCCTGCACTACCATAAACATCTTGATGCTATTGGTTTTCTGTTGCTGCAGTCCATCCATCACTTCCCAATTCCATTTCAGTTTCCTCTGTTCCAACACATCTACTCACAGGCTCTGCCCAGCTGGAAAGCTTCACTGTTCTGTTAGTTCAACCAGTGTCTTGGCAGTGCTCACACAATGAGATGTTCAAGTGTCAATCCAAACCTATGAGATCAGGCTCTTTATGAGTTGGGTATGGGGATCTGAAGTTAAAACAAGCTCAATAGGCCAAGTCCTGGTGACCCACATTTGTAAACCTTGCTACTCAGGAGGCTGAGATATGAAGATCAAAGTTGAAAGCCAGCCCAGGCAGAAAGTCCATGAGACTCTTGTCTCCAAAGCTAGATGTGGAGGTGAAACTTGAGTGGTAGAGTGCTAACCTTGAACAAAAACGCCAAGCAAGAGCATGAGGCTTTGAGTTCAAGCCCTAATAGGAGTACACACACACACACTACACACACACACACACACACACACACACACACACACACACACACACAAGAGCTCTACAGGTATTTTTATATACCCCATCAATAATTTAATACAGAACATTGATATACAGAATAGTATTCATATAGTTCTGTGCAATCTTTTGTACCCCTAAAACCTGACCCCAGCCACCACATTCTGCCATACAGAACCACTGATACTCTCCTATCAGGAAGAAATTGCAAAAGACTAAAATGAGGGGGGAAAATATCCTAGTTGCTATGTCTGTCATTCCCTTCTGGGAGTCTCTATTGTTCATTATTTTTAGCCATTTTACAACAGTTAGTTGTAGAAAATTGCTAATGATGCAATCAAGTCCAGTCTATAGTCATGCAATTGAGTCATGTTGGGTAGAAAGTAATTGATTATTTCTCTGTGCGTAAATAAGTTTTATATCTCCTTGTACATTCTTGACAGCATTTCTAATTGCTTTCTGCATATGTAGTTCTTGGGGGAGGGTGGACAAGTTTTTGGATCAGCCTTCAATGGACACCACACTTGACTGTCATCTTGAAAAGCACACTGTTACGTGGGTTTCACTTTACATGGCTTCACTCTACAATGAGAACCTCAGAAATAGATGAGATTTGTTGCAACTGGTAAGATTTGGAGAATACACTGTGCCTGCAGGCCAAAGAGGGTCCCTAGTTTAGTATTTCCTTACTGATTTTTCTCCCTGCCTACCCTCTTCTGATACATGTGAGGCAGGATTTGATGAAACAATTAGCACCCTTGATACATGGTGAACATTCAAGAAGTATTCTGGGAGCACAGCCATGACTGCTTTCACCACCAGCAAGCATGCTGAGCAATTTAGCTAGAAAAAGGAACACATGCCTCACCTTTGGAATTTCCTCTCGTACCTGCAATATGTCCTTTGGGACTCCTGCCAAGTTTGACATTTCCAAGAAGTGAGCCAAGAGATAGAGCATTGCTAGCAGGCGATCCTTGACTTCGAGTCTGGGCAACCACCCTGCCTCCATATACATTTCTCTATTCCTGTCCTTCCAATCTGCTCTGCCTGCAGTACCATGCATAGCTCAATCCTCAAAAGGCAGTGCCTGCTCCCTTAGATGCTAGGAATGTAGGGTGGGGATCAAAGACCACCAACCCCAGGCAGGAACCTTTCTATTTGATTTCCTTTAGAGGCTTGCTTCTACCAGGCCTTTTACTTGTGCAAAGAAAAAGGCATAAAGCAAGGTCCCTGTGATTAAGAGCAAGGCTAGTCAGCACGATTTCCATCACAATGAGGTTTCTTTCCACACAGCAAAGAAGCAACTCTATTACTGTTGGCAATGAATAGATTGCCTACATTCTCCTGTTCATGCGTGTGTGCATGCGTGTGTGTGTGTACGTGTGTATAGACAGAGGAGACAGAGATAAAGACAGAGACAAGCCTGTGGGAATGAGAAAAGATGGAATAAATGACTGCTCTGTAAAATGAATATAGAAAACCTAAGTACTTTTTCACAAGCCAGTTCAGGTTCAAACGCTGCATTCTGAGAACAGACTTGATCCTCCATGAGCATTTCATTTCCCCAGTCTGCTCAGCAGATATTTGACAGCATTTTCCAATGCTGTAAGCAGCCCAAGATACTGCTCTGTGTGCCCCTAAATCACAAGTCAGGAACACTGAAGGCTCCTTGGCAGTCTGCGTGACAGGTGTTCACAGCAGCTCCCACCCACACCTTGCCTCAGCTCCTGACAACTCTGGCCAGTGAATAAAGCCCTGGAGTCGCCTACTTTGGTGCAACAGGTATCAGAAGTAGACAGGTCAGGAGAATCCTAACCCACATCACTAAACCTGCTGTGTGGCAATGTAGACCAAATGGTCTGAGTCTGATCTGTCACCCAACATACCCAGGCAAGCAAAGTATAGCAGAAAAGTTGGCATTCAGTTATCACACATTCTAAGCACCCAAAATATTTACTTCAAATCATTTAGATCATCATCAATAGGTAAGAAGAGGTGAATAAGTATTTGTGTTTTCTCATACCATAATACATTTCAAATACATTCATTAACTCATGAAGAACCAAACTGTATTCACATGTACCTGGAGGAACATGTCCCATAAAAACTAATGGTGTAAATTACAGGTGAATGAAGGCACGAGGCGACCAAGGATGAGGGGAAGGACAGTCAGTGGACAAAGACCACCATAACTAAGGAATTCAACAGGAATCAAGGTGAGAGCTGAGGGCAACCGCTCAGGGTCCTGCAGGTGAAAGTACCAGGGAAGGGATGAGGTCATGTGAGGCAGGGCCAGGAGACATCTGACTGAAGGAGAAGCAGCCACCTGGGGGAAGGCGGAGAGGGAAGTTGGTAGGTTGTGATAGTCAGGAGGGAGGCAAGTCAGAAAGGAGGAGAAAACAGGAGCATGTTAGGCAGCTTTCCCTCTTTGTAACAATGCACCTAAGATAGCCAACTCACTAGGAAGAACGATCTGGCTGTTATGCAGGTTTCGCTCCATGGTCAGTTAGCTCCATTGCTTTAGGGCCTGTGAGGAGAAAGCACCTCACAGCAAGAGGCAGAGAAAGCTGCTCACTTCATGGCAGCTGGGAAGCAGAGAGAGACAGAGAGAGAGAGAGAGGAGGGGGAGGGGACTAGAGTCACCCAACCTCCTCTATGGGCACGCCCTTATTGGCCTAATTTCCCTTTTCACTAGGTCCATTATCTCCCAGGGAGATGGCCCCAGGCAGGTGACCGACATTTTAACACATGGACCTCTGAAGACATTTAAGACCCAAACAAGAAGAAACAAGGACACATAAGACCCCTTTCCACAGCAGGAGTGGATTGAAGGAACGTAACTGTACTGTGGAGGAAAAAAAACAACCAAAATTGTCCAACAGTGTGAGACATCCGAATGGAATGGATTTGGCAGGCAGAGAAGTTCCAACAACCAAGTCTCAGCTCTACTCCTCTCAGAAGTGTGATGTGGGCCCGGAGTTTGGCTTCACAATGATCCTTCTCACATTTCCTCTGGCTAAATCCAGCGTCCTCGCCAGCCCAAGGAGCTCTCTACAAATAAGTCAGCCATCAGTGTTCTCATCGAAAGCCACAGATGCCAGTGTGACTTCCCCAGTTCCAGCCAAAGCCCATTCATAGAACTTGTATTCATGGCCAGGCGCTGGTGGCTCACACCTGTAATCCTATCTACTCAGGAGGCTGAGATCTGAGGATCGCAGTTCAAAGCCAGCCCGGGCAGGAAAGTCTGTGAGACTTTTATCTCCAATAAAAAAATACTCAAAAACCAGAAGTGGCGCTGTGGCTCAAGCAGTAGGGCGCTCGCCTTGAGCCGAAGAGCACAGGGACAGCACCCAGTCCGAGTTCAATCCCCATGACCGACCAAAAAAAAAGAACTTGTATTCATGAAGATCAGGATATAGAGGTGGGGAAATCAAATTTAATTTCTCAATAGTATTAACGTGATTCAATTTGTGTGTGTGTGTGTGTGTGTGTATACACAGAGTCTGGATACTATCTCTAAGGCTAGTGCTCTACCACTTGAACCACAACTCCACTTCCAGATTTTTGGTGGTTAATTGAAGGTAAGAGTCTCAGGGATTTCCCTTCCCTGGCTGACTTCAAATCACACTCCTCAGATCTCAGTCTTTTGAGTAGCTAGGATAACAGGCATAAATCACCAGTGCCTGCTAAAGTAATACAATTTTTGTTCCAAAGAAATACTTTTATTTTTTATGCCAAACCCCTCCCCCCCCGAAGTGGTTCAGTGTGCATGGTATCTTTTCAGCAATAGCTTTAGCCCATGGCCCCTGAGAGATGTTAAGAAGCAGATAAGTTCACTTTTCAACTCATCACCACGGGAGAAAACTGTGTGATAACCTTTGTATCCTTGGTTCCTTTGTGGTCCAGAGGCAGTTGTGTGTTGCATGTTGTTGATGATTTTTTGTTACTATTTGAATGTTCCTATTTAAGGAAGCTGGGCTGAAAAAGCTGGTGTTTTAAAGAAACGCTTCCCTGAAGCATGGAAGCACAGCAGGAAGATCCATTTCTCTTTGGAAAATGTGGAACATCCAGCAACAGATCGATGTGTTTGCTCATGGCCCAAGTCCAGCTCCATCTCTTCCTGCCATGAATCACCTGGAGATGGGAGCACTTAGCTCTGGCATCTTCTCCCTACATGCAAGTGCTTAGGATTTTAAAAAATTTATTCACAGAATCAGAGAATTGGGATCCCTCTCATAATAACCATGTTATTTTAAAAACCACAATTTCCTGAAAATCCTGAAGAATTAGAGAAGGAAGCCACCAAGGGTGCCCATATCTGACTGTGACATTGTCGACACAGCCTTGCTCTCAGGGAGCCTGCTGCAATGAGTCTTGATTCTTACTGTCTGTCACAGAAGAGACTGAGTGAAAATAAACACCAGCTAGTACTTGAAAGGGGTGGGGAAGGATCAAAGGGAAAGGAGTAGATGATCGAGGAGGAAAAGAAGGGGAGAATGCAGTCAAGAATTCAATGTATATCTTATAAAATTAAGAAAAGTGAGGGAAGGGGTGGAGTAATGGGTGAGAATGCTGAAAAGGATCCCATTGATCAAGATGCACTGTATGTATAAACTGCTTTGTTGAATGGCAACTTCTTCGTACAACTACTGAAAGATAACAGCAATAAAAAAGAACAGGAATTCCAGCAAAAGACTTGTGATCAAAGATCTTAGGATCACTTTCTGTTAGATATTCCAGGCCTGTGTTAGATATGGATGCCTATGCATCCGTAGGATGCAGCCACAGCTAGTTCCATGTGATCCAGTTCTTCAAAACATGGTCCTCAGCCAGATTTGAGGATCATGGTTCAAAGCCAGACCAGGCAGGATCAAAGTTTGGAGCTAGCCGTGGAAGACAAATGTTACAGAATCTTATCTATAATTTGCTAGCAAAAAGCCAGAAGTGGGTATGTTGTTCAAGTGGTAGAGTGCCAGCCTTCATCGAAAAAGACCAAAAGAACCAAACAATGAGGTCCTGAATTCAAACTCCAGTACACACACACACACACACACACACACACACACCAAAAAACACGGTCCCCGTGTCACCAGTTCTAGATGTTATATGGGTAGGAGATGGGTTTTTCATTTGTTTAGTAGCTTGTATTACTTCTACTAATGGAAGTCCATTGTAATATTTCTACATAGTCATGCATCAATTACATCCCTTTATCTCCCTATCCCATTCCACTCTGCCCAAAAGATTTTAACAAGTTTCATTGTTCTATTTCATACATACGAACAAACTACTTTGACCAAATCTATCCCCTTTCACCTCCCACTGACAACCCTCTCCCCAAGTGGCCCCTATCATCACCCTTGATGAAGCCTGCCTCACTTTCCTGTCATTCAGTTTTTCCATTTTTAATTATTAATTGTATCATGAGGCTTCATCACAGAGCTTACGGTATGCATATACTAAACCTTGTTTAGAACAATCACCTCTACTGCTTTTTCCCTCCCTACTGCCCCAACTGCTCATTGATCAACAGCTTTTATTGAGCCAACTTATACCAACTTCATTCATAGTTGCAATGGGTTATTCCCTCTGGAAGGACTTCTTTTAGGGTGAGATGTTTGGGCTCTAGACCAACTGAGTACATGAGAATCTCTGAGGATGGAGGCCACCTATTTGCTTTCTTTCATAAGCTACCCATGTGTCTTTTTAAAACATGCTAACATTTAAAGCCACTACAATCATTTTTTTCTTAGAGGATCACTTTTGTGTATTTTCAGTAGAGAAATAAGATTAAGGACAACCAATTAGCATTTATTCTGGGTTAGGCATACTTTCATTAGTATATTCACCAACAAATTAGTAGCGCTTATTAACAATTTACAAATTACAATTAACAAATTACAACAACTTGATGAGGCAGGTATCCCGTAATTTCTGTTTTATAGAGCAAAAGCATTTTTCATGTGGTTTATCCATAGGCCCAACATTAATTCGAAGGCAGCAGTCTGTTTCAGACTCTACACTCTGACTCCTCACCTGGCTCTTGCCTATCTTGGCTTCTTATCATGTGGCCCTAATCTTTAGGTCCTACTCACCTAATAAACAACTCCTCAGCTTTCAAGGCTACTAACTTAGCCATGCTTGCACTTTATCATTCTACTGTGACAGGAGAAATAGACATAGCAACTGATAAAGCAAGAGAGGTAGGAAGTGTCAGTCATAGAAGGTGAATTAGAGCAGGGTCTGGGAAAGGTGCATTGTTCGGAACTATGGTCATAGTTGGTGAGATTTCAGTGGCCAACCTGGGTGATCTGCCTTTCAGATTCATCCTTGACCATATGATACATGTCAATGGCTACTATTGTCCTTGAAACCATCTAGGTTAATAAAGAATAGCCCAAGCCACCGGTTCTGTCAATGAATGAATCAGACTGCCAAGCCATGAAAATCCACACAAGACTCCTAGACATGAAATGAAATTTCCCATTACTGATCAGAGCAGCTCAGAGTCTGACCTGCTGGACGTGGCCCAGGCCAATGTGCCAGAACCCTACTAAGGCAAACCCACATCTTTCATCATCTTCCCCAATGCCCAGGACAGCACAAGAATTGAATGAGTGGATGAGTTCTGAATGACATCATGTCATTTTCTGGTAAACCATCAGTAGAAATATCAGATCCAGACCAGCAAGCTTCCTGTCCTTATCACACCTCTCTGCCTTCAATTCCAGTGACCCTGTTTTACTTTGGGGGATGATTAGATTTCCTTCACAACTGGAAGTTTGCCAGTAATGCCTCATCTATACCAAATGCTTTGACCCCAAGAGACTGTGAACCCTTCTCAATTATCTGATTCATACCCCAGTAGTGCTAGGAGTTAGACATTATCCTCATCCTCATTGTATATGCAGAAGCAGCTGACCTGAAGGAAGGTTAATGACTTGCCCAAGATCACAACACATGAATAGCCCCACCAACCTGAGAAGCAGGCTTCCTAACCCACCAGCTGGCCTGGCTCCATCCTGCTCTTTTTTGGCTCTCAATTGCCATTTGCTGCAGTCCACATCTGTGATCGCTGGTCACTTACATATTCCCTGGTATTTGACAATCTTTCTCTGCCCACCAAATACATTTCCAGTGTGACAATTATTCCATCAGTCACTTCAAGCAGGAGAGTTTGAAAAGAGGGCTGCTATTTTCCATGAGTGCAATTATTTATGTGCACAAATAATTGTGCACATAATTGGCTAATGGAGAGTGCAATCGGCCACATGTGGGCATAATTAGCCACTTGCCCCTCATTTGGAGGGTATAATTATCAAAGCAGGCAATTTTATATCTGTGGATAATTGTACATGCAGGAGAAAAAGGCAGCTAGGAAATCCGGTTCTTAATTACTTTTCACATCCTTATTTCTAGAAAAGCATTTTAAGGTAAAGGTAACTTTCTCATTTCCTTGCCTGCTTGGGTCAACATCAGCTCTACTCATGGAGAAGAGTCATAGAGCAGAGCGTGGGCAAGAATGAGCCAAGGTCTTGAGATGACACTGAGATCGGAATCGTCCTTGCCAGAAACGCCCCAGCAGCCAATTACCCTGGACGTTACACCGAGGCCCTCCTGGTGGTCAGCCATCTGCCTCCGCAGACAATAAAGCCCCATTTTGCTCATTCTTTCTTACATTGTGTATCATTTTTGCTTTTGCTGTTTTAACATTTCCTTCATTCTGAGGTTTTATAATCTCAGCAATGCCAGTTGGCTTGGCTCAGTAAGTGATTCTGTTCGCGGCAGGAAGTAGGTCATTTAAAATGCTTTAACAATACCTTTAACTAGTCATTCATCCAAGGATGTACATAGAATAACAAATGGAGAACACATCTCCCTGTGAGTTTTTCCAAGACCTTAGATGGCAGAGATTTTACAGCCTCTCTGCTGTGTGCCCTGCATTCTGGTTTAAACAGCTCTGTAAAACTTTCCCACTCTCCCACTCAATCACACAAAAATACACTTGCTAACAGCAGATCCTAAAAATACATGTCACATGCAAGCACAAGGAAGATTTAAAAAAAAAAAAACATGAATTGACTCTTTAGGAATATGCAAGCTGAATGTGTTTTTTCCCAAAAGAAACTAAATATCTGCATTGCATTACGCTCATCTCTGTCAGACTGCTATCTTCTAGAGGAGGCAGTATAGCACCATGGTTAGGGGACAGGCTCTTTGTTATTAGATAGACCTAGGTGCCAGATCAGGCTCTACCACTTGAGCCATGCTTTCACTTCCAGCTTTTTGATGGTTAACTGGAGGTTAAGAGACTCATAGAATTTTCTGCCTGAGCTGGCTTCAAATTGTGATCCGCAGATCTTAGCCTTCTGAATAACTAGGATTACAGACGTGAACCACTGGGTACCTAGCTCCAAATCAGCTCTTAAAGGTCCCACCTCTCAAGGTTACTGCATTGGGATTGACTCCAACAAATGAAATTCGGTGTGTGGTGGGGGTTGCGGGGAGGAGGACTTTAAGCCATCATAGACATAGAATATTGCCCTCCAAGCTGTGCCTTTTCCCCCGTTTGTTCTACTTTCCTAATCTTTTATGAGTAACCTCTCATCTTCTTTCTCTGATCCTATTTATTCCTGCTGATATCCGTCTCTCAGTGACTCCCAGTGCAATCTTCACAGCTGATACTCTTCACCTTCAGCCCCTGACGCTTGTGTGGAAGGCAGTGTTTTCAATACAATAGACCACTCTGTATTTATTGTACAGATATTCATAGAATCTCTTAAAAAAGAGAGAGGGGGTCATGTGGAGGTCTTTTAATGGCTGGTCTATTTGTCCCTTTTCTAACCCAGTTTTAATACCAATGTAACCCTTCAGGAAGTGACTTTCATGTGCTATTTGATGATTTCTGCAGGCACTTCAAAATGGAATTCTTTACTGTGCAACGCGACACAACTCTTAATGTATCTCAACCTTGAAGTGGTGGCTAAAAAGGAGCTAGCTCTTCCCTGAGAGAAGCAAATCATAAATATTGCCTTGTTAAAATTAAAAATCTACAAGGAAGGGCTTACCACAAGAGCAGTGGGTCTGAAGGGTGTGCAAAGTCCACCAGCAACGAAGACTCTGTGCTCCCCCACCGAACGTCCATTGAACACAGGCTGGGATGGGAAACGTTAAAGAGAAGCAGGAAGCAGGAAGGTGGGAAAGGAAACGAAAAAGAATCATCATGAAGGGCGCCTCTCTGACTGCTTGGCACACAGGCTCAGCAAAGGGGCTGCACACTGAGCTGGCAATGTCTGACCTACACATTTCCTCATGGGAATGTGAGCGATTTTACACCAAAGTTGAGATTTCTGGCTTCTCCTGCGCATTCTTCCGTATTGGCCACACTGGGCCTGCATTTCTTCATCAGAACACAGTTGGCTGGAAATGAGGAGCAGCTGCTCCCTTTAAAACAGGCCATGCTGTCCAGCTGGAAACAGTCCTGCCCCTCCCCAACAACCCAAACCTACACCTCTGTTTAACACTCAGAACGTGGGTCCTTGATGTCAGCTAGGACCCTGAAGGAAGCCCTGGAGATGAATCCTCCTTTATTTATTTATTTGTGCAGTGATGGTTTATAGGAGTGGTGGAAGCTCATTATTTTACATACTTCTGAACCTCCAAAGTGTGATATACAAAGTAGATGCTCATCTAAGGGGAAGGAAGTGCTCACTGCATGAGAATGGGATAGCAGATGTCTGAGAAGAGATTCAAGTATCCTTGAAGCATAATCCGAGCCCACTCAGTGGCCTTGCTGACACCAAGGCAAACTACTGTTGCTAGGACATGAGATGAAGACTCTCACCCACAGCATGTTAGGCTCTGTTCTTATGGCTGTGAAGAAAACTCCTCTAGAAGTTATATGCAACATGGGATCTCTGTAGAGGAAGGGTTAGAACCAGTCTATCCAGAAATCTCCTTTTATTGGATAAGTGCATTACCAGATCAAGATCCCAGTGCTTAATGTATAGGACCATGGGGCACTGGTTGCTTGTACCTGTATAATAGGTATTCAGGAGGCTGAGATCTGCAGGATTACAGCATGAACCAGCCTAGTTGGAAAAGTCCATGAAACTCCATCTCCGAAATAACCAGCAAAAAGGAGAGTTTGAGGTGTGGCCCAAGTGGTATAGCAGCAGCCAGTCAAGCACAAAGACCTGAGTTTAAAACCTGGTATTCCATACCAGGCTAATTGAAATGAACTCCAAGGTCTGGAAACAAGAGGGTTTTTTGTTGTTTTTTGTAATGGACTATGTAATGTTATTTCTTTTTTCTTTCCTTCCCCTACTCTGGTTTATCCCATGGTCACTGTTTTTGATATTGGTACCCTATATCTTGTATATACATTTATCTGATTTGGGGAAGGAAAGGGAATAGCAAAATGGTGAGACAAAGGACAAAGGGTGAACAATGCAACAGTGATATTCAGAAGACACTGTATTGGAAATGAACTTTACAACTTGCGGGGGGAGGGAGTCAGGGAGGAGAGACTGGGGGGAAAATGAGGGAGGGGTAACCATGTTTGATTTAAAAAATGTATATACTCATTACCTTACTTATGTAACTATAACCCCTCTGTACATCACCTTTACAATAAAATAAAATAAATAAAACCTGGTATGGGCAGGAGAGAGAGAGAGAGAGAGAGAGAGAGAGGTCGATAGACGAACAGAACCAGAAACATAAAAATGAATAATTAGCAGTGTGGGCCTCAGTTTCCTCGCCAAGACAACAAGGTTTTTGGTAGAGTAAACATGCTATACGATCCTGTTCTGGCTTCTTCCAAGAGTTAGTAAACTAGAATTATCCCCGCCCTTCCTAGTAGCTGTCTTTCTAATTAAGCTTGTTCTTCTTTTAAAATAGTATTTGTAAATTCCTAAATTCCAACAAAAAGAATCGTTTTTGTTCTTCCAGTATAGAAGGAAGCAGAAGAGTTTGAGAATGTTGTTTTTTACTCCCCATCTTGCTTTACAGTGCCTAGCTTAGGCTGCTGGGCCCTGTGAGCTGTTTTTTCTGACTAGACACAGTGGAAGCAAAAGTCCTGTGCAGAGATTCCTGCACAGAGATTGATGAAGACCCGGGTCTCCCCACCTTCAAAGCATCTGCCTGCTCTCTAAGTCATGCATGCGCTAGCTCATACTAATTAGAGCGGAACAAATCTGGTGCCTTTCCTTTTTGGGAGAAAATTTGAAACCAAGAAACGGTTTCCCCCTCTTTTGATGTGACCTGCCACTGATGTACAGATGACGCATGCCTACATTGCCATGAAGGAGATGGGCCATGCCAAGGTGCTAATTGAATTCATGTCTCCTCTTCTCCCTGAAGCCAGGAAAGCAACAACACGGTTTTAGTTCTTAGAATCTAAATGACCCCAAACAGGCCCCTTCTCTTAACATCTTTTAAAAGCATCCAAATCTGTTGCCAATCAGATATGAGGATTTATATTGCTGTAGAAAAACTGTTTCCAGGGAGGAAATTCCCAAAATAGATGCAAGAATATTAGATCAGCAAATAATCTGTTTATCACATAGCCAGTGACATAAAAAATATCTGAGAGCTTAATTAAAAACTGCCGGAAGCTCTTGTATCAAATCAAAGTTAAAAAAAGATGAAAATATTACACGAATATAGATCTGACACATTTAGATCACTTCAAAGTTCTTGAATTATTAAAAATATTTAAACATATAAATGTTTTGAACTTACTAAAAACCAATGATACAAACTAACTCTGCAATAAATGGTTAACCACATGCGCTATTGCATATCATGCCGATTATCCCTCAATCTTTGCAACCACCACTACTTCATGTCCTTTAAAGAGAGGCTGAAGGACACTAAAGACTGAGGGTCATTCAGGAAATGGCAGCCCTGGGATCTGAATCCACACAGACTAATCCTAAAGTTCATGCTGTCTCTTCAAGTAATAAATGTTCAAGATTATGAATTTGACAGTAAGTACAGCTTTGACTGCATTTAAATTTAAAAATTCACCATTCATACTATTTTCTTAATTGCCTATTATGCTTTTTATGACTTCCTTTTTAGGCATATCTCTTGAGATCTGAATGTTTTAAAACTGCAGGAAGGCTGGCTGGACACAGTGGCTCATGCCTGTGATTCTAATTACTTAGGAGGCTGAGATCTGGGGGCCTGAGATCTGAGGATGGGAGTTTGCAGCTGGCCCTGGCAAACAAACCAGAGAAATTCTTATCTCCAATTCACCAGCAAAAGGCTGGAAGGTAAGGTGTGGCTCAAGTGACAGAGCACCAGTCATGAGCCAAAAAAGCAGAGCAAGTATCTACATATACACACATACAAAATTGGAAGTTGTTATAGTGTTAAAGTATCAGTTTTTATGTTTATTGTGTGTGTCTACCATTTCTTTGCATTTATCAATATTGCCTGTCAAAATCTTCTCTCCATTCTTGTATCCTGCTATTTTTGTTTCATTTTGGATATGAATAAACAATTAAGACATGATGAAAAGGTATAACATTTCAATAAACTCCCCCAAATGAAGAAAGCAGTGATATTCAAAATAACACAAATAAAAATAAAAGGTATTATATAGATAAGGCAGGATAGATGAATAAGAGACAGAGAAAATAAATTAACAACTATTAAAAGAGTCAGGCTCAAATATTAGAAACAGGTAGTAAACTGAAAGCGAACAAATGATCAAACAATACTTTATTTCCTCCCATTACCTGATATCTGCTTGGAAAGTATGAAGAGCACCATTTTGAGTCTTTGCTCCCATTTCCTTTGTGGGGAACAGCAAATGTTTCTCCCCCTTTTTTGCTTTTTCATTCCCCTCCCACTTTTATACCGTTATACTAAAATAAATCCTTGTTAAAACTTTCACCTTGTAAGATTCTCCTTTTTGTGAGACACCTAGACATACTCTCCAGGTGTGAATCTCAAGTTCTGGTGATTTTCTGAGGAAACTGGGGCATGTAGGAAACCCCTTTATCCCTCATCCAGTGACATTAAATAGAAAGGGTTTTGAGGACACAGTAGGGCAAAAGTTTTTAAGAATTCCCAGGTTCTCTTCTAGCTCTTAGCAGTGATAAATGAATTTTATTTATTACATGTTTAATTGTGGGAAAAGAAGCCATTCTTCTCTGATATAAGACCTAATCAAATCCATGTGTAAGCCTGGAAAGAAAAACAGACTCAAAATGGCAGTGATATTTATCTTCATGGTCATTTATAAGCATTGCTAAATTTTTTCCTAATATGTTTTTTGTACTTGAAAGTTGACCTTTCAGTCCCTCTGTCTACCAAGTGAATAACTTAAGGAAATTTACCAAGTCCTACTTTAATAGTAGCCCCCATGCCTAGCACAATGCTCAATACATAGCTGATGCTGGACAGGTTTCGTTGAATAGATACACAGTAACTGGAAATCCTCAATCAATCTGGGCTATGAATTGCTATTAGTCAAGGTCCAGGACAGTTTCCAAGCCTTCCAGATTCCTAGTGTTAAGCTGTGACCTTAGGCTCCTGCAGACCTACAGAGGGGTCAGTTTATCTTGCAGTTTCCTCAAAACTATTTCCAGATGCCTTCTTTTCTCCATCAAGGTCCCAGCAAGGTCCCAGCAAGCCCTGCGTATGAGGATGCATAATTCCGGTACTTACTGTGCAACTGCTTAGAAGATACCTAGGTGAGCAGTTGCTTGGACGCTGACTGGGGTGGAAATGAGAAGTCTAGTGTCAAAGCTTGCAGGAAGGAAGCAGCCAATTAAGAAGAGAACTTGACAAATCCCTTTAGATTTGCCAATTAGGTTGGAGGGCATTGGTAATCTTTGTCATATAATTTAGCAGATGAGAAAGTAGAAACACAAGGTATTTAAAGAAAACTATTTAAAGCCTTTAGTGAAGAAGAAAAAAATAGGATCTTAGCCAGCGGGGAAAGCCAGGGTCAAGGACAATTTTGTTTGTTTTCAATTTCCTTGTTTAAAATAGTTGATAACGGAGCAATAGAAAAAAAAAATCTGGAACAAAGTAAAGATGGGTCCCCTCACCCTTAGCATTCTCGTTTAAAGAGGCCATGATAATTTAAAAAGTGATTTGAAGTCAGCCATGACATAACCTTCAAAGATTACAAGAAATCAGAGGGAGAAGCAAAGGCCTTAGAGAATGTGAGAGAATACGAATTCAACTTAGTGTCATTTTGACAGCTTTTTTTTCTTGGAGGTACATTTAAGATTATTTGAGTTGTCATTTTCTCTAGGAAGACTTCACTTTAATTATACAAATATTGAATTTTTTCGAGATAAAAATGGTAAAGAATCAGCTTTGAAGTCTTTAGCCTTCAAATGCTATTACGTGAGATCCTCACTAGAGAAACAGGAAGAGATCTGGGAATAACCATAGTCAGGCCTGAGAAATAAACGGCTGTGAATGCTAATGGTGCACTTTTACTGAGCCCTTTTAAAGGGCCAATGGAAGGCTTTATTAAATAATTTCAAATACCACAGGACTGAGATGTTCCTAAAGGAGATAGTGATAAATATTGGTAAAATGCTATAAAGAGGGCACAGCAAAAAAAAAAAAAAAAAAATCCAAAAATTTGAGCTGGCCATTTAGAAAGCTGCCTAACCTTTCATTTAATTGCCTTCTTACAGCAAACTAGAAATAAGATCTAAACACCAAGTGTGATGCTTACCCCTGAACACGCTTTGAAAGATCTGCTGTGAGGGGGTTTAAAGTGCAATTGCTTTGCTCTCAGCTTGCGTGCAACCAACTGGGGGAAAATTGAATTTTGTCTGCTGGTGGATGGGGGCAGAGGGTGTCTCTCTGCACAGGAGTGAAAGTGACAGGCGGATGGGCCTCCTCAGAGGTGTAGCTTGGAGGAAGGGAAGACACAGTTCTGGCTTCGTCACTTGGCAGCTGAAGATCCTGCACAGTTTACCCATTTCCCACGGCTGTAAACTGATTATGTGAATATCTAACTTATGGAGCTTCAGTGGGGACTGAAAGTTGGACAGTACATATTCAATACATAGCATTCCTACGTGCTGGACACTGTGGTAGGCACTAGGAATATGACAGGGCAGATAAGAGGCAGATAAGATTTTAGGGCAGAAGATAGAAGCCGTAGAAAGTACCCGAGTCAATAGCTAAGCAAAGCTGCTGCTGAGCATTCAAGAGAAAGTTCTCATTCCTGGCAACATTATCTCTCATACCCTCAGGTTCTTGTTTCCACATGACTTTGACCCTTCCCCACTTGAAAGGTAGACTATTGTTCTCTCCCCTTGAAACTAGATGGATTTTTTTGTGTGTGTCTTCTTGATCAAATTTTAGAGTCCCCACAGGTGATGCTATAATTCCTTGGCTGGGTCCTGTGAGAGAACACAGTAGCCTTTTGCTTGTGGGCATACTCACCTTCAGTCTTCACCCAGCAGGTGAAGCTCGCTTCTGCCCTGTGGCCAGCATGCCTGAGGAAGTTCAAGGTAGCCCCAGTGGAGAGATCGCCTGAGGGAACCCAGCGCCAGCTCCTTGAAGTCTCACTTCTAGCGGCCATATGAACAACCATAGGTAGAATCTTCCAGTGGACCCTCAGTGGACCACGAGAAAGAAAATGATGGCTGCTGTTTTAATCCAGCAAGTTTTAAGGGTGGAGGAGAGAGACAAAGACCTCAGTGGGGTATCTGATAAGTGAATGAGTGAACTAAGGCATGAGGGTCCGGAATGTTCTAGGCAAAGAGAGTGCCTAGGAGCACAGCAAGGAGACCAAAGAGCAAGGGAGGGAAACTTGTTGAGCAAAAAATCAGGTAGGTTGAATTTGAGGCGGCGTGGGTTGGGGCAGGCCCCTGTGACCATCAGCTACTACTCTGAGCTGGGAAGCCACTGGATGGTTTGCGCAGGGAAAGGACAGGCTGGGATTCATGTCTATTAGGAACAGTCAGCATGCTCTGCTAAAATGGACGCTTTAACCGTTACATCCATGGCAGCATCTCTAAAAAGCAAAGGTAAACCACTAAGCTAGTAAAGGGAGCAACGGGATGCAAACCCTCATCTCTTCCAGCTCTTAAGGACACAGCTTAAAGGAAAACCATCCCCACCATATGGTTGGGACTGGCAGCTGCCATCACCCTCAGCTCTCTGTGGGCTGGCTCCCATGGAAAAACACAGTATCTGGTGCCAGGGTGAGTTCAAACCTGGCTCTGCCTCAATTTCCCCATCTGTAGAATGAGGATAACTGCACTTACCACCAAGGGATCATGTGAGGGTGAACAGAGAGCCTCTTAAGGCACTTGTCCTGTATACGACACTTTCCAGGAGTGCGCCATCACTCATCGCCACAAACACAGGCGACCCGCCTGGGTCCCCACACACAGCTTCTTCAACTCTGAGCAAACTCCCCCTCTGTCCTCACAGCCCCGCTCCCTGCCACCTCCTGCTCCCACACGCTCCCTACTTTGGGGCTCACTAACACTGCCCCCCACCCCTGCATTTCTCTCACTCAAACTTCAAATCTCATTCTCTAGGTCCTGAGAAATTCTGAAATTTCGGCACTGTGATGTCTAACTCCCCTCTATCACTATTTGTGTCAAAACCTCCTTAGGCTGGGCATGGTGGTTCATGTACAGAATCCCAGCACTTAAGAGGCAGAGGCAAGAGGATCTTGAGTTTGAGGCCAACCTTAGATACCTATAGCAAGACTCTGTCTCAAAACAAAAACCAAAACCTCGTTAGATCTGCTGCCATGAGCCCTTCTAGACGCTTCTCTGCCGCATGTTAGTGGCAGCTCGTGGCCCAGCTCATGGATAGCCCGCGGGCCTCGCTGGCCCTCTTCTACTTATCAAGCCCCTCTCCTCTTCCTGCCACGCAGTCCTTGGCTCTGCTGCTCTGCTATGCTCTGCTGCTTACATGTAGTGCTCCCCAGAGCCAGGCTCAGTGCTCCTCACACTCTCCATTGTTCATTTGTATCACAGGGGCACTTACACTGTGGTTCCCCGGGGTCCTCTGAGCAGCCTCCCCTCTTGATCTGGGTGTTAGAGGGAAGGATGCCACCCTTAAAAGCCATTGCTGTTGCTCCTTGGGGCTCCATGAGCACAGGCCACTCTCCCTTTCTGAGCCTGGGTTTGCCTCTGGAGGAAGAGGATGATCCCAGGAAAGTGACATGGATCTGGGTGCTTGTTCACCTGTGTGACCTTGAGCAAGCCATGGATGGTTTCTGAGCTTTATTTATTTATCTATAAATTGAGGTGACACGAGTAAATTGTCTTTGACGATTCCTACATGTAGGACAATTTTAACCCCCCCAAGATTGACATTGTTTTTGGCCCCCTCTTATTTCTTGGTCTACCTCTTCCTTACTCTGCCCAGAGAAGCTTTTTTTTTTTTTAATTCATTCTCATGATGGTCTGTGGGGCCCAAATTTGACACTTCCATCTCTCCCTGTGTCCTACACGGCTCCCTTAGTGGACCATTTGCAGTTTCCAAGGTACCCATACCCTCTCCCTCTCTCCTTTTGATTTTCAGAATGAGTTTTGTCCCCTTCAACACAGCTCTGCGTCTCCTCCATAATCTAGCTTGGGATTCCTCCCTGACGGTCTCTCTAGACACCTTGTCCTGGCATCTCCTACCACCTCCGTAGTGCCCTGCTTATCTGACCTGTCGCCCCTATGTCATGAGACTATTTCCTCTGCTCTGCACCCTCAGAGGATCTCATATCCCCAGCTCCCAGGAAGCAGGGCACTGCACAAGCAGTTGGTGAACTGCTATGTGGTGAATGAAGAAAGCCACATGTGTCATCCAGGCCTGTGCTGCAAGACTTGCATTACGCAGAAAGAAGCAAAGGAATATGTCTTTTAGGATGTCTCACTGATGTCATGCTGTCTACCTTCAAAAATCGAATCCCTCTTCTCTACCAAGACCACCCAAGCTTATTGCTTACATTTAAAGATGCATCTGTTTTTCTTCTTCTTCCAGTATTGGAAACTAAACTCAGACTTCATACTTGTCAGGTGCCTTACCTCTAGCCCTTTGTGTTATTTTTGATATAGCTTCTCACTCTTCCTAGGCCAGCCTGGACAGCAATCTTCCTATTTACTCTACTTCCTGGCATAACTGTGACAACAAGCATGTACCATCACACCTAGTTTTGTTTTGTTTTGCTTTTCTGTTGGGATGGAGTCTCATGAACTTTTTTTTTTGCCTAAGCTGGCCTCAAGCTATAATTCTCCCAATTTTAGCCTCCAGAGGACCTACAATTTTAAGCATGAGCCACTCGTGTCTGTTAAGAAGCATTATCTTCTAAAAGCTAAGATCTTGGACCCAGCTTTGATTTCTGCCAATGACTCTGTCTTATTTTGTATTTCTATTCTGTAGTTCTTCTTTCCTAAGGGTTTCCTAATGGGCCTTCCTGATTCTAGCCTCACACTTGAATATACCTTACAGATTAATCTTCCAAAAGTTCAATCATGATCGTGTCATTCTTCCTTTCAAGTAAAGCCTTTTCTGGCTGCCTAATAAGATCCAAATCCTTTAGCTCTCACTTGAGCCTTTTATGATCTCCTTTTAACCTCACTTTCTGAGATCAGTGTTCTGAAGAAGGCAAAGAACAATGCCTTCAAAGTTGAGGGCCTTTAGTTGGGTCTTGAAAAATGGGTGGAATTTATCTTGGTTTATTGGTCAGAGCTACAAAGATGTGAAGATTTATAATCACCGTTCTGCCACTTATTATTTGAATCACCCAGATAGCCACTTTGCTTCTGTGGATCTAAGCTTCCTTAATTGAAAATAAGAGACCTGTCAATGTTCCTGGATTCTTTGGGGAAGGGTAAAGTGGAATTTGATATGGGAGCATGGAGTCTTCGCCTTCTTATAATCTAATCATTTCCTTGGATATCCAAGTCTAATATATATAGGGGTACAATTTGTTGATTTGTTTCTCTTTTCTCCCAAAGGAAGTTCTCTGTTGGCATCATCAGAAGGTCTCCTTGAGGAAAATACTCATTGGCTAGTGAATTTTTTGGCTGTTGCTGTGGCATATGGAAATGCAGGGCAAGTATGGCCCTACTTTCCTAGGCAAAGGTATATACAATGTGTTTTTCCTCACGGTGTCAGAACTACCTCCATCTAGAAACTTTGGGAAGGGAAGTTTGCATAGCAGAAAGAATACAGGGGTCATTTTGGATAGAACTGTGTGCCCCCAAAAGGCAACCTCAAATCATTACTCCCAGAATTTCATAAGGTGGCTTTATTTGGAAATAGAGTTCTTACAGACATAGTTAGTTGAGGTCAGATTTGAAGAGAGTGGGCCTGGAAGTCGATCTAACTGGTATATTCATTAAGACAAGGAGGAGGGCCCAGAGACAGAGACAGAGGGTAAGATCATTGAGATAACAGGAGATGGTGGAGGCTGAGACTGAAAAACTTCAAGACAAGCAATGTCAAGGACTGCCAGAGAACCACTAGTAGCTAGAAAGAGACAATGGAGGATTCTCCCCTACAGGTTCAGGAGCATGGCCCTGCTAACATCTTCTGGCTTCTAGAACTGGGAAAGAATGTCTATTGTCTTAACACATTCATTTGTAGTACTTGTTTTGGCATCTGTAGGATGTCAAGGAAATAAAGGAATTTTGTCTCTGTTCTCTAAGATTGAAAACCTTGTAGTTCATAAAAGTAAAAAGATCCTTGAAATAAAATACCTTGAAGAAAGTATCTCAAATGTGACCTAACTCTTCCTCAAGCATGGAGGAGACAGGCTAGCTATGTGGCCCTAGCTGTAAACATCTCTAGACTCAGCCAGTTCTTCACAGTGGGGTTCTTTGGAGAAAAAGAGTTGGCTATAGACATAGAAATTAGAAAGGGCTATTGTACAGGACTGATCATCAACTGATATTCTCTACAGCTCTTCTGTTTATAGCTATAGTTCATTTTGATTGTTTTATGCCCATGCTATACCAATATTAAATATAAATCATACCTCCTGTCATTTGATATGATCCAGATCAGGTTATATAATTCATATCAAGAAAGATAGTAATCTTACTATAAGCTTACTATAGAGATACTATATGCCCATGTTCATTGCAGCACTATTCACAAGTAGCCAAGGTATAGAATTAACCTAGGTGCCCATCAATAGATAAAGAAAATTTGGCACTGAGGTTCCTCAATGGAGAAATACATATGGGGTTTTACTCAGATATGAAGAAGAATGAATTTATGCCATGTTCTGGAAAGTAGATGGGATTGGAGACCATCATATTAAGTGAAATAAGACAAGTTTTGTCTCATTTGTTTTGGAAAAGCAAAATGACAACAACAAAAACAAGGTCATGGAAATATAGAGGAGACTTGATGGAACTCCTCACTATATACAATATGTTCTACGCCAATGAAATATTTTAAAAGAAAAAGTTAGACTTGGGCATATCTGTATCTTAAATTGTCTGGCAAAAAGGCCACAATAAATAAATAAAAGGCTTATGGGGTGCAATTTGCATGCTGAAATCTTTTTTTTTTTTTTTTTTTTTGGTCGGTCGTGGGCTTGAACTCTGGGCCTGGGCGCTGTCCCTCAGCTCTTCAGCTCAAGGCGAGCACTCTACCACTTGAGCTACAGCGCCACTTCCGCATGCTGAAATCTTAACTACCAAGGTGATGGGAATAAGTTGGACACATGGGTAGAGTCCACAGATATAGAATTATTGTTCTCATGAAAGAAATTACTACCCCTCCCCACCCCACCCCACCTCACCCCCGCCTGGAGGTTTTTACTCCTTTCACCATGTAACAAATGATACTAAACCATCTGTCTTTAAGGAACTGGGACCTAAATAGACATCAAATCTTCTAGAGCTTTCATCTGGGACATCTTTGCTAACAGAATTGTAAGGGATGAATTTATTCAGAGTGATGTCCCTCAAGCTATGGAAATTTGTTATTGCAACAACCAGGGCCCACGGAATCACCAAAGACCAGTTTCTGGAAGTGACATGGTACAAATAATTAGGCTACGGTTCTTTTTCTTCTTGGCTAACACCTTATATGCTTAAACTAGACTGAGAAGAGGCAGTTCTCAAGAACATACTGGACTTCCTGAGAATGAGGAAAGGGGGGGAGAGGGGAATCAAGTAACTAATTAGAAAAATAAAAGAGATTTTGTTCTATTTATATCCCAAGTTGAAAAGCAGGTCAAGATGGCAAAGAGAACACAGTGAACAACAAAATTTATCTACATGCTTGACTGTGAAGGATGAGGTGTTCCAGGAATAATAGATGAGGAAAAATCTATAGTTGGAAGGTTCAAAAGAGATTTTCTGAAACCTATCGTCCAGGTTGTTGAATCAAATCTCTGAATAGACTTCAAATAAAATCTCTTTTCTGCAGAAGTGAAGCTATTACTCAAAATCAACCAAGAGCAAAAGCGCCTCATAACAGTGACGGAAACTGGTCAGCTGTTTCCATGCGGAACTGAATTCAGAAAAATATCCATTTTCTCAGAGACAGCTTGTCATCAGTTTTCTAGTTCTGCTCAGAAAGCCAAGGGATGTGTCCCAGGCACATGTTACATAGATATAGCATGGATGCAACTGCCATTCCTCCATGAGCAAGACCAACAAGCCAGCAAAATGTAGGATTAAAGAAACCTAAAGGATGCTCAGCTACTCATGCCACCCCCTTCAGGGTGTGGTTGGTGGGATCTATAGATTTTCTGTAAAGTGCTCAAAGAACACTAACTATTGATGTTATTGAATGGGCAGAGGGGACTTTAAAAAGAACGATTAAAATCCTAAGGATCATGTAACAGGATATCAATACAGTTTTCCTATGCACAAGGAAAGGTCTTTACTCTAGAATCACAAAAAATTAAGAGTCACCAACTGGGAATATACTTTTAATCCATTCACTATTTTCTTCTTTTTATGATTCTTTGTGTTGTTTTCTCTTGGTCTCTTTTTACAAGAATATAAACTGTATGATTCTTTTTTCTTTTCAACAAGTATTCACACTGACCTCTCCAGAACAGAACACAGGAAAACAGGTTTAGTTATTCACTCTTCAAATGTCTACACATCCTTTTCTATAAAAACAGAATTCTTTAAGAGTTCATAGGCATTCAGAAAAAAGGGAAGTTCTTACTGAATATGAATGGGGTTGTAAAATTTAAACCAGTTTGCTTATTTTATCTATCTATCTATCTAGAATTGTACAGCCAAGGTTTGGTATTGAACTTGCAATTAACTAAGCTAGCTTTTTAAAGTGAGAGATGAGGAATGTGGATATTGCTCAGTGATAAATCTGGAGGCGGAACTCACATTGGAGGCCGAGTACAGGACACTGCAGGAAGAAATGCTGGCATGAGCTGCAACATAACCAGGTGCCAGACTGGATTTCCAGGGGTGGCATAAATGGGTTGTCTGTAGTTAACACACAGGATTTCAGACTAGAAAGCCTAAGGAGTTCCTTAGGACTTTACAGAGTACTCTGCTAAGAAATGCATTGTGCAATAAGCAAAGTTAGTGCTGTAAAATGTTCCTCATCAAGGGGAGAGTGAGCTCAGGGTAAATATTCAGAAGCCAACTTTGTCATTATTATTAAGAGACAGACTGGACAGGAACATAGAAAAATAAATGCATGGGCCTAATATTTGTACACAGTAATCAGTCAATACATACTGATGAATGAAAATAGTAAGGAAAAAATTATATAGAGGCATCATTATGAAGTAGTACATCACCCTTGCTCCTGATTGACTATGGTAGACAAAAGAGAGAGTTAGGATGCAAAATTCAAAGCTTCAAGTTGTCTAGGCTCCCAAGAGGCATGGAGGAATAACATTAGGAGTGAGAAAAGCTCAAGAGGAGCTGAAGGTTTGGGGAAGATTATGCATTGGAAAATTAGCAGGTTAAATACATTGGAGAGATATTTGATTTTAAATGTCTGGGGATGTTTGAAATGGGAGGCTGGGAACTTAAGAGAAAGACCAGAGTTATTGACATCGATATGATAATTCAATAAAGACACATGTGAGGATAAGATGACCTAGAAAAGTCAACACGTTGAGGAAGATTCTGGGAAACATGGACATTTAGGGGAAGAGGAGAGGAAACTAAAAAGATAATGAATGACTAGAGAGGGGAAAGAAAAACTGCAATCATTTTATCTCATAAAAACAAGTGAGAAATGTTAAGGGGTAGGGATGGGGTGGGTGCAACCCACAAAGTCAATTCCTTCAAGGACACAAGAAGGAAGATAACCAAGAAAAGGTCAAGGCATTTTGCAATTATCCATTTTCTTCCAGAGATCAAATTCTGAGTAGTGAGGAAGACAGCCTGATTATACCAGATGATGGTAAAGACGAGAGAAAGGAAAATAGGTGGGGGAATACACTGGCCTAATGTTTGTACTCAGTAAGTAGTCAGTTAATACTTCATGAATGATAATAGTAAGGAAGAATATGAAGATGAATGGTCATGGAATAATAAATAACACTTGCTACCAGCAAAGTGGGGAACAAAAGAGTAGAATGATGGAAAAATTCCAGGTTTCAAGTCTGCATCCTGGGAGAGGTACAGGAGCAATATCAAGAAGAAAAGCAAGAAAAGGGGGGGGAAAAGATACTGTACAGGCCACACCTTCAAGAAGCCCTGTAATGGGCAGACTAATGGAGAGAGGAAAGGTGAGTGAACATAGTTAGAATAGGCAATGCACATATGTGAAAAAGAAGCAGGTAAATTGAGGGAATGGGTGGGGTTGAGATGGATGGGGCAGAAAGATAAAAAGCGGTGATATTGATCAGAATGCACTGTACTCACAACTGACATGCTGAAGTGAACCTCCTGGCACAACTACTTAAATACTAATGAAAGAGAATCCCTGTGATGAATGGGACAAGGGGATGGATGGTAACAGATGTGAACTATCCTCTCTGCTGGCTTCAGGAGGAGCATACGTATGACGGCAGGGTAGGGTGGGGGTGCAGCGGGAGTCAATAGAAGGGAAACTAATGGTGAAAAAAAATCAAGCAAGTCATTTTCTGAGTGACTAAAACAAAGCAAGCTGGAACCATAGTTAGGGAAAACAGAATGCCTGAGATACGAGTGTAAGTCTTATAATTGGACAATTATTGCATATAAGGTTTCATCTTAAGAAATCCCATGAAATATGCTTTACCTGGAAAAATGCTGGTGTGTGCGCAGTTAGTCATCCAGCAGGAGGCTCAGCAGCAGCTCTTCCAGTTGCAGAGAAAACAGAGATGTTTATTACCTTGAAACACTGTTAGGAGCCATCATAACATTAGGGTGTTTGTATAAGGGCTTAAAATATTGAGCTGTGATTTCAAAGAAACCATGCTAAAGTCCTCAGGCTCTGCATAAAGTAGATTAAAACTCACTCCTAGCCAAGAAGAGTCAAAGGAGACACAAAAATGGAATGGAATGTGGTTTCTTGGATACGTTCCTGGAACAGAAAAAGGACATTATGTTAGACCTGAGGAAATTGCAATAAAGGAGGGATGTATCAATATTAGCTCATGAATTGCAATCAAATTACTATTGCAATGTATGATATTAACAGTTTCAGAAACTGAGTGTGGGCTAGGTAGATTATCTTCTTAGTCTTTTTGTAAATCGAAAAAATGCTCCCAAAATGAAATCTATTAAAAACGAACTCAAAAATATTAGGTCTAGAAACTACCTTTGAACACCACTCATTTTCATTCTATAGACACTTAGAGATACATATATGCACCATGCTATGTGGTTTGGATATGTCTGAGTGTCCCTCCCTTCCCCCCCCCCACCAAAGGTTCATGTGTCAGGAAGCTGATCTCCAGAATGGTGTAAGAGGGCCATGGACCTTTAAAGAGGTAGGGCATACTGCAAGGTCCTTAAGATCAACTGGGAGTGTGTCTTCAGAAAGGACTAAGGTATTTCTGGTGGGACTGATTATTTTTTTCACATCTGGTTGTTATTAAGGCTTGCATCGGGTACCACCCCACCTCTCTGGCTTTCTGTTTGGAGAAGTGCGTCCTCCTCCCTGGCCTAGTGCCACTGTTCTTCCATTCAGTCATCACCAGAGTCATGTTGACACTAGGCCTTTGAACCTCCAGAATTATGAGCTAAATAAATTTCTTTCCTTATAAAGCTAGGCTGCCTCTGGCATTTTGGTATAATAACGAAAGCTGGATTGGCCCAAGGTACCTGGAAATGAACTGAGATTCACATGAGTCGAGTCTGTTCATTCTCATATTGTTTCTCTGCCTTGGGATTTGCTTAATAAAGTGAGGCCTGCTCACGCTCCCTTTTGCTGTTGAAAGACGCAGAATCAGATTTGTGGCTCACTTCTGGCAAAGTTGACAGTGCACACAGTGTTGTGATTAGTTGTATGGGCTCTGGAGCTGAGGTTCAAACACTGCTTCCACCACGTTAGCTATGGAATCAGGCTACTAGCTGCTTCTCCTCCCTTGGTGTGCTATTTATCTGTAAAATGGAGATCTGCCTCAGCAGGTTGCTATGAAGATTAAATGAATTAATACAGTCATCTCCCAGAAGGACTTGTTGCAGGACCCCCTATGGACAACAAAATCCATGCATGTGCAAATCTCTTACAGAAAAACACATGTATTTGCACAGAACCTATGTAGCCCTCCGGTATACACTAAATCATCTCTAGATTACTCACACCAAATGTAATGGAAATGCTATGTAAAATAACTGTTGTACTGTATTGCTTAGGGAATAATGACATAACAAAAGTCTGTACAGGTTCTGTTTAGGCACAGTTGTTTTCCAAAAATTTTCATTCCATCATAGATTGAAATGAGGGATACAAAACCCATGTATACTAGGGGCTGACTATACCAGTAAAGTGCTTAGCAGACTACACAGTAAAAGCTTAACAAATGCTAGCTATTTATTTGGGGCATCTTGTGTCCTAATCTTAGTCCTGGATTCATTCAGTTCCCAGACCTCATCTTGCTTGTATCCCAGTATCCCAATTACTTGCTCTTTCTTCCTTCATGTTTGCTTTTGATATATTTTCTTTAGGCCATCTTGATCTCTAATCATATTACTTGTCCCTCACCCCAGGTAATAATTGATTGTGGAACCATTGATTCTTTTTCAGGTTGTGTTTTTGTTGTTGTTGTTGTTTTCTTTTGGCCTGGGTGCTGTCCCTGAGCTTCTTTGTGCTCAAAGCTAGCACTCTACCACTTGAGCCACAGCAACACTTCTGGCCGTTGCTGAATAGTTTATTAGAGATGAGAGTCTTGCTGATATTCCTGCCCAGGCTGGTTGAACTGGGATCCTCAGATCTCAGTCTCCTGAGTAGCTAGGATTACAGGTGTGAGCCACCAGCACCCAGCTATCAGTATTTTTTGACAAATAAAAAAATATAAATAAGAAGTGGTTCTGAGCCAAGAGGTTGAGATCTGAGGATCGAGATTCAAAGTAGGTCTGAGAAAAAAAGTTTCTGAGATACTTATCTCCAATAAACTACTCAGAAAAAGTCAGAAGTGCCATTGTAGTTCAAGTGGTAGAGCACCAGGCTTGAGCAAAAGAAGCTTAGGGATAGACAGCTCCCAGACTGTGAACTCAAGTCCCAAGACTGTCTCTGTCTCTCTCACACACACACAATAAGTGGTTCTGAATTTTGAGCTTTAGGATTAGATTTTAATAGAATTTTCAAGTGTGTGTGTGTGTGTGTGCTTACGTGCATTTTTAAAATTAGCCTGTTGAAGAAAATAGAATAAACAAAAGATACTACTTTGTTAATGTAAAGCAGCAAAAAAACTTCCAATGGAAACTGCATTGATTGGTTCAAGAAAACATTTTGGAAAACTGGGTTCCAATTATGGGGCCCAATTATCTGCACCTTTATTTGACTAGTGACATGGTGCCTCTAGCACATAGTCTAAACATTTTTTGAAAATACATTTAGCATACACAGAAATTTTTCATCCAATTTATTGAATTTTTTATCCTCCAATTTATTTAGCATAAGTAATGAGGTAGGGAATAGGCTTATTTCTTCACCAGTAGCTACCCAATTATCTCAATACCAATTATTCATGATCAGTTTCCCCTTACTAGTTCACCATTCCCCCTTATTTTATACTAAATTATCTTATGCATTCACAAGTCCTCATTCTGAGACTTGTGTGCTTCATTGACTATTCCTGCACCAGTTCTGATTTAATTACTTTAGCCTCCTAATACATTTTAATATTTTTGTATTTCCCTGTGCAGAAATGTGATTTAACATTTCCTGTGATGAGGATGCTTTGCTGTACAACTCTGGGAAATATCTAGAATAAGAGATAGGTGAGGAGGAGTTTTTACATCTCTTACCGCACTAAGCTTTGCTTTTTAACAGAGTAGCTTCCATCTTCTCCATCTAAGACAGTTGTGACTTTGTAGAGTGAACAGTATGTAATCCAATGTGTTCTGACATGAGCTGCCTGCTTTTTCTCTCATTCTGTCTTTTCAAGTCTTCTGCAATCTTTGTTATATTAAAATTGGGTCTTAAACACTTCATCATTTGGAAGAGATGGCCAACCATTCCAGAAGGCACAGCACCTGTTATAGTTGATTTGCATTCCTTTAAATCTTCCTTTCATTTTACTCACAACTCTCTTTATTCACAAAGGACCAGATTAGATTGCTTTACACATTTATTCCATAGGAATATACATGGTTATAAACGATATATATTTTCACTGATACTTAGTTTCCAATAAATTGATCATTTAGCTGATTCTTCTTTTTTTCCGCCTCCTTGACCTCCTTTTCCTCCTCCTCGTCCTCCTCCTCTTCGTCTTCCTCCTCTTCGGTTGCTGCTGCTCCTCCTCCTCCTTCCATTCCTGCTTTCTCCTTCCATGGCATCTTCATCTCTTGTATCTCAACTTGCAAATAAGAATGACTTTCTAACACATTCCTACGCCCCCAACTCTTACTTTGAGAAGAGGGAGAGGAGGGGACCTTGTAAAGATGGAAACATCCTTGAGTAACAAGGATGATAAGGAATCATACTTGAGGCAGTTTTTACAAGATGGACTGAATGGCCTCTGGGTGCTTCTAGTAAACCAGTATCTGAGTAGAGGACTGTGACCATCTTTTCCTAGGACCTGATTCTATGTTGGTGCAACTACAGAGAAGACATGGCAGACGTGGGCCTTAAAGATGGTCAAATTCCCTCCCCAAGGAACATCCGTAGAGAGCCAGGAGAGTTGACTTACAGCAGGCCCCAGCTGTCAGCTTCTTCCAGAGAGCCGTATCTGGGTCCCGGTAGTGGCTGAGCTCCTTCAGTCATGGCTATCCAGTTCCAGTAAGGGCTAACTTCCACTAGGCAAGGCTCTTCCATCATTCCTCTATGCTGTAGTCATAGATTATATCTTTCTGCCTCATGACTCTTTGGAGCTCAAGTCCAGTGGCCCTATTGCCCATCACTAATGTACAGAAGGGGGTCTCCCTTCTTTTCATTTTTCAAGGTACTTCTGTTCATGTTGGCCATATATTATCCTACCATACTATACTTGAGGATTAATTGCAGGCATAGAGTAAGAGTTACTGTGCTCTGTGTTATATTTTGAGGAGTCTAAACAGTTACTAGTTTGTTATTGGCAAATAGTTAGAAAATAAAGCAGATTAGAAAAGAATGTTGGAAGTTCTTTATTAGAATAGTCAATTAAACCTACAAAATGATGAGACCAGAAGTTCAATGACAAGAAGTGAAAACTAGTCAATAAGAATAAAGCATTTATTTAAATCCTACATTATAGAAACGAATCATTTGAAAGATAAATAATGTCAGCTAAATTGAACATTTTTTAAGAATAAGAAAGGAATCAGAGGCTTTTCCAAGCATAATGGATGCCCAAAGTAGTACTTAACAAAAAAAATGCTACTTTCTGGGGCTGGGAAGGTGGCTCAGTGGTAGAGCGCCTGCCTTGCATGCATGAGGCCCTGGGTTCGATTCCTCAGCACCACATAAGCAAAAAGAAAAAAGCTGGAAGTGGCGCTGTGGCTCAAGTGGTAGAGCACTAGCCTTGAGCTGAAGAGCTGAAGGACAGCACCCAAACCCAGAGTTCAGGCCCCACGACTGACCAAAAGAAAAAAAAAAAAAAAAGAACTTCACCACTTTCATTATACGTGGAGCTTGAATTCAAGGCTCCCGGCTCTTCCTTAGCTTTCTCCACTGAAAATTGACACTCAACCACTTGAATCGTATCTCTACCTCTGTATTATACTGAGGTTGGAAGTATTTTCATGGAGGATGACTTGGGAGTTACTGTACAGAATATTATAAATGCAACGTGACAACTAGTCTTTTAGAAAAAGAAAAGAAGAAAATTTATTGAATCACATTCATGTAGGAATAGAAATGTAAAGGGCAAGAGTTAACCTATATGTTCTGTAGAAAGTCTCTTCACTTTCACATAACAACCAAAGATCAGCGTACTGTTATTGTGACAGGAACTCCCAAACTAAGTGAAATACGTCAGAATGACAGTAGGGATGTAACAAAGGTGTGAACCACAGTTCAATGTTGCTTGGGCAATACTAACACATCTCAGTGTCTATCTACTCCTCACTAGGAAATGGGCAGAACTGAGATCATGTGACTATCCCTTGCTTCACCTCTGTGGCCATTGAAGATGTGTCTCTGCTCTGAAGCTCAGTCTTTCCAGCTTCCCTTTAGAAGGGTGAAGTGCAGGCTTTGGCTGAGCACAAATTCAAGAGGAACTCGGGCCATCCTTGCTTCCATACCACGATTCATCCAATAGAAGGGAGGGGAATGCACAATGCCTGATTATAGCTCCTTGAGGTCTGATACTAGGTGATTTACAATTGCCTAGTAGCTAGCTACAATCTCACTTATTATATCTTCTATTGTAATGGGATTACTTATTAAATCCCTTATTGTAATTCTGATGTGTTTCAGACAGTCTGGAAGTGACTGTCACAATGACAGTATACTGCCCTTAGGTCATAGCAAAGATCAAATGAAACAAGGCACCCACTGCACCAAGATCTGAGTTTTGCATAGGGTGAGCACCTAATAAAGAGGTCAGAGCCATGGAATATTCTCTAGAAATCAGAACCAGCAGACTAGATAGATGCGTACAAGTGGGGCTCTTAAAAACCTACTTGAGTGGGGAAAAAAAAGAGAGCAAAAGATAAATAATGCAGTACTATTAGAGTGATAATATAAACTTGCACGAGTTGTAAGATCATATACAAATAAATAAATGTCAAAACAATTACCCGTGGGTGATGTAGGGGGATGGGGTACAGTGTCAGTGCGCAGGAATGAGGAATACATACATGAAACTAGGGACTGAGAGGGATAACAATGAAAATGTGCCATGAATGGAGTGGTATAGTAAACACAACTCTCTGCAAGGAGGTTAAAAAATTTTTTTAAATAGCTATTATTATTACTCCCAATCTTTCACTGCCTCTCAACTCTGCAACACTAGAAGACCCTCAGACAGAACCTCCTTGTCCTTGCTCAGGCAGAATTCTCCTCCAGCCTTCCAGGGAGTAAGTATATAAAAGGACACAGCGCTCCCCCGTGTAGTCTGTCTGGACTTCAGAACTAAATGGCAAAGTTGGTTGCATGGATGTGATTTCATCTATGAAACTAGGGCAAGGAAGGAAACAAACATGGGGGAAAAAGTGAATTATTATGTCATTTTTATTCCTTACAAGGGAGAGTCAGTTCCTCTTTTGGTCCACAGGGTAAGTCAAGACAAATGCAACATGGCTCTTATCAAATCTCTTCAAAGGCACCTTCTTGTCCTACCACTGCTGGAGTCTTGCACATCTCCGCTCGTACATCCAGGGTTACACTGCGTGATTGTGGCCCTGTGATGGTGCACACTGCCACTTAGTGCCATCCTTGCTGGCACAGAAGTACAAGAGGGACTGGAAAATGCTTGGATGTCAAAGGTAACAAGAGAATTTGGAGGACAAGCCCTGGCCAGGCGTCAGGGTTTCAGCAGCATAGTTTGTTCACTGTCAGTTGAGCTGCCTTCTGTGAAGCCTTTCTCCTGCTGTCCTCAAGGTCAGCCTCAATTCTAATATTCGGTTCTCTTAGGACAGTCAGAAATGGATTTGGAAGTTTAGGGTTGTTGTTCTGTTATTCATCATGGTTTAATATTAGGTTTCCCTGCCAGGTTTTCTGCTTGTGAAAATACTCCTTATGTATATGTGAATATTACCACTCAGGTGAGCAGGGACAAGATCCCAAGGGACCTCTGTCCTACTACAGACACCTGTGCTTAGCTGAGACATCTCTCTTCCTGGGTCTCTCTGCTGATGTCCTGTCTCCACCCCTTCTCAGTCTCTTTGGCTCTCTTTTTCATAGTTCCCTTTGTAGGAAGAGAAAGCTCTTTTCACCTGCCAAGTCAAGAATTTTTTATGTGTGTGTTAGGGATAGGTGAATGTTGTTAGCCTGTCACAATAGAACCTAGAGCTAAGGTATGGTTCTGTGGTATTGTGTCAGCCTTGCAAGTGTGAGGGCCTGAGTTCAAACCACAGCAGCATCAGCACCACCAGAACATGGAGCTGAGTAGTTTGAGCCAAGTAGCAGCACGCCCCATTTCTTTGATCTCACTCACAATATTCAACATGACTTGTATTATCACCAACCTTAACGGAGGCAGTGAAACTCCCTTTCAAGAGAAGGGGTGCTGGTTTGTCACAGAGGCAGTGAGGACATGTAAGAAAACTGTTGGTAGGTATTTTCAGAAGGTTAATCCCAAGCCAGTTACTAGGTCCCTGTCTCCACTGTTGGTGGGTCTCTCTGTCCCCTTCACACACTGACTCTTCCATTCCCAATCTCATCCACAGTTGTGTCTTTAATTTTCACTTCTATATAAACAACTCCTAATTCTGTATCTAAGAAATTCCTTATTTGCAACTTCCACGATTCCTCTTAGTTCTTTTCCCCTTACCCCCATCCCTTTCTCTTTCCTTCCCCTCCTCCCTGCCTCTTACTCTTTATTCCTCTCCTCCTTTTTCTCCCCCAACCCCATTCTCTTTGTGAGTACCAGTCTGGTAATTAATAGCATAATTGATGGGGTTCAAATCCTAGCTCTACGCTAATTAACTGGTGTCACCTTAGGCATGATACTTGATATGTCTCCACGTCTCCAGGTCCTGCATCAGATAGTGATGACATTTAACTCCACAGCACTGCTGTGAGAACTGAATGGGGTAATACATGGCGCGCAGCAACTATTCAATATGTTTTGTTTGTTTTTGGACCTTTCACCTGGAATAATGCATAGAACAAGAAAAGTTTGCAAATAATTTCAAAGAGCTCCTTACATTTCTCTGTTCAAGGTTACTAATAAATTCAAATGCTCTAAATCCAACGGCTACATTTCTGCTTTGACAATTCTTCTTCCCTCAGTAGCCCTGGCAAGTCTCTCCTGCTGGATCAATGTTGTCTCTCAAGTCTCAGGGCTCCACTGAGGCTTCCTTCTTATCTCACAAGCCCGATTCTTGAATGATAGAAGACTCAGAAACTATTTGCCTTCCTATAGTCTCCCTAGAATGACAGCAGCACTATATACTCTGAGTTTAAATACACAGATGAATCTCAGATCATCAGCTCTCATCTCTCCTGAGCCTCAGGCTCACCTACTGGCCAGTTCTAGGACATCTATCCCTCTCCAAACCTAACACATCCACAAAGGTCTTCACTGCCTCTGGGCTTCCAATCCTGCCTCTCACCCGGCCTCAGTGACCTCTACCAGCAGTGCAGATGGTAGATCCCTGAAGGAAGAGACAGGAATCCACCTGTGAGAATGGTCTGTGGCTTTGGGTTCCCACTGGTGGCAGTGGAAAGATGTGGCAGTGGCCATGTACCAGTTTCTTCAGGAAGGGGTGGGGTTAAGAAAATGACATACCAAAACTAAATGTTTGGGTGAGGATAGAAAGGCAGCAAATTCCACAGCAAAGGTCATGGCAGGCTAGCAATGGGGAGTGTTCTGGGAACCAGCAGAATGTGCATTTGTGCTGCGTACCACTGAATAGGTGTGGGAGAAAGACGGGATGAGAGTTTTAGGAAGCCAGCACAGTTCAAGTGAGTGGGTGTCATAGAAGGGTAAAATGAAGGCATTAAAGGTCCTTCAATGGTCAGTTCCCAGATTCTATAGTCTCATAGTCCTTTTTCAATTAAAAAAAATCAGAAGATAGTCCAAACACACAAAACACGAGACTAATGTTACAAGAATCTTCCCTATTACCTGGTTTTAATGTCTGTATTCATCTGACGGTACTTATCTATGTGGCATTGGGTTATTTTCTTTTTCTTGTGAATTGTGGAGAAGGGCCTTTAAGGCAGGGCCTTCCTCTCTTGTCTGCATCTCAGAGACCGAGGCTCCCTGCATACACATGTGCCTTACAGACACTAGGTCCTTAATAGTTGCTGGATCGAATAAAGTTTTTAAAAGACTTCAAGGAGACCTCACAGATTTGAAAAGCCGTAGCTATTTTTAAGGGATGTTAATTCAAAAAGAATTAGAATAAGTGAAAATAGGGCACTAGCTGTATCTCAGGGAATAGGATACCAAATACATTCCATTTGCCATCATCCTTGGCTAGTTATTTCTGATTCAAGAATCAAGGGCATGAAAAATCCAAATCCTAGCTTTCCTTGGTAGGCTACCAATTGCTGGCTGTCCTCCAACATCTAAATTCATTGGATTGGTTAAGAAAGATGTTTAGCCAAGAGCAAAAGGTTACTATCAGCTACCTCAGGCTTTTTATTAGGCCATGTCTATGATCTTTGTCTGGTCCCAATTGGACAAAATCTTCTTTGCCAATAAGCCTTTAATCTCACCATGAATCCAAGAAAGTGACGCAGTGACTAAATACTGCAATCCCTACCATCTTGTTCCTTGACCCTGAGCCACACTGATGACTTTCCAGGATTTCCAAAGGAATTTGCTACCTCCAAGGTAAACAAGGCCTTCAATATTATGAGGTCTGGCGTGCATGGTCCCAGAGTGTATCTGTTGTAGAGCAATGCACGTTCCTTAATTATTTTAGCACTTCTCATTTTCTGTCAGAAGAGTCTCACTTTAAATGATAAATTACATAACAACCTTATTAATCCCCCAACCTAAATGTTGTGCATCACAAAACTGATTTATTGGATGGGACTTTCTTTCTTTCTTTTTTTAAATTTGTGCAGCGTTCTGTCAAACAGATGAAACAAGAACCTTTGATTTGTTATAGGAAGCCACAGTAGAGATCACAAACAAGACTTCATTTTTGGCATGCTTTCTGCACAGAGCACAAACTAAAATGAGCCCGTTCACCCAGATGTTGCCAGCTAAAATTGTGCTGATGCAACAAAGCTGCTTTCCCTGAGGAAGAAGTCAGCCTCAGAAAATAGTAAGAATTAAAACCTAAATTATATAGTAAAAAATGCTTAACATTTGAAGTCTAGGACTGTTCACTGAATTTAAGTGAAAACCAGCTTAAAAATTTCAAAAACAACATGCATCCAGGATGCCTTTTTTCTTTCCATTATAGATTGGATCTCTCCCTATCTCTTTGTCTGTATTATCCCAGCAAAAGAAAAAAAAAATTACATTAGAATAATGTGCACTTATAACTATATTTTTAGCCCAGCAATTTCAGCCCAATTTTCAGCAGTAATGTTTCATTAGCATCAAACATTTCTTCTATGGTTTAAAAACATGGTGAAAAATCTGGCACTTTGGGGAATACAGCCTAAACTTCTTATTTTCCAAGAAAACTTAACATAAAAACTAAAGCAATGCCCCCCTCCACAAGGTTCCTAAAATGAAAAGAATAGAAACTCAACCTGCTGTACACATTAAATAATTCACATCAATGATCCTTTTAAGCCCTTAGCAAGGCATGAACCAATGGGGAAAGCAATCTAATACTTCATGCATTTAGGGGATTGCATTAGAAAGTCTTTTAGCCTGATTCTGCTTTTATAAATGCAAATGTATGCAGAGCAGACAGATTGGGATCTGTACAATTTAGCAATGATCGAAACTTGTAATTTTTGAAAATGGGACAGATGTCCAGACTCGTTATATTAAAATGCTTTTTATTGAAGAAGAAACCAAACAATCCAATTCCACCTCCTCCTTTAAATGGAAACAAATAAACAAAGCCACCACAAATTAGAATAAGTTATATATCATCTTGTTTCTTTCATAGATTCTTGAAGTGGAGAGGCAGCTTTGGGTAGTGGAATAAATATTTCTAGCATGTATCACTGCATTATTCATCATCCTGCCCTTAAGACACAGAAATGTTTCCCCATTCAAGGACTAAAGTAAACTAAAGTCTTAAGTGAGGTGCTGTGGAGGGTGTTCTTGGACCAGACAGGAAAGCAAGGGGACATAATACAAATTATGCATGTGCGAATAGAGGTCATCTCATTTTAGTCACTCACTTAAACAAGTATCACTGTCTTCTGTGCTTTGGTTCCCAAGGTTTACTTGATAATATTGAGTGCCTACAACATGGAAAGTACTGAAGAAATACAGATGAAAGCCTTGCATTTGCCCTCAAAGAACCCATGGTCTGGTGGGGAAGGCAGACAAGTAAGTAACTTATTAAAATGGGGTACTAACTGTAGTAATGAGCCTATGTGTGAGGTGCCATGATAACTGAAATAAGAATGGATTAATTCTGACCAGGGCATGTAAACAGATGTTGCTACTATAAAGTTTGGTGGAGTCTTGAACAGCCACTGGTGGATGCTATGGTTTGAACATGATTTGAGTATACCCCCAAAGGATCATTGCTAGAAACTCAGTGTGATGTTGGTAAAGTGATGAAACTTTTAAGAATTGGGGGGACTTATTGGAAGATTGTGGCACTGGGGGACCACCTCAGAAGAGATGGTTCTCATGAAAATATAGTCCATTCTCCTGAACGCAAGCAGGTTGTTATAGAGTGAACCTGTCCCCTGGATCTCTCTTGCATATTGTGTGGCCATGTGATTGCTTCCTCTTATACCTGCTTCTACCCTAATGCCATATCCTACACTGTGATGAAGCCAGTGCTAAATAGATGTGGGCTCCCTGCTCCCAGATCTCCAAAACCATACACACTTTTTCATTAAACATTACCTTATAACAGACTAAGACAGTGCACAAGGGAGGGAAAGCCACCTCTGGACAGAGGCTAAGTATGTATAAAGGCCCAGAGAGAGGTAACTGGTAGAGTAGTAGGTTCTGAGAGTATAGCCATTGGTCATGTCTTCATTGAAGAATGTCTCTATGCCAGACAGAGGGTGTAGCACAGAAAAGTTAGTGAAGAACAAAATATTGTCCTTGCCATCTTTATTCTAGAGGAGCAAGGAACTTGAAGGGGAATAAACCTTTGAAGCTGTGTTTCAGAAGGGAACACTGGAAGCAAAGCAGAGGACGATGGTGGAGGGGAAAGCTTCCAGGCTGGCAAGCTTAGCTGTAGCTTCTGGATCCGCTCAGATAAGAGACAATAGGCCCCAAGACGGTAATGGCACCAGAAAAGAATGATACTGATTCCAGAGATTCAACCAAGCTTTTATACTGTTCAGCCTCTGCTTCCCTTTCAGTCAGCTACAGTGGTCATGGAGCCCAATTCCACCACGCCACTCTTACAGCCATTTGCTGGCCTGCGTGTGCACTCTGAAAAATTTCAAACATGACAGCTCCTCGGATAGCAGGCTTCTGTGCATGCTTGATTGCCACCAGCAACATTCACATAAAATATTTATATTCTTCTAACAAACAAACAAAAATGACAGACTTAAGGCATACAAAAGCGCTTAAATTCCCTTCCCTAACATCCAAGGCAAGAAGGTGAAATCAGGTCTTCCTAGAGAGGAAAGAGATGTTCACTTCTGAAACTCTCTCTTTCCCCTCTCATACTGCTAGGACCAAGCCCAGAGCCTTGCACAGACTAGGCAAGTGTTACTGAGTGACACCCGCAGATCAATTCTCCCTTTAAAGACTTTCACATCATAGGTTTTGCTGAAAAACATTCCCTTGAAGCTTGCCACAGCAGTGGTAATGTGGCCTGTAAT
The DNA here is from genome assembly GCF_019054845.1 of Dipodomys spectabilis. Lineage (NCBI taxonomy): Eukaryota > Metazoa > Chordata > Mammalia > Rodentia > Heteromyidae > Dipodomys > Dipodomys spectabilis. Next base: position 1,780,651 of record NW_024870802.1, read on the forward strand.
CACAACTAAGCAGAAAGATGGCAGATTCAAGGCCAATCCTCTCAAAAACAAAAAACAAAAATTTGAAATTCCCTCCTTTCACTTATTACCTTTCTTGCTTCCCAAACTGAATAAGGGGAAACCATCTCTCTATTCAAAAAAACCATTTTTTTCATTTCAAAGATACTTAGAACTTGGCTCAATGGGCAATATTTCCCATGAATCAGGGAAGTTCATAATTAGTAATGGTTCAACAACCATCACTTCTTTTCCTTAGAAGTCCCACTGGGAGATACCCGCAAAAGATCTACAATTCCAAGACTTTTCCATGTTCAGTAAAGGTCCTGCCACTCAGCCCAATGGCCATCTCCATGACAAGAGAGTAAATTAACCCTCCGTGGGTCCCCAGAGATGAGCTCCTGGGACAGCAAGGCTGATCAAGCCACGGAGCCCAGGGATTCATAAATAAAAGTGAAAAGAGTAAAATGAACTCATATTGTCTTCCTTCAGAATTCAATCAAGATTTTTGCCACTTACTTTTCTCCTTTTCATTCTCTGATCCTGATGCTCATCTTCTCTTCCTTTGTCCTTATATTCTTTTCTCTTTCTTTCCATTTCCTTCCCCCTCCATTCTCCCTCCTTTCCTTACATAGTATTTACAGCAAGTCTCAACATGTTCTGAACTTAAGCATAGGTAACTCTGGAAAAAAGACATTTTCTTCTATAAACCCGAGCTCACTGTCAAACTTGACCAAATGAATAATAATTATCTCACGTCATATAAGACCTCGTTCCCAAGGAAGTTTTAAAAATCATAAGGCTTGGGCTGGGAAGGTGACTCAGTGGTAGAGCGCTTGCCTTGCATGCCTGAGGCCCTGGGTTGGATTCCTCAGCACCACATAAGCAAAAAGAAAAAAGCCGGAAGTGGCGCTGTGGCTCAAGTGGTAGAGCGCTAGCCTTAAGCTGAAGAGCCAAGGGACAGTACCCAGGCCCAGAGTTCAAGCCCCACGCCCGGACCCAAAGAAAAAAAAAATCATAAGGCTTGAAATTTCTATTGGTACTCTAGAGAAAGGTTGTGCCACAGATGGCCTTAATAGATTCATTATCAGGGAAGTTTTCTGTATGCTCCGCTTAAGATTTCATCCCGTTACTGCACATTGGGCCCCCGTGTATCATGTTAAATAACCAATCTCTCTTTTCAAGGTCTACGTACTTCAGAAATCTGTGTGCATTTAGCTGATTTTGCCCTCATCTTTGCTGAGCTGAGCTACACAAATTCTATTCTTTGAATTGTTCCTGGTAAGTCAACCCATCAGCCCTTCAGTCACTGGGAGCTCCTCTTTGAACCTCAGCCAGCTGGTTTCTATAAGCCTAGTCCTGCATGGTGGGAAAGCAGATGCAAGTGTCCAAGAGTGCTCTCACCTAAGTAAATAGCCGCCCAGTCCTCCCTCTGCTCTTTCCCCACCACAAAGAGCCTTGTCTTCTGTCACATTAGAATGAAAACAAATGCCGTTTTCTGCTTTTATTCCGTTATTTTTTTGGCACGACAACATGTGCTTCATCCCTCCCACTGAACATCTGTGCCTCAGAGCAATTTTCCCCAGATGTGAAGCAAATGGCATTTTAGAATCAGAAATGTACGACCCAGCGCTGCCACTGTAGTCAGGTGACTCCTGGTGAGTCACTAAGCCCCCAGTGCCATTTCACCTAGATAGTAGATAAGGCAGATTCTACAGCCTTCACAGGACTGATGAGATAATGTAAGTGACAGGGGTTCGTAGTAGTGCCCTGTTTGTAGTAGTTTAAGACATTGAATAGGAAAAAGGTGAACATCTACACTCTTTTTTATTCTTTTGGTCAGTTGTGGGGCCTGGAACTCTGGGCCTGGGCTCTGTCTCTCAGTTCTTCAGCTCAAGGCTAGTGCTCTTACCACTTGAGCCACAGCACCACTTCTGGCTTTTTTCTTTTTGCTTATGTGGTGCTGAGGAATCGAACCCAGGGCCTCATGCATATAAGGCAAGCGCTATACTACTGAGCCACCTGTCCCAGCCCAAACATCTACATTCTTTAAAGACATTTCCTAATTGTATCGACAGCCTATTTCACCAATAATCCTTATGGCAGGAAATGTCATTTTTTAAAAAATATAGCAGGACTTTAATTCGTCATTACACAGTTCATGTAACAAATGAAAAACTATGTAGAGAGGCTGGTATAGATAAGTGATAGTTCGTACAGGAGCTGTCAACAAACAGAACTGCATGGCTTCTATATTAAAAGAAAGACATGGTCTCATTGATCCACTCTGCTGCCAGGAAATTCTTTGTTTCAGTTCAGTTCCTCTTTCCACAACAGTGTCTTAGAAAGGTTCTTTGAAGTGTATAATCTGAATCCATAAACCATGAGAACTTCAAGTTCAAACTTCTCTTTTTTGCATCTAAATCAGGAATGAGGTATTTGCTTGTAAATATTCGCTGCTTCCTAGGTCTTAAGAGTCGTGCAAAACACTTTACCTGAATACCTGATTTAGGCTTCATAATTGTGTCAAGTAGATCTTATGAACTTACCTAAAGTTAATAATAATTGATAAATAGCAGAGAGACAAAAATCTCTAACACCAGCTCTCTACTGCCTGCATGATTTAGTATTTCAAACAGTAAGTAGGAAGCCATAACTGTGGACCAACTCCAACAACCTCCTCACCTGCCACACAGCTGGGGGAGAATGAAAAAGCATGGTCTTTTAAGAGCATCATGAGGGTGGCAATCACCATCACAGGCAACCATACCAATTACCCAAACTAAGAAATTACTATTCATACAATATTTCAGATAGGTTTTCTTTAAGAAAAATTACTTGTTAACAATGGTTATCTCCCCCCCCACCCCCCAACACCAATTCCACAACTTTCAACTATCAAGTCAATCACTAAGCACCATCAATTTTCCTTTATGGTCCATTCAAACACTCACTATCTATCTGATGGTATTCTGATGGGAGTTGAGTTTATAACCTCTGTCCTGAGTTACTGCACCACATTTGTTTCTAACTGGGCTCTGCGCCTCTGATTTCTATCTACTCAGTTTTTGACACACATCACTGCCAGTGTAATCTCCTTAAAATAAAACTTCCATGTGACCGAGCCCCCCTCTGGAGCTTAACTCAATCCTAGCTTTCAAGGCTCCAAAGGATGTAATCCCAAATGATGCCAATCCTGTATCCATCCCGACCAGTCTCCTCTCTACTGACCGAATCTGCCTTGCCCACTGCCCTCTATGCTGGGCTGCTCTCCCCTCTTCTCTGCTCTCCTCTCTTAAGTGTGGATATTCTGTTCAAGGCAAGAGCCTTTCTCTTCTATGCAACTTCCCTGATCACTAGACACATTGTGCCGTATCCTTCCTTTATATTCATGCAGGAGTTCCACAGATGTTTGTGGAAATGAATTATCATTCCATTACTCATCCACTGCTCTTTTTGGAAATAATGCTCATTGACATTGATGTATTGTCCTGGGCTGTGACTTACCTGCTTATATGTATGTTTCCTTAATTCTCAAATCAAGTTAAGTGAAAGCTTCTGAATGGCCTGGACCATGGGTTTTGTTCCCTTACAGGGAGGGAATCTGTGACTATGTGACAACTGACATATTTAAATTATATAGAATAAAATGACCCAGTCCTCCCTTTTCAATTGAATAGCCAATTTTGTGAGCCCAAAGAATACTAATGACAGAAGCTATCTGGCCTCCAAGTCCTTAGTAATGTAATACTTTGGAGTTGGGAAAAGTCACTTCCCTAAGCCCCAAATTGTCCTCCTGTAAGGGAAAGAATTGAAGTCAAATAACTTCAATGCACTTGAATTCACAAATGCTAATTGATTAAATATGTTGCCATTAACCCATCTCTTGAAAGATTACTTTCAAGGGATATAGAATTAACTATAACAGTATAGTTTTGCAAGTTAAGTTCATCTATTTCAACCACTCTTAAGATGAGAGTTCCATTTCTAGCAAGAATACTGCAAAAAATAACCTCAAACCCCAGCGAAACAGTGGCTAATGTCTATAATACCAACAACCCAGGAAGCAGAGATAGAAGCACATACTTCAAGACCAGACCAGACAAAAAGGTAGCAAGACCCTATCTCAAGGAACAAGCTGCGTGGGCATAGTCATATACATCTACAATCCTAGATACATGGGAGGTATGAGTAGGAGGATCACAATCCAAGGCCAGCCATGGGAAAAAAGTGAGATCCTATCTGAAAAAATAAGGCAAAAAAGGATAAAGGCATGACTCAAGTGGTAGAACACTTACCTAACAAGTGCAAGGCCTCAAGTTCAAACGCCAGTACTGTAAAAAAGACAAAAGCCCTCAAAATTCTCTCTTAAATGCTGAGAAAAGCATTATTTAGGATACAAATTTTCACCAGAACATCGATTCTATCCTAACAGCGAGAAAAGTTCTTGAGGCCAAGAGAGAGTTGAGACTGTAAGGTAAGCTGAATTCAAAATGGGTGACAAGACTCTCCAGAGATGGAAAAGATAAACTGTTTTTTCTGGCAAAGGACAGAAGGAACAGATAGACACCATAAAAGCAGGCTTATCAGTCACCGTTCCATAGAGAAACAGGACCAGTAAGAAACAGTTGGATGAATAGATGAGTACATAAAAATATAGAAGAGAAATAACAGAGATAGATGATAGATGGAAGATGGGCAATAGGTAGAGATGTAGTAGGTGAGAGTGGGTAGAGATGAGTAATTCTTCGCATTAAAGCATCTTTAAAAATATAATTAAATGTGTTCCAGGGATAGGTTTATCAGATGTATTCTTCATTGGGTTGAGAACATTGAATTTGTTATCTAAAGGCATTTTTGTAGATGGTCTTCATCTGGTTGAAGAATTTCTCTTCAGTACCTAAGTTACTGAAAGTTTTCTTGCTTTTTTTGTTGTTGTTATTTTTGTCAGTCCTGGGGCTTGAGCTCAGGGCATGGGCACTGTCCCTGAACTCCTTTTGCTCAAGGCTGTCACTCTACACTTGAGCCACAGCGCCACTTCTGGCTTTTTCTGTTTATGTGGTACAGAGGAATCGAACCCAGGGCTTCAAGCATGTTAAGCAAGTACTCTACCACTGAGCCACACTCCCAGACCCTTCTTGCTTTTTTTAAAATCAGGAATGGACTGTTGTCAAGTCCTTCTCTATCTATTGAGATGATCATATGGTTGTCCTTTGTAGGCTACTGATAATGGTGAATTATATCAATTACTGAATGTTGAGCTAACTTTGCATTTCCAAGCAAAACTTTACTTTTTCATCATGATTACCCCTTTTATATATTAAGTGCTTGGTCTAGTACTTTGTTTTATGTGTAATTGAGAGACATTGACTATACCTTTTCTAAGATTTTAGTCTGTTCCCATTTTAGTCTGTTGCTAGGGCTTGAATTCTGTGCTTGCTAGGTAGGTGCTTTATCTCTGAGCCACCCCCAACCCAGCTCTTCCACATATTGGAAATGGGGTCTCATTCCCTAATCAGATACATTCCTGGATCATGACCCTCCTATTTTATGGTTCCTACCATAGCTAGATAACAAGTACATGCCATGACACCCAGATTCTTCCACTGAGAGGGCTTCTCATGGGTTTTTATGCCTGGAAACCCAATCCTTCTAATCTCAGCCTCTCAGGTAGCTTGGATTTGTCATGAATCACTGGCACCCAGCTTCCCTTACACTCATAATAGCTATAGCAGGGTCCCTCTTTAATTCCTCACAATTTCTAATTTCACTGATCTTTTCAAGTGATCCATTTTACCTTCATCGATTCTATCATTTTTCTGAATTCTATTTTTCATATATGTTTTTGCTTCTATCATGTTATTTCCTTTGTCTCAAGTCTAATTTGCTCTTTTTCTAGTTTTAAAGTGGCAGCATAGGTTCCTTTCTGATCGAACATAAACATTTAATGTTTTTAAAATTCTTTAAACATTCTTTAGCAGTGCCCCATAAATGAGTTGTGATTTAATTTAAAATAACTTCCCTTTTGTTCATTAGTTATTTAAAAGTTTGTCACTTAGTCTTTAACTCTCATTTCCTGCAGGAAATGTTTCTCTCACTGTTTCTCCCTACTTTAACCCTGTGATACTAAAATAAATCCTTGCTAAAACTTAAAAAAAAAAACAAACAAAAAGTAAAATCCTGTCATTTAATTTTCAAATATTAGAGACTATCTCAGATATAGTTCTTTTAATTGGTTTCTTAATTTCTTTGTTAAAAAGCATGAACACAAAATATCTGGTTTAAATTCTTGCATATTGGATCATTCTATAAAAAGAGTAGGTCATTTGGTTTCTAGTGTTGCTCACCATTTTTCCTTTATTTTTATGTGGTACTAGGATTGGATTCAGAGCCTCAAGTTTGCTAGACAAGTGCTCTGACACTACAGAGGCACAACTTAGTCCTCTGCATTTATTTTTCAGACAGTCGTAAACTAACTTTACCCAGTTTGGCCTTGAACCATGACCCTCCTATCTTTCTCCCAAGGGCCTGGAATTAGAGGTGTATATTTGCTAAACTTGGCCTATCATTCCAACTTTTCATAACATTACTGGGTTTTGTTTTGTTGTTAAACATTCAGTTTGTGTACTTTGTCTATTTCAGTTTGTCATTTGTAGTGAGAAAACTTATGTCTCCAATTATAATGGTGGATTTTGGGGGGTCTACTTCTCCTTGCAATTCTATGCATTTTGCTATATGTATCTGGAAAATTCATTATTAGGTACATATACCTAATATGGAACAAGTGGATCTCTTGTATGCCTAGCAGAAACACATCTCAAAACCTTTCTGGAAGGAAAATATGGAACTAAGCAAACAGATCTCTACAAATAATGTCTCACTGAATTAATTCACAATCCAAGTTTGTAACACAAACGACATGATTTGTCTCAGATGAGAATTAGGAGATTCAACAAATAATATGAGCACATACTTGCCAAGAATTTCATGTCATTGAATTAATAGAAACCATTAAACAGCGAATTCAAACAAACTGATAGAGGAATAAAAAATAAGATAAAAATAAACCACAATGTGATACTCTGAATATTCACCTATAATGGCTAATATAAAAATGCAGTATATTTAGTGCTTCAGAGAATGTGGAACTGCCAGAATTCCCACACACTTCTGGAATAGTAAAACTGAACAATTACTTCCAGTATCTAGAAAAACTTAACCTACATATACTTTATGATCTAAATTCTACTGAAATACCTAAGAATGCATGCATATTTTTTACCAGAGACAAGAACTAGACTGCTCATAGAACCAAAAATCAAAAGCTAAGAACCTATCATTAACTGAATGAACAAAAGGGGTAGTACTAAACAGAATAGCATATTATACGATGATAATGAATAGCCTAAGACCATAGACAGCTATCACAAACTGACTGTTTATGTCCCCCTAAAATCCATGTTGAAGCTCAGCCTCGATTGTGATGAGATAGAAGGTAAGGCCTTTGGGGATAATTAAGTTTAGAAAAGGTCATTGAGTTTCAAGCTCCCATGATAGGGTTCATTCCCTTGTAAGAAGAGAAATGGACTGGAACAGAGTATAAATGTGTGCAGATCAAGCCAGTGAAATCCCCCACCTGTATAACTAGTATAAGCAAAAAGAAAACTTTAATTTAAAAAAGTAGAGAAACAACAAAGTTTCATCTCTGCTACAACAAAAATGTATTGAGCTAGTACATTGGCTTAGGCCTGCTATTCTAACTACCTGGGAAGCAGAGATCAGGATGTCATGGCTTGACATCTGTCCAGGAAAAAAGTTCTTAAGACTCCATCAATGGCTAAATGTGAGTGATGTATGATGCACTTGCCGTTCCAGCTCCATGGCAAGCACATACAAGAAAATGGCCCAGGTAGCAAGGTGCTGGTGGCTCACACCTGTAATCCTAGCTACTCAGAAGGCTGAGATCTAAGGATCGCAGTTAAAGCCAGCCTGGGCAGGAAAGTCTGTGAGACTCTTATCTCCAATAAACCACTAGAAAACCAGTAGTGGCACCATAGCTCAAGTGGTAGAGTGCTAGCCTTGAGCTAAAGAGCCCAGGGACAGCACCCAAGCCCAGAGTTCAAGCCCCAGGACCGAGAAAGAATGAAAGAACGAAAGAACGAAAGGAAGGAAGGAAGGAAGGAAGGAAGGAAGGAAGGAAGGAAGGAAGGAAGGAAGGAAAGAGAAAGAGAGAAAGTGGCCCAGGTATAAATAAATACATAAGCCCAGGCATAAATAAAGACCCAATTCAAAAAATAATAAACAAAAAGAATTGGGGCCATAACTCAAGTGGTAAAGCATCTGCCTAGCCAATGCAAGGCCCTGAGCTCAATGCTCAGGACCATAAAACAAACAAACAAACAAACAAAAACAGAAAAAAGACTTCACAAAGAACCTGACCGTGCTGGCACTCTAATCTTGGACTCTCTAGCCACTAGAACTGTGATAAATACACATCTGCTGGTCAAACCACCCAGTCCATGGTATTTTTTAAAATGGTATTTTGTTATAGCAGCTCAAGCAAAGAAGACACCAGAACATGATCTCATAATTTCAAATAAAAGAAGCAAAGCATTAAAGACTATATATTGTATTCATGTATTTATGTACAGTAAAACTAGGCAAAATTGATTCTACTGTTATAAGTGGTTACCCTTGGTAATAGGACAGGAGTAGGTCACTAGGGACTGAAAGAGAGACTAGAGAGTTTGGTGGAGGTGAGGCATGCTAGTCATGTGCTCTTTCTTGATCTGCTGGATGGTTACTTGCTTTGTCTGTGAAATCCATCAAGCTATACATTTATAACACAGAAATTCTGCTATATAGCTCAGTGAGTGCTTGCCTAGCATACACATACACACATACATAACACACACACACTTTTTTTTTTTTTTTTTTGGGTCCAGTCGTGGGGCCTGAACTCTGGGCCTGGGCGCTGTCCCTCAGCTCTTCAGCTCAAGGCTAGTGCTCTACCACTTGAGCCACAGCGCCACTTCCAGCTTTTTTCTTGTTTTGCTTATGTGGTGTTGAGGAATCGAACCCAGGCCTCGAGCATGCAAGGCAAGCGCTCTACCACTGAGCCACCTTCCCAGCCCACACACACACTTTTTAAAAAAGCTTATGTTCTAGAAATAAAAACAAAACACTAGTGACTAAAATAAATGACTGATAAGCAGAAAACAAAAATGTCATGAAAAGGAATTTTTATTTGAAAAAAGACTACAGGAAATTCCTCAGGATGCAGCACAGAGGGATAAACAGATATATAAAAATTAATTATTCACAAAGACTAAAATACAAAGATGAGACACATACAGGATTACTAGCTGGAAGACATGTGGTATACAAAGAAATGGATGAGAATTAATGAATAAGATGAAAATTCCTGTTTGTGACAAATTTCTGAGCAGAATAATTATAAGTTATCTATATTTGGAGGTTTAAGAATTGGTGCTGGAATTTACCCAAATGATCACAAACAAGGCCATACTAAAGCTACCAGCACAACTATGTTCATTGCAGCATTATAGCTGCAATACCATAGCTAAGATATGGAATCAACCCAGATGCCCCTCAGTAGATGAATAGATCAAGAAAATGTGATTACACACACACACACACACACACATACACACACACACACACACACACACACACAATGGAATTCTATGCCTCTATAAGAAAGGATGACATTGTCCCATTTTTAGGAAATGAAAAGTTTTGGAAAAAATTTTATTAAGTGAAGTAAGCCAGACCCAAAGAAACACAGGTCACATGGTTTCCCTTATTTGCAATAACTAGTATACATCTAGAATAATCTTACCAGACAAATAGAAAAGGTCAAAAACCATGTACATATGACCATATAAGATGATGCTAAGTGAAATGAACCTCAAGATAGAGACACAAGAGGTTTTATCTTTGTTTTCAATGTACTATGTGATTTTTTTTTTTGTTTCTTTTGTACTTTCTTCCCCCGTGGTATAACCCCTGTTGTCACTGTATTTGATTCTGATGTCCTGCATCTTGTATATACATTTTTCTAATTTGGGGAGGGGAGGGAAATAACAAAATGCTGAAACAAGGATACAGGTTGACCCACTGTAACAATGAGATGTACAAGACACTATGTTGAAAATGAACTTTACAGATTAGAGGGAGGGGGAGGGAGGAATTGGGGAGGTAGGAAGGGAAGGGATGGCTGGGGAAAAACAAAGGAGGGGGTAACAATGCTCAAGAGGAAATGTACTGATTACTTTACTCATGTAACTAACCCCTCAGTACAGTATCTTTACAATAAAATAATAATAATAAGTTGACATTAGAAAAGTTCTGAGAGATGTTTCCTTTGTTTTAAAGGTGAATAAAATAAGGGCCAATATAACTAAGTGATTCACCTAGGATCAAAGTTCTGATTAATAATAGAGTTAGAGCCAGGCGCCACGGCTCACGCCTGTAATCCTAGCTACTCAGGCGGCTGAGATCTGAGGATCGCGGTTCAAAGCCAGCCTGGGCAGGAGAGTCCGTGAAACTCTTATCTCCAATAAACCACCAGAAAACTGGAATGGCGCTGTAGCTCAAGTGGTAGAACACTAGCCTTGAGCTGAAGACCTGAGGGACAGCGCCCAGGCCCAGAGTTCAAGGCCCATGACCGACCAAAAAACATAACAATAGTAATAGTTAGAATCCTAGTATGTTGTATTGTCAAGATAATGGTAAGACTAAAATAAAAATAATCTCAGCAGGGTGCTGCTGGCTCACACCTGTAATCCTAGCTACTCAGGAGGCTGAGATCTGAGGATCGCGGTTCAAAGCCAGCCAGGGCAGAAAAGCCTGTGAGATTTTTATCTCCATTCAACCACTCAAAAACCGGAAGTGGAAATGGTGCTGTGGCTCAAAGTGGCAGAGCATTAGCTTTGAGCAAAAGAGCTCAGGGACAGCAACAAGTCCCTGAATTCAAGCCCCATGACTGACAAAACAAAAACGAAAAACAAAAAACCCAACCACAAAAAAACACAACAACCAATCTTTCTTTCTCTTCTCCTATCCCCCCTTTTCTTCCCTCCTATCCCCCCTTCTCTTTTCTCCTATCCTCCCCTTCTCTTCCCTCTCTCACTCATTTCCCTCCCTTCTCCTTCTCATCCTAGAGCTTAAACTTAGGGCTGAGGCCTGTCCCTGAGCTTTTTTGCTCAAAGCGAATGCTCTACCACTTGAGTCACATCTCCACTTCTGTCTTTTTTGATAGTTAGAGATTAACAGTCTCACACTTTCCTTAACCTTGAATATCAGATCTCAGCTTACTGATGAGCTAGGATTACAGGTGTGAGCCACTGGCATAAAGTAATTTCTGAATTCAACATTCTGTCTGGTATCACGAATATAACAGAAAGTTCATAAAATTTAGGTCACAAGTCAACAAATGAAGATTATTGCATGCACATGGTATTTAATGAACAATTATGGCAAGTTAGAGTTGCTCACGTATAACTTTAAAAAGAAATTATATCAAGGCAACCCTGCTTTGTAATTTTAAGTATTAGGCCATTATAAACAGTTCATTGCCTAAACTTCCTATTATCTCCCTCTATTTAATGATGGTTTGAGCATTTTGGAGTAATTTGAATCATACTGTTCTATTACATACATCATGACACAAACAAAATTATTTCCTTCCTTTAAAACAGAACAATTTTCTAGTTACTCAAGAGGCTGAGATGTGAAGATCCTGGTTTGAAACCAGCCTGTGCCAAAGTCAGAACTGGAGATATGGCTCAAGAGTTAGAATGAAAAGCTTGAGCTAAAAAGCCAAGTGAGACATGCCTCTGAGTTTCAGCCCTAGTATCAGCCCCCTAGTATCAGTATGTATGTGTGTGTGTGTGTGAGTGTGTGTGTGTGTGTGTGTGTATATATATATTATATATATATATAAAATATATATATAAAATTCACCTCCTAACTGAATCTCTAAATGCTTATTGTAAGTCTGATACACAAATGGTTAGAAGGGCATAACATGTGCTGAGGATCTGATATCAAACACTTTTCTTATATGGATAACTTTGGAAGAATAATACTGGGATTTGAAATCTGTACTTTGCTAGGTAGACATGCTACCACTGAACCATGCCTCCAGTCCCTTTTTGCACCTTGCTAATTGCCTGGATAAACACTTGGGACATATTTTGGCTTCCCCTTGAAACTAGGACGACAAATCCATGTACCATACACCCAGCTTCTTCCACTTAGATTGAATCTTGTGAACTTTTCTGTCTGGGCTGGTCCAGAATTATGATCTTAGCCTCACAAGTAACTAGGATGACCAACATGAGCCACTGGTGCCCAGTTTAGATAGATAATTTTTGATAATGAGTCAATGGCTTGTATTAATTCAAGTTTTTAAGAAAACTTGAATTAATCAGTTTAAGAAAATGGGAGTTATCTCTTGTTTACAATTTGCAATTTTGAATTTATAGAAAGCAAACTTCTATCATTTTAAAGCTCTTAGATTTTTAAGAGCCACAAGTAAAAACAATTCTACGACTACTTTTGACAACTGTTGGTTAAGGAGGGTTTCTTTGTTTTTGTTTGGTTTTGGTCTTGAGGCTTGAACTCTGGGCCTGGGTACTGTTCCTGAGCTCATCAATTCAGCTTTCAACTCAAGGCAAGCACTTTACATTTGAACAACAGTACCATTTCCAGTTTTCTGGTCGTTAATTGGAGACAAAAGTCTCACGAACTTTCCTGCCAGGGCTGGCTTTGAACCGAGATCCTAGTATGAAGCTCTGAGTTGAAATCCCACGGAGAGGGGGGTTAGAGGGAGATAGAGAGGGTGAGGGAGAGGGAGAGGGAAAGGGAGAGGGAGAGGGAGCGAGGGGGAGGGAATTTCTAAGTTACTCTGTTTGTGGGTAATAACACACCGTCATCGCATCATGGAAGTTTTAGACCTAAAATATATAAAGCATAGACTTTTCTTAATATAAAAGAGTTGGAATTTAATACAAGACTTTCAAAAGACATTCATTTTTCTATGACTTGACCTCAAAGCAGCTTAGTTTCAGATTGTGAGAGTTAAGAATATTTTATTTTATTTTGAGTCCGGTCGTGGGGCTTGAACTTTGGGCCTGGGCGCTATCCCTCAGCTCTTCAGCTCAGGGCTAGCATTCTACCACTAGAGCCACAGCGCCACTTCCGGTTTTTTGCTTTTTGCTTATGTGGTGCTGAGGAATCAAACCCAGGGCCTCATGCATGCAAGGCAAGCGCTCTACCACTGAGCCACCTTCCCAGCCCAAGAATATTTTAGTTATAGTAAGTTTTAACTGCACACACTGAAACACCTGACAAAGAAAGGGAAAAATTACTAAAATAAGTTTAAAGTTTGGATAACTAAAACAAAATACTTCTACCAAACATTTGCTGTATAAATAACTCATGAAAATGTATAAAGAAACCATTAAGACATTTATTTATATAAATGAACAAAGTTATGCAGATGAATCATACAAAAACTTTCTCTTTTACATTTACTAAATTAGTAACAACATATAAAACCCCTACACAAATAGTGACATTGTAAAATGCTACAAATCTTTGGAAATACAAGAAGGCAAAGAAACCATAAACATTTTCACATTATTTCATTTAAGACTGCCATTCTAAAAAGTTGCCTAATTAAACTGAAAACCATTTCAGTATTCAGTAACAGGAAAATGATTTAAATGAATTGTACGTATAAAATACTATGGTTAAAATAACCATCAAAACTAAATACAGGCTGGACTCTAAGGCTCATGGCTGTCATCCCAGCTAATCAGGCAGGTGAGATCCGAAATCCTCAGATCTCAGTCTCTTAGACTCCTATTTCTAATTAGCCACAAAAAGCCAGAAGTGAAGGTGTGGCTCAAGTGATAAAACACCAGCCTTTGCTCAAAAAAGCCCAATACTGACTTCAAGCCACAGTACCCATACCAAAAAACAACAAAAAACAAACAATATCAACTAATAGCCAGTAATAAGTATAAATGCCATAAGGCTGTCATGTGAAAAATAATGTGAAAAAGAAAAATAATATTAAAATTATAATTCCTAATGGTTATACATAAGGACTATGAATAATGTTTCCATGTGGCAATTTTTCCCAATGTTTTAAATATAAAACATTGGCTATCTTGATTTTGAGTGTGTGATACTAGGGTTTGAACTCAGACTAGGCTCTTACTCGATTTGCTTGTTTAGCTTGAGCTCTACTACTTGAGTCACACCTTTAGGCCAGCTCTTTTAGGTGTTATTTTGGAGATAGGTCTCAAAGACTTCCCTGCCTGGGCTGGCTTCAAACCTTGAGTAATCCTCTTGAGGATACAGGCAGCTAGCACCTATATCCTTTTTAAAAGTTATTCATCTTTTCAAATAATCACTATTCTTTCCTATTTGCAAACTATGAATCAATATTTCAATTGAAAAGGAAAAAAAAGAGAAGAAAAGCCTCATTATGCTCCAAAATCTAAATACTCCTCTATTTGGATTATCTGGCAATGAATGAATTCATACTGCACGCTGTCCCATTCCAACAGGCAGAGATAGCCACACTACTCTGGTCAACACAAACCACAAGTTACTGGATAAGAATAAATAAAATTACACTTTCATTTTATAAATTTATTGTTTGGTATTTAGGTTAATGCATCACATTAATATTCCTTATTTTCTTTCTCATACTAAGAGAAAGCTTAATTTTCATTTAAAATAAGTTGCCAATATGTTTCTGAAACCTCTAGCTTGTTATATTATTTACTAGATTAGCTCCAGTAAAACCATTTTAGTTTGTAAATTTAAAACTTTTGAATTAGAGGTTGAACACAGCAACTACCTAAAGAAAGGCAATGGAGCCAGGCACCGTGGCTCACGCCTATAATCCGAGCTACTCAGGAGGCTGGGAGCTGAAGATTATGGTTCAAAGCCAGCTTAGAAGAAAACTCCATGAGACTCTTATCTTCAATTAACCACCAAAAGCCTGGAAGTGGAGCTATAGCTCATGGGGTACAGTATTAGTCTTGATCTTAAGAGCTAATGGGATAGTAGTTCCCAGTTCCTGAGACCTGGGACACACACACGCACACACGCACGCACGCACGCACGTACGCACGCACGCACGCACGAGAAAAGGCAACTGAAAAAAATCAAGAAACTCCTACTTTGTGAATTTTTAGTAAGTATTCCTTTTGAAACTGTGTTTCAGTAAATGAATAGGGATTTGAATGCCTTTATGACTAGCTGCACAATTTATCACTTTTCTAAAACAAAAATATGAAACCCTCACATGAAATACTATTTTGCAACATGACAACATTTTCAAAATTATGGTAAAAAGGGATTCAGAACTTCCCCAAAGCTCTTTGAACGGAAACATTTGAAAATCACTGTTTTAAAATATTTTGAGCAGAAGAGATTAGCTAGAAATGCAGGGCAGCTCTCGCCCCATGTCTATAAATACCACTTGAAAGAACAAACCACCAAAGAAACCATGTCATGGGGATTAATGTCCTATAAAGAAATACAAATAAATGCTAAAAAAGGACAAAGGAAAATTTTAATTCAGGGTCTATTCTTTAGTTAAAATTTTAAAAATATGCGGGGCACTGGTGGTTCACGCCTGTAATCTTAGCTACTCAGGAGGCTGAGATCTGGGAATTGCTGTTCAAAGCTAGCTCGGGCAGGAAAGTCCATGAGACTCTTATCTCCAATAAACCACTAGAAAACTGGAAGTGGCGCTGTGGTTCAAATGGTAGAGTGCTCTCCTTGAGCTGAAGAGCACAAGGACAGCGCCCAAGCCCAGAGTTCAAGCCCCATGACTGACCAAAAAAAAAAAATTTTAAAAATATGTCACTTAGTAAGCTGCTACAAAGTAGCAGACTGTTGATAGAAAGAAATAGCTCATAGCTGCCACGATACAAAGCCACAGGAGCTCAGTGACCCACTCTAAAGGCAGAGGTGAAGTTAATTAAATATGAATTTTCTATTTACATACTATTAGTAGTAATAGCCATAATTTGCTCATTTACAAATATTATAAAACTTCATTTCCAAGATCTAAATAAACATACTCAGTACTAGATGAGTACAGTCTTATCGGCTTAATGTTTTTAATAATATTGAACTCTCCAAAATAAAAGAGATCAATAATGGCCATTTCACACATACTTGAAGAATTTCAAAGCATTGAGACCACCTGGAAAAGCCTGAATAAAATTAAAATGGCACTTCTATGAAATAAAGAAACATGTAAATCATACTTCTTTTTTCTTTAGTTAGCATTGTTGTTCCACTTTTTCACAAGAAAAAGACTGAAGATCAAATCCAGAAAGTTAATTTTCCTGAATCCAGTCAAAGTCTAGTTTAACTACATAAAAACATCTTCAAAAAACTGAATGAGTTCAAGGCTATACATCACATATAATACATAAACTGCATGCTATAAGGATTATAAACGATGGTCATTTTTCTTCATGCAAAAAAAAATAGTTGTCAAGTTCTTTGAATTCTGCATCTTTACATAGGATTCAATATCAACCAGGAAATGATACTTCCAAGCCAAACTCAAAGTGTCTTAATTCCATCATCCTCTCCTTTTGTCTCATTTAGGGTTATATATTCACAGCTCAAAACCTGCTCAGGTTTTGATTTTTTAAGTGCCAACTCTGCAGGGAGAAAGGATGAACAATGCTCAAGGCATTGGGCAATGTCATCAATCGTCCACTTGTCTTCGGGAAGAGCGTGCTCTTCCAGGGTAAATGGTCCCTGTTTGGTTCGGGTCAGCTCTAGCACACTGGCACAGGAAGAGAGTTCTACAGCAATAAAATAAATTCAGGAGATAAGTACTTTAGTATTTCATGGTCTAAAACTTTTCAAATGACAGAAGAATGTTATTCAGATCTCTCAAAACTATAGTAAAACTTAAAACTGTCATATTCAAATATAACAAGGTCCTTTAGATAAACAGATGATTAAGAAGTAAAACCATGCTTAATAATTCATCTTAGACATAACACACTGCTTTAAAGTATACAAAGAACTTGCACAGATTTTTTTCTTACTTAACATACCCTTATCAAGAAAAATATATTTTAGGACAATTATTTTTAAAAAAATCCTTACTTTGAGTTAAAATGTTTTGTATTTTAAAAAATGCTAACCCTCATCTCTGTCATTCCCATTCATTTTCTGTTCCTCCTTTTCTCTTCTTTCTTTCCTATTCTAAGTCACTCACTGCAGCTGCTGAAGCAGATGTGGCAAGCAATCAACCAACAATGCTCCTCAGGATAGAACTCAGAAATGAGAAAAAGAAAATTCCTTCTCCTCATCAAAAGTAACATTGCTCTCTAAATGATAACTCATAATTCACTTTCTGCTTACCTCTGCCAATGTCACTGACCAAGCTTCTGATATAAAAACCACCTCCACATTCAACATCTGGAATGTGAACAGTGACATGGTAAATTGCTAACCTCCTATGAAATCCACTTTACATAGAAATAATGCCCCTCAACAAATGTAAAAATGCACTATGCAAACAATCCAGTTATAAAATATTTATGTGCTAAAACATAAATTATTCATCCAGCAGCATATGTGTTTGCGAGATTGAAAAGTCAAAGTGTGGAGAAAGCAAATAGCAGAAACTCATGAACACATTTTAAATTAACTGGCAAGTCACAGCACTTTAATACTTCAGTCTTGTTCATTTAATACATTTAAATAGTTAGAAATCTGTTTTTTCTATTATGAGCTATAGATGCTAAAATATTTCCAGATTTGTATTCTTTGCTCATTTATTAGGTTTTAAATAGCTAGAAATCTTGATTTTGCTATAATAAGCTATAGGTTTTAAAAATATTCTCAGATTTATGCAATGATTAAAAATATAAACAATCAGCAAAACCTTCCTTTCATAATGATAAAAATTATGTTTGGGATACTATACTACACACAAAGAGCTCAGGATAGTTAAGTGCTCTCTTATAAATATTCCTTAAAAATCATAAAATTAAATTGGACAGTGTGATAGAGTGACTGACATCTGAACATCTTCTTACACAGCATCAAGTTTACCAGTTGAGAGCAGGTCTCTTTATTTACCAACAAGACCCGAGAAAAGAGCTGTCACATTCCCATATTAGAGGACTACATTCTAGCTGTTTCTAGTCCTGTTGAACAAATAGAGAACGTGGGGGAATTAATCAGATTTTAAACCCACATGAGATTTTAGTTCCTTTTTAGTTACCAGCTTCTAGTTGAGGCCAGTGCTGACAGAAAAGGATGTCAGGATCAAGTGGGTGAGCTGGCAAGTTAACATTATATCTGACTTTGTTGAGAACAGTTCTTTGGGCCCGTGTACTCTCCGGCAAACAAAATAAAGCATTTATGACTTGATCAGAAAATTTTGAGTTTTCCTTGTTTTAGAGATATCTACTCTGCCAGTCTAGCTGCTATGTGCTCACAGGATACAGCGAAACACACTCTAGAGTTTGTTCATTATCTGTCCCAATAGCCTAGAATCCTGGAAAAAAAAAAACATTTTAAGGACTTCTTTTTAAGATTAAACAAAATCATATTCTATAGGAATTTAACACAGATTAATGTCAATGAGAAAAAGGAGCTAAGTTAGTATATAGCTTGCAGTCAACTGGGGGGGAGAGGGACAGCGTGGGGGGAGGGGGTGCCAACACTCCACTCTCAAAAATTTTTACCCAAAAACTAAATATACTGTTTTCAAAAGGACTAAAACTAAATATGTTAGATATAAGCCACATGGAAGCAAAAACATCCATAAGATAAAATTTAAGTTTTGAAAATATATACCCTTTTGCCTACTCTTCTTTGTACAGATTTATAGTAATGTACCGATATCTTGAGAGTCTAGGGCAGAAGGATTATGCTTCCCAGCCAGCCCAGGGAAAAGTTTAAGATTCTTATCTCATAGGAACTATTCAGTCTAAATAGATGGGCATTTCTAAACCTTCATGTACCTACAGATAGTTCATTAAATGTGTCATCAAATCACGATCTTCCTTAAATTCAAGTTTTTTTTTTTTGTTTGTTTTTTGTTTTGTCGGCTTGAACTCTGGGCCTGGGCGCTGTCACTGTGCTCTTCAGCTCAAGGCGAGCGCTCTACCACTTGAGCCACAGCGCCACTTCCGATTTTTTAGTGGTTTACTAGAAATAAGAATCTCATGGACTTTCCTGCTCGGGCTGGCTTTGAACCACGATCCTGATCTCAGTCTCCTGAGTAGCTAGGATTACAGGCATGAACCACTGGCGCCTGGCTTAAATTCAAGTTTTTTACAAAAATTTTAGTATCATAGGGATTCATTAAAATTACACAAAATTTATTTGCCAAATACAAAATAAAGGTACAAGTAATCACCAATGATTTCAAATTTCTCCATCTTACCTAATGTGAAAAATGGTGGCTGGAATTTTTGGAGGGAGATACTGTACACAGTAACTGGCCTGGCAGGTTTTGCTTCTACAACCTCACCTCTCTTCATTAAAGTGGAAAGTCTCTGTCCATCTTTCTTTAGTGCTGAATAGCTTGCAAGAGAAAAAGAGAGAGGCAGGGAATGAAAGAGGATGATGTAAGGGGATGCTGAGAAAGGAAGAGATGATAATTCCAGATGGCATAGAAAGGATCAAAGGCTAGCAGGCCTTTGCATTACAAGCCATTCCAGAAACAGAACTATTTTCCCTTACAATCTACTCAACAACCTCAACATGGATAGAGTTCCTAAATATCTTTGGGCCTAATGTGGAACTCAGAACAATGTTGTCCACCTTGCCCTTTACTTTCCTTGGAGAGGGTCTGTTCCTGTCTTCTCTTCACTAGTCCTCAATCTGTCAAGGGCATAAAGAACTTAGCAGTAGCTTCTGGCTATAAAAGTATCAGTTAATTTTCTTAAACAACTCCTATCATATTTTTATATAAAAGTTACTAAAGTGTCTCTTTAGAGCAAATATGTAGATAATATACTCAATAGATCTTAGTTTTGTGTTAATTTTAGCAGGTTACAAATCCTCAGATAACCACAGAAAAAAAAACCTGAAATGGTTCTTATAAATTAATATAAATATATTTAATTTAGCTTAACAAGGATCCAAAATGTTTATATGGTCCTTGATAAAATTTCTAAAGCTTTACATTTGAGGAAAACTTTATAAATCATGAGGCAAATCATTCAATGCTCTTGAGGTGGGGAGGGGGAACAATATTTAAAAATATGAAGAACTAAAGGAATTGTCAGTAATATATCCTGGCACATCTAGAGCCATTCAGCACTTTGTCAGTAATATATCCTGGCACATCTAGAGCTACTCAGCACTTTAAATCAAAAGAAATGATTTGCATGAAAGGATAATGTGTACACAAATATGGTTCTATAGTGTTTTGATCTGAATGTTTGTGCCTCTCCAATGCCTAGGCTGAAATCCTTAGTACCAGATGGTGGTATCAGGAAGGGGGCCTTTGGAGGGTGGCTAGGTCACGGAGTACAACCTTCATAAAAGCAACTGATATCCCTTCACCATATGAGGACATGTATGAAAGTACCATCAATGAGGTATCAAATCTGCCAGTGGTTTATCTTGGTCTCTCAGCCTCCGTAATAATCAAAAAGGCCTTTCTGTCATTTGTAAACTACCTAGTTTATGGTATTGCATCATAAATGAACTAAGGCAAGTGGCAAATGGTTAATATTTTCAGTAAGTTGTAACTCTCATCTGTTTATTTGTTATAAAGACTTTGGGCCTGGAGGCAATGGGAATAATACTTGACAGGCAGCACACATTGGGCTCTACCTTCCTAAACATAGCCCTTTCACAGTAATTTGGGGGAAAGTGACATTTCTAGACTTTAAAATTGCCCCGATATCTATTAAACAGAATAAAAAAGCTGATTAACACCTAAATCTGGTCCAAATCTGGCTCACCTCTTTTGATCATTAGACACATCAGATTTAAAGCTTTTCTCACTATAGGACATAAGTAAACCTATTTTACTTTAATTAGAATGATGTTAACCAGTGGGCAATAAAATGAAACATTTAGTCAAATTCAATAATTGTACTTACAGAGGGGGTACCTGCATTATATTCCCAGTAAATTTCTGTAGAATACCTTCAATATCTTCTTGTGTTATTTTATCTGCCAAAAATGAACAAAAAAATGTGACATAGCCATAGATGTACATATGCTGTTTTTAAAGCACTGACTGCTCTGAAAATTCACTTAAAAATAACCAAATTCCAGAAGTGGCGCTGTGGCTCAAGTGATAGAGTGCTAGCCTTGTGTAGAAAATCTAAGGAGCAGCTCCCGGACCTTGAGTTCAAGCCCCATGAACCCCATGACCAACAACAACAACAACAAATTCTACCTTTAGCCAGGTGTCAGTGGCTCACACCTGTAATCCTACCTACTCAGGAGGCTGAGATCTGAGGATCACGGTTCAAAGCCAGCCTGGGCAGGAAACTCTGTGAGACTCTTATCTCCTATAAACCACTCAGAAAACTGGAAATGGTGCTGTGGCTCAAGTGGTAGTACACTTGCCTTGAGTTGAGGAACTAAGGGACAGGGCCCAGGCCAAGAGTTCAAGGTCCACAACTGAATAACAACAACAAAATTCTACCTTGTTAACAAGGATAAAATACACCTTAATGAGATAAAAAGAAAAGAAAATCTCATATTGTTCTTTCAATCCCCAACCCCATAAAAATTGCCCAATCAATGCATATGGATTTAGGTGGTTCTGACCCTGGCATTTAGAAGACCTACAGAAAGCATCACATTAGCTATAGAAATAGTCTGACAGTGGTCAATAGGAGGTGACTAAAAAGTAGGCAGAAAAAAATTCCATAAATTCTTTGTCATGTTTTCCTAGGCATCAAGAATGAACAATAACTTACTGTGGTACTAAAGATTACTAAGTTTTTTTCCATTTAAAATTTTATCTGACAAGATTTCAAAACTATTCTATGTTGCAGCATAAATTGTACCCAATTTTATAACAACTATCTCAAAGAAAGGCTTGTTGATTTGGCTCTCCTATCCCTTCTCTGTTCTGCAGATTTCTCTCCTCTTAGCTAAATACTCAACTGGCACAGAAAAAGATCACACAGAGCAAGAACTTTAGCATGCATGCTCAGCACTCTGAACAATAATTTTTAGAAAATATGAATGAAGACTTATAAATAAAGCTTTCAATATCAGTTAGTCATGTTTACAATTTTTGTTTGGTACCAAACAAACTGATGCAATATTACAGTATAGTTAAATGTTTTAAAAACAGAAAACTACGGTATAAATTCAATGCTTGGGATTTTCATATGTTACAGATAAGGATACATACTTTGCATTCAATAATAAACTAAGTCTTGAAAACATTTTGGAACTTGGTTAGATCATAGTCAATGGAAAGAAATTAGTGTTTCTATGATTTTGAAATAATTGTATTTAAATCTTTTTTCCTGGCATTTGATTTTATTTGAAGAGCATTCTACAAAAATTTTTAATGTGCTTTGAATTACTATTCTAAAGCCATGATAAAAATTTAAGATCATGGAATATCCAGATTTAAGCAGCAAACCAGTCTTAACCTCAGTGTAACTTCGGTTCTTCTTTTTTTTTTTTTTGAAGTCAATAATTTTTGGGGGAAGGAGGGTCCGGTCGTGGGGCCTAAACTCTGGGCCTGGGCGCTGTTCCTCTGCTCTTCAGCTCAAGGCTAGCACTCTACCACTTGAGCCACAGCGCCACTTCCAGCTTTCTTCTTTTTGCATATGTGGTGCTGAGGAATCGAACCCAGGGCCTCATACATGCAAGGCAAGCACTCTACCACTGAGCTACCTTCCCAGCCTGAAGTCAATAAATTTTTATTTAATCATTTTCACATGTTGTGATTCCTTTACTGCCCATCAAAGTGAAGCTCAAGATTTCTCTTGAAATCTAAGGCAGCCCTTTTAGAAGCAAACAATTCAAGCCAGTGGTACCACTGAGTAACTTCAGTTCTTATAAACTAAACACAAAGGTAGAATCCACTCAACTCAGACAGTGAAGAACTACAGAACTCAGAAGAATTTCTGTATCACTAGCACTCCCAAATCACAGGTTGCCAGTAACAATTCTACTCACATTGCTTCTCACACACACACACACATGCTTCATGGCATGGGTAAAGATCTATCCATGAAAAAGATTTACTCTACTGCAACATCAAGACACAGCTACTAGTGGTTGCTATACAAATCTTGGTTTTACAGTTAGTGCTACCAGGAAGCTGGTACTTGTTTGAGAAAACTCTGCCATAGCTGATAAAACTGCAGTAATTCCTAACTAAGCCACACATTTCTTAAACAAGGCCGAAAGCTGACATGATGGTGCATGCCTGTAAGCCCAACACCTGGAAGGAAGAGGCAGAAAGTCTCCAGGTTTGAAACCAGCCTGGGCTACCGAGTGAGAGCCCTGTCACAAAAATAATTTAATTTAATTAAAAATGAATAGCAGGGAGCCGAAACAAGTTCTGAGGGAGGGGGAACAAGAAAGGGGACACACAAATTGAGGAAGGGTGAATAAATGCAATCATTCAATGAACACTATGTAAAAACTGGAACTATGTAATGAAGACAGGGATGGAGGGGAAAAGACGGGAGAATAACGGAAGGGGTGACGCTCATCATGATGCACTGTACTCATAATGTGACTTCTGGAATTGATACTCCTTTGTACAACCACTAAATAAAAATATTTTTAAAAATTAAATTAAAAAATGTAAGACTAAACAGCTTTCTAAGTCTGCTAGTCTGGTCTCTTTCCTGACATTTCTGCAATTGGGTACTTCTTTGTCCTAGTTCAGTGGCATCTTTCACTACTACTCCCCCAAACACACACACATATACATTTTACTTCTGCCACTATTGTTTCTTTAATTTAACATCTCACACATTTAGGGTGTGCTATTCATTCTGAATTAATCATACACAATTTTAAACAGCACTTTAAGGTATTATCTCATCAGTGAAATCCTGAGCTTTTGAAAGACAAGGACAGTTTTCTTAGACAATGTACACTAGTAAGATGGCATTCAAGACATTAGAATCTCAAGGTCAAAGGGCATTTAAAATCCATCTAGGGCAATCACTTATCTGATGTTTGAATAATAAAAACTAAGGCTGTGATGTAGGAGTACATATCAAAGCATAAGTGCTATATCAAAAACATGGTAGGGCTGGGAAGTTGGCTCAGTGGTAAAGTGCTTGCCTCTCATGCATGAAGTCCTGGGTTCAATTCCTTAGCACCACATAAGCAAAACAAAAACAAAAAATCAAAAACATGGTATTAATCTAAGCCAAATAATAACTTTCTCTAAAATGTAACACCTCTACCTTTAAGCAATTTTAGAAGAAATGAAGAACAAAATACCCAAAAGAAGTACATTTGATAAAAGAAGTTGGGTATGATACAAACATAACAGAATTTGGATAGCAATTATTTGTTCAATAATTAATAAACAATATATTGCAGTATTAATCTGAAGTTTATTTTTTAAAGTTGGGCTGTAGCTCAAATTGCCTAGCATAGACAACATCCTAGGTCCAATGCCTAGCACTAAAAGAAAGAAAATAGAAAAAAAGGTTGTTCTCTAAAATCATACATATAAGAATACATTATGTATCATTACTTGCTTAAAATATACTGCCACAAGCGGGGCACTGGTTTGAATTTGAAGTCTACTAAATCAATGACTTACTTTCTCATTTCTCTAAGCTAACTCTGAGCTATCTGACACAACTGCTAAAAATATTGTCTAGCTGAGACAAAAAGACTTAAAAATATTCACTTGCCATTGATGGTAAACTGCCTTATTATTTCATCCACATGTCAGCTGTTTGTGGAAGCTCAACAGATGACTGAGTGGGGTGGCAGCACCAATGGCCTTTTTTATGTTGCTGTTTTTTAGTTTTGTTTTCTTGTGATGCTGTGGATCAAACCCAGAACCACACACATGCTAGGCAAGCACTGAGCTACATCCTCAGCCCTACTAGTGGCCTTTATGGGGATGCTAATGACCTACTATATGCAGGACCAGAGAACACAAGGAACTGTCCTTGGTACTGCCTGATTTCTAGATGTATGCCCTAAATGGCTGCCAGATACAACTTGATATAAAGCCTATTTATTACAGATACTGAGGTTAGGATTTATCTCTATTTCATATTTAAACACACAAAAAATTTGGCCAGCTTTATATTTTCTAATTTTTTAATTATCAAATTTTCTAATTTTCAAATACCAAATCTTAATACAATACTACCTATTATAGCATGCATTTATACTTGTGTCATTCACAGGGACCTTTGTATAAGTGCAAATATCTGATTACTTCATGAAGAATTTTAATTTAGTAGCAGTAAATATACAAATGTGTGCATTTACATATCAATATAAAATTTTACTATTAATTGTGATGCCTTCATTTACTACATTAATCTAAAAAATAATCTAAAAATAATTTTATTTCAGGATCATAATGAAGGCATAGAAAATATTGGCTAGAGGCTCGGAGACTGAGTTTTCAGAGAGCTGAGAACAAAGGTCAGAAATCCCCATTAGACAGCAGCTCTATAAGGACATACCTAGCTCTAGTCCTCATTTATCTTCCCCTCGGTTCCTATTACAGCTTCAATACAGTAAATACTTGATCATTTGCTGAAAGCACATGGAAAATCATGCCAAGCTGCAAAATTCTCTGAGCTCTCATTTTCTAGGACTATAAATACTATTCAAATATTATATGAAGCTCTTTTGTTCAGAGCCTGAATAGTTATTTAATTTCTCTATGATTTATTACAACATTATCATGAGATTATTTTGACAAACAGGACTTTGTTTAAGGTAAAAAAATAATAAAGCTACAAATTATCCAATGCAAGAATAATTTTTAGAACTTCAAAATGCTAAAGGCTAGAAAGAAAGGATATGTGTAAGGTTATGTTTTTGTTAGCTTGGTCTTCTTCTAGTATCTCCTATTCAACACATTGCAACATCACGAGACCTAATAACCTAGGTCATGATTGATTACTTTCTTACTATCCCCATTTACTCAACCAACAATCAGTAAGTCTCACTAATTACTTACTAGACACCACAATGCCAGTCCAAGTTACCATCATCTCTGCTTAGATTCCATTATCCTATCCTCCTTTCATTTTAAAAGCCTTGGGTTGAAGGTTATAGTTGTGCTTCAGTTAAACAAAGGTCTGCTATTTGCTAATGTTACAATAATTCAAAGCGTAGTTCAACAGCTATTTTTTAAAAGATTTAGAAGATATGGGTTTTTTTTGTCTGTTTTCATCTTGCTGCTTGATTAATTGAGCAAGATTCCAAACTATATGTAAATGTTAACAGCATAAGTGAAGCCATTATGAGCAAGAAAAAGAAAAGGTTGGCCTGGCTACTGGGGCAATTTATAATATATAATAAGGACAATCAGCACAAAACGTAAGGAAGCCAGATGCTAGACTGTCTATAGACAAATTAAGAAGAGTTAACATTAAACACAGTAGGAAAACCTGGAATGCTCACAAATAATTCACAATTGGTGACACAATAACGCATGTGAACTGACAGGCAAAACTGCAACGAGTGCATTATGAATAGTTTGAGCACTGTGAGAGTTGCTAGGAAACCAGGTTCATTTATCTATCCTTCCTTAAAGTAGTAAAAGAAGAAATGGCAGAAAATTAAGGTGGGTCCCAGAGAGTTCTATTTTACTTGAAAGAATCAGCTTTCTTCTATATTTTCATTCCAAAAACAGAGGAACATGATGAGTTTTTAAAGAACTAAAGCTAGGACATCTATTTCAATAGTAGAAAAGTAATTTTTTAACAAGACGGCATCTCTACTTTGTTTCTAGGGAAAACATCCTAAAGCCTGGCTACACATGTGTTTGGCAAGAGAGCTACATGGAAGAATAACTCTGAACATCATGAAAATTCATTATAGAAAAAAAATCAATTATAAAAAATCTGTGTGCATAAATTTATACCAAATATGCTACAATGTGGTGAGAAATTTTCAATCTTTCTAACCTAAAGAAATATACCGAGAAGTAAAATCAGATAATATCAGTAAAAGATTTACATTTAAATTTTACATTTGCAGAAATTTTCTCTAAAGGCTAAAGAGAACACCTGAATTAGATGAATTTCATACCGTAAGGTTTCTCTTCTGTTACTTTTCCTGTAGAATCTAACGTGTCAGTAGCTTTCCCCAGCTCTCCGATGGCAATATACCTCTACAGGAAGAGAGACGAGAAAAAAAAATGGACCATGGGGTAAGGAAAAACTGTTATGCATGCCTTGAAATTTATGTAGAATTTCACTAACATTACTGAACTGGTAAGAAATGAAGGCATACATGACACACTGATTTTTTTGTTGGTTTCTTCCTGGTTTTTGAAAAGCATTTGCATAAGCTGAGGAACATTCACAAATGTCCCACATCTGCCAACATGAGAAAGAAAAAAACTCATGTTACTGCAAATTTCAACCCCCCCCCCTTAATATTGGGTAGTTTGTTTCATAAGGGAAAAATAAACCCAGTTGATTCTCCATATTGTGAGCTCTGAAACAACAAATTCAATCAATCGCAGATTAAACATGTTGTAAAAAAATCACATCTGTGTGGAACTTGTACAGACTGCTTATCATTCCCTAAACAATACCGTGTAAGAACTATTTACATAACATTTACATTGCAGTAGAAATTATGCAAAATCTAGAGATTATTTACAGTATACGTGAGTATACCACTTTATAACAAGGACCTGAGTATTCATGGATTCAGGGGCCTCCACAGAGGCCCTGAACCCCCAAGGATATTGGGGAGTAGAGAGAATGGTACAATAACTACAGATAGCTACCACACCAATCAGTAATTTTTCCAGAGTTAAAATTATTCTTAAATAAACCAATTTATTACTTTTATATGAAACATAAGACCAATCTTAAGACATTAATTTAAACAAAAAAATATGTAGAAAAATGTGAGAAAATCTAGTATAGCAAAGGTAGTATACTTAACTATTGCATGTGTTTTTCAGTGAAAAGAAAGGGCTACTAGAACATTATCCACAAATAGTTACTAAGTTTCTAATGGTCACTAGACTTAATTACTAAAAGCCAAACTGGTACCTCTATTTGAAACAACTAAGCAATCTTAAGGGACTCCTGGCCAGTGGGGGAGGGGGGGGGGAACAGAAACAGAGGCTCAAACTCAATCTGGCTGGGTTTGAGCCAATTATGTCAGTCTTAATTGCTCTAGCATCAGCTCAGCCTAAAATGAGGGGAAAGAATAAGTACCTCAGGAAAAGAAATTGAGTTTAGGAAAACAGTATCTGGCCTTAGTAAACAATGGATAAAAATTATCCATCTATTATCATTATTATTATCAAAAAGCCTCCCAAAAACAAAAGGAAGAGTGATTCAAGTTAAAATGACTAACCTGGTTACAGAGTTTTAATAAGAAACAGTCAAACAACAAAATAATAAGGTTTTCCCCTTAGGAGTCTGTTTAGCTGAACAGAAAAGCACAATACATTGTGCCTTGAATTCATCTGCACTATTCTGCTCTATGATACATTTGAACTAGGGGCCTTAACATGAATGCCAAAGCACAAGGCCCAATCTCGTGTCTGGACTAGGGATGTCCTGTGCTTTGGGACATGCTACCTCTGGCTTTGAGCTCCCTCTGTTCTCTAAGAACCATACCTATTTGTATTTCAAAGCCATCCTATTGATGCACTTCAACTCCCAGCCACTCCAAAGGGACAAGAGATGTTCAATACAAAATTTAGTATATAGTAAGAATGGGTTTTGCCAGGCACGGGTGGCTCAGCCCCAGAGGCTCATCTGTAATCCTAGCTACTCAGGAGGCTGAGATCTGAGGATCGAGGTTCAAAGCCAGCTTGTGCAGAAAAATTCCCGTGAAACACTTATCTCCAATTAACCACTCAAAAACTGGAAGTGACACTATGGCTCAAGTGATAGAGTGCTAGCCTTTAGCACAAAGAGACTTAAGGACTGTGCCCAAGCCCCATAACCAAAACAAAAACAAAAATAAAGGTTTTTTTTTTAATTATTTTTTTGGGGGGTCCGGTTGTGGGGCCTGAACTCTGGGCCTGGGCGCTGTCCCTCAGCTCTTCAGCTCAAGGCTAGCACTCTACCACTTGAGCCACAGCGCCACTTCCAGCTTTTTTCTTTTTGCTTATGTGGTGCTGAGGAATCGAACCCAGGGCCTCATGCATGCAAGGCAAGCACTCTACCACTGAGCCACCTTCCCAGCCCTCAGTCATGACTCTTAAGAACTACAAATGTACCAAGTACTATCTAAAGTGTATCTGAGAAACAGAGAGATGACAGACAGGCTTCTCGACCTCTAAAAGTTGCAATGTAAGAGGGTAAAATATTATAATAACTTAAGAAGGAAATGCATGTATGTATAGCAACAAGGGCTGTTACCAATGTCCCAGCTCAACCATACTGCACATAATTATCTGTGCACGTCCACTGTTTTTCACAACACATACTGCTATTGTGTTCCTCACTAGATTAAACATTGTGTCAGCTTAATAAAAAGTTTTAAGTAATATATATGCTGGAGAAGTTCCAATGGGTGTGACTCTTCATATTTCACCATGGTTTTGGACATCTAGTTTGTATCTTCCAAGTTTCAAACCACTGCAGATTCTGTAACAATCTTGTAACAGGCTATATGCTATATTCTTTTTAGAGGAGATAATGTCTACCTCAAGCAGTTGTCAAATATTTTAGTTTCAGAATCCCTAATGAATTTAAAACTAATTGAGAAACCTTGGCACTTTTTTTTAAATCTAAATATTGGCTGTATTAGAAGTTAAAACTGAAAAATGTTTAAAATATATACACTCATTTACCTTCCATCAGCCATCAGAGCAATTGGGTCATTGCAGATCTGACAACTTTTGAAAATTCTACTGTTTTTTTTGTTTTGTTATTTATTTATTTATTTATTTTTATTGTGAAAATACCATACAGAGGAGTTACAATTACATGGGCAAGATAATGAGTACATTTCTTATCAAGCATTGTTGCTTCCTCCTTTGTTTCCCCTTCCCATCCCTTCCCATCCCTCTGTTTTCTGATGGTGCAGTTACAAGTAAAAAAGATAAACCTATGAAAATTGTTTTGCATCAATAGGGCCCTGAAAAGAGCCTCAGGAAGGAGTCCCTGGGACATATCTTGTAAACTGGTGATCTAAACCATAGCTGTTTTCTAGTTCTATCTTGTCTCAGCCACTATTATTAAACAATTAACCCTTAAGTCTTCAGTTAACCACAAGGTATTTGGAACAGCCCACCATACAGATGAAACAAAACAAAAAGATATGGGATAGAGGTAAAAAGTAACAGAGATGACACACAGAGAACCCTATCACTTCATTCTCTGGTGTACTGTACTCTCTTTCACTGGCTTAAATTAGGTTTTGGAGTTGCTTTGTTTTTAAATATGCATACCTGGGAGTTGTAAATTCTATTACTGCATTCATTACAACCATAATTCCACTACAACAAAACAAATGGAGGCCCCACAGAGTTCCACTGAACTGAGTGCTCTTTGGGACTTGTGGGTTTTTCTCACTAATACTACTCTTTTCTCTACTCATCTTCAAACTCCCTGAGTCCCACAGCAGATATTAGCTGGGCATCTCTAAGAGCAAATGAGCTTTTGTATCCTTCAGAGGAAAGGAAAATATTTGTATTACAGAAAGAATACACAATCATTTCCATGTCAAGTAACTGCTTTTGCTGAGGCTCGATTTTTAAAGTTTATAATTCAAACTCTCACAAAGACTAATTGGGAGATCATTAGGATGAGGAAGAATGTTTTTCAAAACCCTTCCAAATGAAAACCATGCAGCTTTGAATGCCTTTATTTGGAAGGAACAACTGTTTAGACTTTCTAAGCCCTTCAAGAAAATTCAATATAGTGCTGACAAAACATTTGAATATTAACAGAGGAACAGAAGAGGTAAAAACTAGCCTCTGTAGATGATGACTAGCATAAAAAAACGCTGAAATCTTAAGGAATTGGCCAAGATTCATAGAGTATTACCTAACCCACTCTAGCAAACTCAGGACTAGTTAACCTTACTAAAAATACTAGTGATTTTAGAAGTTTCTGTCCTCTGACCCCATCCAAGGTGGAAAACTTCATACTCCAGTGATAACAAGTTCAGTTGCTGGAGGTGATATAAGCTTTTGTGGGAAGAAATGCTGGTTTCACGGGCAGGTATGACTATGTAGTATTTCCACATGGCTCTGGGGTAGTCTTTATGTGTGGACAATGCTAGTTGGACTCAAGTTTTCTTAACAGGACAGCAACTCTTGTATCTGGTCACCTGGTTTCTAAACATCTTTAATTTTACATCAACAAAGAATATCAATGAGGATAGCACTTCAAACCTCACTGCTCTATGACACATTTGAACTAGCTGCCTTAACATAAATGCCAAGGAGCATTCTCAAGTCTTGATTGGGGATGTCCCATGCTTTAACAGATGCTCCTTCTGTGGCTTTGAGCTTCTTCTGTTCCCTAAGAACCAGACCTATTTATCTTTTGGTGATAAAGAACCAGACTTATGGTTCTGGAAATCTCTCAATTTCGTATAATTATGGTTGTTTTCCTTCATTATTTCACCAAAGATTGCTTCATCAAGGTATAGATGCTATGTAGCTTTTGCTAAGTTAATAAACTCAAGAAAGTTTAATTGAAGGAAGTTGTCAGAGGACCACTCACTTCCCTTCAGTAATCCATGCTCTGCTCTTACATCAAGACAGGCAAAAGGAACACAATAACCAAACAGCTCAGAATCATCTTATCTAAATTAATGTACACAGATCTACAGATGTTATAAACTACATTGAGAACCACCATCTGTCATTTAATACACTTTATTGTACAAAACTACTTTCTGTTTTCAAGTCCTAAGAAATTGCCTCATAAAGACCATGCTTTTTTTCTTTCTGATGAGTATTATGTTTTATTTATAGCACCAGAAATCTTAGGAATAAACAAACCAAAAGAAAAAAAAAGGAAAGAAATTAGCAGCACTCAAGATTTCTAACAGAATTTGCTTAGGTAAAATTATACTTTGGGGGGCGGGGAGGAGGGTCTATGAAATTTGTAGTTCAGAAACCTAATAGGCCTGGAATTCAGAAGAGAAAGGACTCAGTAATGTGTGAAATACTCAGTAATAATAATTACACTATTTATTGAACAATTTCTGTATAAAAGCACTATAAAGAAAACTTACTGGGGCTCGGAAGGTGGCTCAGTGGTAGAGTGCTTGCTTTGCATGCATGAGGCCCTGGGTTCAATTCCTCAGCACTACATAAGCAGAAAAATCTGGAAGTGGTGCTGTGGCTCAAGTGGTAGAGCACTAGCCTTAAGCTGAAAAGCTGACAGTGCCCAGACTCAGAGTTCAGGCCCCATGACCGACCAAAAAAAAAAAGGAAACTTACTTTTTACATATATAATGCACACAACCTCAAAAGAGAAAAAAAACAAAGACTCAAGAGAAACATGATCATTGGAAGAACAAAGCTTACTATGAGACAAAAGAGCAGGACACTGAAGGACACAGAGCTGGGGATCTGTTCCTGTTCAACCTGATCTGAATAGGAGAGGATGGGAGAACAGTCAGATGAGGACAACACGCTGTAAGAAAGCACAAATTAGGCCACATGGAGAAGCCACCTACAGGGACTGGAGAGATGCATGAAGAAAGCAGGGCTTCATTCCTCCGTCTACTGCACCTGCCTGAGACATCTCCAGCCAAAATCATCCAGCTGAGCCCTTCCCAGATCACTGACCCACAGAAACCACAAGGGAAATAAAACAGTGCAGTGATTGTAAGACATAACGTGATGAGGATGGGGACAGGAGGCGTGGCTCAAGCAGTAGCACACCAGCTGGGAGCAAAAGGAGATGATAGTTTGGACTTATGTAAAAGCTGAACAGGAGGTAAGGGCTGAATACATGTATTCATTTTATTTTTTAGAAATAATCTCCAATTTACAGAAAAATTGTGAATACAGTGAAGAATTTTTCCCCTAAACCATTTGACATGCCCTATTGTCTTGGGCATTTTAATATGTGTTATCCTCTTATATACTTGGGTGTGTATTTTCTACAAGCAATGACATTTTTGCATAATCACAATATAACTTTCAAAATGAGAAAAATAACATTAGTACCTCATCTCAGGCTCCATTTGGTTTTCCCCAAATGTCTCATTAATGTCTTTCATAACGAAAGTTAAATAATACATTCCATTTAGCGATGTGACTTTTCAAAAATCACATAGTGAAGTTGGTTACATGTCTTGTTTCTCAAAAAAAAAAAAAAAGAGCGAGAAAAGAAGGAAAGGAAAGAAGGAGAAAGGGGAAGGGTGGGGAGGGGAGGGGAGAAGAAAAAGAAGCAAGCAAGGAAACTAGAAAACAAGAGAGGAAAGGAAGAGGAGAGAATAGTCTCTAGTCTTTACAACGAAAGCACTCAAAAATGTGGGTCAATAGCCAGCATCTAATACATAGTCAGTTCAAAAAAGCATGGTGTTTAGAAATTTACTTGGCAATTGGACATTACTATTATATTTTCATTGTATTTTACAAGTTATGAATCATCAATTAACTGAAAATTCCTCTTTTTTTTGCCTTCCTTCTCTCCCTCCCTTTCTTCCTTTCTCCCCTCCTCCTCCCTTTCTCCTTTCCCTTTTCCTTCCTATTTTCATTGCCCACCAAATACCAGCTATTACCACTGGGCCTAATTGTGAATCTGAATACACAAATCATTATCTTTTAGATTTGGAAGAGATGCTATTTCTAGGAAGGTTAACCATTTTGACATTCTGACTTCCATTTCAGTGTTTTCCACCTTGCTCAGTGTCCAAAGCAATCCCACAGGATTCCAGACTCTCTTGCCTCAGTACAACTTTTCCTCTCTTTCTCCTATTAAATGTCTGAAACAGTGTTTTTCAATCTGATCAAGGCTATTTTCATGGGCTGGATATATAGCTCAATGGTAGAACATTCACCTAGCACAGTCAAGGACCTGGGTTCAATTCCCAGTATCGCCAAACCAAGCCAAACAAAACAAAAGCTATGTTCACAGATGACTAATATAATTTATCATCATGAAGAGTCTCCTTTTTCTTTAATAATGATTTTTATAACCATTGAACAAAAGATGCCTTGGTAAAGTGTGAAATTTTTTATAAATTCCTGGATTCAAAATTCCAATAGAATTTATAACCTACAAGTTCCCTTTCATCAAAGAAATATAGTTATATTTTAAAGATATTAATACAAATAAACTATAGGCATTGTAGAGTTTTTCAATATATAGTCTCAAAATTTGAGCCCCATAAGCATACACTAATTACTAGGAATGACACTCGTCCTTGCAGTTTACAGTTTACCTTTTAACTGATGAAATTAAAAATACAGGATATTTAGAAAAATGTTAAAAAAAAAAATTCCAGTATTCTTACCTTAGACCCTGACAACATACTGGTCAACATTTTTGTTCCCCTTCCAATGCCAACCACTAGAAATCAAAGAAAGAAAAATTATGACATTCTATTCTGAGAAGCAGAATTGGCTTTAATTTCTTGGCCTGTGCAATGAAGTTGGAAAGGGAATGTATTTAACATGACTAGAGGGTGCACATTACCCTAATCAGCTGAGCATGACATGCAACTGAGCAATTCTGAAGGGGGAATGGAGAGAGACCTTTCCCCCAATTCACAAAGTATTAAACACAACAGAAACCTTAACCTAGCCTATTAGACAATGAAGTTTTAGGACAAGCTCAAAAGAACTCACTGGAAATTTATAATGGGCATTGGTGAAAAATATGGTACAATTAACTATGTACAAGTATAGGATGAAATAATGACAGAGTTCATTATTAAAGAAAAAGCCATCAGCATAGCTAATGTGCCATTTAAATATGATTTGAATTCAACAGTGTATAATCAAGCAAAGAGAAACAAAATAAATCAACCTAACACAAAACTACAAGCTAAACTGAGGACTCAGAGAATATGTTTTAACACAAATCAACTTTAAAGTACATGGCCTACTTTGCTCTTCAATTTCAAATATTTATCTTTCTAACACATTTCACCAGATGAGTGAAGAGTAGGCAGGTGTTTAGAATAACTAAAGCATTTACCATTAATAGATGTAAGTTCAAATATAGCCACACAATTCAGAATTGAGGAAGCAGGAATGACTGGCAAATTGAAAAGATTAGTAATATTTATATCAGATGTTATCCAGTGAGTGTACCATGTATAAGTTATACTACAAATGCATTTCATCCATTATCTCATTTAACCCTTGTAGCACCCTTTAAATGACATAATTGTACCTATTTTAGTCTCTCAGTCCCACAGAGACTAATAAAACTTTGTCCAGCATTTTATAACATATATAGTGAAATTAAAATGCAAACCATGCTGTGTAGTCTCCTTTTCATTCCCCCGTCACCTGATTTACGAAGGCTTTTCTCTTACTGCCACCAACCTAACCTATTGCAAATCTGTTTTACACCATTATCTCTTCCTTTTTCTTTTATGCCGGTGCTAGGGCCTGAACACAGGTGCTTGGGCATTTTCTCTGAGGTTTATTTGTTAAAGGCTAGCACTCTAAAACTTGAATCACTGCTCTACTTACGGCTTTTTGGTGGTTTACTGGAGAAAAGAATCTCATGGACTTTCCTGCTCAGGCTGCCTTCAAACGGTGATCCTCAGATCTCAGCCTCCTGAGTAGCTAGAACTACAGGCATAAGCCACAGACAACTCATTCTTCCTTTTCAATTCATACCATTTCATAAGTATTTCTGAATACCTTATTTTGCCACTATAGAGTCCCTAGTAACCTTAAAGTCCCAATTTCTACTATACCAATTGCTTAGTATTCAAAGTCCACCCTTCAAAGTCTAGTTCCAATTATTCATAAGATCTATTCCAAACCCCCTCGAAACTTTTATGCTACTCATTAGTATTTTAAATAATTTGTTTTATTAGTGAAAGGACTGTTCAAGTGAGGGGTCTTATTGATAATGATGAGGCAAAAACTTTGTAAAATAGTAACAACAAAAACTCAATGCACTTTGATTCCACTGAAGAGAATGCTTAGTTTGAACAGATGCTATGCATATAGTCCAAAGAGGATGGCTTTTAATGCAGGAATAAGGAAGCCTTAGCCACATTTCTTGACTTTGAAAGAGCTTAAAGCTCAAGGAAAAAACAACATACAGACAAGGAAAATCATTGTACTCAAAAATTGTTCTCAATTAATGAATGAACAATGCCAAGTAACAATATGTACTGTATAATTGAGCATCCAAATGAACATTTGGATGTTCATTTGGATGCTCAATTGCTCTAGGAGGCTGAAGGAAAATGGCTGAAGCCAGAGAATACTTCATTTAACCTTCTCAAGGAAGTGAGTTAGGTCTTGAAGAATGTATAGGACTTGAACAGACAGAGAAAAGAGAATTATATTCTAAAGAAGAAACTAAACTGGGTGCTGGTGGCTCATTCATGTAATCCTAGCTACTCAGAAGACTGAGACCTGGATGAGTGTGGTTTGAAGTTAAACTAAGCAGAAAAGCCCATGATACTCTACCTTCAATTAATCACACAAAAAAAATCTGGGCAGAAGGTGTGGCTCAAGTGGTAGAACACCAGCTGAACAAGTAAGCTGAGAATGAGAAGCTGAGAATGAGAACCTTAAGTTCAAACCCAGTACTGATCAAAAAGAATAAAAGAAAAATAAAATGGTAAGCTAGATGCAGCTATAACTTCATCTTCTCAAGATAATCTACTGGGTTGTGGTGGCACTTGCCTACTCAACACTAAGAAGGCTAAGGCAGGAGGATTCTGAGTTCAAGACCAGCCTGGGCTACAGAGCAAGATCCTGTCACAAGAAAACAAAAATAAGTAACAAATAATAATAATTACTCTGAGATTAAAGAAACATGCTCAACTTTCTTCCTGAGTTTTTTCCTTTTCCTAAAATGAAAAAAAAAGCTGTCTATGTATGCAATGTTTTTCTTGGGGAAGCTCATTAGAAACTCAGTGCCTTAAATTTTTATGGGGGGATGGTGGTGGTAGAGGAGACTGGTGATTGAGAAAATGGTAACCCAGACATGCTCTACTAGACTAGAAGGAAAGTGGGGGGGGTCAAGTCACAGCAAACCACTTTTATCAGATAGAAGAGCAGGAACACTATTGAAATTCAAATTCTAAAATGTCAGACAAGGGTCAGCTTTGCAAGCAGGCATTTCTAAAGACAGTAATTTCACATCTCTGTGGTAACTGTCTTCTGCATAGACATAAACCTTTACTCAAAGTCCCAGCTACATATAAAAGTGGCTACTTCTGATAGCATTGTGTACTTTGTACCACTGAAAAGTTTCTTCAGAAGATAGCACTATAAATCCAGTAGAACTGAAACATTCCAAAGTAGACCGAAAATGGCATGCTTTATTTTGCATTCAATCAATTTTACTTCCTGATATTCAGGGACAGTTCTGTTATACTTCCTTTAAGTCTCTTACCTAGAACGCCTTGGGCTGCACTATCTAGAGTGCCTCCATGCCCAATTTTCAAAGTTTGCTTTTTCCTCTTGGTCCATTCTGGGGAAGGCATTTCAGCTTCTATGAGAGTAATTGGGATGAAAAACAAAAGATAATTACCACAAAAAGTACAATCTCCACCTATATTGAAAGTAGCCTATACATAATAAAAATATACTATAAACTTAACATATTAAGGCTGTTATATTACTAGCAAAGAATTATTTTTAATGTACAGATACTCCCTAAATTACCTCCCCAAAAAAGTATATTCTAAAATTAATTGCCTAGAATTCATTTACTAAGAAAAATATTCTTACTAAAAATTCTGAGTAGTTTAAAAACTCCTTTATTTTAGTCAGGCACCAGTGGCTCACACCTATAATCTTAGTTACTTAAGAGGCTGAGATCTGAGGATCATGGTTTCAAAGCCAGCCTAGAAAGATAAATCTGTGAGATGTGAGACTCTATCTCCAATTAACCAGCAAAAAGCCAGAGGTATGGCTCACAAGTGATAGTATACCAACCTTGAGCAAAGAAAGTCAAGCAAGAAAGAGACACAAGCCCCTGAGTTCAAGCATCCAAAATAAAAAATTAGTCCTCAATTTCTATTTGTAATTTCCTCCATTTTTTCCTCCTTGGTGTTCTTTACTGTTACTTCCAGTTATCTGGAGTTGTGCTCCTATTGGAACTACAACTTAAACAAGTTCACTTCTATGTTAATCTCAAGAGGTTAAGTATGTTAACAATTAAACTGTTAAGTAGATTAACAGTCAACTCTTCTGAAGAGTTTATATTTTTTTTTAAGAGATGAGTCTCATTTGTCTAATATTTCTGTCACAAATACAGTTCCCAAACCCATCAAAGCTTCTTTATCACCACTGACATGCAGGAGACAAAATACAGTGACAGGAATGAAAACACAAGATTGATAAGGAGAAAGCGAAGCAACAGTAGAGATGTTGAGGTCCTGTCTCACAATATGACCATCCCACTGAATTAAAACGATGGTGATTAAAACATTGCCATACTTTGAAGAACTTGCTGTCCTGTGTTGACGAAAACTTCACCCCTGCTCTTCCATTCACAAGCCAACATGATCTCTCATTCACGAATTTCTGAATTTTTATGGAGAAACTCTGTTTTCAACTTGATACTCCAAAAAGGCCTCAGAAATTTACTGTGTTCTTTGTACTCAAACTTACTTCTTTCTAACTTGCAGCACACTGTATTAGTACATTGAATCTGGTTCACTCCACTGAACCAAATATTCATGGATGACTGTTTATTAAGGTCTTTCCTAGCTATAAAATTTTAATGTCTCCGGCCTTGAAGAATTCAAGCAGAGGAGTGGAGATTGTAAAATGGTAGGAAACAATGTAAAGACAGGCAAGTAATATTATCAGAGCCATGACCATTGATTGTGGCTTAAACCAGTACTTCTTGTCAAACTTGGCCAACATCAGAATGCGGGTATTTTTTAAGTCTTCCAGGGTAATTTTGACTAACCTAGCCAGTTAGACTGAAATGCCATTTGAGAATCCTTAGTGTGGCTTATATAAATATACAATAGGCTGATGTCAAGTCTTACAGAAACTATGGTAATTAGAGGTAAACATGTAACAAATGGTTTCCAGAAAATGGTCCACCAAGTCTTTAAACAATCATTTTTAACCAAGTTATGACACCAAACATCAGTGCTTAAAGGTAGCTTAACCAGAGGGCCAGGGCATAGCTTAGATTCTGTCAGAAACTTGTCTGAAGCTGGGCACTGGTGGCTCACGCCTGTAATCCTAGATACTCAGGAGAGATCTGAGGATCATGGTTCAAAGCCAGCCCAAGCAGGAAAATCCATGAGACTCTTATCTCCAATAAACCACCAGAAAACAGAATTGGCGCTGTGGCTCAAGTAGAGCCACTAGTAGAGAGCTAGCCTTGAGCTGAAGAGCTAAGGGACAGTGCTCAGGCCCAGAGTTCAAGCCCCATGATCGACAAAAGAAACTTGTCTGAGAAAGAATAGTAGTCACTAACTTGAGGATCAAAAAAGCCAGAATGTAGCTAACAAATCAGGGCAAAACAAAGCAATTCTATGAAGGGAAAAAACAAAAACAAAAAAACTTCTTTGACAACACAGCTTCTTCTTAATGTAATACATGACTTCAACAGCACCTAATAGGAAATATAAGGAAAGCTTGACAAATACAAGAAAGTATAATACTGGAGTCAAACATCTGGAAGAGTATACCTATTTGCCAATAAATGTTTAAATGTGTATTACACAGTTATAATGAACAAATTCCCATCAGAATAACTTGGTTTTGTGAATTCTGCCACAGTATACTAAACAATTTAAGAAGTTCCTTTGCTGGTTTAATGGCAAAATAGGCTAGGATCAAACTCTGGAGGACCTTGACCTTGTCAGCTGACGGCTATGGAAATTATTAGGCCTATGGAACCTAGGGAAGGGAAGACACGGTATCTTTCATCTTCATGTTTCTACAAGACAGAACAGATCCAACTTTTTAAATGTGGTACCCAACACAACTAACGTTCTCTGATGTTACTGTCTGAAATGATCTTCTAGGCTGATGAACTCTGATCTTTCAGGCTTGTCTATTATCTTTCCAGTGTGTAGGAATAAACAAAAAGAGAAACTTCTCAGATCAATGGCCAATTTCTAGTTAACATTTACTGAAAGAGAGGGTCATTGAAGTAATATGGTGGTCAACAGATTACTTAATCTGAATCACTTGGAGCAACTGTTTAAATTGCAAGTTCCCAAAAACATCTTAGACCCTTGGAATCGCAATCTCTTGAGAGGTATTAGGAATCTGCATTTGTATAAGAAACTAACTTTCATGTCCACTATAATACGGGAAAAACAATATTGTGAAAAAACGCTGTAGTAAGTCTTGGTTTATTAAGTCTCTGTTTTTCCACTTTATCTCCAAGGGCCTAACTTTAGGGGGTGTACCGAGACAGGGTAAGTTTTATCCACAGGGAGCAACTAAAAAGCCTCCTGAGGGCTCAAATAACAGGGGGAAATGTCTACAAGCTCCAGGGCGTGCGGCTGGTTCTGTCCCCCCGCTGGAGGACGTCAAACGCCGGGGTGTTTACAGGAGTTCGGCGCGGCAGGTCCAGGGCTGGGACAGCCCCTCCTTCGGTCAGAGTTAACACGGGGTCGCTCTCCCATCCCCTTCCTGTGTGCTCGGGGGCCCAGGCGGCGCCCCGCTGGGGCAGGCGCGGGCCGCGTCCCCCGGGCCGCCGTACCTGCCAGCAGCTTCTCCTTCAGCCGGTTGAGCAGCTCGGCCGAGGTGGGCCCCTTGGGCTTGCGCACCGCGAACACGCCGCTGAGCGACAGCAGCTTAGCGGCCAGAGCGGCCTTGGAGACCCTGGCTTCGGATCCGGTCCTGGCCGCGGCCGCGATCGCCGCGGCTACTGAGGTAACAGCCATGGCCGAGGCTGTCTTGGCAGTTTCAGAGATGGAGACTGTGTCTATTTTCAACGTCGATGAAGACACCGCCGCCGCCTGAGAATCTGCCATGCTTTCACACGGGCAAGACCTGTTAACGAGAGGCGCGTCGAAATGACGCACACAAGTGCGCCAGACAGCTCCCCAGGCTACGGATAGTAAGGTGTGCGCGCGGGGTTGTGGGAGTTGTAGTCCGTGACCTTCCCGAAGGCTTGCGAAGGCACCTTAGGGTTGCTTTGGGCAGTCTCTCTTGTCTTATAATCCTTTCTGCTTCTTTAGTGAGTTAGCTCTGTGCCGCAGAGATATTTTGGAATTGCAGTCATCATAGCGAACTCTGAAGATCCCGGGCCTACTTAGCCCCCACTGTTTCATTCAAGTTATGTGCTCTTGGAATCACAGGATAGAATTAAAATACACCCAAATGTAAGTGTTAGGTTTTTAAAAAGAGGTAGCCGAGTAAGAACAGCACCAGCACGCACGTGGTATTCAGGTAAGGGGTAGGTATATTCAGTAGACCTGCTGGGACCAGGCAAGGTTGGCACTCCACGTGGCTGGGAAAGGCCTGGGAATGAGAGAGAGCTGGGAAAGAGAGGAAAGAGCTAGAAAAGAGCAGAGAGAGGGGTAAGAACAGTAGCACTCACGTGGTATTCGGGTAAGGGGTAGGTTTATTCAGTGGACCTGCTGGGACCAGGCAAGGTTGGCACTCCACCTGGCTGGGAAAGAGAGAGGAAAGAGCTAGAGCAGAGAGAGAGCAGAGAGAGCTAGAAAAGAAGAGCAAGAGCAAGAGAGCCAGAAGAGCAAGAGCAAGAGAGCTAGAAAAGAAGAGCAAGAGAGCTAGAAGAGCAAGAGAGCTTCTGGGCCTGGGCTAGGCCTTATGTACGGTATGGGCGGGGAAAGGTGTGGCCACATCAAATTCAGATGTGACCTCAGCTGATGCAGATGTGACCTCTTCCAGGTGTCCCAGTTGCCTAGGTAATGCAGGTAATGGGTGGAGACTTTGCTGCGAGGAGGGTGGAGTCTGCTAGCCATCCAGGAGCGGACCTTACAGTAAGCTCAGAGCAAGGACCTTGTTGCTGTATCTGAACGCCTCACACATGTAGTAAGTGCTTAAATATGTAGGAATTAATCAATAAAAGTTCTTCAAATCCCATAAAGAAACGTCTAGGCCAAGTCAATGGTAAATTTCTTGGGCTTACTGTGATTTCTTTCATGTGCCTTGTTCCTCTGATTCGCCCACATCTTCCACTGCAATTCTTGCAATCAAGATTTCCCCAGATCATGATTAATCGGGAAAGGCAAAAAGGATCAAATGTGTAGGCCTACCCTGTCTTACACCTGGGCAACCTCTGCACAGTGGCCAAACTATTTAGAAAGGGTTAATAAGGGAGCGCTGACTTTATGTCATCTAGTAAGTAACTCAAAACTCTGACAACTTCCAGGCTGTCTTCATCCAAACTGCCCAACTCACTCCTTGAGGTGTAATTCACACCTGGCTTTCTTCCAACTCTTCCTGCACCTGGGCCAGTGCCCTAATCTCATACACTGCACCTCATACTCTTGAAACACCTCATACACTGGTTACCAATTCAGAAAACTACACCCAATAAACCTCAGCAACATTCTAGGACAAGTTTCTAGGAAATGGTGGTCATAAAATGGCAGAAAACATTTATCAATGAATATTTATCAAGATTCTATTCTGTGTAAGGCACTAGAGATGGAAGAATAAGTAAACAATCACAGTCTCTGTTTTCACAAAATTTGAAATCCAGAAAACTCTGTGCTGGATGTACCTGAAAGGTAGGTTCTACCCTTAGAACACACAGACACCCACACACTCTTTCTCCCTTTCTCTCTCTCTCCCCTTTTCCCCCTTCCTTCCACCCCC
Organism: Dipodomys spectabilis; assembly: GCF_019054845.1. NCBI lineage: Eukaryota > Metazoa > Chordata > Mammalia > Rodentia > Heteromyidae > Dipodomys > Dipodomys spectabilis. The sequence continues at coordinate 1,823,768 of NW_024870802.1, forward strand.
CCATCTGTCCCCCTCTCCCCTCCTCTGTCTCTGTCTCTCTCTGTCTCTGTCTCTCTCTGTCTCTCTCTCCTGTCTCTCTCTCTGTCTCTCTGTCTCTGTCTCCGTCTCTCTCTCTCAATGGTACCAGAGTTTAAACTCAGGATCTCATGCTTTCTATGCAAGTACTCTACTACTTAAACCATACCACCATCACTTTGTTGCTTTCATTTATCTTTGTATAAGGTTCTCATATTTTTGCCCTGAGCTGGCCTTTGACCATGATCCTCTTGTTGATTTCTCCCACATAGCTGGGATTACAGATTTACACCACTGAGTTGCCCTTATTGGTTGAGATAGGATCTAACTAACTTTTTCAAGGGAGCCTTAATCTTGATCCTCTTGGTTTCTGCCTCCCTAGTGGCCTTCAGATCTCTTTAAATAAGTCATATTATAGGAATGTAGTCCAACCTTTAATAACTTCATTAGATTGAAAAGTAAAGGAAATTAGTAGTCTTGGATTATGTTTTGATAACGTTTATCATGATGAAATGAGAGTATTGTAAGGTAGATGGACTAGCTTTTGAGAAAAGATGATGCTTAATGGATTAATGTCACTCACATAAGAGATTTCTAGTGTAGAGTGAATAAAAGGCAGCATCTGAGTGAGCCCCTGACTTGACTCAAACTTTGGAAATATAGAGCTGGGCGAACCTATACAATGATGCATATAGAATTTCCCATTAGCAAGAAGATGTGGTGAGGGGGAAGGAAATGCATTTGAGGACATAAAGAGCTTCCTGAAAGATAAACTTTGTGCATTTACTGTGCATCGTGCCCAGTGATGAGCACAATATCTCATTTAACCCACATACAACTCATTTGCACACCCAAGAAATGGTATCACCATGTCAAGATGAGCAAATTGAGGTCCAAAAGGATTAGGTACCTTGTTGAGGCTCCATCAATTAGTAAGTGACAGTAAGGTTTTGTTGAACCCAAGTTTGATTGAGTCTTAAGTTCATAATAGACGCCCCCCTACACATACACACACATAGGCTGAAGAACTAGGCTGAATTTAAATAAGTTTTTTACAGATATGGCCAAAGGCTCCTGGAGTTGAATGTTCAAAAACAACATTTCAGGCTGGGAAGGTGGCTTAGTAGTAGAGTGCTTGCCTAGCATGCATGAAGCCTTGGGTTTGACTCCTCAGTGCCAGATAAATAGAAAAGGCTGGAAGTGGTGCTGTGGCTCAAAGTGGTAGACTACTAACCTTGAGCAAAAAGAAGCTCAGGGACTGTGCCCAAGTCCCAGGTTCAAGCCCCAGGTCTGGAAAAAAAATTTCAAGGGCATAGTTGTTTTTTTAAATAGTAGATTAAAATAGTAGATTAAGTGAGAAAAGTCTTTGGATTAAGTCTAGATTAAGCCTTACATGATGAAACACACTGATCTACTACAGGAGTAGTATGGCAAAAAGCAAGATTGTAAGTCTTACAAGATCAGGTATCTGGTGGGCAGGCATACCCCAAGAGGTTGAAGTAAGCAATTTATTCCCTCATCCACACAGTTCCTCATTGGTTGTATACTGTGGGGTATACATTCTTTCCCAGACATTCCTTAAGTTTCATTATGTCCTATTTGATCATTCTGGTATGTGTATCTTTTGAGAACTGGTTGAATTTTAGGAGCCATTTTTGGCTGCCTTCATTGTTATTGTTCCCTTGTGGCAGGGTAAGAGCTTTCTAGTACATACCTATTTCCTATTTGTATTGTGGTCCATTCTTCCCCTTGCTATCTAGCCCCATTCTAATGTTCTGTTTATTTACCGTGTTTGCCTAGGGGCTTTTCCAAGCGCAGGAACTTTGCCATATTTTCAAGTTGCTATACAAATAAGCTGCAATCATTTTCCACAAAGGGTCAAATGCCTTGCTTTGAAAATGGACCACCACTGACTTTGTTCTAACATACAAGTGCTTTATGTAAATATAAAATGACCAAAAGTGATGTAATCCTGCAAACAGTATTAAGAAATATTAAAAATGATCATATCTAGGATGAGAAGGATGGTATCATGCCCCAGTAACACAGCCATACTTTTTATTCTAGATCTTTCCCTGATTCAAAGATTTCTTGTTTTCAAGGTCCCCAGTTTGATGAGAAGAAAACCTGACAAACTATCCCAGGAAAGTATTTTGTGAACCAAGCAAAACTGCTGCTTTTTGCAGGTTAAAACGTTTGGATGTCAGTCTGTTTAACATCTCCGGATAGGGTCATCACCCTGCTCCTCCAGGGCTATTTGTATTTTTAGCCAAAAGAATCCAAGAGAGAATGGTTCAGATTAGGAAGGGGAGATGCTGGCGACCCTGGAAATAACCTAAAGCTTTCCAAACCACACCATACCCAAAGTACATTTTCTTCACAATTTGTTCCATTAAGCTATACCAGTGCCCTCATCCAGCACTGTCAACCCTTGTCCATTCAGAGAAATAAATGTTACTATCTCCGCTGACTCATTGACAGTGAAAGCTTGCCAGTGCATTAGCTGGTGCACACAACCTATCTATCAAAAAGCATTCAACATGTTTTTGTATTAATAACCCAAAAAGAAGTGGCATGCTCTCCCTCTCCTAACCTAGTTCAGAGCAAAACAAACATGAACATGTTAAAGAGAGAAGAGCTAGAAAAAGGAGCTATCTTACAGAAGGGTCTGGGATGATAAAGATATTTCACAAAGCACAAATTGAGTACATTTTTGGCTTTAGGGATCCTGCAGAGAGGGGGGAGGGGGAATCCTCTAATTATTCCTTAGCTCTCGAACAGTATTCAAAGGGCATAATTAATTTCAGCAAAGTACACAATGTTATCAAAGGGCATTCAAGACAACAAAGTCCTAAATTAAACAGATAGATCCAATTATACATATTAAAATTGTATTAACAGTATAAATATTTATAGTTCAATACAAGTGGCACATAGGTGATTATGCATTTGATTACTCATGCAACAAACTAGACTTGAATTGGTCAAATGCTGTCTTAACAGTGCCAGAGCAACACTGTAGACCAGGTTGTTTTTTTATGTTAACATTCATTTGTTCATTCATTTGTATAACAAATGTTCATGATGCACCTGCTTGGTAATGGCACATAAAATAGATTTCATATGGACCTCTGCTGTTATAAAATGCTTAGGGAAAGTACATCAGATTCGCCTTTTAACTAGGCTCTGAGGAGTTGGAATGTTTGGAACCACTTTATATTCACATAGCAAAGATAATGTACGAATGGTCTCCGTTGATTAATCTGCAGTATCATGAGCCAGGGAAATGTCGTCCTGTGACTTCAGTTTTTGTTAAGCGTTTAATAATGTTCTCCACTTGCAGAAGGGCTTCAGGCTGGCTTCTGAGACAGAGGTGATGGATGCATCCTATTACCAGGTTGAATGAAAAGCCTCTTATTTAGCTCAGACTATGCCTGGAGGCTTACCGAGAGAGAAGACTTTACCTTCTGTCATTTGTTATCTCAAAAATTCTGAAAGCTTCAACCTTTTCTATTACTACTTAATTGAATTTAGAAAGGCATGATCTTCTTTCTTAATATTTTACCCGCTTTTATATATAAGATTGATTTGGAGGGTAGAGGAGGGTGGAGAGCACTCGGACATGTTCCTCTTACTCTGTGATTTGGTATCTGTTTCAAAAACCTGATTATTTCAGTCATTTTAAAAAAATAAAAATAGGTCCTCACTTTTGCCTGTGGTTTTAGATTCTTTAGGTTAGCCTGAGAGATGGAAACATGTTTCAAAGAAAACACAAGGCTTGTGCATGTACCTGTGAATCCTAAAACTACTCTTCAGCATTTTATATTAGATGGTGTATGGTATACTATGTACTGATCACTTTGCATTCTTTTCAACAGGAATTACAAACAAGGCCTCACCTTCACTTCATCTGACAGCCACAGTAAATGTTATCTTCCCCTTCTTTTCTATTCTACTCTACTTTGAACATTTCCTAGTTAACCATCATCATCCTCTTCTCAGAAATAAAATCGCTTCCACTTCACAGAATTTCTAAAGGGAAAAAAGGCTTTCTTTTTTAAAATAATTTTTATTGTGAAAATACTGTACAGAGGGGTTACAGTTACATGAGCAAGTAATGAGTACATTTCTTTTTTTTTTTTTCTTTTGGGTCCGGTTGTGGGGCCTGAACTCTGGGCCTGGGCGCTGTCCCTCAGCTCTTCAAGGCTAACGCTCTACCATTTGAGCCACAGCGCCCACTTCCGGCTTTTTTCTTTTTGCTTATGTGGTGCTGAGGAATCGAACCCAGGGCCTCAGGCATGCAAGACAAGCGCTCTACCACTGTGCCACCTTCCCAGCCCCATGAGTACATTTCTTATCAAGCATTGTTGCCTCCTCCTTTGTTTTTCCCCTACCATCCCTTCCCTCCCACCTCCACAACTACAAACCCCCTCCCCCAGCCTATATTGTAAAATTCATTTTTCAACATAGTGTCTTGTGCATCTCATTGTTACAATGGGTCAACCTGTATCCCTATTTAAACAATTTGCTTTTTCCCTTCCTCTTCCCAAATAATACCGACAAAATACAGTGAAAACAGGGGTTATACTGTGGGGGAGGAACATACAAAGCAACAAAAAAAAAAAACACATGGGGGCTGAGAAGGTGGCTCAGTGGTAGAGCGTTTGCCTTGCATGCCTGAGGCCCTGGGTTCGATTCCCCAGCACCACATAAGCAAAAAAAAAAAAAAAAAGCTGGAAGTGGCACTATGGCTCAAGTGGTAGAGCACTAGCCTTGAGCTGAAGCGCTGAGGGACAGCACCCAGACCCAGAGTTCAGGCCCCATGACCGGACCCCCCCCCCCCAAAAAAAAATCACATGGTACTTTATAAATACATTAGAAATAATAGCAAGAAAGAAAAAAACCACTTGTGTCCCTATCTTGGGGTTCATTCATTTCACTTAACTTTATCTTATCTGGTCATACATACATAGCTTTTGACCTTTTCTACTTTTAGTTCACTTAAGACCACACTCAAACTCAGTGTTGCTGGGTTTATAATCTGTTTCTTACTCTGTAAAGTAGGAATTTACATATCTCGCTTATGAATTTCCTGATTCCTCAGTCAATGGCTGAACTGATTGTTTTAGCTGATTTACTAAAAGTTTTATTTACCTTCTATAGTAAATAATTAGTCTAGGAGGACATCTCACCCCCCAACTTGCCTTTTCTTTTTCTCCCTCTCTTTGTCTCAAATCTCTATCTATATAGTTTTCATCATAAAACTGAGCTCCTACTATCTATATTTATTGTGCATTTTCCCCCAGAAATTTAGTATAGATATGGTTTTTACAAATCTGCCCATCTATGCAATTCATTCAACAGAAAGACAAGCACATATATGAAGTTTTCAGCTCAATCCATTTCAGAGTTTAAATCTAAGCTAGCTCCATTAAACATGTGTGTGTAATATTTACAAATTTTGTGTGCATCTGTTTCATTTGCCGATGACTGTGAAAGGCTATTTTGCTTGCATTCCAGCCTGTCACAGACAGCACTTGTAGAACATGGTGTCATTTTATTGAGAGACTTTTCTCTGATAAATGGCTTTGAAGCAGCCGGGCTAGCCTTCCCCTTTCCTCCTCTCCTACACCTCGTTGAGTTAGTCAGTGCACCTTTATAACCTGCCTGAAGAGAATTATAATCTGCCGTGTGACATTGCTGGCCGTTAATCTTCCTCCCATTTTCAGGGTCTGAAAGAAGAAATCCCTAGAGCATGTTCTCCTCTGGCCTCTGAGTCATCCTGTTACCTCTCTCAGTCACACTTAAAAGAGCCGGCCCTGTATTCTCACAGCTGGGCTCAGGAGGCAGGGGCCAGCCTTGCCACTTGTTTCCCCAGGCTTCTGTGTGAAGGATTCACGCCTGTCATCATCCAGCAGAAAATCAACCCTATCAGCGCCGCAGTTCAGGTATCGCTCTAAGCAAAAGATGTTTTCACAGCCAGGACACAGCTCAGAAAATAAGGAAATGACACATGCAATCGAAATCTTAAATGTATTATCGTTCTGGGTATGGCGAAAGAATTCTTTTAAAAGCTTTCATAAAATAACATTTTCTGCCAGCAGCTGCATTTTATCACCAGTTCCAATAATTGGCTCTTTAAATGCATGGCTTCCCTTAGAAGTCATGAATAAGCCAATCCTGATTCCTGAGTATATAAATTGTCCCAATGTCTCATCCAAGTACCAGATTATATGTCTGTCTTCTAGCCAGAGAAGAGCCCTGAGAGGACCTTGTCACGTTGTATTACTCCTTGAAATATTCTTCCATAGTGGACTAAAGACACAACTTTCAATCAATGTGGCGGATAAATTACAACACTTAAAAGAATCTTCCACACCTGCTGCCAAATCCTGTGATCAGAATTACTGGATGTTCACTGTGTCCACACTCAGTTTATTTCCCTGAAAAATACAAATTTAAAACTCAGGAAAAAATATATATATATACATATACACATATTACCTCATAGGTCACCAGTCACTAATCTGCGCATGCAATATTTATCAAACATTCCTAAAAGCAGAGTGTTTCCTCCAAGTTCTGTGGTGGAGTGGTTCTGAGGCATATTTACTTCCAAAACGCCCTCCTGTTCGGAAGTCCAATCGTAAAAGGCCCAGGAAAAAGGAAATTATTTGGGGCAATCATAGTGATGTGACTAGAACATCATATTGGTGACTTTATATTAGTTACTTCTGCATCATTATGAGCAAACACCTAACACATCAGTGTAAGGGAGGTTGGCGTAGAAAGCTTTGTCACCATTTCAGAGCCTTTGCTCCGTCGTGGATGGCTCGTCCATTGCTCCTCGGCCGGTGGGGAGGCCAGCATGGTGGCAGTGTGAGGATGCGCAGAGGCTGCTCACCTCAGGGTGGACAGGAAGTGGGGCGGGAGGCGGGAGGGTGGACAGGAAGTGGGGCAGGGGGCGGGAGGAAGCAAGGCATAGCGGGACACCTGTCCCGGTGAAGTGCGGCCCCAGCTAGGCGACACATCTGAAAGTTCCAGAACATCCACCTACAGCACCACAAGTGTGACCAACCCCCAACAGGGGCCCTGGGGGACATTTTGTAGCCAAACTAGAAGGTATTTAAAGGTATTTTTCTTTCATGCATTTGTTTCTAACGTATTTATAAGATTATTTCTTTGTTGCTTTGTATGTCCCTCCCCCACAGTGTAACCCCTGCTCTCACTATATTTGATGTCGGTATAATTTGTGGAGGAGATGGGGAAAAATAAGTCGTTTAAATAAGGATACAGGTGGACCTGTTGCAACAATGAGAAGTACAAGTTGTCATGTCGAAAACGAAGGGGGGAGGGTTGGGGGGAGGGGGGGGCTGGGAAGGGATGTGAAGGGTAAACAAAGGAGGAGGCTGCAATGCTTGATAAGAAATGTACGCATTATCTTGCCCATGTAATTGTAGCCCCTCTGTACAGTATGTTCACAACAAATTAAAAAAGAAATGTACTCATTACCATATCTATCTATATATCTGCAAGCCCTCTGTATATTACCTTGCCAATAAAAGTAAATTCTTTTAAAAAAAGGTTAGAAATTTGTCCCCCAAATGGTGGAAACTGACAGATGTTTCTCAAACTACTTGTGCCGAAGGAATTGTGTTTTAAGATATCCACTCCATTGCACATCGGTACTTCCATAAAATACGAGACAAGTAAAAGTTAAACTTAAGAAAGCCTAGAATGTAGTCTGTTTCTTAGTGTACCCTGTTAAATCACTGTAAAAGCTCTTAAATGGTTACTCTCCATTTCTGCATTTATCTCATCATAGACCAACAACCCTGGTGCTGCTCTACAGATCAGAATGTAAGAAAGGCTTATTGATCTACTGATTTTTTTTTGTTTTATGTAGCTTCATATGTCCAAGTGTATGTCTTTATATATTGAAATCAAACTGAAACACCAACTTTTTCAGTGAAATTTTCCCTCTGAAGTGGAAAAATAATCCCTGCGTGGGGAGGGGGGTGGCGGGGTTAAGTGCTGCCCAACCTGGAATTTATCTTTTCCTTTCTAGAGACAGAATATTATTGTGGAATAATACAGGTTTGGGTTCAGATTAAGATTCAAATCCCCATCTATCACTCACTTGCTGTGTGACCTTGGGCAAGTAGCTAGCCCCTCTGAGCTTTTTTTCTTTTAACCTATAAAATAGGATGGTCATGGTGACTTTTTATTAAGAGTGCTATGGAGATGACATGCAATAGTATAATACCTGGATCAAGTAACTATGCGATGGCTGGATGGAAAGATCACTGCAAATGTTCACTCCTCTGAGGCAGCTTGTAGGGAAAACCACACCTATTCTGTGTCCCACCTTCTAGCTCAGTGCCCAACCACACAGAGTGTGTGAGCATAAAGAGAAAGAGAAGTCAAAGAAGGGGAGTAATACAGACGGCAGAAAGAGAGGGGGAAAGGAAGAAAAAAAGAGACAATGCCGTAGTATTAAAGCAAGGTTATTGTTGTTTTTCACTCTTCAATGGAGTTCTGAAAGTACTTCATTATAGCTTGTGGAAATCAGAATGAGGAAATTATGGTTACTCACCAGTGAGGGATTAAAACAAGATCATGGGCCTTGGGCATCACACTGCAGTCAGTAACATGATCAGCCAGTCAGCTGTGTTCGACTCTTGCACCAGCACGATGCTGTGCAGGCAAGGTATGAGGTGGGAGGGCATTGGGGCATTCCTATTTAATTAGTGTGTGTGTGTGCATGTGTGTGTGAAAACCACAGCTTGTTAACCATCTTGAAAACTAGATACCGTTCATGATTTCAAAAAGTCATTCTTCGCAGTTTTTTAAAATGAACACATGAGCAGTGACAGTGGTTTCCACCGTGTGATTTCTGTGGGGTCGTGTAAGGCGGGTCCGTGGGAGCAAGCTTGTTGTGCAGGCCTAAGTGGCCTTGGAGGTTGAGCAAGGTTGTTTCTAGCGGCCACCCTGGCAGGATTGCTGACGCGGATGCAGAGCCCGATCTCCTTTCAGATGACGTCAGCTGTTTGCTGTGTGTGCTTGGAACATGATCTTTCTCAAAAGCTGTGATCCAGCCACAGATGTGATAGGAAATGATATTGGTCTTTGGCTTTTTGTGATTGCTGTAATAAAATCTCTAATTGGGTATTAGTGCTGAATGATTCAATTTAAGACCACAGCTTTTTCCCTCACTCTTCTTTTGCAGGAAAGAGTTACCACGGGAGAGGCTCCATGTTTACATTTTTGCAAAGAAAGAATCCTGTTTGGTTATTTTCAGTCTTCCCTAGAAGTATATAAAACAACTTGTGCTCTCTCTCTCTCTCTCTCTCTCTCCCCCTCTCTCCCTCCCTTCCCCCCCTTAGTAAGTTGAGCTTACTAAGCAAAGATGCAGTGTATCTCTATTTTAGCTGCCTGATGGCTGCCATGTCTGTAGGGTTCTGATAGGAAGAGCTCCCACTGGAGGTCTGCTCAGGGCTGCCTTCTACCTTCAAATAATTCTTCAGGCCAGGCAGCTGTGGCTCATGCCTGTAGTCCTAGCTACTCAGGAGGCTGACCTCTGTGGATCACAATTCAAAGCCAGCCTGGACAGGAAAGTATGTGAGACCCTTATTTCCAGTTGGCCAATTGGGTGAAGGTATGGCTCAAATGTTAGAGGGCCAGCCTTGAGCAAAGAAGTTCAGGGACAGTGCCCAGGCCCTGAGGTTCAAGCCCTAGTACTCTCTTTCTCTGTTTCTGTCTCTCTCTCTCTGTCTCTGTCTCTCTCTCACACTTCTGCATACAGCTTTTCTGTAGTTTTTTTTTTTTAAGTACTTAGCTTAGTATTTCCAGTAAGAGCAAGATTTTGGTTTTTACTGAGGTTAAAGTATAATATTCACCTCACAGCCATAATACAACGCCCTGTGCTATGAGAATACTTAGTATGGTAATTACATCTCTGGGTAGAATTGATAATGACCATGGTTCTCTGAAGTAATTCTCTTATTTCTAGAGATGAGTAAAAGAAAATATGTAGGCCTACCAGTGCACTAAGGGATTGGTCTTCATTTCTAAAAGGAATTCTAATTTCCATCATATTGAATTTAGGAAGTTCTTTAGAATCTTTTGTGATTAAAAAAAAAAACTCTTCAATTGAATAAATCTAGTTAAATGGAAAGCAAGAGGACACGAAATCCTGGAAGCTGATAACCTCAAAACTTGCTTAATAAAGACCTATTCCCCTATGATGCATTAAACATTTGTAAGCATCAGAATTCTATGTATGTCATTAGTTACATACAATGTAATTTCTCATCATGCATATCTTCATAGTTCAGCCCATCAAAGAAAGATAGCAGGCAGGGACTGACATTAGAAGAATCAGACTGCCCAGGAGAAGAGGAATAAAATACATTTTGCTGTCTTTTGATTTCCTCCTAATTCACTGGGGCATTGATTCCTGGATTAAATTTATGAGATTTATTATCACTCTCTTCCCAATAAAAATACACTCATTTTTCAAGTAGGAATATTCGAATTCAGAATTGAGGAGGAAATGGCTGAGACACAAGGAATTTCGTGCTTTTAGAGGTTTCATAAAATTATCAACATAAGCAACTTGTTATTTAGAGTTGGTGATGGATCTGTGTATGTTCTGGCAAGATATAAGAGAAAAAAAATAACCCAGAGTTATTTTTCTTTGTCAGTGATAAGCAACGATGGAGATTAGGACCTACACCAATCACAGTGAGTCTTATAAAAATACTAGCACAGAATTTGGCTCTGTACCGAAACTGCAACAAGCCCCAGATGTATGTGTTAAATAGCTTAAGAAAACAATATCCTGTGTTTAACCCTATCTCTCAGTTTTTCTTTTTTGAGTCAGGATCTCACTATATAGCCCAAGCTAATCTTAAACTCACGATCCTCCTATTTCAGCCTCCCCGAGTGCTGAGGTTACAAGTATATATAATCATACCTAACTCTCAATATTTTCTTTTTGTGCAAGTCCTGGCACTTGAACACAGGGCGTGAGCTTCTTTGCTCAGGGCTAGAGTTCTACCACTTGAGCCATAACTCCACTTTCCACTTTTTTGTTTTTGGTAGTTTTTTGGAGATAAGAGTCTCACAGATTTTTCCCCCCTGGGCTAGCTTTGAACTGTCATCCTAAAATCTCAGTGTCCTAAGTAGCTAGGATGACAGGTATAAGCCACTGGTGCCCAGCCAGTGGCTTTGATATCCAAAGACACTTTCACTGTGTCTGTCTCTTAAGCCTTCAAAAAATGAGACAAAAACCTCTCTGAGACCTAGACTTGGCTGCTTCATTGCCCCCAGAAAGCTGAACTATCCCCATAAAGATGTATTTTCATGCATTTTGTTCCTTCCACTAGGACCCCAAGAAAGATGAAACTTCATGCTTCTGTGCTTCTTTCCATGGCTGATGACTCACATCCCTTCAACTTCAGGAGCTTCTGTCCTTTCATTTCTCCTCACCTCTCATCAATCTTTGTGTTTGAATTTCCTTTTACACTGAGGTTCATAGAACTGAGAATGGCCCAGGTCAATGAGTTTCATTCACAGTATGTATCAGAGTTACATGAGGAGTTAAAATCTCATGTGGTCTGGAGCTATTCCAGACTTAATGAATCAGTCATTGAGAGAGAGAGAACCAAGAATTTTGATTTTTAGAAAGCTCTTGGGCATTCCTGACTAAGAATTATTGACCTTCCATTAGAACCTGCATCTTAATAGGTTCAAAACCTGTAACTAAAGCCTCTATAATCAATGGAAGAATTTGTAGCGGTCTAAGCCGGTAGAAGGCACTGGCATTTACATTCCTTGCCTAGATCAATTAGTATTTTTAACAATTAACAAAATTTGCTAAATTTTTTTTATCCCTGACTTAAAACTGAGTGTTCTTTACAGAATATGAGAAATAATATGAAGGCATTGAAAACTAACTAAGACACATTTAACATTTTAGTTGTCTTCCAATTGTTACTTTTTAAAAACATTTTTATTGTGATTAAGTGATTACATAAATTTCACAGTATTGTGAGATAGTGATACTTAGTTAAGGTCACAAGCACATTCTAACCTTCATGTCTTTATTGTAGTCTATAAAATTCGTGAATTATATGAGCTCTGACAATACAGTTATTTCTTCCACATCTGGTGATATGCACATTTCTTTCCTTTTGCTTAGTGTCAGCTAATTGTTACTTTAAAAGAATATTTTATTATTTTATTCTTATGTTTATTTAACAGAATTAGCTTCATCTTTTCCATACCATTTTCTGCAAGTTGACATCCGTGTTGTTCTAGAGATCTAAGGGTCTGTATGTCTTCTGTGTGTCTGTCTGTCTGTCTCTCTCTGTCTCTGTGTGTATGTGTCTATATGTGTATGTGTCTGTCTCTCTCTCTCACACACACGCATATACACACAACCTAACAGTGCTTGTAATGTTTTATGTGCTCTGTAAATATGCAGACACTGAATAAATTTGGTGACCTAGTTTAGAACTCTTTTCTGAGTGTTCATGGAAACTTAGTAACAAATTTCACAATGATTTCTCTTTGTTGCTTTCTTAGTCAGCTTCAAAAGTATTTTAGGACACTTATGGAAAAAATATAAAGTAGAATTATTAAACACCATGTGAATAGCTCTTTGAACTTTCAAAATAACTACATGGGAAATTTAAAATTTAAAAACCTGCCTTCTAAGAAACAAGATTTTTCCTTCTATCATTAATTTCTTTCAGAAAGGATCACTTTAAATGTCATTTGGCAGCCGAAGCAGTTGGGGTAAGGTTTGCTGTGTACTTCAGGAAAGGCAAAGAAGAGCAGCTTACACAAGACAAAGGCCAAGGCTGGCATGGTGAATCCATGGGCAACCAGAAACTCGCGTTTCTTTTATCTTTTTGCTGAACTTTCTTTCCTGCATGGTTCCCATCCTTAAAGTTATCTTCACTTATCCATGGTTGCTGGAGCACCACCATTTACATCCATGTTCCAGGCAAAGAGACAAAGATAGTGTCATTCTTGTTGTCATTCTGCACATGCTTTAAAAGCAACGCTGCCCAGTCTTACACACACACACACACACACACACACACACACACACACACACACACACACACACACACACACACACAGGGCCCATGAGAGTGCGAAGCACTTCGTGGAAAGTCTGTAACCTGTGGGGCTTTCTCTTCTTCCGGTGCAGAATGAAGAGATCACGTCTGGAAGTCCAACACCATCTGTTCAGCTGGAGGCTGGGAGTCATTCATGCACCACTGCACCATTGCAGAGCTGACATGTAAGAAGACCCCAGAACATTCTTGATGACGTTCCAGCTCAGGAAGACTTCCATCTAGAAAATAACCCTCACTTGTTTACCATTGTAGTTGGCTGGCTGTTACTAAAAGAGGCATTCATCTTCTAAGCGCTTCATCCTCATAACCATCTTGGAAGCTTTATTATTCCTGATATCATTTTTTTCCCATGATGAGAAACCAATAAATCCTAGAGTGTATTCAAATATATAGTTGTCATTGTTATTCTGTCTGGTGCATCAGCCTGGACAGACATGGTTAAGCAGGACAGAAAGGAGAAGCCTAGATGCAATAGCAAGAGTCAGATAACCTTAACCCTTGGCGGACTGTGTGTATGTAGGAGTGTGGCTGTGGGTGGCAAGAAGTCACAAGGCTCAACAGCGACAGTCACGCTGAGAAAGCTCTTCTATTGGTTGATTTTCAGACCTGACCATTGAACCTGAGGTATTTCTGAGCTCGAAACCTCAAGTCAAAGTTAGAATATGCAAACAGTTTGCTAATTGAGTTCATTTAGATGCCAATCCTGATAAGTCTCAATGAAGAGATTTTGATCTGAATTAACTAGTTTAATTGTCTGCGAAGTCCAAATTGACCAAATAATTGCAAGTTAATCCTTTCATTTAATGCTGTGTGTAACCTCTCGCTCCAGTTAGAAATGGGCTGTTTGTATTCTTGGAGTTCACAGCCGCTGTGAAACAGGTGTAGTTCCGTTTACCAGCCAAGAGTGGACACTTTTGGTTGTTACAGCTGAGTGGTATTACTAGCATCCAGTGGCAGAAGTCAGAGACGCTGCTAAATCCCCTATAGGGCCCCGGGATTGTTGTTACAACACAGGTGTATCCAGCTCCAAATGCCAATATTCTAAGAACCTGTGCTGTAGTCATACTGTACTTAGTACTTAGCAAAAGGAGTATTGAGCACTTTGACTTGTTAAATGACAGTCCAATCAGTTATTTCAAGACCCGCAGTTAATATTTAAACTTGTCCCCTTGATTGATCAAATTAAGCAACCAACAGATCAGACTTCATTTTCCTATTGTAGGCATTGCCAAAAAGCATAGCTGATAGATTTACTAAAAATCCTTTATCTATCTGTGTCAAGTCTTTGTGTTTACCGGAAGGTCATTAAATTGCTTTGCTTTTGAACTTCATTTATTACTTCTAGATCTAGTGCAGTCTATTTAGCTTTTCTTAATGCTGCCTTGTGAAACATTAATGAGAATCTCACGCATAGTCATAGAATTTGTCTGATTACTTCATTAATTTTTAATGAGTTTGCTGCTTACACTTCAGGATAACATACATAAATTGGATAGTGTAATTCTTTCTAAGGGGAGTGCCCCTAAATTTAGCTCTAAATTATTAATGAATCAGGCTGAGGACATTAAAAGAGTCTTTTGCCCATAAATTTGAATCTTTGACTACATCATTTCTATCAATATAGTCTCTTCCCAGAAATTTCTTTTAATCATTTGCTTTTCCTTTTTGTAATTGAAAACATCCAATTTTCTTCAGAGGAAACACTTTGAATTTAAGATCTTGAGAAGTGAAATTCATTACGAGTCAAATTGGAAACGATTGACAAGAAACATAATCACATCAGCTTCTTAAAAAGGAAAGTGAGTCATAATTTTAATATTAATTGTGGTTCTAGGTAGTATCTCTAACTCAATATATGTTCCTAGGTCTTCTCAGTTTATTATACATTATTTTAAATTTTTCATCGTATGGATTTTTGACACATAATTTTATAAATACCCTACGAGGTTCACAGCTAGAGAGCAAGATATTAATGAAAATCAGACCATAAAGTATTATGAAGATACCGCTATAGTCCTGAGTATACCCACATTACCATGCCAAACAACAGACTAATTCCCTTCAATTCATGAGAACCATAAGCCAATTTAAGTTGTGTCCATGTGTTTAGCCTAGCATCATTATAAAAAAAGTCCAAAAGAAAAGTTTCACTGTATTAATCAGCCTCAGCTCAACACAGGAGTACAATCCAAGTGACTATCATTTCCCAGCCTCTGCTTCAGACTTTGTTTTTAAGATTATTTGAAATCTATTATTGAATGGCTGCCTCAGACTGAATTGAATAATGTAAATTCATCAAGCAATGCTTTGTTGTGGAGATGACTAGATTAACGCCAACTACTGAGTAAGTCTACAGGGTCTCCTTAAAGGAAAAGTTTAAGATTAGATACTTAAATAACAGTATGGTAAAGGAAGCTTGGAATTTCAAACAGTGGTTCTCAACTCGGTCTACACTTTAGAATTAACTGAGGAGCTTTGAGAACTAAATTTTAGGGCAATTCTACTCCAAGAGTTTTTGTTCTTCTTCTGCTTTTGATTGTTCTGTTTTTTGTTTCTTGAGACAGTATCTTGCTATATAGCTCACGTGGGCCTTAAACAGAAGTTCTCCCAGCTTCCTCTTCCCAAGAGTTGAGATTACAGGTGATTGCTGTGACACCTGGATTTCCAGAGGTCTTAAATTAACCGTTCTAAGGCATGGCTCAGATACCTATATTGAAGATTCCCAGCAGGACCTCCAAACTTGGTAAAATGATCTCTCTTGACAGACGTGGCCCTATGCCAGCCACGGGGGCTTGGCTCTGGCTGAGTCCCCAATACCCTTGCCAGCCCTTCCTCTATCCTCAGCAAGGTCTCTTTGGTCACTACTATCACCTAAATGCCACCTCCATCCTCTTTGGTTCATAATCAGTCCTGAGAAGTAAATTAACAAAAGATAGATAGGCAGAAAAACATACAGATGTATTTCACAGTATTTTGCAAGGCTTGGGAGCTCCTCATAAAAAAAAAAGACCCCCCTCTTAAAAAAAAAAAAGAAAGAAAGAAAAGCAGCAAGAGCTGGGTGTTGGTAGCTCAAGCCTGTAATCCTAGCTACTTAGGGAATTAAGATCCGAGGATCATGGTTTGAAGCCAGACCAGGCAGGAATGTTCATGAGACTCTTACCTCCAATTAACCACCAGAACACCAGAACTGGAGCTGCAGCTCAAGTGGTACAGCACCAGCCTTGAGCACAAAGAAGCTCAGAGACAGCACCTAGGCCTGAGTTCAAGCCCAGGACTGGCAAAAAAAAGAAAAAAAAAGAAAATAACTGCATGACCTTGTAACTGTAGAGTCAATCGCTCATGAATGTGGGAAGATGCTGGAAAGACCCTAAGGAAACGAGTCTCAGAGTGAGGCAATCAGGAGTGGCAAACCGGGAAAAAGAAGATGAAAACCAAGCTCAACTTCCCAATTTTCCTTATGGACAATTCTGACAGTACCTTCCCTCTTCTTCATAAAGAGCAGCCAGGGAAAATTGAGATGACAACGATGTTTTTGGGTTTGTTGTTGTTGGTTTGGGGTTTTTTCATAGAGCTAGGTTCCATTTGAAGCAGAATACTAATGGTAAAAGGCTTAGTATCTCAATACCGCCCCATGGGCATGTAGTGCCCCAAACAAATATTTGAACAGATCATGTTAACAGGTGTTATTTTCATTCACCATTCCACATGCATTTTCATTAAATCTTTCACATCATACTAGTGCATCAGAGTGAAATTTCCAACTATTATACAGAGATATTTTGGACCATTAAATTCGTACAAACTTTTTTTTTTTTTTTTTAAAGGAGGGGAAAAAAAGAGCAGCTTCCTTATTGATTTACCCAGGATGGGCAGCACAGTGTCTAGATTTTTTCCTGTTTCTTTCAACTCATTGAGTAAAAATAGACTGAGGCTAACACCAGTTTTGTCAGAATCTTGCTTGCTGGTGAACTTGAGGTCACCTGGATGGCGATCCAAACGACTTCAGATTGCCAAGCTTAGAAAACTTTTCTCCATTCTTTGAAAGTCTGTCTTCTGTGGGGGTGGGGGGTGGGGGGGACTTTAACCTCTTTCTGACTTCTAATTAGCTTTCCTTCAATGACAAAAAGTTCAGAGGAGAGTGAAAACAGTGGGAGAGACTGCCTGGGGCTCAGGTACAAAAGTAATGGGGGCTTTCATCCTCTCTTCTAAGGGGGTTCTAGGGATTAAGACCGTTGTCTTTAAAGTATTCTTTGGATCCAAGCCTCCCTGAAGAAGATATTGATGCATACAAGCAAACACAATCCCCAGGGCCCTCGGTTGATTTATGATG
Source organism: Dipodomys spectabilis (assembly GCF_019054845.1). NCBI lineage: Eukaryota > Metazoa > Chordata > Mammalia > Rodentia > Heteromyidae > Dipodomys > Dipodomys spectabilis. Next base: position 1,841,267 of record NW_024870802.1, read on the forward strand.
TCCCAGAACACCTCTACTGTCACAGATTGGTTGTCAGTGTCAACCCTTACAGGATGAGTTATTCTTACTTGGACTTCTCATAGTTATTTTTGACCTTTCTGAACCCTGGTAGTTAGGGTGTTCTGGGACTGAGGTACTTTTCCATTCAGTGAGGAAATCTTTTTCAAGTAGAATCTTCCCTTCATTTCAGACATGGAATTAGAATGTCTGACAAAGACTTACTGTGTTGAAAGGCTTCAATGAAATATTAGTCTATCCTCAAAGATATCTTTATCCTTTGATTCATCCAACAAATATATACCCTGTGTCTGCTATGTGTCAGGAAGAGGTACAAGGTTTAAAGTTTAACTTCAATTCTTGTAGAGCTGACATTCTGATTTAAAAGACAGGTAAAAAGCAAAGATACAAATAAACCCCAAGTGTCTAGCACTGTTGGGGTTTTTTGTTGTTTGTTTTGACAGGGACTGTTGCTGTGTTTGTGGCCTATTGCTATATATTGCTATTGCTAGGCTGGTGTCAAACTCCTGAGCTTAAAATGATCTTCCTACCTCAGTCTCCTGAATAGCTGGGACTCTCAATGGGCACTACCATGGCTGGCAAGGAAATTTTATATGAAGTAATGATATATCAAGGCCACTATGAGAAAGTTACATTGAACTGAAACGTAAAAGATGAGAAGACAGTCATGACAAATCTAGGAAGAGTCTTAGAGGCAGAAAGTCTATCAAGAGCGCATATCTCAAAGCCAGAAAAAGCAGAAGTGTCCTGAACATAGAGTCAGCATGGTGGACTGAGGGAGAGATGAGGCTAGAGACATAGGTGAGAAGCCCGGCCCTGGTGGCTCACGCCTGTAATCCTAGCTGCCCAGAAGGCTGAGATCTGAGGATGGTGGCTCAAAGCCAGCCAGGCAGGAAAGTTTGTGAGACTCTTATCTCTAATTAGCAACCTAAAAACCAGAACTGCTGCTGTGGCTCAAAGTGGTGAAGTGCAAGTCTTGAGCAAAAGAATTCAGGGACAGAGCCCAGGCTTTGAGTTCAAACCCCATGACCTACAACAACAACAACAATAACAACAGAGGGCATTGGGAGAGGGAGAGAGCTCCTTACTGTGGGAGATGTGGTAGGTTGTATGCTCAAGATTTTCTAAGAGGCCAGGCATGGTAGCCAGCCTATAATCCTGACAACTTGGGAAACAGAGATTAGGAAGACTTAGGTAAAAGTGAACAAGACCCCAAACCTCTACTTTTTGGTGGTGAGGAAACAACACTGCCTGCTTACAAACTTAAATTGGCCTTTTTAGGATTTCAGTAATTATAGCTGCAGAAAAATTTGGGGTCTACTCTCAGCCAGGTATCTCTTTGCATATAACTTCAGCAAATTTATAAGATGCTGTATTTTTTTGTTAGACTTTCAGAAAGGCTTTGGGGGAGGGGAGGTGGGCTAGTATTGGGGCTTGAACTGGGGATCTGGGTGCTGTCCCTTGGCTTTATTTTTTGCTCAGGACTAGTGCTCTACCACTTGAGCTGCTCCAATTCTGGCTTCTGAAGAGTTAATGGAGATAGGAGTCTCATGGACTATCCTGCCTGGGTGGGATTCTAGGTCTGAGCCACTGGCACGCAGCTCACAAAGACTTTGAAAAAAAATTTTCACTTATTACAAATAATCTGTGGGATTGAAAACTCAGTCATGAAGGTGAATGGCCATATAATAGAGAATTGCATTTATTACTGCTTCTCATTAAGTGTCTTCCTGGAGTTTTTTTTTTTTAATTTTTTTCCCCTCCAACAAAGTTCCTGGTATACAGCCGGAAGATTACCTAAAATGCTGTTACAATTGTTTGATTTTACAATTTAAAAGTAATTTAAAAATCAATGCCCCTTGCCATTTACTCTGAAAGACAGTTACTTGTTTTGTCTTATTAGGAAATGTGGTCAGTCTAGAGCAGTATTCTGTGGCCTTCACCATCCTGCAAGTCACAGGTTATACCTGCTTCTCACTAAAGTTCACAGGTTATCTCCACTTCTCTTTCAAGGTCCATTTTATGAGGATGACAAATATTTTTTGTCTTTGCTGTCTTCTTTCTTTTTTCAATCTACCTTTCTGAAGAAATGTTAGAAGTTGCTTCTGAATTTTTGCCTACCTTAGGCTCTGTATTGTCCAAATGTTTCTATTTTTTCTTGTCCTTGTTTGTTATTTATACAAAAATACAGATTTAATGGAGGCTATCCTAATAAAAACTGGAACAATAGCCACTCTACATAGAAAGAAACTATACTTGAAATTTTAGTTTTACCTTGAACAGAATGCACCAGAATAGCAAATTATTTGGCTTAAACCTTTGTACAACAAAGACGAATATTTGGTGCTGCTGGTGGCTCACGTCTATAATCCGAACGACTCAAATGGCTGAGATCTGTGGATCATGGTTCCAAGCCAGCTTAGTCAGGAAAGTCTGTGAGACTCTTAGCACCAATTAACCACCCAAAAGCAGAGAGGAGCTGTGGCTTAAATGGTAGAGAACCAGCCTTGAGAAAAAAAAAAAAAAGAAAATAAAAAGCTAAGTGAAAGCAGTACCCAGGCCCCTGAATTCAAGTCCCATTACCTGCACAAACACACACACACACACACACACACACACACACACACACACACACACACACACACACCCCAAGTCTTTCCTTTGAAGAGGATGACTTCAAGTTTTTCATCGCTGTTATTAATATTTGAAGGGTGACACAGATTTTGTTTTTAAAAATGAGTGCTCTGGTGCGCTAGGGCTAAGGTCCCTTACCTCCATAGATATTGTATCCTAAACTCTAGCAACTGTTATTTATATAGTGTTATATTTATATAGTTATTTATATAGTGAAGAATATTGCAGACATGACTAAATAGGTGGTTTTTAAATGAAGGATTTTCCTGGTTTAACTAGGTGAGTCCAATGTGCTTATGCCTTTAAAAGAAGGAAGAAGGAAGGTCAAAACTGGAAAAGGAGATGTGATGATAAAAGCAGCATTTGCAGTGGCGCCAGGGCTGGAAGGAGGCCAGGAGTCAAAGAATGTGGGCAGCTCTTAGCAACTGGGAAACTCAAAAAGCTGACTTTCTCCTATCTTTCCCAGGGAACCCAGCTGCCCACCGACCACTGCTCTGACCCCCAGGGTTGCACCATAGCTCATAAAATTGTACTACTTCAAGTCACTAAGGCTGTGGCAATGTGTTAACAGTAGCAAGCGGAAAACTAGGATAACTGGACTATAAAAGAAGACTTTCAAACTGGAGATGAGCAAAGTATTTTTGAAGGAATATGTTCACCTTTTCTGACATTAAAAAAAAATCAGCAACTGCACTGTCATTCTTTGTAAGATCTCTTTCCTTTGGGAATTTGGCTCCCAAAAGAAGCAGAATTTCAGGGACAGCTAGGCAAAGTTAGACTCTGAGAAGTTTCCAGAGCATCAGGCACTAATCCAAGCAATTAAAAGGTCTGAGGCTTCATTGTTGGATCTGAGTCCTCAAAGTGTCATTAGTTTTCTCTCCTCAGCCTTCAAATTCTCTTCCATATGTTAAGAGTTCTGGGCCAAAGAAATCCAGTACACAGATAATTAGTTTAGGAAACTTCTGAAGAAATAGGACTGCTGTAGTAGAAAGGTTCCCCCTTCCCCCCCCCCCCAAAAAAAAAACCCAACTGACCCAGCTTGGTTCACATGGACCATCTGGATCTGTCACTGTAGCCAATAAGATGATACACTTGGTGGGGCGGCTAGATGGAGAGATGACATGTTCTGATTGGATAGACTGGGAAAATGACATACCTTGATTGGCTAGATTGGAAGATGACATACTCTGATTGGCTAGTATTGGAGCTGTGCATATCCTGGTAGCAGGAGGTTGAGTTAGACCCAACTAAACTTAATGGAATGATTCCCCTTAGAAATCAGGGCGTTACAAAGTGAATTAGAAGTGTCTCCCATTTTTATTCCATGAATTAGAAGAGTTAGATAGCAAAGGAGAGACTATATACTGAAGAAGAAAGTATGAGTACCAGAAACAAAACAGATGGCAAAACAAAATAAAAAAGAAGAGAAAAAAGGGAACAAGTGGAAGATGAAAGAGAAAAGCTAAATAATCCCAAACTTCATTCCTTCCTCCCTAAGGGTGGGGAAGAGAAGCCAAAGATGAAATTGCAAGGTAAACCAGATGACCTTAGCAACAGATTGGGCAATTCTAGCTGCCCAGTAAGTCTATACTCCATGTAAGCCTTAAAACTAGTGCAGGATGTGGAGATGGAATGAATACTCAGCTGTGAAAGGGTATGTTTCTTGGATAGCTGTAGCAAGGTGCCACCTGGAGAGGAGAGGTGCCTATTGAGACTGAGCTATTCAGGGGGCTTGAAAACAAACAATAAGCAAAGCTATTAGAATCATAGAAGGCCCTGCTGGGGAAGAGATGGCCATAAGAGGTCAAGGAGAGGGAAAGAGTCTGAAGTTACCCTGTTGAAAAGGTTAAACAGTAGAGCTCAGTCACTTGAAAGCATGGTGGGCAGAAGCCCTGTCAGAGGGCCATGGTAGAAACAAAGCACTGAGCCTGTGGGCTAGATAGTATTTGGCCTGCAAGGCCTATATTCTAGCTACGTGTGTTAGCTTCTAGGTACAATGGAGACCCCCAATCTCAACCCCACACCCAAACAAACCATGATTTCTATATCCATTTCTCCCGTAGAGTGGTAAACAGCTGAGTGGTATCTGAAAGCACCAATAGCCCCACTTCCAGAAATTGCACCTAATATACTTGCTGCTCAGGGGAGCTCAGGCCCTCAAAGTCATGTGAATTCCACTGCCTCTTCCCAGAACAGAGTAGTGGGACTGCCAGTTGGAAATTCATTCTATCAAGGGATAGCTGCAAGGTGGGATGGAGAATCGTGAGCCCAGGCCCTCTGAATCTCATGATGTTCACAGCATCTTTTCTGCAGAGAGACATCACTGAGACCAACATACAGTGTGCCTCCATCCCTCAGCTCTCCCTCCGCTAGTATAGAGCTTAGTGCTCTACCCTACCCCAGTGCGTTGCTTGCTGCCCCTAGAGTCACAAACCGGGGCTTTTCTGTGGCCATAACAGCTCTCAATACAAAAAGAAGGGAAGCTCTGTGGGGAAAGAACTCCAAATACAGACAATCGACTCTCTCTTCCTCAAAAGACTGTAATCTAGTTTACTGCAATCTGAACAACTAGGGATAGGGTCTGGTGCCCTGACTATGTGGGTGAATGCTTGGCTATAGAACCATTCCTTCAGCCCACTGGCAGCAAGTAACACTGCAACTCTGACAAACACTGTCCTGCCTAACATTTAGAATACTTCAAGACTACAGGCAATTAAAACTCCTGACCAATGAATGTGTTGAGATGAACAAGTCCCAAAACAGAAGCATAAGAAATATAAAAATACAATGCATTATAGCTCTAGAGGATACAAACTGCCTAAATAGATCTATGATATTGAAGCAGTAATAGAGTCTCCCAATAAAGCAAGTCCACAACCAGATGAAATCGTTGCTGAATTCCACCAGACCTTTAGGGAAGAACTAACATTAATTCTTTTCTAATTATTCCACAAAGTAGAAAGAGAAAATAGGCCATCAAACTCATTCTAGGAATCCAGAACTACCCTGATTCCAAAAGTGGATAAAAATTATAAACCAATTTCCTTGATGAACATTCATTAAAAAATTCTTGATAAATACTTGCAATCCAAGAATAATGGCAGGCCCCATTATTATACTCATAATTGATCTATGGCATTGCAACCTCTTTGTACAACTATTTAATAAAAATAATCTGAATTACAAAAAAATACTTGCAACCCAAATTCAACAACAGATTATAGAAATCATATTACAGTATTCAAGCTGGCTTCATTCGGAGGTATAAGGATGGGTCAAATCAATTAATGTAATACTGTTCATAAACAGAATACAGGACAACAATCATATGATCATATCAATAAATGCAGGGAAACCCTTTGGCACAATTCATCATTGTTTCATGATTTAAAAAAACTTCAAAGATCTTAGGAATAGAAGGAATATTCCTCAGCATAATGAAGACTATGAACAAGAAATCTACAGTTGACATTATACTAAGTGAAGAAAACCTGGAACCAAAGAGAACTTACCTCAGAGTTACTAGCATCTACTCTCTCCACTCTTATTTAATATAGTTCTCAGATTCTTAGTCAGAGCAATAAGGCAAGAGAAAAAATGCAAGCCAATAGGAAAGGAATAAATCAGATTGTCCCTATTTTCAGAAAATATGATTCTATACCCCAAGGCCCTAAATACTTCACCAAAACACTCTTAGAACTGATAAATACTTCAGGCAAAAAACAGCAGAATATAAAAACCAACATATAAAGTCAGTAGCTTTTCTACATACCAATGACAAACATGCAGAAAAAATAGTAAGGAAAATTATTCCACTCATATCAGTGACATATACAAAACAGCTCCCAATTTCTTTTGAGACAAATCCCCTGGTTTTGGGTGAGCCTGTGTATCTTCTTGTTCCTTTGTTGTTGTTTTTTTACTAACCTTTGCTATATATCATGGGCAAAGGTATTCTAGAGAATGCTGTGTCCCATAGTCCTTCCTGATGCATTGTGTAGCAGAAACTCAATTTCTCCTTGGTAATTGGGATCAGTCATTCTAGCCAATAGAGTGTCATCTTTTCCTGATAGTTAACCACAGGTGCATATGATCTTTTTAAGGCATGGTAATTCAAATAGATCAAACCGAGAATCAGACACAAAGCTACAAGATCTAGGTCTGAATTCTATCCCCAGCTGAGAGGATTAGAATGAGAATTTAATGACTTAAAGGTCTAAGAAAGCACTATGAAAACTCTAGCAGACTATACAAAGCTAAAGGCATCATTATTAAGGATGCATGGTAGAAACTTTACTACTTACTGCTTACTTAGAAAATTGTTATTAATTCCTCAGTACCTCTTAAGTTTATGAAAAATGGTTTTTATTAGGGGAAGTTGCCCCAAATGGGATGAATTCTATAATCAGCAAGGAGGATGGAGTGAGTGGGCACTGTCTAGGGTAGTGGAAATGGATAGAATTCCTTGTACCAGTATTCTCTAACCTCAATTATTTTTGCCAAATAGTTCTTCTGAGTCATTTTGGGAATGGCTCACTGCCTTTTTCTATTTTATTAAATCTAAGAACCTCATTAAGTCAAACTATCAGCGATACATTGTCAGCAGGAAGAAAATGGGGGAAATCTTTCAGTGTTTCATCATGAAAACCTTTCTAACAAACCCGAGACAAACACACTCTCCTCCTACTGCCTATTCACACGAGATTAACTATTGTGCCATTCACAATATTCAATCATCATTTCTTCCTCATTTAAGAGCAGCTTGCATGAATCAGGACACAGAGAACAGCAGGCTCTAGGTCGTGTTCCCCACTCTCCACACTAGAAATATGGCTTAATTAAATGCAGTTAGGACACACACACTATTTTTATTAAGAGAAGAAGCAGTTAAAGCTCTCCTCCTCTAAAATAAAAGAAACAATAGTAGGAGAAATTAAGTTGATCTGCTACTCTCCAAGACCCAGTCCAAGAGGCTGTGAGATTTTGATGGATGCACATTATGTGGATCATTCGTCCCAAACCTGCCTAAAAACACCTAGAATTCATCTTTGGCCCTCCCTTATTATGTTGACGGTCCTCTCTAATAATGGGCAGTTGGACATGTTTGAAGGGAAGAGCACAATTTCATGTTTTTATGAAAATGTGCTTTTCCCACTTAGGTTTCAGCAAAGACTTACATCATTAAAGACTACCTGCTAAAAGTCGGGTGCCAGTGGCTCACATCTGTAATCCCAGCTATTCAGGAAGCTGAGACTTGAGGATCACTGTTCAAAGCCAGCCCAAAGCCAGCCCAGACAGGAAAACCTATGAGACTCTTATCTCTAATTAACCACCAAAAAACCAGAAGTGGCACTGTGGCTCAAAGTGGTAGAGCACTAGCAAAAGAGTCCAAGAATAGCATCCAGGCCCTGAGTTCAAGCCCACAACTACAACAACTACCCACTTAGAACCTGTCTCTTAGTGTCTAATTTAGTGTTTGCCACACAAATGCACTCTAAATATTTGTTGAGTTAAGACCTTTAGAGTCATCCATCTTGTGGCCTATTTTTTTCTTTTCCTTAAAACAGTTATATTTTATTATCTTTAAGCAGTTGCACAAAATAGTTGTACAAAGTTAAACACATCAGTTTACTTTTACAATGCACCTTGATTAATTTCACCCCTTCACCATTCTTTCCCAGCCCTCCCAGTAGCCTATCATTAATGCAAGAATCCCGTAAGATCTGAAAGGTGGCCCTAAATGATTGGGGGGACATTTAAAATTAATTCGTTTGGAGCTATAGTGCTAAACTAAGTGCTTTTTTATACAAAGAATCATTTCCCCTCTTCATTATAACAATGATAAATGGTCAGTGTAGATTGTTTAAAATAAGAAAAAATAAAGATGAGGGGCTGGGAAGGTGGCTCAGTGGTAGAGCGCTTGCCTTGCATGCCTGAGGCCCTGGGTTCAATTCCTCAGCACCACATAAGCAAAAAGAAAAAAGCCGGAAGTGGCACTGTGGCTCAAGTGGTAGAGCACTAGCCTTGAGCTGAAGAGCTGAGGGACAGTGCCCAGGCCCAGAGTTCAGGCCCCATGACTGGACCCCAAAAAAAAAAAAAAGAAAGAAAGAAAAAGAAAGATGAGAACGGTCCATAGTCTTTTTTTTTTTTTTAAATATATGTAACATTGTGATATTGTTGACTGGTTGGAATTTAGAAGTGTCCCCACTGGACTGACTTCCTGGTTGCCTGACTTTCAGGCAGACTGCCAGTGATTGGGTGCCACTGCTTTCTTTTCCTTTGAACTCTGCTGACTCTCTATCTCCAATCTTTTATTTTGTTGGTCTCATCCCTTCTGGAGAGCAGCAGACATCAGCAATGGCAAGAGTGGCCTCATACACACCAAAGACTGACAGAACAATCTCAGATCTACTGCTAGTTTACCCCCATGTGTCCTTAATACCAGTATCAGCATGTCATATCACTTGGCACCTCCAAAATCCAACTCCAGACCTTGTACTAAACAGTACCTATTTTGTTGAATGCTTCATAAAAAAATTATAACAAGCAAGAGAGTCACTCACCTTCAGTGGCATCCCTGTCTCCATGTGCTAGAATCTGCTTCTTTATGCTTTTTCATTATTCTCTATCTTGGACTATGTCTTAAAGCCCTCTGGAAGCTCTGCCTTTTGTGTCACTTATTTGTTCTTTCTAGAATGTTCTTCCTGCCTACATTTGCCCCCAAATAAATAATTCCCACCAAGTCTAGATTAGGTAACCCTTCCTGTACATTCCCCTCTTAATCTCTACCTTTATCCCTCGTATAAGTCAGGGGCTCTTCAAGACACAAATGGTGCATTCAAGTGGTTAAGAAGCCCAACAAGAATCCATCTCTACCCCTAAGCCTGAGGATCAAAGGGGTAGAATGTGATTGATGCCGTCAAGAGCTGGGACCAGGGAACAGGAGTTACCCAATAGAACGTAGCCAAAGAAGATATAAAGTCACTGCCTAGTTGAGGGGAAGAGAGAAATGCCCTGATTTCTTTTTTCTTCTCGGTATCCATTCATGGTTATATCTAACCAGAAGTCAAAGGATAAGAAAGCCTCGGTCAGTGTCCTGGGGCATTCAGTTTGAGAAGTGATGGTAAATGTACAATAGCCATCATATTCCTATTGTAGCCTTTTATCACATAATGATAAATTTGCTTGTTTGCTTCTTTCCACTCCTTGGACATAAATGCTCCATTTCCAGAGCTCATACAAGATGCTCCATACAAAAATAATAAATAAGTATTTTGATTATTCATTATGCATATCAAGTGAGGTAATACACATGATTAATTCACATATTAATTCCCATTGCCTAGTGTGTGGTGAGAGGAATAGAACTAACATTTCTCAAGTAAGCAATGAGAGGCAATTTCGGGCCTTGCTGAGAACACAGACCCAGTAGCCACATGGCCTAACTCCAGGACTTGCTTTAACACTTCCTAGCTGGGCACCATTGAGTGAATTGTTTGTATTCCTGTGCCTCAGTTTCCCGATCAAAAATGGAAGTAATAAAAGACCTCCTTCTTCAGGGATTTTTGTGAGGACTAAATGATTTAATGTATGTGAAATACTTAGAACTTCAGGCACATAAGAAGCATTCTTAAATATAAGGTGCTTATTATTTAGTGAAATAATAATATAAAAATATAAAGTATTATAAAAATTGGTGTTATTAATCTATGGCTATAAAATTGTGGTCCAGGGGTTGGGAAGGTGGATCAATGGTAGAGCGCTTGCCTTGCATGCCTGAGTCCCTGGGTTCGATTCCTCAGCACCATATAAGCAAAAAGAAAAAAGCCGGAAGTGGCGCTGTGGCTCAAGTGGTAGAGCACTAGCCTTGAGCTGAAGAGCTGAGGGACAGTGCCCACTCCCAGAGTTCAGGCCCCACAACTAGAACCCCCCCAAAAAATTATGGTCCATCTTGGAAAGGATGTCTTTCCAATATCAATGTGCTTCTGAGTCTTGAGGCTGGTATTCTCCCAACAAAGTAGTTGTGGTAGTGGGTATATATAGGATAGGATCTACTTAGCCTGGTGCATGTATCTTAAAAGGAAAGTGCTATAAAATTTTTATAGAAAATGACTAAATGGTTTCCGTGTCTACTGAAAAACTAGCAACTGTAGAAAATGTGTGAAATTATGACCTTTGCATCAAATAGACTTGTGATTCAAGATTCATCTCCTTCACTTAACAGCTGTACAATCTTTTTGTGTGACCTTTTATTCTGGAAACTGGGGTTTAAACACAAGGCCCTGAGCTTGTAAGACTGGTGCTCTACCATTGAGCTACATCCCTATTCCCACTTCTTGCTGGATATTTTGGAGATGGAATCCAGCAAAGGATTTCTCTCTCCAGGCTGGTTTTGAGCTGTGATCCTTGGGATCTCAGCCTCTTGATTAGCTAGGATTATAGGCAGGAGCCACTGGTGCCTAGTTTCACTGTGTAATCTTAATAAATTATTTGTGTGGTCTTATTTGAACAGAGAAAGCTGCATTCACTTTGTGAGGTTATTCAAAAATTAAAGGAGATAAAGCATGTATTAATGTACAGTGCCAAATCTGGCCTACCACACATTTAATAAAGATTCTTTTTTTTTAGTTTGAGAAATTTTTAAAAGAACATTTTGTTTCATTTTTATTAAAAAACAATTACCCAATAATCTGAACTAGTCAATTACTGAATATCTATGGCCACACTATCCCAGACTCCAGAGTCTGCTGCTGATGTATGAGAGCCAGGTCTCAGCTTAGTAGTGGGTTGAACGTTGGCAGGTTGTTTAAACTATGTTTCAGTTTCTTTATGAGTGGAAGGAGGAAACCAGTAACCATCTCACAGAGTTTTAAAAACAAAGTAATTTGTGATGTGTACCACATGAAATGCTTATAGAATGTCATGCGCCTATATGCACAGAATAAGCTTAGCTCTGCCTCCCCCTGCTCTTCATCCTCCTTTTTGTATTTGGTATTTGATCCAAAGTACTAAATAAACAGTAGAAAAGATACTAAGATACTTGAGATGATTCCCCTAGCATTAAGAAGACTGTGATTTTTTTGTTTTGAGAGAAGCCCATTTAACGGAAACAAGTCCACTTGAGGTCTTTTTATGTTGCTTGGATGACCTAAAAGATAAACTCTCAAGATAAACAAAGCCTAGAGATTTCTAAGACCTGTTTGTCACAGATTTCACTCAGGCCCCTGTGAAGGGAAAGACTGATCTTTCTATACCCACAAATCAGAGAAGAGAAAAAAAGGGGAGAATTATTCCTGAAGGGCTTCAGAAGGAGGCATTGAACAATGAAACCAACTTGATGATGGGGTGAGCAGCAGAAAAAACATGAACAATTCAAGTGGTGGCTATGTTTGCACCACAGATACTTGATTCTCTCTTTGCTGGCATCACATCCTAGTGTTAAAGAGCCAAGATCATGAGTTCAAACATGCTATAAATGTCCCAGGTCTGTTAAAAGCAAGAATAATTCCAAGCAGGGACATGAAAACAGGATAGAGGAAGGAAGGTCATACTTGGAAGTGGGGTGAGCAGTAAGGGAAGGCATTGATTCATTCAGGGCTAGTCTCACAGGGAAACCAAACAATCACCAGAATGTTGATCACCGTGGCTGACATTTACAGAGCTCTTCCCATCCTGGGTCACTTAACACGGGTGGTTAATTCTCATTCCCTAATGCGTGAGGAGAGGATGAAACTCACACTCACCATTCAGCGGGAACACGGGGAACCTCTGGCACCATGCTGGGTTTTTATACACACATTGGTTAAATTCTTACAAGTGCTAACATCTTTCAGGTGGAGGGAAAAAAAAAAGAAAAATCCAGAAAGTTTCTAGGTCTTTGCTAAGGTCTTAGCAGACCTAAACACACTAAAACTGATCTTTTTTTCAAAAAAAAAAAAAAAAAACCACATGGTTCTTCTTATAACATTAAAGAAACAAGTCTCAAAGCTTACACACTAGGTGCATAAGTTCTGCACTGACATTTGTCCTGAAACTGTTTCCATTCAGAGAGAACCAGGGCTTGATGGAACCCTGTGGTAGCTAAATACCTCCTGACATCCCTACTCCTCACCCCATTGGATCATGATTCTTCCCAGATCTGAGTCTGTTTCTTAAACTAATTCAAGTTGAATTCCTGTCTTACCATCCAAGATAGCCTAATTCAATCCCCACTGCTTTATTTATTTATTTAGAGACAAGAGTTTGCTATGTAGCTCAGGTTGGCCTACAAATTACTATGTATTCCGGGATGGCCTTGAATTTAAGATCCGCCTGCCCCATTCTCCCAACTCTGGGATTACAGGTGTGCACCTGTAACACATGACCCACCCCCATCCCTGTACTTCTATTTTTAGGATGGGGGTGGATTTTTATTTATTTTGAGCAAATAAGCCATTTGCACCATAGATGATGGACTGTAATCAGATGGATGTTTGTGTTTGGAGGAAGGAAACCAGTCTCTTTCCTATGTGGCTTTTCTGAAGGAAGTATGGCTTGACTTGTGTTAGAAGGGAAAAAAATCTACTGTTTACCATATTGTGCTGGGATGGAATGTTCCATATATCTTTATCCATGTTAAACCAGTTCGATTTTGTATCATTTTTATCTTTTTCCTCATTAAGAGTTATTTAATAGTAAATAGCCAGGGCTATATTGGGGAGGGGGGAGGATGATGACTCTCTCTGAGTTCATGGAATTATGGTGTGGACAGGAAATTAAGCTACATAGATGTGGGAAGACAAGCCTTAGCGCAATTGGTACATTTGGCCAACAGCTCATGAATTGGTTGGTTTTGCTCCAAGAATCCTTTGGAAATGGACTTGTGAGAGCTGGACTATTCCTCATAGAAAGAATGTGATAGACGATCCCCCCAGTCCAAGTTTCATCTACAAAAAATGATTTGAGCAGCATCCTATCACCAGCTTTGTCTACTATGTTATGCTGGCCTTCTTTCAGTGCCCAGCACCCCCCCCCCACAAGCCTGCCCCCCCAGCCCTGCCCCCACTTCTGTTCTCCACCATCCATCCCCTGACTGCACCCCTGTCACCAACCCTCAGTCACCCTGGCTGCAGCCGGAATTTGACTGGCTCTGGAGATGTTTTCTGAGCGTCAGATAAATCTTTCACACTCTCCCACCACACACAGCACCAGCAGGAACTTCTTTAGTGTCTGTCTCCTCCCCCCAGAGCTATTAGCTCATCCCTGTGGAGAGCACTCACCACCAGGGCTTGTGAGGGCGGGGAGGACAGGCTGCAGGCAGCAGAGAGCATGTGCACAGCAGATTCTCCAACAGGAGAGATCCTCTATCCTGCCAGAAAGCACACAGGGCGGGGCGGACCAGGCCTCATGCTTTGTGTTGCAGCCTCAGCCCAGGTGGCTGCTCCAGTAGACTGAGGACAGTTGCTACTAGGCTGCAGCTGCTCAGAAAAAGCCCAGGAGCATTGCTTCTGTCCATAGATAAGCAGCAGGCAGGGCTGATTCGGGTCAGTGAGCCCTAGCTTAACTGCTGATGTGCCCTAGCTTGTGTGCTGGCCAAAGAGGAAGGACTAAAAGCAACCAAAACCATTGCAAACAAGCAACACTCCCTCCCCTCGCCCCCCACAGGAGTCATGAGCATGATGTGATCACACACACACATGCACACAGTCATGAGCATGATTAGATCTCTCTTGTGCACACGTGCGTGCACACACACACATACACACACACACATACACACACACACATACACACACACACACAGGAGTCATGAGCATGATGTGATCACACACACACATGCACACAGTCATGAGCATGATTAGATCTCTCTTGTGCACACGTGCGTGCACACACACACATACACACACACACACATACACACACACACACACAGGAGTCATGAGCATGATGTGATCACACATATACACATAGTCTTGAGCATGATTAGATCTCTCTCTACACATGCATACACACACACACACACACACACACACACACACACACACACACACACATCATGAGCATGATGAGATGAACAGGGCTTGACCATTTTGGAAATTGCTTCACTGTTTGGGCTTTCCAGAGAAAGAGAGAAAGAGAGACAGAGAGGGAGAGGAGAGATGGAGGAGAAGGAGGGGAGGAGGGGAGGAGGGGGAAGATAGAGGATAGGGAAGAAGAGAAGAAAGGGAAGGGAGGAGAAGAGAAGACAGGAGAGAGGGAGGGAGAGAAGGAAAGAGATGCCCTAGGATGGGGAAAACTCCCTGCTTAGCCATGCTTGAAATGTGGAGATCTTCCCCATTCTTCCTGCTGAGGCCCAGCGGGCAGCGAGGCTCTGTCAGAGTGAATGAGTGCCTCCGTAAAGCCAGCCTCTGTAGCCAAGCAGCTGGGCAAAAAAATTCTCAAGTGTCTTACATCCCAGCACACCTCTCTAAAACATTTACAGCCAGCAGGCAGCACGGCAAGCCCAGGGCCTTGGCAACCTGGGACGAAGGCCCAGGAGGAGGTGACCACAGGCCAGATGGGTCATCTTGGGTGAATTTTTTAATGTCCCAGAGTCTCTTTTCTTTATTTGCTAAAAGTGGCCAATAAAGCCTGTCTAGCAGCTCATGATGTGAGGGCTTGGAGCTGAGACACTCCATCAGCATCTTGGATCCCTGCTAAAGTAATAAACCACTGGGATTTTTTTTTCCTCAAATATGGCTCCTACTTCTCTTCCCAACCCTCAAATGCTTTGGGGAAACTGTAAGAAGCTTCGCCTGAACATCCAACTTGAATTCACTTGTTGAGATGCTTCTGTCATGCAAAGGCCTAAAACAGGACTTAGCTAAGGGAAGCTGGGGGAAGATCAAGCCGGGGGGGGGGGGGGGGGGGGGGGGGGGGGAAGGGGGCGGGACTGGGGGGGGGGAGCAGATCTGGAGAGGCCCAGGGGAATTTTCAGGCATGTTTGCACCATTCGGACCCCTCATAGGTTCCTGCGCTGTGACTGAAGTCCTCAAGGCCCTCCTGTGAGTAAATACACTCTAGCAGATGAGCAGTCTGCAATTGTCTGCAGGGATTTCTGTTGCTTTCATATTGGAAAGTTGTCCTTGGTCTGCATAAGAATGAGATTTCCATATAATAATTGAATCAGGCTTGACAACAGGAATGCCTTTGTGGCTACTTCTTTCAGAAAGATGGATGGACCAGGAAATGCATGAACAAAGGCAGCTTTCTGTCTTGTCTCTGATATGGAACCTTTCATAGGGGTCCTCACATATCTGTCTGATGCCTTGTACACATCAGAATCACTAGGAGAACATCCTTAAAATACAGACATGATGCCCCACCCAAGACCTCTGGAGTCCTGGAAAAGGTCCTGGCAACCTGAATTTCTAGAAGCCTACTCCAACAGGATGGAGTATTCGGTGTTCCTGTAGGAACTCAGAGACTGCGTAGTGTAATCCAAGGCCCGCCCTTGAGGGTCCCAAGAAGTCTGGCCATTTGGCCTCCTTCACCCCAGTGTTCCTTGTTGCCTGTAGAGCATCAGCCCTTGCCCCAAACTTGCGAACTTTGCTCTGCCACACATGCAGCGTGATTCTACTCACGTGGAATGCCTGAGATAAACACAGCTATAGAGGGCTTTGTGGCTGTCTAAGGCTGGGGGGCTGAGGTGGAAGGATTGGGGTGATGACTAAGAGCTTGTTTTCCTTGGGGTGGGGGTAGGGTGATAAAATCTTCAAAAATAAAATTGTAGAGATACAAGCACAGTTTCGTGAACAAACTTAAACCCTGAACTGTATGATATAAGAACTACATCTTCAAACTGTTCAACATAAACCTTTCACTCTGAAAATCCCAAACCCTGTCATTAGCCTTGCCTGAATTGAGTAACCATCTGTTGATATTGGGGGATGGAAGCGGAAAAATGTCCTTTTCCAGATATTCACTGAATTTTGTTAGGACCCAAAAATCTCAATTCTGATGTAGGCTATGTACACACAGTACTTTGGAATGCTCTATTTCCGAGACTATCATTGCCTTCCATGTAGCATGTTAGTGCCCTAGTGTGTGTGTGTGTGTGTGTGTGTGTGTGTGTGTGTGTGTGTGTGTGTGCGCACGCGAGAGAGAGAGAGAGAGAGAGAGAGAGAGAGAGAGAGAGAAAGAAAGAAAGAAAGAAAGAGAAAGAAAGAGACAGAGACAGACTTACAGTGTCCTTACAGATTAATTTATATGCGCTTTAGTGTGGTTGTGATATGGCTGCATTTTATAGAAACCAATTTTCTTCTCTAATTTGGCTTTGAGGATTACTCAATCAAGTTCTAGGGGAAGGAGATAAAATAGGGGCTAAAGGCTTGGCTAGATTTTTCTCAAGACATTTTAAGATGATGGTGAGTTTGCCCTCCAGATTACATGAATTCTGGAACGCACTGGAACTGAACCCTGGACAGTGCCCGGTCCTGGTAGGGAGGGAGACCGTTTGGAGATATCGCCCTCCAGTGGTGGCACTTGGTAACTATCTTGAACCTAGGTTCATCCTTTCTTCTCATTGTTCTGTTTCAGTCTTGCTCATCAGACAAAGGCCTCTACACACTTCTTACAGCCAGTGACTGGCTGAGTGAGGTGGCTGCCCTTTGAAAGTATCCTAGAGCCGGTGGGTGCCCCTGCTGGCGATGTCAGCAACAGACTTGGAACCTTGTATCTGGGGCAAAGTTTCCAGATTTGTTCTGAATTATCAGAAGTAACAGCTGCAGATAAAAGCTAGAATTGCTTTTCAACACTGGGAATGCTGAACTAAGCTGGAATCATTCCAGAAACTTCCTATTTAAAAAATCACATTAATGGTAATAGGATATGGAAAGGAAGAATATATATATATATATGTGTGTGTGTGTGTGTATATATATATATATATACATATATATATATACATACATATATATACATACATACATACGTGTGTGTGGGGGTGTGTGTGTATGGGTCAGAAGCCTACTTTAGTTCTTCTGGGTAGGGGGGCAGAAGTCTAGGTAGATGGGGATGGGGCACTCTGTAGGAAGGAGGCAACTAAGGACAGAGAACAATGGACCATGCTGAGACCTGGTTTCTGAGGCTGGGGTGCAGGGAATAACACTGTAAAAGAACAACAACCAGGCACCAGTGGCTCACACCTGTAATCCTAGCTACTCAGGAGGCTGAGATCTGAGGATCGAGATTCAAAGGCAGCCTGGGCAAGAAAGCCTGTGAGATGCTTATCTCCAATAAACCACCAGAAAACCGGAAATGGTGCTGTGGTTTAAGTGCTAGAGCAGCGCTAGCCTTGAGCTGAATTGCTGAGGGATGGCACCCAGACCCAGAGTTCAAGCCTCACGACTGACAAAACAACAACAACAACAACAAACCTCATAGTCCATCAGAAACACCTGGGTGGCTTGTCTAGTGATCTGTGGGCAGGGCCCAGTCCTCCTTTGACAGTTCAGGAGGCCTAGGAGCCAGAGGGTTTGGAGGAGCTCTAGCAGGGCCTACTGCTCACCCACCGAGTTGTTACAAACTCTCTGAGGTGGCCAAAACTATCTCCAATTTACAAGAGGAAACTGAGGCATAGAGAGGTAGCATTAGGTTCCTAGAGTCTCCCAGGTGGGCAGTGAGGGCTGTGGTGTCATGCTGGGAATGCAGTTGTTGACCAGAAGCAAGTGCCAGGAATAAGACAAATCCTTAACTACTGGGCCCGGTGCCAAATGGAGAGCCTGAGGTGCTAAGCTAGGTTGAGAGCTGAGTTGCCAGACTCCTTGGGGACCCTCGGTTCTTCCTGAGGAAAGGGCAGGGGGCGGAAGGGGGGCATAGAGAGAAAGCAGAGGGTAGAGAGGAGGAGGAGGAGGACCCAGAAACCAGGCAGAAGGCTGTGGAAACCAGGGTATAATATGGAGGGGATGGAGACAGGAAATTGGTCAACTGTGAAGTGGGAGACTGGGATCTTGGGTTTAACTTCATCCTTTTCTCTCTGAGCTCCTGTCTTCCTTCTAGATCTTTCCATGTGTTTCTCTCTTGCATTTCCTATGTCCTTGCTTCTCCTCTTAATTAGAGGAGATTTTTCTCTTCCCTCATGTATTGGAGACATATCTCAGATCATGTCATGTACTGCTCACTGGATGTTATGAAGCAATCAATTCTTTGTAATCATCTCGTTTTTGTGATACAAACCATCCAAATCAGACAGATCTTTGGTCAAAATCCACACAAGTGTCAGCACGGCGTTCACCGTCTCGTCTGACCAAAGCCGTCCTCCACCCCGCACCCCTCCTTCCCTTCCAGCAGAGCACATTCCGGGTTGCGAGGAGCTGCCTGCAATCCCCGGTGGGGAACTGTACTTATCTGCTTCTCATGTTTAATGCAAGAGAGCTTCTGAGACAGGAAAGCTTTCAAGATCCAGCCTAAGATACATAAGCGCTGCCCTTTGCAGAACAAACACAAGTGCGCCCAGCTGACCTGGGTTCTCCAATTTATAGTAATTGTGTTCTCATCCATACAGATGTAAGCAAGCCACTTCTGTCAGAAGAAAAGAAAAATCTATATACAAGGGCTTTTGTGGCCTGGAAAGGCCTGGATTCACCTCCACTGTGGGTAATTTCAAGATGAAGAAATGCCAGAGTCTATGTTATAAAAATTGTAGTTCATTGTGAATGTGTATTACTGGCAAGTTGATACACAAAAGTAACAACACAAAGGGGACAATGCAATATAATGCTGCTAGCTTCAAGCTAATTACAGGGTTGGCAAAATGGAATTATTCATTGTGCACCAGTGGGACACAGGTGTAATGCTGCTGTATTCTGAAAAGCTTTCAAGCCTGTCAGTATGTGACTTGCTGGGAAAGAAACGGAATCTTCCATGTGGCCATGTTCTTACAGTGCTGGTGATAGTGAAACCTTTTGCTTCTGTTCTTCTCACTCAGAGCAGTTCTCTTAGCATACCAATATCCTTTCTCCCGTCTTAAGCCAATGCAGGTGGGAAGAGCTTCATAATTGCCATATATTCAGTCCAACAACCTCTCCTAGACTGTTTGAACCCAAAGCAGCATGTCAAGACAACATGCTGTGGAATTCCATTTCTAAATGCTTTGAATACGACTTAGGGGAATGGCTGGTTCTATACCGAATGAGCCTGGAGTATTTTGTAGTCCCAGAAAGACACACACACACACATACACACACACACACACACACACACACACACACACACATTGACAAATGTGTCAGAGACAAAGGAAGACAAATGGAAGAGATTCCAATGAGCAAACCTGGACCTATGTGACCTATGAAGTCGTACTCCGTTTTCTTTTAAGCACTGAGGTTTGAATTCAGAGCCTTGCACTCACTAGGCAGGTGCTCTAATCACGCCTCTGATCATGCTGGTTATTTTTGAGCTAGGGTCTAGCTTCCTGCCTGGGCTTGGGCCTGACTCTTGGTCTGTCTATTTTAGCCTTGCCTCATTGCTAGGATGACAGGTGTGTGTTCCAGATCCAGCTTTCCTTGATTGAGGCGGAGGCTCATGAACATTTCTGCCTAATCAGGCCTGGTACTGTGATTCTTCTGATCACAGCCTCCTATGTAGCTTAGGATGATAGGCACACGTTACTGTGTTCACTGGTGGGGTCTTGAAAACCTTTGGGAAGGTGATCTTATAACCCATTGAGAAGGGGTCTTGGAAACCTTTCTTCCTGGGAAGAACCACAATTGAACCATAATGCTCCTATTCCCAGCATCCCAAGTAGCTTGGATGACAGGTGTGAGCCACTGATACCCAGCCATAACAGATTTTTTAACCCAAAGTCTAGTCAATGAATGGGCAGGTATACATTTTCTTTGTGGAGGAATCCTGAACAATTTATGTGCATCCTCCATATTCAATAAGGAGAGTATCAATTCACTCCTGAGGTAAATGCACAGTGACTTATTTCTGGAGAGAACAGTATAGAGAGAGGGAAGAAGGGGAGGAGAAGTTCTATGCTGGAGTGATCTAGCGGATATGACCTCATCAAGGTAGTCAAGGACATCATCATGTTGAAATACCATGTGTGATTTCTGCTCTCCTATCTGAACTCTGACTGACACAGTGTTTGGTACCAGGAAAGGATACTGTGCCATAGGGGATTGGGGTTGGTTTTATCATATCCTTGGCCTTACATGCTGAGCTGTTTTGTCAATGGGAAGTGCTACTTGTACCTATGTGTGCAAAAGCATAGTTCAATTATCATTGTAATTGACTGGGTTATGTCTACTGAAATGAGTGCTCTGTGGGTTACTGTAGTTTTTCATTTACAGTAGAAAAGGAAAAGAACAATAGGCATAAATGATCACTGTTCCTTGGGTACCCTAAGTTTATTATTATGCATACAGAGCACAGGAAAGGGATGGTTTGAACCCATGAAGAGTTTTCAGAAATTACTAGCTCAAGGCTTTAAGCTGCTACATTCAAGCCCACCAAAACACAAAGAACCAGAGAGATCTATGGCAGTCTTAACAGGATTTAATTTCTTTAGCCCCAAAGCCAATCTCATACAAAAACATGACCAAAACTTAATTGTCTAGGTCACAGAATTTAAGTAAATTGAACTCATGAATCATAACACTCATGTGAAAATGTATTATTTGTGAGAGTGTGACCCTGGGATTTATTTATTGTCAGTTATGGGCTTGAACTCTGGGCCTGGGTGCTGTCCTTCAGCTCTTCAGCTCAAGGCTAGAGCTCTACCACTTGAGCCACAGTGCCACGCCTGGTTTTCTGGTGGCTCATTAGAGATCAGAGTCTCACCAAGCCTGCCTGTGCTGGCCTTCAACCACGATCCTCAGATCTCTGCCTCCTGAGTAGCGAGGATTACAGGCGTGAGCTACCACATCTGACAACATCTGAGTAGACTTGATTGAAGCTAAGAATCTTGAACCAAGTCTTATATGTCAGTGGTAACATTTGGCTTCTAAACTTACAAGGTTAGAATTAGACCTCAGCTTGTTCTAGGGGAGAAGTCTGTTTCGAAAGAATGGCATCGTCTTGCTAATTTATAGAGGGAGAAATCTGAGTATTATTGTGGAAATGGAACCCAAAGAAGATAAATATAAAATTAAATCAAATATATGGACTTGGGTGCACTTACCAGAGTTTGGATTTAAGGTTTCAGTCCATCCAGCTGGAAGATGGTGCTGTGGTTTTCTTGGCTGAATTACTGAAATGTAGACTCATTGGTGGCTGACATCCAAGGAGCTGAGACACCAAAATTACATCGGAAAATGTAGAAAAAGGATCCATAGATTACCTAGGTATTAGTGGCTTCACATCTATGCTTCTAGCTATTTAATCTAAGACCTGAAGGATCAAGGCTCAAAGCCAGCCAGGGAAGAGAAGTCTGTGAGACTCCATCTCCAGTTAACTAGTAAAATGGTAGACTAGTGGCCTGGTTTAAGTGGTTAAGCACCAGCTGTAAGAAAGATGAACCTGAGTATGAGATCCTGAGTTTAAGTTTCAGTACACACACACACACACACACACACACACACACACTCACAGAAAGAAAAAGAAAGGAAAAATGATAGACAGAGATTACTCATCCATCTTTCCTGGAGGCAGGTGACAATATTTTTATTGACATACTACTTGCACCAATGTCCCTAAAAACTGGGGAGGGGCGGTCACTCATCCAGAGGCTAGCAGCAACAGTTGGACCATGTTACTACATCGCTGTCACATGTAATACATTGTGGACCTCTGATCTCAACATTCTGTTATAGGGCTTCATGTGTCTAGTGCAAAAGATTTTCTCTAAGCAGACCCATTTGGGAATCTTATCAGGAGAACAAAGCCTACCTCTGGGTCAGTACAGTGGCCTCTTGCTGTTGATGGCTTGCTGACTAGTGGTCCTGAACAGTTCAGCTGCTCCTGAAAAACATCTTTTGAAAAAATCATTAAGAGACAGAGATCAACTTCCATAGTGATGTGAGAATCCCATATGAAGACTTTGCAAAGAAAGACTGATTCAGGGGGTTCAGAACCTTCTTTGTAAAAAGAACCCAGGAACCAGTAGAAAAGGTCTCTCTCTTCCCCTTCTTCCCCCTCCTCCTCTTCCTTCTCCAAATAAGATGCCAGGGTTTCTTTTCTAAAAGGTCAGTAGTAGCTGAGCACACATTTCCGGAGGAAGGACCCAGACAGAATGGTCTTGTATCTGAAGTCACAGCAACAAGCAAGCTGCAAAATGAGGACAAAGAATTTTTAATAATTCAACAGCCTTAAAATGGTGTTGATATTGAAATGCTCAGCCCAGAATTATCTATGTCAAATTAATTACACTTCCTTAGTCTTTTTCTTCTCATTGAAATAAAAATGATAATGAGCAACACTGCTGAGCAAGATGTATATCAGCTTTTTCTTTGAAATACTCCAAACTCCAATGAATATCAATTATGTTATATGCTATGCATGAAAAACCTCCAACCATTAAGAGTGGCGCATGATTATTTTTATTTCAATGTCAAATTGCAAAGAAAAATACCCAGAAATTGCTAGGCACGTTTCAACTTTTATAGCTTTTATTTTTAGGATGTGGATCTGAACTCAAATTCCAACGAGTCACATATGTTGTTGCTAACGGCATCTTTGGGGAAAGGTTTATTTGAATCTGTACTACACTGGATCATTTTATAGAAACAAAAGCCTTCTATAAAATGAAACCTGCTATTGTGGAAGAGTCCAAGGCACACAGATTGCTAGGATAATATTTACATCCTAAAAGATACTTTCTTTGCAATTTCTATTTCTGTACTCCTGTTGGAACCAAACACCAAGGCAGTTTAAGATTTTCTAATCGTTTCAACAACAGAATGAAAATAAAGATCATAACTGAAGCTCCAACAAAGATCACAGAATGATAAAAAGCTGGCTTTCTACATTGTTGATAAGAGCGACCGAATAGAGATTTAAGTACAAGAGTGTATTTTAAACATGCAAGAATAATGTCTTTTAAGAACATTTAGTTTGTTTCTACATCTAGAAAGCTTCAGTTCCTGCTCTGTTTTGGAAAATTCTAGGCAATTAAAACACTACACACTGTTCTGTTCGTGAATGGAATAAGGAATACATTGCTCCTGTTATTGCATAAATGAATCTCATCCTCAGGGCTTTGAAAAATAGCTTTATTCCAACAATAGTGAATCTGTGTGTCATCTCATCTCTCTGCATTACAGTAAAATTGATTTTATGATTCCTTTCTCATAAATTGTAGGCCAGAGGCAATCAGAGCCTTCTTTGGAAATGCTTTTTTGCTTGTCTTTCTTAATGTCACTTTTTTTAAAATTTACATTTTATTGTGAAGGTGATGTACAGAGGGGTTACAGTTACATAAGTCAGATAATGAGTACATTTCTTTTTGAACAATGTTACCCCCTCCCTCATATTCTCCACTTTTTCTCCTCCGAACCCCATCCCCACAAGCTGTAAAGTTCATTCTAACATAGTGTCTAGTGAGTATCACTGTTGCATTGGTTCACCCTTTGTCCCACAGTATGATTTCCCTTCCCTTCCCCAAATCAGATAAACTATATACAAGACAAAGGTTACAGAAATCAAAATCAGTGACAACAGGGAATAAACCAAAGGAGAGAAAAAAAAGAAAAAAGAAATAACTACAATCACTATTTAAAAAAAAACACCCACCTCTTGTTTCCATTTCTTGGAGCTCATTTTGATTAACATCATTTTATATATAGCTATTGAGCCATTGAGATCCTTGTTTTTTGTTTATTTTTTATTTATTTGCTTTTTAGTGATAGTATTGAGGCTTGAGCTCAGGATTTGTGCTATCTCTTAGCCTTTTTTGCTTGAGGCTGGTACTCTACCACTCGAGCCATAGTTCTACTTCTGCCTAGGCTGACTTTAAACTGCAGTTTTCAGATCTCAGTCTCCTGAGTAGCCAGAAGGACAGGTATGAGCAACAGTGCCTGGCTGTCTCATTTGCTCTTGAACCACATTTACTTCTCTGAGCTTGCAAGTGCAGTTAGGGTCTTCATCAGTAACGTATGTCTGTGAAACCATCGTGGGATGTGCATTTTATGGGCTGGGTCTTCTGAGCCGAGTATCATTCCTCAAGCCTTGAGCACAACATAGGGAAAAAGGTTGTGCTAAAGAATCCATCATATGGACACTGTGCAAACGAACACACATCACATGGGGACCATTATATATACTAACAGTTACCAAATCAAAGAGTGTGTTCTCCATCTACGCCTGCCTGACCTGACAGCAGAACCTGCCACGGCATTCAGATTTCTCAGTCTGTTGGAATGCCGTACTTTCATGCCATTAGGACTTGGGTTACTCCACGAAGAATATTATAACCTTAATGCTTCTGTGTGTGTGTGTGTGTGTGTGTATGTATGTTTTACAGGATACATAGACTAATCTACCTAGAGGGAAGCATCAGGTCATAGGTCATATTAATCAACACCGAGTTTCACACCAAGTTTCCTTACATCCAACTGGAAGCCTGGGAATGGAGAACACAGAAGGCATACTTCTTCATCTTGCTCAGGGGCAGCTGTGAGTACTGTCTGTGTGGGATATGTGAGATGAGAAGGGGCTGTTTACCCATTCCATGTCTCCACACACACCCAGTAAGTGGCCTATCCCCCCCAACCTCAGTTGGTTCTCTTCAATATGCAGCTGCTTTGTCCCCAACCCAAGGGAGAAGACTGTCTCTGACAGTGCTGAGGTAAAACCAAATCTTAATCTTATCTGATCTTTTGGGTTTGTAGTTGTTTTGTTTTGGTTGTACTGGGACTGTGGACTCAGGCTTCCATGCTTGTGAGGCAGGTGCTCCACTGACTCCAACCCATTTTTGTACTGTGTATTTTTGAGACAGTCTCACTTCCAGCATAGGCATGGGCCTGGATTGTGATCCTCCTGTTGTAGCTGAGATGACAGAAATGGCCTTCTGCTACCCCCACCCCCACCTTCTGTGGAGGGGTCTCCTGGGCTCTTCTGCCTGGGTTTAGCCTGGAGCTGCAATCCTCCCAGTCTCAGCCTTTCAAGAGGTTGCCAGTCTTGAGGACTTTTCTGCCTGGACTGGCCTCAGGCTCTGGTCCTGGAGATCCTTATCTTCTCAGCCTCCTAAGTGGCTAGAATTACAGCCATGAGCTGCCACACCCAACTTCTTCAGGTCATTTCCTGAATCTTTTCTTTTTGATTTCAATTATTTGTCTTGCTTGTAATACTGCTAGAAAATGCTTCCTTAAATCAGGAGACTAAGTTGCTATTTTACTAAAAAAATACAGGAACCCAAACCTAATTGTTTGGGAGGAGCTTTATGTCAATCTCAGGATGCAGTGAAAGCGGGCAGCATGCACTCCACCAGGGGGCAGTCTTCATTTTTTGCTGAGCAGACTTAAATATGGCTATGATTATGTAGTGTAATCAACAGTTTAGAATATAACCCTCAAAATAATGTACGCAATCTAGAGCTGTAGATGAGGCTATGGGTCTGATCTCCAGCCCAACACATACAATCTATGTATGTATGCATCCATCCATCTATCTATCCATCTATCTATCTATCTTCCTACCTACATGTTTAAAATTATGTATGTGCATATATATATAATATACATGTGCTAGTTACATTTATCTTAGTATGTCTATTATTAACTATTGACTATAATAATACCCAGTTAATAGTGGAGCTTGTTTTTCCCTTTTAGATGATCTACAATACTATGGACCCTGCAGGGTACTGACTAATTACTGACTTAGTCTGTCGGGTACTGTTTCTCTGCTTACCACATAATGTGGTTGTGCTTTTTTGGTATAGACACAGTGAACTTTCATAGAGACTTCTTGAGGGCAGAAATACCTTTTTCCATGTTTTTCAGGAACTCCTGGTTTAGAAAAAGTTCTCAGTAAGTATTTAAGAAGCAAAATTCTTGTTTTCAAATGAAACTCATGTCTTATTTTTGGTATATTTGTATCAACAGTACAGAAAAAGGTAACACACAGAAGATCCAAATTCTAACAAGTAAGTGTGCATGAAACAGGATTAGATGGGATTGAGGCAGATTGTAGGGCATGTATCAAGTGAAGTTAAAAGCCTAGCTTGAAGCCAGCCTGAGCAAAAAGATTAGCAAGATTCCATCTCTACAAACAAGCCAGGCATAGTTTTATACCTATAATTCCAGCTACATAGGATAAGTAGGGCAGTGGTTTGAAACTGGGCAAAAAACTGAGAGCTTAGCTGGGTGCTGGTGGCTTATGCCTGTAATCCTAGTTACTAAGGAAGCTGAGATCTGAGAATCACGGTTCAAAGCCAACCTGGGCAGGAAAGTCCATGAGACTCTTATTTCCAATAAACCTCTAGAAAATGGGAAGTGGCACTGTAGCTCAAGCGGTAGAGTGTTCGTTTGCCTGGAGCTGAAGAGTGCAAGGACAGCACCCAAACTCAGAGTGCAAACCCACAAGTGACCAAAAAAAAAAAAAAAAAGAAAGAAAGAAAGAAAGAAAAAGAAAAACCTGAAGCTTATCTAAAAAGTAATTTAAGCAAATAAAGGATGGGAGTATGGCTCACGGTAAAATGTTTGTCTAGCAAGTTGAAGGTCTTGAGTTCAAACTCCAGTACTGCTACAAAAAGGAAACCCTTAACAACTTTCTCTGTGGGCCTAAGACACACCCCACCTCTTCTGTGGCCCCTTCAGTATCAAGCAGAAAGACAGGCAGGGAATTTCTTTGCTTCTGGTTTTGGGATAAAGAGACAGAGCTTTGACTGGAGTTACAACAGCACACTATGAACCTTCACAATTTTAGACGAATTCTTTAAATCCTTTGAGATGATTAGTTTTCCACATAAAACTGCAAAATCCTGAAGAGCAGTCCAAAGGAATTTGGAGTGGGGTTTTAGGCATTCCTCACGTGCATTTTCCTCTCATAGAGGCTCTGGTCTAAGCGTTGGCCTGCCCATCCCTTCATCCTTAGATCCTCTTTTCCTCTTATGGCTATTCTGAGAAGCACAGGCTCCAAGATGACTTTTTCTTTCTGGTTGAGCTGGTGGTCCATGCTTCTTCAGCTTCCAATTAAGGGACTTGGGAAAATACTTCCGTGGATGTTAAAAGTCTAAAGTCTGTTTCAATGTCAGCTGAAAAAAAAAAAGACTCTAAAATGTGTTAAGAAAGCATGCTTAGCGCCAGGTGCTGGTAGTTCAAGCCTATAATCCTAGCTACTCAGGAGGCTGAGATCTGAGGATCCTGGTTCAAAGCCAGCCCGGGCAGGAAAGTTTGTGAGACCCTTATCTTCAATGAAACCAGAAAACCAGAAGTGGCACTGTGGCTCAAAGTGGTAGAGCATTAACCTTGAACAAAAAGAGCTCACAGGCAGCGCCTAGGCCCCAAGTGCAGGCCCCACGACCAACAACAACAACAAAGAATGCTTCGAATGAATTGTTTTTCTAAGGGCCACAGAAGCATTCTTTCCTTTAGAGCAGTGGTTATTAAGGACACAATGGAGTATATGGTATTTCCCAGGAAGCATACCTCCCCCCATACTCATATGCACTCCTTTGGTTCTCTCTAGCAGTACTGGAGTCAGTAATAGAATGGCCACTGATTCCCTTGTGCTACTCTTTTTGTATTTAAGATGTGAAGAACACTTCCACTTAGAGTTGTACAGAAATAGAAGACAATATTTTGCTTAAATTACATTATTTATTTAAATTATCCCTCTTACTCCTGCATGCACTGTTAGCACAAAAAGTCAACCTTGGTCACCACCTCCTTTGAAGAGGGCACAGGTGGAGGAGCAGCGTTGGAAGAGATTTTCCACAGATGGCTGAGAGCCTCAACCCCACGCTGTGGTAACACTGCCAGAGACTTGCACAACGTTCATAAAAAGTCCACCCAAACTCCTGTTTAATGTAAACAAGGCAGGAGGCGCACAGACTATTACATGACACTATTTTACAGGGCACAGCATGATTACCTATCAGGTTTTAACATAGCCAATGCCATCATGACATGCGTATTTCCATTTACTGGACAACCCAAAATACAACTACCATATAATTTGTGGTTTTAATGCTTTGCTGCAACTTCTTCTGTCAATATCTATGAACATCACAATTAGATGGTAAATGCTTAGTAATTCAAAAATTTATGAAATGTTACTGTAAATTTATGAAACAACTGTAATTTGTGCCCCATAAAATTAAGCGTAACAATCTTTACACTAGCAACGGTGTAGCAAGCTAAGGATTTTGGTCCTTACACACACACACACACACACACACACATATGGTACATATATAGTAAAGATACAATTAAACCAAAAGTCATGAATCCAGGCACAGCTTCCATATTGCACAGATACATTGTGAGAACATTACATAGATCTATCTAATGGGAGAACTTAATGATAATTGACTGAGAAAAATCTGAGTTCTATCAGATAAGGAATGTGGCTCCTTACTAAAACCCAAAGACTACTCTGTTAGAAACTTTGAAAAAAAAATGTGCATATCTATTTATAGCAATGTGAAGGAAGGGCAAAATTTAGTCTGCAAGTTGCTATGGCAACTGGTTGTGAAGGGACACTTTTCAACCAACACAGTGCATCTGAGTCACTGTTTCTGCAAGTACCAAGTATTGGAAACAGTCAGCTTAGGGGCCATGGTGAGGAGAAGTGATGTCCATGTGTCCTAACAAGGCCAGCTCACTGTTAGTACTTGTGCTGGCTCTGGGTCTGAACTAAAATACATAAACAGGAAAGAAACTCATAAGAGGAACAAATTAAACTTTAAGCTTTAGCTGGTTACAAATCAAAGCCACAGTAACTCTAAAGCAGCTTCAACACAAAGAAATAAAAGAGTTAAAGCTTTTCTGTGCTTGGTTTCCTGGCTTAGCTATAGGGTCCCATTGTGAAATCAGGGATAAAAGAATATTTGGTTTGTGAGGTAACATCACTGCTATTCTACTTCCTAAGCATGATGAACACATTAAGAGCTATCTAGCATCTTGTAAATGCCTTATTTTGAATACAGCTACATCCAAGTGACTACATCTAAAATGGAGGTGATGCAGGGTCCCTTGACTAAACTAATCAATAAATACAATTCCTGTTATTCAAAGTCTCTGCTGGGGATCATGCATGAAGAAACTGCTTCCCAGTTTTGCTGTCTCATTGGTTGGCTTAATGAACATCTTATGATGAATTAAGAAAGAGTTGCATTATGTTTGAAGTTTTAACAATGGTGAGCATTCCAAAGTGGAGACTATTCATAATCTTCTACTATTTTATTCTCCGCTGGGCACTGGTGGCTCACGCCTATAATCCTAGCTACTCAGGGAGTTGAGATCTGAGGATTGCAGTTCAAAGCCAGCCCAGCAGAAAAGACTGTGAGATTCTTACCTCCAATTAATCACCAAAAAGCCAGAAATGGAGCTGTGGCCAAAGTGCCAGGGTGCCAACCTTGAGCAAAAAAGCTAAGGGACAGCACCCATGCCCCAGGTTCAAGCCCCAGTACTGGCATCCACATAGATGCCAATTCTCAATAAATAGCCAAAACTAAGTATAAATTAAATCAGAAACATGAATACAACAAGCAGGCAGATGCCTGTGGGCATTCTTTGCACAGGACAGGTGCGGTGACCACACTGCAAACACGCTTCTCAGTGTCTCCTCCAAAGATCAGAAAGTGGGAAGGTAAAGTGGAAAGTGCTGCTGCTTAATATTTCAACTTAAAATAAAAAAGAGCTTATAAGCAACATTTGAATGATAAACATCAATGACAGAACAAACGGGAAACACAAGCTGTCAACCACACAGAGCAGGCTGGACACAGGACAGCTTGGCTAACTTAGATGGTCCTGCCCACCTGCCTAGTCACATGACGCCTTCCCCACACCCTGTCACATGTAAACAAAACATTTAGAAGGCTGTTTTCTTTAATGTCTTTAGAATGTTTTTTACGACAAAAGACTGAACACAATGAAAAAAATGTAAACATTAGGAGGCCCTTGGCATGCTGATTGCTACCTAGGTGTTACCAGCCAGTCGTCCACCTAGGCACCACCTTGCGCTTCAATAAGAAAATCAATTATAAAGCAAGTTCATAAAGCAATTTTCGGAGAGGGAGAGAGGAGGACGAAAAAGGTTCTCAACTTAGAACATGTTAATTAGCGTAAAAAAATACTATTTTAGCAAACATCACCAATCACGAACCGATATTGAATGCTGTTGCAAAAGTGACAGTTTAAATAAACAGGAACCCATACGTGAAAACCAATCACTAACATGGCCGTATGCACAAAAGATAAAAGAATGCTTCTTTAAAAATATAGATAGTATATTAATCAAGAATTTATCATATTAAATTGTTATTCTTAGAAAAACTGAATAAAGTTATGCTGCGCTACACATTTTTATCTCCTATAATCAATATTAACATTAATAATTCACTTGATGGTTCCTGAATAACTTCTTTCTCATTTACAGTTTTTTAAATATTTTGTTTGATAAGAACCTTAACCTTAAAAAGTTATAAAATTAGTGATTTTTTTTGCTACTTATTAATCCAAAAGAATATAAGCATTTGAGTCCCAGAGAAAGCCAAAATGCTTTGCTACCCAAAGGATATTAAAGTAACACAAATATCCTCAAAGTCATGACATCAGAAAATTTGTAGCTTTTCAGTCATTAGAAATGCTTATTTCCTGAAGTTCCTTTGATTGTATCCTGGCTTTGCCAGCATGCAATTCTGTGTGGGAACCATAGATAAAGCCAATGAAAACAACATGTAGCACATTCTGCTGAGTGGCTACTCAGTTGGTTCTTAATGGTTCCGTCCAGTTTATAGCAATACTTCATTTAAAAGGCGGTTTGTCCTCTCCTGTGGGGAGGGATAAGTCTTTTCTGATGAAATGTCCATAATGGCACAGTTCCAGAGACCTGAGAGATGGTATTCATGGTGTGGAGGAGGCGTGGTATTTCACAAACGCAATGGCTGCCAGCTCCTTGCAGAACTCTTCTAACACAATCACACCCTCTAGCAATGTGATGTGGTCGATACTGGAAAAAGCAGACATGGAAATCAGGACATCTGTGAGCATATCACTTACTGCATGTGGTGCAAGTTTTGGATAGGAGAAGGTAAAGCACTGACTTACATGGGGCCTTCAGGCTCCAAACCCAGCAATCGCTTTCTGACTAGTAGAAGCTTGGGAGTGAAGTCTTGAATACGTTGAATTCGAACCATGAGGTCTCCAACAACCTGCACAGAAACAGGGAACTTGAGGTTCCTGAAATTGACTATGTAGGGATGGTCTTGGATACAGATAACTTCCTGCTCTACCTCTAAATAAAGAGCCTTGGTTTTCATTATTCCATGGCCATCTCTGACCAAGGAGTCCTATCAATTCTTTACAATATAAAGGTTTTATATAAGGTTTGTTTTTATGTATTTTTTTGTCAGTCCTGGGGCTTGAACTCAGGGCCTGGGTGTTATCCCTGAGCCTCTGTGCTCAAGGCTAGTGCTCTACCATGTAAGCCACAGGGCCAGGGCCACTTCCAGTTTTTTTGAGTAGTTTATTGGAGATAAGTCTCACGGGGACTTTTCTGCCCAGGCTGGCTTCAAACTACAATCCTCAATCTCAACCTCCTGGTGGTGTGAGCCACCAGCATCTGGCTGGTTGTGTGTGTGTGTGTGTGTGTGTGCCACCAGCATCTGGCTGGTTGTGTGTATGTGTGTGTGTGTGTGTGTGTGCCACCAGCATCCGGCTGGTTGTATGTATGTGTGTGTGTGTGTGCCACCAGCGTCTGGCTGGTTGTGTGTGTGTGTGTGTATTTTTAAAGAATGAGCCCCGCACGTGCAACAGATCAGAATGTATGGTAACAGGTATCTACTATTTTCTATCTGACTATGTTAACCACATACCATGACAGGAAGATGTAACTGGGACAGGCTTATCATTCCTAAAGAACAGAATGGAACTAAACTCACCCTGACGATTACAGAAAACAGGGATCGACAGCCAGAGGCAAGGTTCACATAGGGATCCAACAGGTACTCGTGTGTGTGTGGATGAGGGAAGAGGGAGAGTCTGGACAACACCGAGGTCACCTGTAAATTCACATCGTAGGGCTGTGGGGAGCAAAGGACAGAAAGACAGGCAATATCATTTACTGCATACACAATGTGCATTCAACTGATCACTTTAATTTGTCTTATCAAGAAAGGAAAATCCTCCACCTGCTCACCAAGATGTGACACATAGAAATATCTGTTTTATGCAGGTTGAACTAACTAATGAAACAGTGTTTAAGAGGTCTCACACACACACAAAAAAACCAATGTGTCATATAAAAGTCATATAAACACAGCCAGTCACCCGTGGCTCATGATTGTAAGCCTAGCTACAAGGGAGGCTGAGATCTGAGGAACATGGTTCAAAACCAATGTAGGCAGGAAAATCCATAAGATTCTTCAATAAACTACTCAGAAAAAGCC
Organism: Dipodomys spectabilis; assembly: GCF_019054845.1. Lineage (NCBI taxonomy): Eukaryota > Metazoa > Chordata > Mammalia > Rodentia > Heteromyidae > Dipodomys > Dipodomys spectabilis. The sequence goes on from NW_024870802.1 coordinate 1,874,436, forward strand.
AGAAGTGGTGTTGTGGCTCAAGTGGTAGAGCGCTAGCTTTGAGCGAAAGCAGTTCAGGGACAACACCCAGGCTCTGAGTTCAAGCCCCATGACAGGAAAAAAAAAAGTATTACATACAAACCACCAGGACATATTAAACTAAGATCAAAGAAAAGAGTAGGCATTTTATCCCTTACATACAGAAACAGATGCTAGGATTAGTTCCCCCACAAGGCGATGGCTGTCAGTTCCTAGACAGTTTTGGTATGTGATACCACATGTTTGGCAGGCACTGGTAACTCATATAATCCTAGCTACTTGGGAGGCAGAGAAGGGGAAGTTTGTCAGCCCAGGCAAAGAATCTCCATCTAAACTGACAGATGGGTGACATATCCTATACTGCCATCCGTGCTATAGGAGAGGTAAAGATATGAAGAAGCACAGTTGCTGGCCAGCTTGGGCAAGAGTTTGTGAGACTCTATTCTCAACAAGAAAGCTGGGTATGGTGGGGAATTCCTGTCATCCCAGCTATGGTGAAAAGTATAAGTAGAAGGACTGTGTGTGGTCCAAGCTAGCCTGGGCAAAAAGAGAGACCGTATCTCAAAAATTAGAGTGAAAAGGGCTAAAGATGTGGTTTACATGGTGTGGTGCTGACTAGCAAGTGCAAACCCAGAGCTCGAAGTCTTGTACTGCCAAAAAAAAAGCACCAAAAAACAAAACAACAAAAGAAAAAAACCTCAAAACTAGAAATCTAGTTGTTAATTTATTTCTCCACAGAAAGCAACTTGGAAGTACGTTCCAGAGTTGGTCAACATAAGAACAAAAGGAACACTTTTGTATACAAAAAAGCTTCTGTTAAATACTTTCACCAGAACCTCTCATGCCTTACACTGTCTTCTTCTAAGCAGCCAAGGAGACTGATTGGTGGGAACAAAACCCACAAGCTGGATGAGGACTCTATTCCCAAATTCATTTCTCCTAGCAGCTGGTGGCACACACAGCCACCTATCAACTGAGGGCAATTCTCATCCACTGTTAAAGTAAATCAGGCCCTTTATGCCAGCTCTCTCCCTTACATGTTCTGGAGCAAATTCATAATTTTTATGAGGCCAGAGTGGCCAAAATTCAGTTTGCAATGACATTTTAGACTTTCTGAATTGAGCCCAACAAGTTTTATTCTACTGTGTCTATATTAACCAACTGCTCTCTCTCATCACCTCCAGCACTGTGGCTAGCATGGAAGCAAGGCACTTGTCTTCAATGGCTGTATGGACATCACATAATGCCCTGCACATATGGAATACATCAGAAATCCACCAGGTGGGGACAATAAAGTTTTATGAAAAAGTCATCTAGTGGAGAAATGAAGAAAATAAAGGTACTTGGCTGAAAACTTACACTAAGACCTGCCATAGTGAATGGTAGCACACCCACACAAAAAAATGGAGAAATTGGTATTTTAAAATGTTATTACCTGATCGAGAATTCTTCCCATTCTGTCAAATAAGACTTTCAAAAAATGACCTTCAAAGAAAGCAGCTTCTAAATTACACTTTTCCAGTGCTTTTGGAGATCCAGGCCACTCCCATCTTAAGCAGATAGCACAGTAATCCCGGAACTAGGGAGGAAAATGTTTAGATCATTAAAGAACTACCAAGAAACAGACTGAGATGAAATAGAAATGCTTTGCTCCAACAAGTATCTGAAGACCGCTGGCTTCAGAGGGGGCATGATGGGGCTCAGCGTGGTAAAGCCCATTATTTAGGACCTAGGAAGCAATGGCTTCAAATTTTTATCTTTTTTGTCTTGTTTTTTTTTTTTCTTTTTGCTTATGTGGTGCTGAGGAATCGAACCCAGGGCCTCATGCATGCAAGGCAAGCGCTCTACCACTGAGCCACCTTCCCAGCCCTTGTCCTGTTTCTAACATTTCTGTAATGATTATAATAGTTGCATTTGTTATCACAAAATGGAAATGAAGAAACGTTACATAAACAATAAAAGCAGCTAAACACTCAAATGCTATTCTTAAAGGTAGTTTGTTATTAATTGTGTGACTTGACTAGCATGTGAACTTGGCTCATCCCAGTAATAAGTTACAGGTCAATGTAAACTTAAATTCTGTTTCAAGTACTGGTGGATTAACTACATGCTGAGGAAGATGAATTCTATGCTAGCATGCTTCAACCTAAAGGATTTCAGTGAAAATTATAATTCTTCACTTAAAATTTTCCTGATTTGAGAAACTTTGAATTTGAAAACTCCATATTTTGAAATTTACTTTTAAATACTGAAATAGTCTAGTTGCTTATTCAACAAATACCAAATAGGTATAGTATTGTAAAACATACACAGCCTTAAACTACATGTACTATGGGACTCAATGGTAAATCAAGCACAAAGTCAACTCTCAGAGATCAATTACCTTCTAACCCTAAACAATAATGACAACACAGGGCATTAATAGCTGCAGCAATGTCACAGAGAAGGGGAATATCATTCCCTTCTAGGTGGGGACGAGGACAGAGCTGCTAACTTTCCTGCTGGAGAAAATGTTAAAGAAAATAAACCAGGAGAAGAAGCCTTGAGGAGTTTCAAACAGAGACCCAAGCAAGCTCAGCAATGTTGCATGATACAAGATTAAGACACAAAAACCAACTGTATTTCTATACATAGCTATTAACAACTAGAAAATGAAATCCACAGAATATTTCACATATGGTATTATCAAAAACAATAGCCAAGTGTGGTGGCTCCTTCTCCGTAATCCCAGCTTGGTGAGAGGTGGAGATTAAGCTAGGGCAAAAAGTTAGTGAATCTGCATCTTAACCAACAAAGCTAAGGAAGGTGGCACACACCTGTCATCCTGGCTAAGCAGGAAGCTAGGAGGATCACGGTCTAGGCCCACCTGGGCATAAACATGAGACTCTATTCAAAACCATAACTACAACAAAAAGGGCTGGCGGAATGGCTGACATGGTAGGCCACTTGCCTAGCAAGCGTTAAGGCTCTGAGGTCATACCCAACTATTGTCACGAAAACAAAACAAAAACAAAAAGACCCCGAGGAATAAGTTCAACCAAGGAAGTATAAGACTTGTCCATTGTTGAATAATACCAAAGTCAACCTGTGCAGAAGGAAAATAAGTGGAAATCAGAGAGAGAGAGTTCAGTCAGAGAGACTGAAAACACATTAGGCGCTGCCAGCTGGGTTAGGGAGGTGGGAGGAAGAGGTACCAGGAGCGGGAGGGCCTGTTCTGTTTCTACAGGGCTTCTTTCACAAGTGACAAAAATGTTCTGGAATGAGCAGTGATTGGTGACAGTGGCACAACACTGTGAACATACTAAAACCCACCAAATTGTACACTGTAAAAATTAAAATGCTGATATACTAAGATAAATCTTAGCATAGATTTGGTTAAAGGAGAAACGAAGTATTTAATACCTGTTTGTTTTTAACATTTTCCAGTGAAAAACGCTACAGAGCAAAGACAACACTAGCAGACCTTGGAGAAATCAGCATCTGTGAGGCAGGCAGTGGAGACAACACTGACTTCCTGTCTGCACAGAACTGGGGAAAAAGAGGACAGGAGCCTGTGGATGGGGCCTGGGTAGCTGTGGGAGGCTGAAGATACCAGGTCTAGGATGCATAGGGGAGATGGATCCAAGTGAGATACAATTCAAAGTGAAAAGTCAAACACCACAGATGATGAAGCAATGTTGAGATGGAGACCCAGTTAGTGACATGCAACTCAGGCTACCCATACAAGCACAGCCAGTGCCAGCAGGGTACAGGTCTTGTTTCTGAGGAGAGTGGACTCACTTCTTTGTAGTAATGACTGTGGGCAACTGGACAATGTGATGAGGCGTGTGCCCATTCTTAGATTTCATGGCCAATAATGATGTCACTTACCTGCCTATGCGCATCTCGGAGGTAGGTGTCATATCCAGTGCCCTCAACATGGTATGATGATTTTGCTTCATCTGGTACCAGACACAGAAAACTTAAAGGAAAAAGGCCATGATCACCCACACAAATACTCTTGGAATTCAAGAAGATCTTTCTCCAGTAAAGTAACTAGTGGTATTTTCAGTTTAACTAAAAATACAAACAATGGAAACTTGAAAACTAAAACTGAGTGTTGTCTTTATCTTGAATTAACCTTGTAACTTACTAAATATTCTTTCATTATTTTCAAGGTCTATTACAAAATTACTAAATCCATTTAAAATAGATAAAAGATTTTTTTCCGTTTAGATTACTAGGCAATGACAGACTGTCATATTTGTTAATTTCCCAGACAACTGGCCCTTCAGTAACTGAACTTGAGAGAACTTTAGATACAATTTTGCATTTTGAGCCAGATACAATTTTTTAATATTAACTGACTTAGGCATGACACTGACAGCATTAAAGGGAAGAAAAAAATAAGAGAAAATTTTCACAGAAAAGACACTGAAAGAAAAGTACAACTATGAACTGAAGAAAATGTCTAGCCCTATGCCTAGTCTACGTGGCAATGCTCAGTGTGGTAAATTTTGAGAATTACTTACAATTAATTCATTTATATAGAGAAAAGCTTGTGTACTTTGAGGGTTTACTCAATCATATTATTAATTTTTTTTACTTTATCTGCTTTTTTTGTGTTTCCTTTTTTGTTCTTTTATTATTATTACTATTATTAGCAGTAGCAGCAGCAGCAGTAGTAGTAGTAGTAGAAGTAGTAACAGTAGTTCAACTACTGCTGCTACTATTACTTTTTAAGGTCTTTTTCTTTATTTTATTTTTCTGCAGGGCTGGGCATCTAACCCTGAGGGTTAAACACACTAGAGCTACATATACCCTACAAAATAGAAAATGGTTCTATGAAGCCTTTTTTCTCCTGGTCCAACTGTTGCCATTGCTGTCACCTGTTATATAATCAAGGTGAAAAAGTTGACTCAACTCAACTCAACCAGAAGCAGAACTGGTATATACCAAAAGAAGTTTAAAAAAAATGTATACTGCTACTCACCTATTTACAATTTTATGGACTTCAGTCTTCCCATCATTTCTGGGGTGATCTGGACTAGTAGAAGGTGAAGAACTCAGCCACTCTTGGTTTGACAAAGTGTTATCTGGTGAAATGTCAGTAAATAATGGATCTTCTTCCAGATCTCTAAGTTTAATTTAATGATGTACAAAAAACATTTATTACCATGTTTTCTAAGTCAAAAGAGTCTCTGCTGTGTTTGAAGAAAATATTACATAATTTTCTAACAGAAAGACTTAAGATATAATGTATTTATATTACAGACGATCATTTTGTGGTAATAATCTCAAGTATCTATGCATTTTGTTACTAGGTTTAAGAAATAGGTAATATCTCTTGGAATTTAGAATGATAGTATCAAAACATTCGATTTTACTTTCCAAAACTTTCAAACTTTTAGAAATTAAGAGAAAAATTATTATCATTAAGCACAACAGAGAGAACTAAGAGAAGACAGAAAGTTCTAGCTTTATGAAACATTGAAGTCCCAGATTTGGACAGACACTTACACTGCTCCGGCTATTAATCCATTCTCTACCACATCTTTGTCTTCTGGACACAAGGGTTTGTATTCTGTATAATTTCTTTCTTCAAGATTTCTTAGGACCAAATTGTAAAGAATGTGCTCATTGGGTTTTTGCAGAAGATGTTCAAACATTCTCAATGTCATTATGCTTATCTGAAATCAAAATTGATCCAAATGAGTTGAAAATAACTTTATAAAAGTTGTTCTTATTGCCATCTTGTAAAAGTCATGCTTTCAGCCTTTCAACACAGTAAAAAAAAAAAAAAAAAAAGAGTATTTCAAACATTACAAGTATATTTAAATTGGTATTTCCAAGAATCTAGTATGGTCATTACATAGCTTACCTCATCAGATATGTGATTACAATGTTCAATTAACCTATGTCTTAAAGGATGTCTGCTAATTTCTGCCAGGGTTTCTGGTTCCCTCTGTTCTCCAAGGATAAAAACCACCATTTCTTGAAGCAAGACATCAGACGTCACTTGTCTAACGATGCGATGGAGCACGGCAGTTGATGTCAGAATTCCTATCTCAGAACTGAGCACAACACACTATGGTTAAATGGGTAGGGCTGGCAGAAATGGTGTCTTTTGTCATCATGTGTAAAGGAATGAAGCTACTCACGCTTGCATTAACTGAGGTTCCATGACACCAATGAAAAATCTCTCATGGACAGCTTTGGCAAGAGCAACAGCAGCAGTCTACAACACAGCATGAACACTATTATTATTTTTTTAATGGGAAGAAAAGTCTAATTTGTAATTTCAATATATCAGTTTCCATCCTCCATCTTAATTAATGTGGAAAGAAAAAACTGCCTGCTGACCATAAGTTAGATTAAGTGTTAGCTATTGGGCTATATACATTAAAAAAATTTTTTTTTCATGAATAAGAGGAGCAGGACAAAAATTATCCCAACAACTTCAAAGTACTAACAGGAGAACTGGAGGGAAGCCACTGATATGAAGTCAGTGCTTGTAAAGCATTGTACCATAATAGGACAGAACTTGACTACTGAGCTTTTCCAAAACTGTAAATATCACACACACACACACAGATACACACACACACAGACACACACACACACAGACACACACACACACATGTTCATTACACTATATAAACTATCCTAAGATGATTAAAATATATTCAAAAATATTAACTAAGAGTTCAAATTTTACTTAGTAGAAACTTACATTTTAAAATTATCAATTAAAAAACAAACATTATCAATTAAAAAAACAAACAAAACAGTTCTAACCTTTTGTGCTTCTTTAATGAGCTGATCACAATAATCAAACCAAGAAAAAAAGGAAATTAAGGCTCGTTTTCCTGGGAATGCTGAAGCATCTTCTTTATGACTGTATGAGTCCAAGCTGCAGACATGGAAGGCAGACATGCCACGTCTAAAGTTATCGAAAGCCAAACCCCATTTTTTTTTTGCCAATCCTAGGGCTTGAACTCAGGGCCTAGACACTGTTCCTGAGCTTCTTTTGCTCAAGGCTAGCACTCTACCACTTGAACCACAGAGCCACTTCTGGCTTTTTCTGTTTATATGGTACTGAGGAATCGAACCCAGAACTTCATGAATGCTAGGCAAGCACTATACCACTAAGCCACATTACCAGCCCCCCAAAGCCCAATTTTATATACAGAAAAATGAAGCCAAGTAGGTGAATACTCTCAGAACACATAGTATGACAGAGATCACAATCAGCAGACAACTGATCAAAATAGCCAGAGATAAGAGAAAACCTTTTAAAAGATACAAATCATTTTCTCTCCTTAAGTGCAAAGAGTGAAACTAAAATAGAACAGAGCAGCAAGAGGAAAACCACTTAGCTCCTCCCTAGATTTGTGCTATAAATTTGACCAGGAAATTAATCACAATGGCAAGGTAACAGTTCTCAGCTGGCAGGATTCAGGAAAAGGCAGGCAAAGGAAGACTGAAGAAGAAACAGATTGGCTGGCTGCTCTTCCTTCCTGCCTTGATGCACAATACTGTTAACAAGATTAGCTAATGGACGTTGGGAAATGTAGTTTCAGAGAAAACAAGAAAAAAAAGGAAGGCTAAACATTTGGAGAAAACAACAAGGAAATTATATCAAAATTTCAGGCGCTGATAGCTGGCCAGTTTACGTACAGTTTTATTTATGGTGCTTTATATTTTCTAGTACATAAAATTTCTGTAATAATCATATTTTCCTATGTGAACCAATCAAAGTTGGTAGAGGGATGAAAGAATAAAGGAGGAGAGATTTTACGCAAATGGTCCACAGAATAGAAGTCTGCTCTAAAGGTTGTGCAAGTTATTTATCAGAAAGGAAAGCCCCTCTTTTTATAAAATAATTAGATGAAGTGATTGGTTTTACAGTAAACCCTTAAAAACAGACCTGTATAAAGCTGGGCACACAAGAGGCACAGGCAGGAGGAATGAAAGTTCAAAGCTGGTCTGAGCGATATATCAAGACTCCTGTCTCAAAAACATCAAGGACTGGATGCAGCTCAGTGGTAGGTTTTTTAGCATGTGCAAAACCCTAGGTTCCATCCTCAGCAACATCCCCTCCTCCAAGCATCAGTATAATGAACAAACTATTATAGCTAGACTGATCCTACACCAATTCGTTGCCAAATTCGTTGATAAATTTAATAAAATACTCAAGAAAACATTTCCTTTAAGATCACTTCTAGTGTTCAATTTTTTAAAGGTAAAGATTCAAAGATTTCCATGCTTGTAAAAACTGAAACAGACTTTAAAATGTAGGCAGAGGGGAAAATACAGAGAATGGTACTTACCCCCAGTTAATTGCTTCTACAGATTCAATATCTAATGGATCCAGTGACCGAGGTAGGGCCTTGTACAGAGAGGCGAGTCTGTCCGTCAGCAGTCTGCACAGGCAAGTGCTCTGGGTAAGGCACTTGGCAGCTGCAGGCTCGGGCAGACTTACTAATAACATCAGACCCTCGCAAGCTTTCACAGCTATTCGGCCATCCTGCAGAGGGGAAAACACACCCCTTCAATCCCGAATTAGATACCCACCAAATTAAATCCAACATAAAAGGATTAAGTGTGTTACTTTAAAAGATTAGGGTTTTTTTCCCTACTTTTAAGGCCTTCGTTTAAAGTGAGATGATGACTCACAGGACTTCTGGTGAGATTCAACAAAGAATTCACTAAGTTGTAATCCTGGTTGGGCCGCACAACCGAGGCCTCTGGCAGTGAGGTGACGCTGAGGTCATCCAAGCTTGTAGAAAGGTCATCCATCTGATGCGGGGGCTCCTCCTCTGGCTCCAGGTGCTCCACTCCAGCAGCAGCACACAGAGCCTCTGGCTGACTCGGGCCTCCGGGATCAGCTGATGAGGAATCCTGCCCTTTAAATGTGCTGTCAGAAATTACACTGGCTGTTCCCTTGGAAGCCAATGATTTCATCTTGTTCTGAAAAGGAATCCAGGTTTGTAATGTTTATGTTAGGAACTTTATAAACCAGAACTTGTATTTTCATGGGTTTTTCTATAATTACTATTCCATATGCCTACAGTAACAGTCAGTGTTAGGCCGAGTGAAAATATTCTAATTTTTAACAAACCATATTTTAGAGAATTTTACAAACACATTGAAATTAATACTTTTGTATGATTATACTGTGTCTTACACTGACCATAAGTAATGAGCAATATTAGAAATATCTACTTGATTACGGCTAAAAACAACTTGGTGGGGAAAAACATTTCAAGTGTAATTAGTGTTTTCTCTTCACTAGGTTATCATGAATATAATCATCCCAATGTTAATTTTCCTAAGATCACAAGGGAAAATGTAAACTCATAAACAAATATGCTTTAAAGTTCAAAAGTTACCAGCATTACATTTACAGTTTTCACAGAGTCTTCAAATTTTCTTCAATATACAGGTACTTTTCCTAAGTTTTTTCCCTTATATTTCTGCTTTCTAAAACCCAGGAAACTCCTCTGAGGCCATTTTTATGTGTGTTTGAGAATGATTTGCTTGAAACACTAAAGCACCCTATTCATACATACAGAATCTTACCTGATACAAATTCTTCATTTCAGGGTAAACCTGTCTTACTTTTCCATGTGAACTTAAGAGCAATAATCAAATTTCACAACCTTATTTCATCATAAACCAGATTGTCTACCAAGCCTATCACAACCATCCATTCCGTTATGGCCTTTACTCATCATGGAAGCACATGAAAGGGTAAATGAACTCACAGTCTACTTCCAAGGCTACAGGAGAATAATTAGAAACCACTTCTACTGCTGTTAAACACATTTTCAGAAATGAGTTCACAACGTGTATGTTTAAAAACAAAACAAAAACAGGGCTGGGAATGTGGCTTAATGGTAGAGTGCTTGCCTAGCATGCATGAAGCCCTGGGTTCAATCCCTCAGTATCACATAAACAGAGAAAGCCAGAAGTGGTGCTGTGGCTCAAGTGGTAGAGCACTAGTCTTGAGCAAAAGAAGCTCAGGGACAGTGTCTAGGCCCTGAGTTCAAGCTACACAGCTAGCAAAAAACAACAAACAAAAAATAAACAACTCTATGGAACTCAATATTCCAATTTCCTACAAAATCAACTGCATTATCAGTCTTTATGAAAGTAAAAGTTCAGTCCATCTAAAATTCTAACATGATTTCAACCCTGCTGAACTCTGGAGCCAAGGAATTTGTACTTTGAAAAGTTCCCTAGACCAGGAGAAACTGCTATTTTAACCTTTGCACTTTGCTTTCACCACAGATGCCTGTAGTGAAGACATCCATCCCCACAATTTGAGCACTGAATACCTGAATCTTTTAAACCCAGACTTCTCTCCCATACACAAACCTACAGCACTCAATACCAGCTCGCTGTATCCATCAGGATACCAGGAAGACTCAGGGAATCCAGAACCAAAATGCCATCTTCCCCTCACAGCAAGCTTCCTTGGGGCTCCATCCCTTCTCTGTTTCCTGCCCGCCCCCAGTAGCTACATAGCACACAGAACAGACCTCCAGCCCCTTCAGTACTAGAACCCTCTTTATCTCACCCTCCCCTACCTGGCTTCCCACTAACTACAGTCCTTGCTGGCTCCTTTTTGTCTGTGGGACTCCATCCACAACCAAGCTGGTCTCCCTGCTTCTGTCTCTTCCCAAAGGAGCCCAAAAGTGTACACCAGATGCTGCTAAGTTCTCAAGGTACAAATACTACTGAGTAATTACCTGCTCACACCCATTGGTGGTTTGCCAGTCTATAACTAAGCTTGAATCCTGTCCTACCATTTGAGACAGTTCCTAACCTGTCTGCTTAAGCTCTTTTTTTTACATATTCCAATTATACTATTTCCTCAACACACTTTATTCCTTATACTCATCCAGTCGCATCTAACCATCTGACAAGGCTTATTCCTAGTATCTTGGAACAGATGTCATCTCTTCATCTTACAAACACTTTAAAGTCATTTATTTTGCATCATTCTTTATAATTCTCATCTTATTTTACAGTTAGATCACATCTAAACAGTTTGAACATTCTTCTTACCCTCTTCATCAACTATAAACTCCTTTGGGCAAAGACTTTCTAACTCATCTACCATATGTGCTTAACCCACAAGAGATATTTATGTTGGCTTACATAAGTGAACAGACATTAGACTTTAGGGGACACATTATTTTTGTTCTTCTCTATATTTAAAGTAATAAAACTGCATTTCTCTAAAGATTTATTCATTCAGCAAGGTTAATTAAGCAGTTGTTATTATGTATTGTGCTATATATAAGAGCAACTGAGGAGAGTCAAAGATTAAGACAGAGTCCTTGTCTCAAGGAGCTTAATGACCAACAGGAGAAAAGAAAAAGCACATAAAGACTTCTAATGCTGGGGGCGGGGGCGGGGGGGGGGGGGGGAGGTGAAGGGGCAGGGCGGGGTGCGGAGATGGGAAGGGTTAGGAAGGGGAAACAAAGGAGGAGGCAACAATGCTTGATAAGAAATGTACTCATTATCTTGCCCATGTAATTGTAACCCCTCTGTACGGTATTTTCACAATTAAAAAAAAGACTTCTAATGCTAGGGAGAGTCTAATAACCAACAGTAACAGCTTGTGAATACTCTTCTCCAGGCAAAAGAATAGAGATACCTCCCTTCCCACTTTGGACAAGTAGGTGCTATAAAATATACATCAAGCAAACATGTCATGGTTCTGAAGGGTGTTGTTTGTAGTAAGATTAAACATAAATGTGTCTCAAGACAAATACATTTCCATTAACACATATAGGCCAGCAAATTTCCTCTGCTTCTCATCTAGGACTATATACTTCTGAAGCCAGTTTTAGAGATTTAGTGGTAGAAATCTATCAAGCTTAAGTTTCAGGAAAATTCTGCACATCTAAAGTACACTAAAAAAAATGAAAAATGAAGTACACTAAAGGATCTAAGATAACTTTAGGGGAAAAAAGGGAATAGAAACACACCATTCTTAGGAAACTAATCTACTTTTTATATTTTAAAAAAACCCTAAAAGAATAGTGATGTCCACCTGATGTGAAAGAAATAATTTGTATTGTCAAAGCTCATAGAATTCACAAACTTTATAGACCATGATAATGACAATTTGCCTTGTGAAGGTTAAAATGTGTTTGTGACTTTAATAAGTATCACTATTTCACAATACTGTGAAATATGTGAAATTTATATAATCACCTAATCTCAATCTAAGAGATGGGATGGGTTAGGAGTGATGGGTGACAATGTTGTCAGACACCTTATATTCATATATTGTTTTGTAGAATGGGAACTTCTTTGTACAACTACTTAAAAATATAATAAAAAATGTAAAAAAAAAAGAATAGTGGTATCACCTTTATTAACAAATCTTTAGAAATCTGAAATCATAAGACTACTTGAACCATTTTGAAGTTTAAAAACTAAGATACAAAATATGATGCACATCATAAGAAATGTGTCCATAGACTTTAACATAAGCTATAAACTTAATTTCATGCAATTTTGTAGCTGAGCTGCTCACTGTACTTAATAACATCCTAAATTGTTTATTCAATAAGATGAAACAGAAGACAAACCCACCTATTAGACTGACTAACTTTGAAAAACACTCGAAACTAAAAACCTGACAATCCTGGATGCTGGCTGAGGACATACTCACTGAGATGCACACTGATAAGGCCAGGTTGGAAGAGAGTTTGGCAGTTCCTTATGAAAATAAACATATACCTACAATATAATCTAGTAATTTTATTACTAGGAATTTTCCCAGGTGAAACAAAAGCCTAAATTTATGCAATCTGCATGGGAAAGTTTACAGAGTACTGGGTTCTGGGTTCCATCTCCAATGCCTCAAAGAATAAAAATAACAAGCAAAAGGCTTATTACAATCATAACTTTGCCTAAGAAAATACTTTTCGAACAGAAAACCTAAGTTAAGAGGACGGAGGATTAGAAGAGCATAAGGCAAGGAGATAAAACTATTATAAATTTTGACTGCGGTGGGGTTGGGTTTGTGAAACTCAAACTTATAAAATCAGTAGTGGTTAGAAACAGTCTCACCACCTGCACAGGCTCATGTGCTGAAGGCCTGGTCTGCAGAGTCAGAGGGGACTGGGTCATGAAGGCTTTAACCCACTGGGAACTCATAGCTGAATAAACTAGTAGGGCCCAACTGGGGGAAGCAGGTACAGGGGACACGTCTTTGAAGGGCTCATCTTTTCCCAGGCCCCTTCCTCCTCTCTTTCTACTTCCCAGCTCCCACAGGTGAACAATTCTCCTTACCACATGCTCCCTGCCATGAAGCTCTGTCTCAACCCAGGCCCAGAGAAAACAGAGCTTCCCATGGACTGAATGACTCTGAAACCATGAGCCCAAAAAATCTTTCCTCTTTTAAGCAGGTGTTTTTTAACAGCCAAGAAAATTAACACAGAACTGCAAATTAAAAACAGGATTAAGCCAGGCACTGGTAGCTCATACCTATAATCCTAACTACTCAGGAGGATGAGGTCTGAGGATCACAGTTCAAAGCCAGCCCAGGCAGAAATATCTGTGAGACTTACCTTCTATTAATCACCCAAAAGCCAAAACTGGAGCTGTAATTCAAGTACTATAGCATTAGCCTTGAATACAAAAGTTCAGTGACAGCGCCCAGGCCCTGTGTTAAAGCCCCAAGACTGGCACAAAAACAATGGATTATACTGCATGTAACTAGAAACAAAATGAAAAAGAAGGAAGAAGGGTTTTGTTTTTTTTTAATGCTAGTCCTGGGGCTTGAACTCAGAACATGGGTGCTGTCCCTAAGTCTGGCTGGAAAAAAATTTTAAACTAAAAAGCAAGATGGTGGGGAGGGGAGGGGAAGAAAAACCTATTTTTTTCTAATCTATTAATAAATTATTTTGCTGATAGAAAAAAACAAGAAAGTAGATGAAAGCAGAATGCCTTTTTTTTTTTAACTTTTAAAACTGGAAGTTTTAAAGGTGGCTCAGGCCTGTAATCTTAGTTACTCAAGAAGCTGATATCTGAGGATCCAAGTTTGAAGCCAGCCTGAGTGGGAAAGTCTGTAAGACCTTTTACCCACAATTAGCCACCATAAAAAGCTGGAAGTGGAGCAGTGGTTTAAGTGGTAGGGTACTAGCTTTAAGCAGAAACACTCCAGGGTAGCACGTAGGCCCTGAGTTCAAGCACCAGGACTGGCAAAAATACAAACAACAATAACAAAAAACCATCAGGAAGTGAAATCCAAAGCACTAACTGACTTAAATCAACTATGACTTGGTGATTAGGACTTTAAAAGCAGAACAAAATATGAATCCCAATCATCCTACTGGACTGGATGGTAAACCATGACTTTGTAGCATGTTTAGATTGGCACCTGCCATGACCCATGCTGCATGGTAGAGCCAGCCTACCTGCTGTTGGCTCTACCAATCTGCTAGCTTGTTCACCTATAATTTCTCTACCAAGCAACTCTCTGTCCAAGCCTCACCTTTTTGCCTGTCTAGGCTCCGTACTGCCCCAAAGATCTGGCTCAACCACATTCTTTGAACATCTCTTTTCCCAGGAGATTTCAAGTTAGAATAAATGGTGATCTTAAATGTAAAATAATTCTGGGAAGTGAAATCAGCTCTGATAACTTACAAAACTAATTCCTCCCAAGATTATTCATAGAATTCAATTTTCATAACGATTTGAATGCAAGCATGTTTTGAAGTTTGAGAAGTGCAGGTTACCTCCAGAAAAAAGTTCACCAGGTAGGGATCCTGTTTCAGCTTTGCACACACGATACAGAGAAATTGAATCTCTTCATTTTCCGTTGGTGTTGCGAGCACTTCCCCACATAATCGAATTAATTTCTGTCAAAAAAAACTTTTTTAACTTAGAAAGTAGAACAATTTAAAATCTTTAGCCATCTGTTTGCCTTCAGGATATTAAAATTTTCAAATGATTCAAATACTTCACATTAATTAGATAGAGCACTAACGATACACTCATTTATACTAGTAATCTCTTCAAGTTTATTACCATAAAAGTTGATGAAAGTATGGAAGAAGCCTTTAAATAGAACATAAATACATGAAGTACATGTGATACAATCACATATAAAAAAAATTCAACTATTTGCTTACTGGCATGTTACTTTTTAGGATTTTTGCTTGTTAACTTTATTCTTAAAAAACAGTATGACTCCTTTTAAGTGTTAAATAAAAATAATTATTTGAAAAAGACAAACTGAAATTGACTACAAAGGTAACATAAGCTAATTGTGATAAAAAATATTTTCATTCTAAGAGAAATCAAACTGACTATTTTGATTAAGGGGACAGAATACCTGCACTGGCCTGTGTACATTGATGTGTGGGAGCAGGGGCTGCCGGATTCTTCCCAGAAGTTTTGTATAGAACACCAAGACCTGCTGTTTCATTCCTGGAGGACACTGGGAATAGAGGCCGAGAAGGAAAGCAAACAGGAGAGGAACAGATAATACAAACTACTATCAGTGACTGGCATTCTTAGAAGTACAATGACATACCTGAGACCACAGCATAACGGGGGGACCATGGCCTCATGTGATCACAAACAACATGGTGCTAACACGCTGCTGTGATTAGAATGTGAACAGGCAGATGATAGTGTGGGGGGGGAATAAGAAGAAGATAAAGTATGTTCCCTGCAGAGTAAAGGCAGAACCTTATCATGCTTGTTGACAGGCAATCAATAACTTCCCATCATCTGTTCAGGCCTCCTAATATATGCAAATACAAGTAAATAAACAAAAATAGTATAAGCCATTATAATTTATTCTAACAACTGTTTTAAACTATTTGCAAAAGTTTTTACATGATCATTATTATAGGCAAAGAACAGAAATTTTTAGAGCAAGTCAGTTATTTTGCTGTAAAGTAGGGTGACCTGATGATTATTCACACTATGGAGAAAGTACAAACCAACAATTATTTGTGCTATAATTAAGCAGATGATATGGCCTCAGTTAAAATACTCTTACAAAATGAGTATTTTTGAAGTACTTTCACAGACATGCTGTCTGAAAATATAATATTATTTTTAAGACAGCAAATGCTTTACATTATTTCAATAGTTGTAATACTGTATTTACAACCACCTATATCACAATAAATTTACTAGTATAATTACTAATTTTGTTATAAACATCAATGAATATTATTCAACTTCTCATTTTATAACCCCTCTCCAAAGGACAGGGAAAAAAGGGAGGATGAGAATAAGTTACAGGTTAATAGGAAGATTTGTTGCTTAAAAACAGAAATTGAAGCCAGGTACTGGTGGCTCACTCCTGTGATCTTAGCTATTCAAGAGGCTGAGATCTCAGGATCATGGCTCGAAGTTAACCCAGGAAGGAAAGCTGATGAGACTCTTATCTCCAATAAACTGCTCAGAAAAAGCCAGAAGTGGTTCTGCGGCTCAAGTGGTAGAGTGCTAACTTTGAGCACGAAGAGGCTCAGACAACACCCAGGGCCTGAGTTCAAGTCCCAGGACTAGCAAACAAAAAGAAAAGAAATTAAGTGCGTTTAACTTAAAAATGAGTTATAACATTATAGAATTAAAAGCAAATTGTTCCATAACCTTATTCAGCACAAAATATGTCCAATAGTTTTGTGTTTTAAATTTTCACATTATTATAGAAATTCACAAAACAGACTTCATGACTTAGGGAGGCTCATTAACAATCACTTCCTTACATGTGTGTGCGCGCATGCGTCCTGGGGGTTGAATTCATGGCCTTAGCTTTTATGCAAAAACCTAGTATTGTACAACTTGAGCCATAGCGCCACTTCCAGCTTTATAGTGGTTTTGGGAGCTTCTTGGAGATAAGTCTCATGGACTTTCCTACCCAGGTTGGCTTCAAACTGTGATCCTCAGATCTCAGCCTCCTGAGTAGCTGAGACTACTGATGGGTGCCACTGGCACCAAGCTTCACTTCCATATTTTTAAAGATGAACCAGAGCTTCACCAATGGTCACAGGGTGTAAATATCAAAGTCTCCCAGTAGTCTCAAAGTGGGGCCTCTTAGCCTGGACCCCAGCTCCTCCTCTTCCCTCCCACCACCAAAGGCTCTGAAACATTGGCTTTGTAAGTAGACATGTACCACATGACAATGTTTAGTCCACAGGGCCCATAATCCTGCAGGATTATAATGGAGCTGGAAATTTCTTGACATTTATTCCTGCTATACCTGTTCTATGTTTAATATGCTGTCTCACCCTGCGCTACAGTTGCTACTGTTGAGCGTAGTGTCGTGCTGTACAGCCCAGGTATACAGCAAGCTGTGCCATCTAGGGATATGCTATGTGCATGTGTGTGTGTACGGTGACACATCACACAAGGACAAAATCATCTGACACATTTCCCAGCATATCCCTTCTCACGAAGCAATGCATGAGTATCGCCAGCAATGCTGCAGTACACATTATTTATGTGATAGTAGCTTTATAAAGACTTTTCAAAATTTATCACACATAAACATTGAATTGTCGACTCATCAGTTCACTTATGGTCAGGACATCTATACTTGCAGGACTACAAAAAGTAATTTTCCTAACTCATTGTTACCAGGTGTTTCCTCATTTCCTTCCATTCTGAGCATCGGGGCTTAGAGTCACTTTCATAAGTGTCTGCACGGAAATTCTAAGCAGTGTAGGTATTAGTTGTTGTCTAGAGCATTTGGGAGCTTTGCTATCTCAGAAGATGTATGTGTATAGGCCACACAATTCTTTTTCCTAGAATCTTGACTTCAATCTTGTCATGTATAGTATGTTCCTCTATAACTAAACTGAGCATACTGCTAAGACATTACTGTGTGTGTTACATGCAAGAAGATGGTATAGATTAGAAACTCACATCAGCTTTCCCTAATGTATATAATGTCTCCAAGATCTTGTGATGCAACAAATATTCCATACATGGGCCTGTCTCTCCAGATTCTCGTTCATTTTCTTCTTGAACCAGTATATCCAACATCTGTTCCAGATGGGATGGGATGTTCGTATCAGTCACTGGAGCTTTATCGTCTACACAACAAAAAATGCTCATCAAAAACATTCAGATATCCTTAAGCCGCTCGTCTGCAACTGTAACACCCTCGATGCCTCCCCACTCCATTCCAACCGGGACCTATCTGAATCACGCGCAGGAGGGTGATAGTCATGGAAAGGCTATCTTTGCTAGAATTGATTCTTTTGATACACTCTTATTCCAACAGTGAATCAATGCTCTGAAATACAGTTAGTCAGCTAATATTCACCCACAATAATTTAGAAATGAGAACCAGACAGGAGCAAGGTCAGGAAAATATCTGAAACATCAAAATTTTCTATGTACTTGTCAGTAAAATTTTTTTTCTCCACTTAGTCATTTCAAAAGACTTGAATTTAGCTGGGCGCCGGTGGCTCACGCCTGTAATCCTAGCTATTCAGGAGGCTGAGATCTGAGGATCGCAGTTCAAATCCAGCCCAGGCAGGAAAGTCCGAGGGACTTTTTTTTTTAAATGTCTTTCTCATAAAACTTTTTTTTAAATTTTTTTTTGTGAAAATATCATATAGAGGGATTACAATTACATGAGCAAGATAATGAGTACATTTCTTATCAAGCATTGTTCCTCCTCCTTTGTTTCCCCATCTCCCTCCCTCCCACCCTCCCTACCCCCCCCAAAGTTGTAAAGTTCGTTTTTCAACATAACAATTTGTACATCTCATTGTTGCAATGGGTCCACCTGTATCTCTATTTAAACGATTTGTTTTTTCCCTTCCCCTCCACAAATTATAACAACATCAAATATAGTGAAAGCAGGGGTTATACTGTGGGGGACAAAAACTGGAAGCGGCACTGTGGCTCAAGCGGTAGAGCGCTCGCCTTGAGCTGAAGAGTGCAAGGACAGCACCCAGGCCCAGAGTTCAAGCCCCACGACTGACAAAAATAAAATAAAATAAAATAAAATAAAAGACCTGAAGTCTTTTAGTATAGAAACAGGTTGGCACAGTGACCTAGGCTACCTGGAGAGGGCAGGTTCTGTTTTTGATTATATTAACTTTAGAGCACTGGGAAGTCGGTCACTTAATGCCCTCAAACCATTTTCATCAATAAGTCAGAGAAGCCAAAATGAAACCTGCTATTACAGATTCTGCTATCTCCTCTCATTAACAGCGGCTACCTCAAAACTTTTTTTAAAGTTGCTTCTCAAGAGAATTCTCACTAATACTAAACAGTTTCAAAAACAAAAGTTCACTGACATTGGAAAACTAGACTTATCAAGATTTCCTTATCGTATAAGGGTTAAGTTACTTTTAATAATAAAGTGTAAAGGTTGCAGAGTGATCATCTTGTGTCTGCATTCGCTTAGCACGTCACAGTATGTGGCATATCTTTGTGTGCCGTGCACGGCCATCTTGCAGTGTCTGTTCACATGCACACAAAGAAGGGGAAACCACGACACGGAGCTTAGTGGAGACAGCAGTGGGATAAGGACGCATGTGGCTAATGTGATGCAGAATGCTGTCTAGTCAAGACAGCCTGAATTCAATTCGTGGCTTTGGTACTTGTAGCTGGATGATCTAGTACTTAAGCTTCAGTCCCCGACATCTCTAGTATGAACTAATAAGTGACAGTACCTGCTTCTTCTGTAGGATTTCTGTGATGTAATACAGGTGAAGAGTCTTACACACAGTTACAATTTGCCATATGTTAACTTACTAGCTCTCATTTCATATTCTGCTAAAATAAGTAGCCTCATACTAATTAAAGGTAATTAGTAAGTAAGCTTGTAATTTGCTTTTTAAAAATGGTATTTTTCCCCTGCAAATGTATATAAACACTCCAGGAAAGAATCAATGTTCAAGCATACTTTGATTACAGTTATTTATGGGGAAATAACTATAAAGAGATGATTTAAATTAAAAAATAAACTAACAAGCTAGGCTTGGTGTGCACACCTGTAATCCCAGCTGTTCAGGTGTTGGAGACAGGAGGACTGTGGTTCAAAGCCATCCTGGGCAAAGGTAGTGAGCCCCTATCTCAAAAGCAAAATAAAAAACAAAAAGACCGAGAGTGTAGCTCAAGTGGTAGTGTTTTCCTAGCAAGCCCAAAGCCCTGGGTTCAAGTCCCAGTACTTCATAAACAAACTAATGAATGTGAATTTGATTTTACAGTACTTAAACTTCCCAAATAAATCAACAAATATATAAATCCCAGCTCCCTGGAAGACAGGGAATAATAATAATATTGGCATATTATTAAATGTACCAAATGATGAATACATGTACATACTGTAGTTTGGTCACGTTCTGCCATGTGTCCCAATCATTCCTGAACTACAGGTGACTGTGTGCATTTACATATGCTGTGGGCTTGGCCTGAAGTGCCTCAGTCCATTTTATCCACCTCGGGAACTTCTATTGATCCTGTAAAGCCCAGGCCGGCCTGCTTCCTCCTTCTTCATCCTCTCTGTAAACTCATACTCTACTGGACTCAGCCTCTACTACTTTTCCCTCACTGAAATGCACACATTATTTTTCCTACTAGATGGAAACAAATCTTTTCAAGCAAGAACTGGCACATTTCTTTAAGATCTCTGAGGAGGGGGGGAAAAAACTCACAGGGTTAAAAATAGTCATTTAAAAAGGCAGCTCCTTTCAAAATCTGCTTCTATAGATCTGCCAGCCAAATGCCAGATTAAGTTTTAAAAAACAAACTGTAATCCAAACATATATAAAATCTAATTTTTACTTGTTACCTAAATATAAAGGTCTCTTTCATGGTGTTACTGGGGTTTGAACTCAGAGCTTTACGCTTTCTGGGAAAGTATTCTATCACTTGAGCCATGTCCCAGACCTTTTTTTGTTTGATTTTTCAGAGAGAGTCACAATCTTCCTACCTATGCCTCCCATGTAGTTGAGACCATAGACATGCACCATCATGTCCAGCTTGTTTGCTGAAATGAGGTCTTACAACAATCCTCTTGATCTCTGCCTTCTCTGGAGGAATTATAGGTGTGAGCCACCTGGATTTACCAATCACCTAAGACCCCAGTGGCTTGCCAAAGTTTCCTTTTTCTTTTTTCTTGTTTCCTTTGTTAAATGATATATGTTTGAACTGTATGTCCACCAATATTTCTCTTTAGAGACCTTAAAGGAAATTCCATCCAGGTCCAGCTTTATGTGCTGACAAAGATGCTCAGTTTCCTATCTCTGGCTTACACCTTTGCTCTGAAATCCAAATATCTGTAGCCAACTGGATGTGTGAAATCTCAAACATGACCCCAATCCTCTTCCAAACCAGCTGACCCACAGTACCCAAGTGATCCAGAAGTAGCACACGTGTGTGTGTGTGTGTGTGTGTGTGTGTGCGCGCGTGTACGCGCACGCGCACGCCTGGGGCTTGAACTCAGGGCCTTGGTGCCATCCCTGAGCCTCTTTTGCTCAAGGCTAGTGCTTTACCATTTGAGCCACACCTCCACATGTAGCTTTTTTGGTAGTTTATTGTAGATAAGAGTCCCACAGACTTTCTTGCATGGGCTGGCTTTGAACTGTGATTCTAAGATCTCAGTCTCTTGAAGTAGCAAGGATTACAAATATGAGCCACTAGTACTAAGCGGTAAGTAACACTTCTAATCTTGCAATTGCTTAGGCCCCATACTTTTGTTACCTCTGCATCTTGTCCTCTATATGTAATCCAAATTCACTCAAAATAACTTCTTACCACTGTGGCTCAAGCCACCATTATTTCTCTTGCTTGGAGCACTGCAAAAGTTCCCTAACTGTTCTACTAGTATTATTGGGTATCTCTTTAACCTAATCTTTTTCATAGAAGCCACACTGGTAGCCTCAAAACAGATTATGTTACAACTCTACTCAAAACCCTCCAATGCTTCCCAGCCCTTATGATGACTTAGAGGCCCTGATACCTGTCTTCCTGTGTAGTTTCTGGATCTGCCAATCAGAAAAGCACATCGTTCAGTCCTAGGGATGCTTAGTCCTCCTGGGACATTCTTCCCTAGGAGCCAGCAAGCCTAGTTCCAGTCTGTTTTAGATTTCAGCTCAGAAGTCACTTTGGACAATGCGTCTTTTGCTAACCTAAAGCAGCAAATGGCTATATTCACCCCAAGCACACACTTCTATTCTCCTTTGCCTGCTCCACATGTATCACCTGGCATGCTTTCTGTGTTTGCCTCCCAGATACATTGCTTTCCCAGGACAAGCATGTTAATTGACTGCTATTTCTATCCTGTCCCTCCAAAAACAATGACTGACAAATAAAGGCTCAACAGATACCGTTTCAGATGAATAAAATGATGAACAAAAAAGATAAACTAAAGATAAAATTGTTTAAAGTATAAAACAACCTTGAAACTTATTTTGAAATAGATATTAGTACTTCACAAGTTTTGTTGCTTTAGTATCAGCATCGTTCCTTACCTGAAGTCTCTATGTAGTAATGGGTAATTGCCTTCCAGTGATAAACAAAATCTTCTTGTAAAGGAAGAGAAGGTGCAAGCTACACAAATACACACAAAAAGGGCACAATTAAGAACATGGCATTAGAAGTTTTCCCAAAAGTGTAAGTCTACTTTGTCCATTATAATGCAAAAGTAACATAAAATAAGACTTTGGCTTTGACTTGATTCAGTAATGCGAATGTCAAAGACAAAAAAAATGAGATGAAGCCAAGAAAGTAAAAATGATTTATGATTATAGATCATAGGCTTTATTATTATTAACCTTTTTGTGTCTGTGTGCATGCCTGCCAGTACTGGGACTTTAACTTAGGGCCTTGCACTCTTGCTCAGCCAGCTTTTTCCACTGACGATTGGTGTTCTATCACATATCTTCACTTACGGCTTTTTGCTGGCTAAAAGGAGACAAGAAGCTCCCATTTAGCCAGTTTTGTTTACATGGGTTGGCTTTGAACCTTGAGAGTCTCAGATCTCAGGTGCCTGAATAGCTAGAATTACAGGCATAATCCACCAATGTCTGGCTTTTATCAACACCATATTAATTAGAACACTGGCCTTTTCCCTCTCAAACTATCTGGCTCTAAAAATAACTTAAATCAAAACACACTGATATTCTACTACTGAGGTATCTAAAATTACTGATAACAAGAGATCTTTGTACCTAGGACTTTAAAACGCAAAGGGAAGAGGTCTGCTCTGCAGCTAGTTACACATCACCACTATTATGACACATAGCCAAGTCAATGCCATAATCAGATTAAACTGTTCTAGGCTTTCAATGACATACTGATGTAAATCTTTTCTTCTTTAAGCCTGGATTAGGCCAGTGTATATTTTTAGCAAAATAACTACATGGACAAGACATTACCAATTTAAATTCCACAAAGTCAAAGATGGTTTGTGTTTTAAGTTTTGAAATTCACTTCAGAATTTTTAAGACCGAATTATGACCCTTCAGCCATCTCACTGCAAACCAGTAAGTATTTTCCAAGTATGTTAAATGGGTAGAGAAAGATTTGGCAGCACCCACTCCAACATCTTTTCTTAAAAAGAGGAAAGAAGGAGAGCTCTCCTAGTCACTAACATTAACCACTGGTGAGAAAGTATAGTGCTTACCAGCTCAGCCTAGATAGAAAAAATAGGTTCTATTCTGGGAATATGGGAAAGGGCAGGGTAAGCTTCCATTTTCATACCCTTCATCTACACAGATGACCTAAAGGTCAGGTTACTCCTGTACTTCCACTAGCCCACTGTTGACATCTTAATGTCCTGGGCACTGACCTCAAAGTTACAACCCTGTAAAAACAACTTCCAAACTATTGGGCAAACTGTGTCCACTGGGGTCATGGAGACTCAAGTGTTTCAATCCAGAAAGTGTAATGACACGAAAAACAAATGATTTGAAAACTGCTCAACACTCCTCAGCATTTGAATACCTGCTCTTCCTCACCTGCCTCTTTGTACCACTCTGTGTAGAAATGGACTAAGGGATTATAAATATTCACTTCCTTTTAATAAGATGCTATGAAATCTTCAAAAAGATGGAGAAATGTTCAAACCTCTGGGAAGGCTTAGTTTTCCACAGTTAATGTATTATCAAGTGTTACAAACACAAATGAGCATAGCTGTTTGAAGACTCCTACCTAGTTTTTAAAGAGTAAATGCAGTGATTTGTTCAATTTTTCCAACCTCTATATTTTAGTGACAGAATTACAGCACCTTTTCCCACAGTATTTCACCTGTGAAATGGACAGTAAGTCACTAGACCACAGAGGTACCACAGAATTTGTGGGGTACTTCTGTTGTAGGACACAGCCAAGTAGCAGGGCATTCATTACTTCAGGAATACTTCTCTCCCAGGAGGTAGACAGATGCTTATTCAAAGCTGAACAAATTTCCTTACTTAGTAAACTTTTGTTACTAATTTTAACATGCAAATTATTTACATATCATTGCATAAAAAGTTTAATGCTCTGGGTTAAAAAATTATCAGTGAACCAGCACCAAGAGATTCTCATTCAACTTTAAGCTATACAGAGATTAGATGTTTAAAATGTCATACGATCACCATTCCAACCAAAAGTGGATGGGAATACCCGAGACCTCCTTCTGTTTGGGGAAGCCTTTCTCCTGCTATAGCTTCAACTGGTGCCATTCACCAGGTTGCGGCCCTGCCCCACCCTCATTTTACTTCTGTTCTATTGAGTTGGCATCTCCTCTTTTTTATGTTCCTTTTTTATGGCCAGTCCTAGGGCTTTAACTCTGGATCTGAGTGCTGTCCCTGAGCTTTTGTGATCAAGGCTAGATAGAGCTCTACCACTTTAACACTTCACTGGAATCCACTTCTGGCGTTTATTGATTGATTGATTGGAGGTAAGAGTCTCCCGGATTATTCTGTCTGGACTGGCTTCAAACTGTGATCCTCAGATTTCAGCCTCCTGAGTAGCTAGGATTATAGGCATGAACCACTAGAGCCTCGCCTTTTCTTTTTTTCCTTTCTTTGTTCCTTCTTTTTTCCTTCCTTCCTTTCTTCCATCCCTCCCCCTTCTCCTTCTTCTTTCTCCCTTTCCCTCCTTCCCTGCTGGTACTGACTTGAGACCTGAACTCAAAGGCCTCCCATACTTGGCTTTTTTCATTCAAGGCCAGTGCTCTACAATTTGAACCACACCTCCACTTCCAGCTTTTTGCTGGCTATTTGGAGATAAGTGGCCTGGCTTCCAACTGTGATCCTCAGATCTCAGCCTCCTAAGTAGCAGGCCATAACTCTCTTATCATCCTTTGCTATCTTCCTGCTTCTCCATAATCTAGTTCATCTCATTTCTCCCTGAACTTTTTTTAAGTACTCCAAGATGCCCGCTTCCTTCCTCATATAGATCTCAATGACCTGCCCAATCATCCAAATCTAAATTGTCCAAATACTAACAATAATCCACATCTTTTGGGTATCTATTAGGTTCTGGCCACTGCTTCAGGCATTTCCAGCACATCTAATTTTAATCTTCACAATGGTTTATGAAACAGATCTAGGTATTTCCATAAAAATGGAAATGAAGAAAAATAACAAAAAAGACAGTAATTTGTCCGTGGGTAGAGGTAAGAGACAGAGGCTAAAATGCAACCCTATTCTATTTGGCTGTAGGGGTTAGATCACATTCTTGTGTTTTGTTTTTGTTTTTTTTTTGGTTAGTCATGGGGCTTGAACTCTGTGCTTGGACGCTGTCCCTCAGCTTTTTAGCTCAAGGCTAGCACTCTACCACTAGAGCCACAGTGCCACTTCTGGTTTTCTGGTAGTTTATTAGAGATAAGAGTTTCATGAACTTTCCTGCCTGGGCTGGCTTTGAACCGTGGTTTCAGATCTCAGCCTCCTGAGTAGCTAGGATTATAGGTGTGAGACACCGGTGCCCAGCCTTCTTGTGCATTCTTGCATTTGATTGGACTTTTCTGCCTTGTGTTCTTAATTAAGACTGTGAGCATTGTGATAAACAACACATGTACCTGGCTTCCCTAGCACTGTGCCATGCTTTCTTGGTAGCTCAGGAAAACACTTGCTGAACGACAGAAGGACTGAAATTAGAGATCACTAATTGGAAAAGAATACAGACCAGTATATACTTATAAATATTATTTTTCAAGACATAATATGAACTGTTTAAAGTAAAATGATCTTTTATGAAGTAGGTAATTATAAACAGATATTAGGACTGTTTTACAAGATGTTTATGTATACAAATTCCAACTGAACATTCTTTTGTAAAAATTAAATAATTTCTTCACATTAAAAAAAAAAAAACAAACAGCTGGGAAGGTGGCTCAGCGGTGGAATGCCTGCCTTGCATGCATGAGGCCCTGGGTTCGATTCCTCAGCACCACATAAGCAGAAAAGGCCCGAAGTGGCTCTATGGCTTAAGTGGTAGAGCGCTAGTCTTGAGCTGAAGAGCTCAGGGACAGCACCCAGGCCTAGAGTTCAAACCCCATGACTGATGCATCCCCATCTCCCCTTCCCCCGAAAAAAACAAAAAAATAAAAACCAAAAAAAAAAAACAAACCCCAAAAACCCTACTTCACATGTTTGAGGTTTAATTCCTCAGAGTAGATTTTAAATAATAGCTTGTCCCAGTAATCACCATTACTCTTACCTATAATTTAAAGAGAATACGTAATACCCACATTTTGAAGGATGATTTCCACTGAACTCCATAAAACATATAAAACTACAGGGACAATGCCCTTTATCCTGTGGATTAAATCTGCCCTCAAGGTGGAAATGGCTGGAATTTAAGAGGAGATAACCTTTAGCTTCGTGGGTGACTCGAGAGGCCTTCAACAAAAACAAAGCTGTACTAAACACAGAGTGTGTTGTTTATCCTTTGGAAAAGTTGTGCTAAAAGAATCCCATTGAAACTTGAAATTACTGTAAAAGAGGCTTGATTTCAGACTTGAGTTGTGTGGCAACTGGTTAAAAGGACAAGAACATGTTCATTGTACAAGACTGGGCAAAGACTGTCCTTCTGGAAATGGAGGCAAGAATTACATTAAAGCTCTTTGGGTTTTGTTTTGCTTTTGTGTCAATACTGGTGCTTGAACTCGGGGCCTCACTTTCTCATTTAGCTTTTAATGGTTGAAGGTTGGCACTCTGTCCATTGTCTTACACTCCCATTTCTGGCTTTTAATTAACGGTAAGTATCTCTAGGATTTGTCTGCTCAGTCTGGCTTCAAACAGTGATCATCAGATTTCAGCCTCCAGAGTAGTTAGGATTACAGGAGTGAGAGACTGGGCCCTCAGTTTACATTAGAGCTCTTGTTTTTAATCCAACTGAATTTATCAACCACACTAAAACAAAGTCTATTAGCTTACTAACACATATTCAAATATTAGTCTTTGAAAAACATCTTCATTATATTTTTCTGTTTGTAAGTAGTTAACAGGAAGAAAGGAAAACAATTAAACAATACAAAACATAATGCATCTAACCTCATTTACATGAACATGTATCTGGTCAACCATACTAAACCAAGCCATGGAAAGGCTGAGCCAATGGAATACAGAAACGTAGCCAGTGACACAAACTAGGTTGGAAAAGCCTTGCTGTGCAGACTCACACAACAACAATGCAAAAAGGCCTGTCAGCCTCCAGGTACAGGAGTCCTTCCTACCCCGGCAGAGCACTGATAATAAGTTATTTGGAAGACTGCAGGAGAAATTAAAAGAAGTACCGAGAAAAGCTAATGAGCTGAGGAACAGTAACATTTATTTATAAAGAAACTATCAAGCAAAACAAGAGGAATAACTAGAAATGAATCTTGGGTTATGAAAAAAACATTCTTCAAATACCACAGGAAGGCTTACTTATTACATATGAGTTCATTCCTAGGCAGAACGTGAAAAGGTGAGGTACATTAAACATTTTAGGGGAGCCAACCACAGCAGACACAGGTATGATTCTTCTCTTCAATTAACCAGCACATAGCAGAAAGTGGAGACATGGCTCCAGTGGTAGAGCACTAGCTGTGAGCTAAGGAGGTAGGGCCCAAGGCCCTGAACTCAAATCCTAGTACCAGAGCCAAAATACATACATCGCAGGATATGTACCTCCCCTTAGTTAAACTGGGCCGGGTGTCATCACAGCTGGAGGGACAAGCCCTGAGCAATTAAAACAGTGCATTTCTAAAGGTAATGCAGTCATTTCTAGGACCAGATGATAAAATCTACTCCAACCTTTTCTCATAAACTTTAGCAAAGTAGAGAACCTGAATATTACAGGATCAGGCAGACAACTTACCTAACAATGTGGTACACGCGCATACTATAAATTAGTTATGAAATTATGAAATGATTAAGGGGACAGAAAACACTGGCCTCTAGACAAAAATAAGCTTGTAAAAAAAGAGGACAAAAGCCACCTAATCCTCAGTCTTGTAAATGTCAGCGTGATAAAGGAAAGTGATGAATTATTTTTTGTGTGCTAGTCTTGAGGCTTGAACTCAGGGCCTGGATGTTGTCCTTGAGCTTTGTGCTAATGGCCAGTGGTACTCCAAGGCTTGGGCCACAGCTCCACTTCTGACTTTTTGGTGATTAATTGAAGATAACAGTTTAGTGGACTTTCCTGCCTGGACTAGCTTTGAAGGGCGATCCTCAGATATCAGCCACCTGAGTAGCTCGATCACAGACCTGAGCACTGGTGCTGAACTTCTGGATTGTGATAAATTCTTACTTCCAATGCAATGTGAAAAGTTAAATGATTCTTAATATCTTGAAGAATAACGCAAAATATCAATTTCATTGTTCTTATAAATTTTAAATTCTTTTACATAATGATGCTGTAAACTGCCTGTGTATAACACAGTCAAAAGAAAAGCTGTGTCGCTAAATCTACAACTGGAGTAACATTGATCAAGATGTACTGTATTCATAAACTGACATTTTAAATTTTACACCCCTTGTACAATTAAAGATAAGACATTTAAAAATGTGATCAAGATTAATCATCACAGTAATGAAATAAATTTGTTCTTAAAAAAACAAAAACAAACAAAAAAAACCACCCAAACATTTGTTATCTCCTTAATGGGTCCTTCATTCATGACAACCTGTCTTTCTAGATTTGTTGTTTCCTCAACAGTTTGTCTCAGAGCTGGGTTTTTGTTTTTAATTTCCCCCATTTCACTTAAACAACAATCGTGCTGAAGTGTTCTTTTTTTTCCATAAGCCAAATTAGAAAGTCCTCTTCTGTTACCTGACTATAAAAATAATTCTTTTTTTCAAATTGAATTTTAAAGTGCTGTATCACATAATCGGAACGTGAGAGACTGCCATTTGAAAAATGAGCAAAGTAACTGTTTTCTTCACAGAATGCATTATTCAGTTTGGGCAAGTCTCCCAGAAGAAAGGAAACAACTGAAATAAAGCAACAGCCCCCCCTTATTACTAAAACACAGGAAGACATTCTCTTTTTAGGGTTCTTTTGGCTTTTCAGTCTGTTAGGATATTGAATAATGTCCCTCTATTGCCAGGGTCTATTTCCTCAAAAGAGCACAGTTTCAGGATATACCCAAGAGCGTCCAGGAAGCGCATTATTAGACAAAAAAGGAAACAGATGGCTTTGGCCTGGTGAGCTTGGAAGCTGTTGAAAGCAAACTCCATCGAACCCACCAATCTCCTACCGCCGATCAATCGATGGGGGTAGGGGTAGGGAGGGGTGCTGGGGTGTCGCCTGAGGAAGCAGGAGCCAGCACGGCCATGAAACCGGCCGGGTCGGCCCCCTGCGGCCCCCCATAACCAGACTGCACCTCTGCCCCTCCAGCCCCTCAGTCCAGCCCCCCCAACCTGACCGCACCTCTGCCCCGCCAGCCCCTCAACCTCCAGCCCCCCCAACCTGCCGCACCTCTGCCTCCTCCAGCCCCTCAACCTCCAGCCCCCCAACCTGCCGCACCTCTGCCCCGCCAGCCCCCCAACCAGACCTCTGCCTCCTCCAGCCCCTCAACCTCCAGCCCCCCAACCTGCCGCACCTCTGCCCCGCCAGCCCCCCAACCTCCAGCCCCCCCACCTGACCGCACCTCTGCCCCCCAGCTAGCCCCATCCCCCTAAAAAGCAAAACAAAACAAATCAGGCGTGTGTGGTCGTTGGCCCCCGTTTTGCTGAACGCTGACCACCTTCTATTTTTAAAGGAGGTTAACGGTCTGGGAGCCCGGGGGCGTCTGGCCAGGTGCTCCCCGATTCCCGGTCCCCGTCGAGGGGAGGAGGCGACCACCGGGTCCCGCCGGGAGGGCCGGGCCGCCCTCGGAGCCACCTTCCGGGAGGAGGGAGGGGAATGAACAGGTTCAGGCCGCCGGGAGGAACGAAGGGGGGAGCCACCCGGGCAGGGCCCGGCGCCCCCCGGGCCTCGATCTCGGCGCGGCCGCGTCGCCGAGCCCCGGGCCCGCCCCGGCCCGCGGGGCGCGTAGGCCGCCGCCATCAGCCGTCCGTCCCCGGCCTGCCGTGCGCCCGCGGCCCGGCCCGGCCCGGCCCGGCCGCCGAGCGCCCGCGGCCCGCGCGCGGCCTTACCGCCTCCACGGCGTGCTGCAGGATGGAGGTGAACTTGGAGAACATCCTGTCCCGGGACTGCAGCAGCCTCTCCCGGGACGACCTGGAGAGCTCCTCGATGCGCCGCCGCCGCCCCTGCTGCGGCTGCCGGGGCCGCTCCAGAGTGAAGGCCGGTGCGGGGCGGGGAGGACGAGCAGAGAAGGCCGACGCGGGGCCGGGCCCGGCCGCGGTCGCGGGACGGGAGGCGCGGCGGCTGCGGCGGGCGCGGGGACGCTTCGCACGGGCGGCGAGGAGGGCGCTCGGCTCGGGCTCGGGCTCCGCGGAGCTCCGGCGGTGGCGGCGGTGGCGGCGGTGTTGGCGGCGGCGGCGGCGGCGGCTAGGACACGGTGGCAGCCGAGCTCCAGTTCCTTCCGCCCGCACTGCCGGCCGCCACCTGCAGGGGGCGCCGCCGCCGCCGCCGCCGCCGGACCTGCCTGGGAGCCGGGCGGGGCGGGGCCTCGCCGCGGGGCGGGGGAGGGCGGGGCGTGCAGGGGGCCTCAGCCGGCCTCGGGGCGGAGCCTGCCCGCCCCCGCCGGCCACCACCGCCCCTCGGCGCCTCCCATTCGCTCCCGCCCCTCAGACGCCGCTGTCTCCCTCGGAAACAGTACTAGGCCCACGTGAAGCAAGGCCTGACCACCCTCATAGTGCTCGTAACATCCGACGGTCGGCCTTCCAAGGACACGGTGGGAAGCCTGGTAAGAAAATACAGAAACGGACCAGGGGTTTCTATGTAAGGAAGTGGAACAAACGCCAAACCATGCAGGGAAATGGCTTTGCTGACTAGAATAACCCCATTGCCAGGCCATAGAGTGGGGGGGGGGGGTCCCCTAAACAACTAAGTTAATCATGGACTTGATATGTGCACAGTCTGGTTAGGTTATCAGATGATCCTGGAAAATATTGGTGAAGGAGAGGAGCAGAAGAAAAAAAAATGATAGGAATTGTCTGGGATTCGGTGAAGACAGGGGGGTCAGCTGGCTCAGGCCTGCAAGCCTGACTGCTCAGGTGGCTGAGATGGGAGGATCACGGTTCAAAGCCAGCCTTGCTGCAGGAAAGGAGGTGAGACTCTGGATCTCCAGTGAAGCAACAGAAGGCCAGAAGTGGAAGTGCGGCTCACGTGGTAGAGTGCAGGCCTTGGCGTGGGAAAAGCCAGGTTGGAGTTCTAGCCCCAGTACTGGCACCTAACAAGCCACCAAACAACAGCAAAACCAAAAAGCGATGTAACAGAGTAAGGTGTCCTCCCTCACGCCTGTAATCCTGGCTACTCTGGAGGCCGAGATCTGAGGATTCCCTTTCCAGGCCAGCATGGGCAAAAAGTTAAGGAGTTCCCCATCTCAACCAATAAACACCTGGGTAACTTTGCCCCTTGTCTTTGATCTTAGCCTTATCCATGCCCTGGTACCTTGTGTCTGCCATCCCCCTCTGATTTAAATTTTCAGTCTTCCTTATTATTCAATAATTCCACCTTTCAGCATACCCAGACCTTACACAGATTGTCTAAACCCTTTTGACATAGACTCTAGACATCTGCTTTACTTCACTACAAAGTTCAAGGAAAGGTAACACACATTGTAGTATCTAGTATCACCATCAGCCTTAGTTTATAACAGCTTTTTCTCTTACTTCTGCTATTTTCTTTGTTGCCTAGCTGCATATCTGGCCCTGGGCTGGAGAAGCAGCTCAGACAGAAGTCTGCAGTGTGTTGGCCTTATGGGTATCAGAACAATTGCATGCTTTCATGGTGCTGCTCAGAACTACCATACTTGAATTTGTCTACCACAGCAAATCCCTGGCGAAGCCTGGCAGCCATAGAGTAAAATCCTGTCATACCAAGGTACGGTGAATACATCGAACAATAAATGGAATCTACCATATCCACTATCATGTTTGGAACCAGTGCATGCTAACATTGGTTTCCACAAGGCCAATGAACACCCTCCTTTAAGGGCAAAGCCCCCCTCTTTAGTAAAAAACAACATAAAGCAAAACAAAAAACAGTGACTCATCATCTTCAAACACTTGTATGGCAGCATTTGATTTTCTGATGCTTATTTCCCAATTGTTAGGATAAACTACCTTGTCATACTCCTAAGCTCCAAAACAAACCAACTTTAAATCTTCAAAAACGTAAGAATGTGTCAAATCTACACTTACAAGTTAAAAAAAACAAATAGACACACTGCTTCTTAATGAAG
This sequence comes from Dipodomys spectabilis, assembly GCF_019054845.1. Classification (NCBI taxonomy): domain Eukaryota; kingdom Metazoa; phylum Chordata; class Mammalia; order Rodentia; family Heteromyidae; genus Dipodomys; species Dipodomys spectabilis. The sequence goes on from NW_024870802.1 coordinate 1,907,209, forward strand.
CAGATTTTTATTATCTTATTACATTATTCACCCCATCCCATGTCTCCTCCCTTCCAGAACAATCACTGTACAGACTTCTGTATTAACTATAGAGTTCTATCACTTACATGTATGAACTTCCGAAATAAACTCAAACATAGCTTTTCTTACCCTAGGAAACATGGGGTTCACCAGAATCAGGGTATCTGGTGATGGCACTGTGTGGGCCAGAGTGGATGGATGGCCAGCAGGAATATGATCAAAAAAATGGGCTTCTCCAGGTGACTGTGGAAGAGACAGCTGCAGCTCCTCCATCCTGGGGTCCTGACATACCTGGGCCAGGCTCCCCTGGGAGTCTGCATTTGGATTATGTTGGTAAGTAAGCGTCCTGGCTTTCCCAGACCTTAGTATGTATGTCTGTCCAGTTAAGGGATTTCAGTCTCACTTGATCTTAAAAAATAAAAAAAAGAAAAAGAAAAAACAAAGAGCAAAAAACAAATTATTTTCTCTCTCTGGAACTCTTTTTTTTGTTTTTGTTTTGTTTACTGGAGATAAGAGTCTCACAGACTTTCCTGCCCGAGCTGGATTTGAACTGCAATCCTCAGATCTCAGCCTTCTGAGTAGCTATGATTACAGGTGTGAGCCACCAGTGCCTGGCTTCTCTCTGGACCTCTTATCATGGCAGTGTTGGAACTGCTGGATGGATGCTCTAATGTTCTTAGCTTTTCTGTCCTGCTGTTCACTTTTTTGCCTTTTGTTTTACTTGATGAGAGACAGTTGTCATTTTTTCCTTGAATCATGTCAAGCTCTGTTTTATAAATGTTTAAGATACTTTTTTATATTGTTTCAGATTGAGGATTTTTTTTCTATTACTGTTAAAATGATCATATATTGTTAGAAATAATCCTTTACTGCTAACAGATGGCAAAACACCTATTTTGTCTACTATATATATATATATATAAATACGTATATATAAAACACGTATATAGAGAGGATAATGCATATAATTTTTTAAAAGTTGGGTGTGGTAGTGCATGCGTGTTATCTCAGCTATGTGCAGAGCATGAATACGGTATCCTGGTCCAGGCCAGCTGCCAAAAAGCAAGACTGTATTTGAAAAACAAGGAAAGAACAAAGGGTTGGGGGTGTGGGTCAAGTAGTAGATAGTTTGCCTGGCAATTTGAGTTCAAACTTCAGTACCAAAAAAAAAAATACAACCATCACTGTGTATTATTCATTGAAGAAACATGATTCAGGCTGGAAAATTTTAGGTTATGTGGATGCAACTTAGGAAAATGTTCTTTCCTTGGTATCCTGGAGAACTTTGTGTTTATTTTATTCTAGTGTTGGAATTGTACCAAGACCAGTGAGTTCTTGATAAGGGTGTAGTACGTTTTGCACAGCCAAGAATGCTATGTGTTTATAACTGAATTAGTTGAACAGAGAAAAGAGAAATGGCAAAGTTGTGTGCAGAATTATGGACTGGAGTTAAGAGAAGAGGCTCTGGAGCTGGATAGCTTATCTAAACCCCAGCAATGATGATCCCTGGAGCAAGGAACAAAACCTCTTTGTGTTGTAAGTCTCCTTCTCTGAACTAAGGGAATAATATCACCTAGCTCATGGAGTGTTAAAAGAATGCATCGATAGGGCTGGGAAGGTGGCTCAGTGGTAGAATGCTTGCCTTGCATGCATGAGGCCCTGGGTTTGATTCCTCAGCACCACATAAAAAGCTGGAAGTGGCGCTGTAGCTCAAATGGTAGGGGGCTAGCCTTGAGCTGAAGAGCTGAGGGACAGCGCCCAGGCCCAGAGTTCAGGCTCCATGACTGACAAAAAAAAAAAAAAAAGAAAAGAAAAGAAAAGAATGCATCGATAAATGAAAATCACTGTAACAGTGCCTGATCCGCTGGAAGAGATGCTATAACGTTTGTTATTACTATCAGTAATAGAAATTGTAGTGTCAGAATAATAAAGTCTAACATCCAGATCTCAGGAAGAGCCTCTCTAATGTTCTTTCCTGTTTTTTGGTTGCTAATCTCTGCTACTCAATGACAAGTAAATGTATTAATTTTCCATAGACTAGAATGCTGAAGATATTACCTGCTGTTTGTTCAACATTGAAATAGGCTCCGTACAAAATTCTGGTTCCTTGTTCCTGCTTCAACCAAGAGCATATGATGTTTATTATTATTATTATTATTAATTATTATAGTTTAAGATGGCTAGACATATTATTAACTATAATTATTTTCCTAGCCTAATTGTCCCGCATTTAGTTGACATCTTGTATTTTCACAATGCTTTGCAACCACTCATTGTGTGAGATCTGTTGAAAACAGGCTTGGAGTTGTTGGCAAGTGTTACCTATCTCTGTGTATAGTATTATACATAAAACAAAACAGATATTTTGCTTTAGATTAGTATCAATATGAGCAGGTGCCCTAGGTTCAATTCTCAATATAGAAAAATTAAAAGTAAAATAGGCACATTACTTAAAGAAAAGAAGCAAATAATAATAGTCCACTCATAATGTCAAACTAGATTGCCACTGTAAAGCAAGAAATTGAGAGTTTGGTGGGAAGGACAGAAACTTTTCTAACAAACTTTGTAAAATCTCTTGATTAAACCATATTCTGGTCTAATTCAAAGTTTGCTTGGCAAGGGAAAAACTAAAGGCAGGAAATACTTTCTGATACTCTTGTAAAAGTTCAGAAGATGTTTATAACCCATAAGAGTTATTAATATGGCTGGGCGCTGGTGGCTTACACCTGTAATCCTAGCTACTCAGGAGGCTGAGATCTGAGGATCGCGGTTCAAAGCCAACCCGGGCAGGAAAGTCCGTGAGACTCTTATCTCCAATAAACCACTAGAAAACCGGAAGTGGTGCTGTGGCTCAAGCGGTAGAGCACTCGCCTTGAGCTGAAGAGCGCAGGGACAGCGCCCAAGCCCAGAGTTCAAGCCCCACGACCGACAAAAAAAAAAAAAAAAGAGTTATTAATATGTAGGACTCAGGAAGGAGATGGTAGACCTGAAAGATAATCTAGTAATAATATAAGATAGGAAACATTTTCAGGTAATGTAAAGCATGAGTAAAAGCTATCAAAGCTGTTGATGGAGTTTATGGCGTGGATGAGGTTGGTGAAGCTATCATTAATTGAGATGGTGAGAGATGAGGTGAATTTTCCAGTTACGTTTGATGATCTGTATAATCACAGCTATATTCAGATGTCTGGTTTGAGATAATAAGTTTGGACTAGGGAGTCAGAAATAAAACCTGAGCTGGCAATAAAGTTTTGAGAATTGTCTCTAAAGGTGATCATTGAAATACAAGAATGTCAATAAATGGTATAGACAAAGAATAAAGAAACAATACAAACTTGAAGATACCATACATCGAAGGACTGGAAATGGGAAGATAATGCATTGAAAGGAAGAGCAGAGACAGGAATTCAGAGAGAAATGAATTTTAAAGATAGAGAAACAGATCCAATTTTCTACAAAGGTTCCTAAAAGATATGCTGGGGGAAAGACAACTTCTTCAAAAAACAGTGCTGGAAAAACCAGATATCCACATTGAGAACATTGAAGGTTGACTCTTCTCTCTTATCTTGTACGAAAATTCATTCAAAATGGATTAAAGATGTAATTGTAAGGCTTGAAACTTTGAACAAGTAAAGGAAAACATGGGGAAGGCCTTTGAAGATATAGGTAAAACCCATCCAAATAGAAAATAAGAGAGAAAAAAATATAAATAACTCTGCATCAAATTAAAAAGCCTCTGTGCTTCAAAGGAAATAATTATCAGAATCAATCAGAGACATCCCAAAAATGGGAGAGAATCTGCCTGCTACTCCTGAGATAAGAGATTTATATCAAAAGAATTTTTTGAACTCTCTTTGAAAGGTTAAAAAAAATTAAACACCAAAAAAACCCCAGTTAATAAGTGTGTGAATGACTCCAATAGTTATCAAAAGAACATAGAGCTTAGCAATAAGCATATGGAAAAATGTTTTATATCCTTAAGCTTAAAAGATATGTAAATTAAAACCACACTGAAATTCTTTCTCACTTTCAGTCAGAATGACTATTACCAAGAAGACAACAAGAACAAATCTTGGCAAGGATGTGGTTGGAAAAGGAATTATAATACACTATTGGTGGGAGTGTCAGTGTATCCAGTCTGGAAATCAGTGTGGAGCCTCTTCAGTAAACTAAGCATAGAATTATTATACATTCATCCATGCTGTGATACTCCTGGACATATATCCTTAGGAATAATTACAGCATCAATGATTATAGTACCAGTAGTCAAGCTGGAATCTGATGTGTCAACTGAAGAATGGATAAAGGAAATGGGATTGAGTGTTTGTGTGTGTGTGTGTGTGTGTATATAATGGAGCCATAATGAATGAAATTATGTTGTTTGTAGGAAAACAGGTAAAACTGAAAATCACCATGTTAAGTGAAATAAACCAGACTGAGAAAGACAAATATTGCATGTTCTCTCTCTCATGTAGGATTTTGGCCTTAAAAGAAATCCCAGATGATGAGCAAAATGGGGAAGAACACTACTTGGGATGAGTGAGACTAAAGGGAGGGAGGAGAATGAAAGGAGAGGAGCAAGGAGGGGGTAAATATGATTGAAGAGCCTCATACCTGTGTATAAAAAAACAGAACAAAGAATAATGAAACAAATTATTTTAATAGGGGTAAAGGAGAATAAGAAAGAGCAATAGGGGGACAAATTTGATCAAAGTACATTATAAATATAAATGGAAATAGTACAGAAAACCTCTGTATACTAATTATATTCAAAAGAAGAAAGAAAGATGGAGAGGCTAGTTCAAGGTATGCTTGCACATAAGCATCAACACTAAGCTTTGTTTCCGGAAGGCAATGCTGCGGTTGCCACAGAAAACAGAGGGAAGCTGACCGACCTCAGAAGGTTATATAACAATTGTGAAACCCCTGGTGTGGGATGTGGCCTACCCTTGGTCTACTGCTGATGGCAGCTGCTATGGGCATATCTGTGCAAGCTCCGCCTCATCTCATCATGACAGCAGCTACCTCAGTTCTGTGTTCCCCTCTTCAGAAGTTCTACACTGAAACATTTCTATGTGGGCAAACCCCCTTCTTTCCATAAGCACCCCTTCTTTCCATAAGCAACCCTTCTTTCCATAAGCACCCACTGGGACAACTCAGCCAACAGAAGCTGAAACTTTGTGGGTGCCTATTCCAGTTTCCCTTCCTTTGGGTGGAGAATTCTGGGGAAAAATGCTGAGAAGTACTCTGAATGGTCTTCCAGAGGTCTCAATGGGATCAGGTTTCCAGTGATCACCACGGGGAGCTCAGTAGGCCTCTTCAGCTTTTCCTCTTTTCCCCTTATCCTCCACCTCCTCAATTCCTGTGGTCTGAAGGAATGTACTTGCACTCAGGTCTTTGTCTCAGGCTCTCCTTTTGAGACAATTCAGTGCAGTGTATGGGAGCTGGAGTGGAAGAAGCCTAGAGGGAAGGCTATGTGCCAGAAACTGGAGTAGGTTGAGGGATATTCACCATTACTATCTCCATGCCCCCATGGCCTAGGAAGTTAACAAGAAAGGAAAAATTTAAGAAATGAGCAGTACCTTACTAGCCAGCTGCAGAAAACCCCTGGTTAAAGGGGCTTAAAGAAATCTCTTAGTTTTTCAAGTAAAAGAAGTTGCTTGGGATGTGGGCAGGATTGATATGACTTCACATGATGACATCACACTCTTAAGTTCAGCCCCGCCCCCTCCGTAGACATAATCAGGATAACATCAGTGTCCCCTGTATGTGTGGGGACTCTAGTTGCCAATTTTAGGGTAGGCAGAGAAAAAGAGATATTTTCTCTTCTTTAACAAGAACAGACAGTTCCACACTTCGACTTACATTTCATTGACCCAAACTTACATAACGACATGTAATGGTTAGGAAAGGAAGTTGGGAAATAAAATGTTTAATTTTGGGTAACCATCAGAAAAATAAAAGTACAGAATATAACTTTCAAGATATGAAAAAAGAAGTATGAAAAATAGAAAACATAAAATAGGTCTTTCTATAATAAAAGTGTAAGTGGATTTAACTCACCAATTAAAAGTAAAGATATGTAGATAAGATTTTTTTTTTTAAAATAGCACTTGTTGGGCACTGGTGGCTCATGCCTGTAATCCTAGCTACTCAGGACATTGAAATCTGAGGATTGTGATTTGAAGCCCACCCAGATAAGAAAGTCCATGAGACTCTCACATCCAATTAATAAAACCATCAAAAGCCAGAAGTGGAGCTGTGGCTGATGTGGTTGCACACTAGCCTTGAGCAAAAACAAAACGAAACAAAACAAAAAAAAGAAAAGCTCAGAAACTGAGTAGGCCCTGAGAACTGTCACAAAAAAAGAAACAACAAAAAATAAATTTAAAAAAGCACTACGTCATAAAAAGATACATTTAAAAATGAAGAGACAGGGTAAAATAAAGGAATAGAAAAATATTCCAGAGAAACAGCAATCAAGAGGAAGAAAAGGATAGCAAATATATCAGACAAAATAGAACTGAAAGTACAAGACATCTTACCACAGGAAGAGACCATTTCTAGGAAGTGGTGCTGTGGCTCAAGCGGTAGAGCGCTCGCCTTGAGCTCAAGAGCACAGGGACAGCGCCCAAGCCCAGAGCTCAAGCCCCGCAACCACCAACAAAAAAAAAAGAAAACAGGAAGAGACCATTCCTCTCCCCTCTTCTGCTTTCCATAATTCACTCTAGTGCCCCCTGTTGGCAAAGTGTGATCTGGCACAAAGAACCCTAGTTTGCTGACTCCTGAGCCCAGCATACAAAGCAGAAGAGTAGGTTTGGAGTTGGTTTAATTACAGTTACATGTGTTTTCCCATGTATGTATAGACTTGATTATAATGAAGGACATGGAATTGTCTAATGTTTATAGCTATATGTAGAATCTGCATGAAAGTGACAGTTGTAAATATAATGTCATGGTGGTACAAATAAGAATGATATTGTCAAGAATAACATGACTCCTGAATAGTGAGCAACCCTTGGTAACATTCCAAACAGAACAATGCAATATTTCCCTTAATTGAAACAGTAGTGCTTTTCTGAGAATTTTATTGCATATCAAATATTTAGCTAATGGTAAATAGATTTTTTTTTCACCAATATGAATATCCAGCTAGGAATTCAAGTGACAGAGAGCAAGAGGCAATTTTTATTTTTATGGGAGCCCGCTATATATTACAGGATGTTTGGTACTCTCCCTGGGTATTGTATTGTTCTGTACATTTCCAAAATGCCTACTAGGATATGGTAGTATCATTTCCTTTAAGACTAATTGCCTTAAGTTTTTGCCCCAGTTAAATTTTATTCTGTGACTAGAGTTCACCTGAGGATTTTTCACATAAGCCAACTAGTAGTTTGAAAAATATTTCTTATTAGTCACTTGTTTTGAGGCTGGGCCTCACTGTGTAATCCAGCTTTCCTTGAATTTAGGTTCCTCCTGCCTTAGCCTCATGAGTGGCTGGGATGATTATACTTCTATGTGAAGGCAGACTGTAGGGAAAGGGAAAAATGGAAAGCCAGAAGTCCTGATCACAGGTTTATTTATGTTATCCAGTTGGAGATTGTATTCGTTCCCTTTGTCATTGCTATCCCCAAAGAAGGCAGAGTACCATGTGCCAAATTACAGCAAGGCGCTAAGGGGTGGGCAGGAAATCTATAAATGATACCAGCTAGGAGAGTGGCAGTTGGTATAACCAATAGCTGAAAACTAAAGGAAGTAAGACCTTTACATGGAAAAGCAATTCTGGTAAAGGCATTTTGAGTAAGTAACGAGGTCACAGGGCTGTGGCTCAGAAAATTCTACTCCATGGATAAAAAAAAAAAAAAAAGGAAGAGAGAGTAGATAGCCTCAAAGTTGCACCTCAAGCTGGGTGTCGGTGGCTCATGCCTATAATCCTAGCTACTCAGGAGGCTGAGATCTGAGGATCATGCTTCAAAGCCAGCCCAGGCAGGAAAAGTCCATGAGACTCTTATCTCCAATAAGCCACACAGAAAACCAGAAGTAGTGCTGTGGCTCAAGTTGTAGAGTGTTTGCCTCGAGCTGAAGAGCTGAGGGACAGCACCCAGGCCCAGAGTTCAAGCTCCTTGACCCTCCCCCCCACCCCCAAAAAAAAGATGCCCCTCGATCTTTCCTACCTTTTGGTACTCACGCTCCTGGATAGTTCCCTGCAGTCTTAGATACAGTCTTAGAGACTGTATCAGCAGAACTGATGGAATGTTGGGTCTGAGAATGGGTTGTAAGGATCATGCAGTCCCTGTCTGGTTGTCTCTCACTCTTGGATCACTCCCTTTGAGGGAAGGCAGCTGTCACATCGTGAACACACCTCTGGAGAGGCCCAAGTAGCAGAGAGTTGAAATTCTTGCCAACAGCCATAGGAATGAAGTACAAAGTGGACCCCCTTCAGCCCCGTGCAGGCTTCAGCTGAAGGAACTCCAGCAGTCTCCTGGAGTCTCAAGAGACTCCACTGTAGTACTTCAATAATCCCTGAGCTAAAGCAGCTAAGACACTGCTGAATGTCTCTTCTATAAGCATTGCAAGATGATAACTGTTTGTGTTTTAAGCCATTAGGTTTAGAGACATTTGTTAAGCAGCAACAGATAAGTAATACTGAGAGCTTTTGTAATTCATGCTATCATAAATCTAAGTTAGCAGCCAATAGGAAGTGAGGGCACAGGATTCCTGACTTTGAAGTCAATGTTTTATTCAAGACTAACTTGGTGTACTGGGACTTCTATGGCATTGGAACTAGACATGCATGCATTTAGTAGCTACTCATAACTATCTGAAGATGTTTCATGAATCACAGTTTTGCTTTTGCATACACAAAAATAAGGTGAAAAGTAGGTCATGCTTTTTCCTGGAATGTGAAATGAGATTTAGCAGAGTAAATATTTTCTATATCCCCACCCAATAGCAATACAGAAGCATTTTCAAAAGCATGTTTATGGATTTTTTTCCCCCTGCAGTTTCTGGAAGGATTGAGATAAATTCAAATTTGTGTGATTGCTTAGTGGTAAAACCAGAAATGTGATTGTAACTTGGCTTCTTTGAAGTACTCGATAGGAATGACACAGTGTACCTGGGATGAGTTATGCCATTTAAGTGCTTAAGTCTGACCTTCCTGTGCAGTCAATCAAGGACAGGATCTGGTGTCTGCATTTCTGCCTGTTACCTCTAAAAGTCATATTCAGGGAAAGGCACACTGCCAACAAGGCACTTTGTGGCTTTGACTTCCATGCTGTAGAGTCTACAATTTGTATGCACAAAACCATTATGTCAGAGAAAGTTTCTGTCATTTCTTTAACCCTTTGAATTACAACTTGTGTCTTGGTTGTGTTTTTTAAAAAATTCAGTCATACACTGTTATATTATTGCTTTTTCCTTCCTTAAGAATGTAACTAGAAAAGTAAAGAAATAAGTCTGGGTTTCACTAAAACATGCATTAAAAATTGATCTCAAATATGTTTGGGGTTCTGATTTCCTGAAATCTTCACAAATTACTTGTCATTGCAAAGTAAGTTAATTTGCTGGCATGTACTCCTAGTATAAGGGAGAGAACTGAATGCTTTTCTGAATTTTTTTTCCTCACTACGCTCGGAAAAAAAAAAGACTTGCCAACTGTTCTGAGTATCACACACTCTAGAGAGAAGTAAGGACAATTTTCACTCCTTGGATATTCTAGCACTTTCTTGTTGGTAACCCAGCTGAGTGTGGGTCATGCTTGTCTGAGATAAAATGTCATCTCATATTTTATACTAAAAAAGTTAGTGATCACACTGTAGTTAAAATCTTGTTATAAATGTCCAGCATTATTTCATAATGGGCAAACAGATGAGTCAAATACAAATAGTTGTCCTGAATTCTTGGTGGTACTAGTTATTCAACTTGTGCTGTTATTTTGAAAACTCATGTGTTTCAGGGTAAATCTGTGTTTATTACTGTAGGTAATTTTGGTAAGAATTCATTCGTTTATTCATTGAACAAAATTTGTTGAGGGTTTTTTGGTGTTGTTGTTTTTGTTTTGGCATTGCCTTATCCGGCGAAGCAGGCACTCTAACTGGACTTACATCTGCAGACTCCTTTTTTCTTTTTCTTTTCTTCCCCTCCACTTCTCTCCCTAGCTCCCCCTTCCCGCAACTCTCTTCTTTCACTGGGATAAGGTCTTGTGGTCTTGCCCAGAATGGCTGGGCCAATCTGCAGTCTTCCTATTTATGCTTTCTGAATTTCTAGGATAACAGGTGCATACCGTGAGTGAGTGTGTGTGTGTGTGTGTGTGTGTGTGTGTGTGTGTGTGTGTACACACCAAATAAGGATGTGAGTATACACATGCACACACATTCTAGAAGAAATGACAAATCCAAACGTCTGTTAGCCATAGCTTCACGAAATGGCCAGAATACTTGTGTGGCTGCAGTTGGAGTCAGCAGAAAGGAGATAGAGCTGTAGGGAAGCAGTGGTCAGATTGTGTCATATCTCCAGACACTGGTGGGGAGTTTAATCTTAGCTTGTTCACCTCTAGCTGCTATAACAAGAGGCTATCAGACTATAATTCTGGAAGCAAGTACAACAATTGGGACTCTGTTAGTCTAGGCCCTCCAAGAAGCCAATATAGGACCAAACATACAAGGATTTTATTAGGTGGAACACTTATAAGAGGGAATGGGAAAGGGGATAGCATAGGTTCGGAATGAGGATCTGATCCTGTGAAGGACAGAAGGAAGATAGGGAGGTGAAATGGAGGATTCTTTAGAGGGTGACACAGTTCTATGAAATTTGGAAAGGAGTCCTTGAGCCACAGTCATCCATCAGAGGAATCCCTCCCCAGTCACCTAGAAATGGGCCCAATCAGCTGTGGGGAAGCCTGGTCCCCCTAGACAAGTGATAGATAAGAAAACAAGCAAGCAGCGGCTGTGGTACTGCAATCCCACTCCTCCCTGGGACTCTTGTCATGATCCAGCTAAGAGAGGTCATGGGGACCCAATGAAGGGTGGGGTGTGGATTTGGGATATACATGGATGTGCGTATATTTTGAAGATTACATCAACTCCATTTTTCCAATAGAAATGACATGGGGCATGAAAGAAGAAGAAAACCAAATGCATCCAAGTTTTTTGGTTTGCTTGTTTGTTTTATTTTGGTGCTACAACTAGGGCTTGAACTCAGGACCTGGGCATTCTCCCTTAACTTTTACTGCCAAGGCTGGCATTCTACCACACTAGTCACACCACTTCCAACTTTTTGTTGGTTAATTGGAGATAAGAGTCTCCTGAACTTCACTCGCTGGGCTGGCTTCCAACCATAATCCTCACATCTCGGCCACCTGAGTAGCTAGAATTACAACACGAACCACTGTCTGTGCCTGGCTTTTAGCGAGGCAGTGTGCGTGCGTGCATTCGTGCATGCATGTGTGTGCTGGTGTGTTCTTTGTTTGAGATGGAGTCCTGCCTTGCCCAATCTGGGCCTAAATTCCAGAGCTCAAGTGATATTTTTGCCTCAGCCTCCAGAGTAGGTAGGACCACGTAGGTGGATAGGCTTGCTAAAAGTATTTCTTCTTAACTTAAATTCTAATTGATGTGAAGCTTCTGCATCTTCTATTTTCCTTAGAACATGCATGTTGCCTGATATTGATAGAGTTCAAGGTAACTGCTTTTCTTGGTGCTGGTAGGTAGCAGTCTCATCAACTCATTTCAAGGTAACAACCAGTAATTTTGAGTTTAATAGTGTACTACACAAATGTAGTACTGATAAATCTATCTGCTGGTGAGGTTTTTTTGTTTGTTTGTTTTTTTGTTGGTCGTGGGCCTTGAACTCTGGGCCTGGGCGCTGTCCCTCAGCTCTTCAGCTCAAGGCTAGCGCTCTACCACTTGAGCCACAGCACCACTTCTGGCTTTTTTTTTCTTTTTGCTTATGTGGTGCTGAGGAATCGAACCCAGGGCTTCAGGCATGCAAGGCAAGCGCTCTACCACTGAGCCAACTTCGCAGCCCTCCCTTATATTTTTCTAACAGACTACTTCTGTTGTATGAGAGAGCTATTAACGTGTGTGTTTATGTATATGTCAGTACTTGAACTCAGGGCTTCAAGTTCTTACTTGGCCTTTCACTCAAGGCAAAAGCATTATCACTTGAACCACACCTCCACTTCTAGCTTTTTGCTTATTATTTGGAGATAAAAAGCCTCATGGACTTTTCTGCCAGCTTTGACTTTGAACCCTGATCCTCAGATCTCAGTCTCTTGAGTAGCTAGGATTACATGTGTGAACCACCAGCACTTGACAAAAATATTAACTTTTGAATGCTTACTTTTGTTTCATAATACACTGCTAGTTCAAGTAGCACTATATATACTCTTGTATTTTCTACTGGACAACGAAGTTCTCTGTGAAGAACCCTTTTGTATCTTTTCAAATGGAAAAAGAAAAGACAAAAAAAAAAACCCACCTAAATATAATTCTATTTAATGTAGGTATAAAGAAGAGATTGTATGTTGATGGTCTTAAAATTATGTCATTAGTAGGAGATTTTATATTCATTTAAAATAATTTACATTGTAAATAATTTAATGCCATAAGCCTAAAACACATCTGTAATTGCATAATTTTTTTTTTTTTGGGGGTCCGGTCGTGGGGCCTGAACTCTGGGCCTGAGCGCTATCCCTCAGCTCTTCAGCTCAAGGCTAGTGCTCTACCACTTGAGCCACAGCGCCACTTCCGGCTTTTTTCTTTTTGCTTATGTGGTGCTGAGGAATCGAACCCAGGGCCTCAGGCATGCAAGGCAAGCACTCTACCACTGAGCCAACTTCCCAGCCCATTGCATAATTATTTTTGTACATGAATAATATGAAATTGAAACCTGGACTTCAACAGTCTCTTGGATCTATATCACTGCCTTCCTATTCTACTGAGAATGTTGATTTTTGGCTTTTTCACTCAATGCTGGTACTGTACTGCTTAAGCCACACCTCTACTTTCTGCTGTTTGCTGGTTAAACAGAGATAAGAATCTCATGGACAGGGGCTGGAAAGTTGGCTCAGTGGTAGAGTGCTTGCTTCGCATGCATGAGGTCTTGGGTTCAATTCCTCAGCATCACATAAGCAGAAAAAAGCCAGGAGTGGTGCTGTGACTCAAGTAGTAGGACGCTAGCCTTGAGCTGAAGAGCTGAAGGACAGTGTCCAGGCCCAGAGTTAAAGCCTAGAAAGAAAGAAAGAAAAGAAAGAAAGAAAGAAAAGAAGAAAGAAAGAAAAATTTTCTCATGGACAAATGTCCATGAGCCAAGACTGGCTTCCATTCTCAAACCTCAGATCTTAGCCTCCTGAATAGCTAGGATTACAGGCATGAGCCATCTGTGCTAGGCTAAAATGTTTATTCTCCATCTTTGTACAAAGCCAAAGGCAAACATCCTCACTAGATCCAATCAAGTGTCTAAGTTATTTATTCCATTGTTCCATAATATATTCCAGAGAATACTGTAATTCTTTCTGAATTTCAATACAAATCTTTTGATTCTTTTTAATGGAAATTTCCATTACTTTCTGGTTCCTATCATCATTCACTATCTCTTGAGCAGTGACAGTGTACCTAACACTATTCAAGACACAGGACACAGTCCCTGCCCACATCTAATGTTGTGAAACCAATGAAGAATTAGTTATCTATGAACGTGAGTTTAGAAGGTAGCACCTTTGGATGTGTTTGTTCACAGGTATTTTAATGTGTGTTGATTTATAAGCTGTAAAATGAATGAAAGTTTAAATATTTACTTGAATAGTAGACCTGACACTAGAGGGCACTGTTTGGTAGTATGTTCTTTTAGTTCAATTTGAATAGATAAGAGTATTCTTCGATGTATTCCAGTATTTTCTCTGCAAATATAAAAGGCTATTCAGTACTTTTATGATTATAAAAGTAATTTAATTGTTCAATGCAAAATTAGAAAATACATAAAAATATAGAAAAAACAATCTAATTTTAAGATTAGGTAGCCTACACACTTTTTCTGTAGTCTAAGACTTTATTTGTGCTGGTACCGGAGCTGGACTTAGGGTCTGTGTGCTGTCTCTTAGCTTTTTTTGCTCAAGGATGACTATCTACCACTTGAACCACATCTCCACATCTGGCTTTTTACTGGTTAATTGGAGATGGATGGATTTCTCTGTCTGGCTTGGCTTTGAACCTCCATCCTAAGTTCTCAGCCCCCTGAGTAGCTAGGATTACAGGTATGAGCCACCAAGGCCTGACAACCCAAGAAGTTCTGAATAATAAGGAATATGCTTTGGAGTTTACCAAGCCTTGGGCAAATACTATTTCCTCTACTTCCATGATGCACATTGGGGCAACAATCTCAGTTTTATTCAGTTTAATAATTAATATTACTATTTTATATTATTATTATTATTTGTTGATTATTTAAACTTTTGTCTCTTTTTCCTGTAGCTCTCTAGGGAAGTTGTACGTCTTTCCTGTTTTACTTTTTCCTTTTCTATTATGTTGGTTTTGGGGCTTAAACTCAAGGGCACGGCCGCTGTCCCTGAGCTGTTTTGCTCAAGGGTAGCCCTCTACCACTTTGAACCACAGCTCTTCTTCTGAGTTTTGAATAGTTAATTGGAGATAAGAGTCTTATGGGACTTTTCTGCCCAGATTGGCTTTGAACTGGGTTCCTCAGACCTCAGCTTTCTGAGTAGGTAGGGCTACAGGTGTGAACCATCAGCGAGTGCCTGGCCATGTTTCCTTATTAAAACTCTCATTATTCGCTGACTTCTGCCCCTGTAGTCCAGAAATGACCCGTTAAGGTCACTAATGATGAGCATGTTGCCAAATTCAGTCCACACGTATCTGTATCTCAGGCTTCCTCCTAGTAGCAGTATTCTGCTGAACCCCACTGGAATGAATGGTGCTTCATGCTAATTGTGCACATTTCTTTCCACCTCCAAGTTCAGTGAAAACATGCTTACTAGAAATTAGTAGCCACAGTGCATTTTTATGTCGGGAAGGCTAGCTGATGTGACACATCAGGACCTTTTCCCTTGATAACCACTTGTTAAATATTTACCATACACAAAGGGACAGAAGTGACCACTTTTTCCTCATAGAACACTATTTTGTTTGTTTCTTTACTCAAACATCACCTCTTTCTGGCTTTCCTCACCTTCACTCCTCTGTCATCACTGATTCTTTCCCAGTGCTCCATGTTAGCATTCTTTAAGATTCAGGTTGGACTTTCTCCTCTTCTTCCAAAC